>NC_138945.1:66747500-67490000 GCF_965226115.1 Aulonocara stuartgranti
TCTTCTGCGTGTTTACTGTGTGGAAAGACGAGATGGATAACAAAAGCATTTTCTGTGCCGAGATCCTTTTCTCACTCCCGGTAAACTAATTGTTTAATCAATTTGATGTTTAGATAAACGCTACAGTCTGGCTGCGTTATTATCTCTTGCACAGCTTTGCTTTAGGGTCGTTGCTTCACAGTCTGCATCGATTTTCAGCTGGTTGTTGGGGTTTTTTGTAGGGGAAGATTGACAGCAGGGATGGCATGATTGTGGGAACCAATCCAGGGCAAGTTGTGAGGCGGGGGTGGATGCTGACCCGTTGCCTGTCCTCCTTTTGTGACAGATGTGCTCTACTGCTGTAGAGACAAGCTTTTGGTTTGTGTACCTTGTTTGTTGTGTATTTGAAGCTTTTGTTCTTGTGTGTGTGTCTCTGAATGTGCTCGTGTCTGCAGACCATACCCATCATTTATTATTGACCTTCAACAGTGTGCATGGAGGAGGGGAGGGTTGAGTCAATGAAAACAGCGAGGGATCAAATATGTGCGTGTGCGTGTGTGTGTGTGCAAGAAAACAGGCGTGTTGGTAAGTGGTGCAGGTTTAATTAATGATGTGTGTGTGTGGTAGGCCCGCTTTGAGCTTATAGAGATGTGATGGGTAATGGCCTGGAGCTATGGTGCTCTCCTCCCCTCGCCTTTTCTCCCAGGCCAAAGAGAGAAGAGAGATGGATGCAGAGTAACAGAGAGGTATGGAAATGGCAAGAGCAGTGGGAACTGCCAGCTGCAGCCATGAGGAGGGAGGAAAAAGTGTGAAGTGTGTGTGTGTGACTGTGTCTATGTGTGATGAGTGGGAGGAAGGTAGTGAGGCATTAGACAGAAGAAAATGTATGCACATATATTCTCTTGTTACAAGGTAACAAAACATCACAAAAAGCCATCTGGATGATAAGATTCTACTCCCTTAAAATCTGTTTGAAATGAAGGCAGGTTTTTCATCTTTACACAACTGTCTGCTGAAAAGTGACTGCAGTGCTGATGGGTTGAATGTAAGCACTCGTATAATAGAACAGAAGAGCCCTTCACTGTCATTGTATATGTACAACAAAATTGTAGAGCCCAAATAGAGGGACAGAGTCTTAAAAGTCAGCTGAAGATATTATTTGTGTTATTATTTATAGTGATATTTTCTTTAATAAGAATACTTGAAATAAGCTGTGCAAAATATTTTTGACCTTACATTTTGTGTTGTATTGTTTTTGGATTTAAATAGAAGAAAGGCTTCATTTGGGTACATTTAGTGTGTGTGTGTGTGTGTGTGTGTGTGTGTGTGTGTGTGTGTGTGTGTGTGTGTGTGTGTGTGTGTGTGTGTGTGTGTGTGTCTGTCTGTCTGTCTGTCTGTCTGTCTGTCTGTGTGTCTGTTTGACTCTGTGAGGCAGCTCAGAAGTGGTTCTTTAAGCTGTCATCCAGAGGGTGTGACAGCTGATTCATCTTTGGGGCTGTACAGCAGCGAGGGATGGCTTATCTACCACCAAGCAGAGTGTGCTTCACCTATTTGATTGCATTTCTTATACCTGCGGTGTCTCAGAGTTAGAGCATGTTGTTGCATTGATGTGACCTTCTCCGTGTGTGTGTGTGTGTGTGTGTGTGTGTGTGTGTGTGTGTTGTGTTGTGTTGTGTTGTGTTCATCAACCCAACGTAAATAAGACCTGTGGATTTGTAGCTCGTCTTATAAGTGTGCATGTGTACCTACGTGACAGTAATTCCTGCACTCACGTCACACTGCAGGTTGTACAGTGAATACTCAACTAGGTCCATTATTCGGCATCTGAAAAACAAAACTTCTGAAAAGCATCACAAAAGAAACAACACACCCTCTTTCTGATAAAAATCAGTGAATATGCTATCTGGTGACAGCCCAAAAACCACGACAGAGCCTGAACCAGTACAACCAGTGTACAACGAGTGCACTGTACAAACACCACCAGACTTATGGTGATCTTCTAAAGCTACACCATTAGTAAAAGTCTACATATGCAATACTGCTGAAACTAACAGCTCGTGCCGAGATAATGCAGCTGTGCTAGAGCACTTTCTTCTGTATCATTGTGATATAGACATTATGACAGTGGTTTTTGTTTTGGCCCAGTCTGAAACCACTGAAACGACTTGTACCGTATTTTCACGACCATAAGGCGCACTTAAAAGTCTTAGATTTTCTTCAAAAAGTACGGCGCGCCCTATAGCGCAGTGCGCCCTGTGTGTTGTAAGGAGGACGTAGTAGAGAACACCATGAGAACGCTAAAGGGTGAAGTGTGGGCGTTGATCGTATATACCGGACAATCGCACATACCTGTATAAAAGGTCAGGTATGTGCATTATGTGGAACATCGTTGTTTTAACAACCCTGAAAATGGCAAAGAGACACGCTTATGAAGCACAGTTTAAACTGAAGGCCATCAGCTATGCGGAGGAACATGGAAATCAAGCAGCCGCGAGAGAATTTAAGATTAATGAATCGATGGTTCGCAAGTGGAGGAAGCTGGAAAACAAGCTCCGGCAGGTCAAGAAGACGCAGCTGAGTTTCCGCGGACATAAGGCGAGGTGGCCCGAGTTGGAGGAAAGACTCGACTTGTACGCGCTGATTCCACAGATAAGGTACGAAAATATGTCAGGCTACGTCAGTAGCAGTTGGTCTTCAGGGTTTCTACTCCACGGCCCTATTTCATACTGGTCCACATTTCCAATGCACGCTATTTTCTGCAAGTACCGCTGCTTCGCCTCTGAATGAAATCAGTCTCTATACAGTTCATTCTCTTTTGAGCTGCTTTTAAGCATCTTTCTTGTAGTCGTCGTTCCAACACAGTGTGTTTGGTTTGATTCGTAGACCCCGAAAATGGCGCTGCGCTCCCATAATGCATTGCGGCGTGACGTCAACTCCAAAGCCCTATACACACTCAACACAAGGCTCCAGCCTGTCTCTCTCAACCACCCAGGTTAGGAGGGAACTGAGGAGGATTAATGGCAAGAAGGCAGCGGGTCCAGATGGCATCAGCTCGAGGGTCGTCAGGTCCTGCGCGGACCAACTGTGTGGGGTGATGGAGCACCTCTTCAACCTGAGCCTGAGGTTGGGAAGAGTCCCACAGCTCTGGAAAACCTCCTGTGTTGTACCAGTGCCAAAGACTTCACGCCCCAAGGACCTCAACAGCTACAGGCCGGTGGCTCTGACATCCCACCTGATGAAGACCCTGGAGCGGTTGGTCCTGGCTCAGCTTCGGCGCCTAATAAGCTCATCACTGGACCCACTTCAGTTTGCCTACCAGCCTGGCATTGGAGCGGATGATGCCGTCATTCACCTCCTACATCGTTCCCTCGCTCACCTGGAGACCGCTGGAAGCACTGTGAGAATCATGTTCTTTGATTTCTCCAGTGCCTTCAACACCATTCTTCCCTCGGTTCTAAAGGACAAGCTGGTGAACTCTGGAGTGGACCATCACCTCACTACCTGGATCCTGGACTACCTCACCGACCGACCACAGTATGTGAGGACTCAGGGCTGTGTGTCGGACAGGGTCGTCTGCAGTACGGGGGCCCCACAGGGAACGGTTCTGGCTCCGTTCCTCTTCACCATCTACACTGCAGACTTCTCCCACAATTCCACCCAGTGCTTCCTGCAGAAGTTCTCTGATGACTCTGCAATAGTCGGCCTCATCACTGATGGGGACGACAAGGAGTACAGAGGTCTGACCCAAGACTTTGTGGACTGGTGCCAGCTGAACTACCTCCAGATCAACGCCAGTAAAACCAAGGAACTGGTGGTAGACTTCCGCAGGCACAAGCATTCTCCACTGCAACCACTGAACATCCAAGGTATGGACATTGAGGCTGTGGACAGCTACAGGTACCTTGGTGTTCATCTGAACAATAGACTGGACTGGACTCATAACTCAGACACCCTCTACAGGAAAGGGCAGAGCAGGCTGTACCTGCTGCGGAGACTCAGGTCGTTTGGAGTGGAGGGCCCACTCCTGAAGACCTTCTATGACTCTGTTGTGGCTTCTGCTATCTTTTATGGTGTGGTCTGCTGGGGCGGCAGCATCTCTGCTGGGGACAGGAAGAGACTGAACAGGGTGATCCGAAGGGCCAGCTCTGTTCTAGGATGCCCTCTGGACTAGGGATGGGTATCGTTTAGGTTTTATCCAATACCGGTGCCAAATCGGTACTTTTGAAACGGTGCCGGTGCTTAAACGGTGCTTAAAGAATGGAGAACACAAACTTTGTCCAAAAACCTCTCATGTTCAGCTGTTTTTTGTAAAAAGATAACAATGTTAGCCTTTTCTGCAGCTATGGGGCATATATGGCATCACTCTTGGCTGGAAGCAGTGCTTAAACAATGGAAAAAAAACACAAACTTTGTCCAAAATCCTCTCATGTTTAACTGTTTTCCACTTTTTCTTTGGTCATTTTAGCCTTTTTGTCCAGGGTGAAGGGAGTATCTGCCATCAAACAAGAAGACAGCCGCATGTAGCTATGATGATGTTTGCTAGTTCACCTTACATGCATTAATGTAATAACGTGGTTAGCCTACTCAACGTAAATTACACACGAACAACATTAAGCTACTCACGCAGAGAAGAACGGCTGCTGCTGCATCATCATCCTCATCATTTCTGCTACACTGGCAGGGCTAGGGGCCAGGACTCTATTCTTCGGGTTTTTGGGGGATGTTGCTCCGGGTCCGATAACTGGCAACCCACCCAACGTGCACAGTGTGAGGTCTCGCAGCAAGCTATCAAATACAGCGCATTTCTCGGCTTTTAAAAAAACGCTATGCGTCGCCAGGTGTTTCATCAGATTCGAGGTGTTACCTCCTTTGACAGTATCACAGTATCAGCTTAAAGCACTTGTTGCTGCTGAGTTTGCATATTTTGCTGTGAAGTACAGCCAGACTTTTGACCGCTTCGCCTTGGACATTTTTAATCTGTAGCTCTGCTCTAACAGAACGTACGTACCTGGCCCCGCCTACTATCCTCGGAAACGTAAAATGATTGGCTAGAATCTAAAGTGTATCACAGCTCAGGAAAAAAAAGCACCGAAATGTGCGCTGCTTTTCGGTCTGGTTACTACCGTTTATGTCAGAACCGGTGCCATCATGGCACCGGACACCGGTACCCATCCCTACTCTGGACCCAGTGGAGGTGGTGAGTGACAGGAGAACGGCGGCTAAGCTGTCATCCCTGTTGGACAACATCTCCCACCCCATGCAGCAGACTGTGACAGCACTGAGCAGCTCCTTCAGTGGGAGACTGCGGCACCCACGGTGTGGGACGGAGAGATTTCGCAGGTCTTTCCTCCCCACTGCTGTCAGACTCCATAATAAAGACTTTAACTGATCAAGCACACACATCCACACATGTGCAATAATACTAAGTGCAATAATCCTTTCTGTCATCGTTGTATTTTTACTCAGTTGTATATAGTATTTGTATTTGTATCCTATTTTTATCTTATTGTATATTTATTTTATTTTATTCTACTGTATATAGTATTTTATTTTATTCTATTCTGTACAGTTGTGTACTGTATTTATTCTTATTGTATTCTAATTTTTGCCTCATAACTTTTGCACTGTCCACTTCCTGCTGTGACAAAACAAATTTCCCACGTGTGGGACTAATAAAGGTTATCTTATCTTATCTTATCTTATTATTGTCACTGCTACATTTCTGTAATGAACCAGAAATTATTTCCACTACTAATTAATTACCGTTGAGCTCAAAGGTTATATTAATAAATGGTTAACGAATGTGTATTTATGACGACGATTTGTGAGACTGGTAAACTTACCTTTGTTCGTATGATGGTCTTTCGTGCTACACGGTGCATTTCAAGGTCCTGCACCCATCCGTCGGTAAACTGTACCTGGGCTTGTTGCAGTGACCTGAAGTTACTAAACTTCATGAGTGTATGCACTCACTCCAAGAACCGTATAATTATAAATTTTAAATGTAAGCGTGGTGAAAGTTGGGCAGCATGCTAAGGTCTTTTGTCCACTCTGTGTGCTCGTAAGGGTCTGACCCTTTCACTCCTTTGATTTTTTTCCTCGTATCGTTTCTGTCTTTTCATCGAGTCTGTCTTTGTACGGACCGGCATTGTTCTCCTTTTGTTTTGTACATTCCTTTTTTGTGCGGCAAAGAAAAAACAAGAAGGTATTGGAACCGGAGAATGAACGTTTTGCGGTACTGCAAATGCTTGCATTTGATGCGGTACTTGGATTGTTTTGCCAAGAGTTCCCGGCATGCAATGCGTGAAAATCACGTGATTGCTAAACAAGGGGGCGGGTGCATCCGGCCTCCTCGGCTGTAATTGGTCCAGCCCAGAGTCGATCATGACCAATTGGTCAATCCAACACCTTTCATTATATATACCCTTCCTAAAAAAAAAAAATCCATCGGCCTATAAAAACAAAAATTGCCAGCGACCCACCGGGTATGCCCGATGGCCAGTCCAGCTATGCTTGGCTGCCATGCTAATGGACAGAAACTGCCGCCTATGGTGATTTTTAAGCGAAAGACTTTGCCTAAAGAGAAGTTTCCAGCAGGAATCATCATTAAGGCAAATGAAAAGGGCTGGATGGATGAGGAAATGATGAAAGACTGGCTGAGGGAGGTGTATGTAAGGAGACCAGGTGGTTTTTTCCACGCATCACCATTGCTCTTAATCTGTGACTCTATGCGTGCCCATCTCACAGCCGATGTGAAAAAACTAGTGAAACAAATGAACTGTGAGCTTGCTGTCATTCCGGGAGGCCTGACAAAGGAACTCCAACCGCTGGACATCGGTGTGAACCGCCCGTTCAAAGTAAGGCTGCGAGCGGCCTGGGAGCGATGGATGACCGATGGAGACCACAGTTTCACCAAGAGTGGAAGGCAGCGCCGGGCGAGTTACGCCACAATTTGCCAATGGGTTGTAGATGCTTGGGCTAACATGTCTGCTGGCACTGTTGTTCGAGCTTTCGCAAAAGCCGGCATCATTTCCGAGGAGCCGCACGGCACGGAAAGTGACTGACAGTGAAGAAAGTGAACTTGGCATGTTTGATGGAGATTTAGCGCAGCTGTTCAATTCAGACACAGAGGATGAGGACTTCGATGGGTTTGATTGATGATAAAAATGTGAGTACCAAACTTTGTTTTGCTCCTGCTTTATTTTTAAATACGCACACTTGTATGCTTGTGTGTTGTTGATGATGACGATTACCGGTAATAGAAATGTGAGTAAGGTACCGAACTCAGGTTTGCTCCCGCTTTATTTTTAAATACGCATACGGTACTTGTATGCACCCTATGATCCAGTGCGCCTTATGTGTGTGTTAAATACAGTAATAGCACACATAACTGAGACTGCGCCTTTTAGTACAGTGCGTCTTATGGTCGTGAAAATACGGTACTTTAGCCAACTTTAGCCAACCCCCTTCTACCAGAAACACTTAGCTGATGTGTGTGTGTGGTTTTGATATTTCCATTCCATTTGTATCAGCCTTTATAGCCATGTTTCCATCCATTAGCCATGGATGGAAACCAGACAAAATACTTACGGAAAGCTTACAGACAACTTAAAACTCAAGCTATTTAACTTCAAATCTATTCCCATCCATCCATCCATCTTCATCCGCTTTATCCAGGGCCGGGTCGCGGGGGCAGCAGCCTAAGCAGAGAAGCCCAGACCTCCCTCTCCCCAGCCACCTCCTCCAGCTTATCCGGGGGAACACCAAGGCGTTCCTAGGCCAGCTGAGAGATATAATCTCTCCAGCGTGTCCTGGGTCTGCCCCGGGGCCTCCTCCAGGTGGGACATGCCCAGAACACCTCACCCAGGAGGCATCCTTGTCAGATGCCCGAACCACCTCAGCTGGCTCCTTTCGATGTGGAGCAGCAGCTGCTCTACTCTGACCCCTCCCGGATGGCCGAACTTCTCACCCTATCTCTAAGGGAGAGGCCAGCCACCCTTCGGAGGAAGCTCATTTCTGCCGCTTGTATCCGCGATCTCGTTCTTTCGCTCACTACCCACAGCTCGTGGCCATAGGTGAGGGTAGGGACGTAGATCGACCGGTAAATTGAGAGCTTCGCTTTTACACTCAGCTCCCTCTTCACCACGACGGACCGGTGCAGCGTCCGCATCACTGCAGCCGCAGCACCAATCCGTCTGTCGATCTCCGGCTCCCTTCTCCAATCACTCGCGAACAAGACCCCGAGATACTTGAACTCCTCCACTTGGGGCAGGAACTCGTCCCCAACCCGGAGTGGGCACTCCACCCTTTTCCGGCTGAGAACCATGGCCTCAGATTTGGAGGTGCTGATCCTCATTCCCGCTGCTTCACAATCGGCTGCGAACCGTTCCAGTGCGAGCTGGAGGCCTTAACCCGATGAAGCCAACAGAACCACATCATCCGCGACAAGCAGAGATGAGATTCTGAGGCCGCTGAAGTGAAAGCCCTCCGCCACTTGGCTGCGCCTAGAAATCCTGTCCATAAAAATTATGAACAGAATTGGTGACAAAGGGCAGCCCTGGTGGAGCCCATCACCCACTGGGAACGAGTCTGACTTATTGCCGGCAATGCGAACCAAGCTACTGCAACGGTTGTATAGGGATCGAATGGCCCGTAGCAATGGGCCAGACACCCCATACTCCCGCAGCACCTCCCACAGGACACCCCGAGGGACACGGTCGAATACCTTCTCAAAGTCCACAAAACACATGTAGACTGGTTGGGCAAACTCCCATGCGCCCTCAAGTATCCTTGAGAGGACGAACTCTCCTTTCCAGCACCCTGGCATAGACTTTCCCAGGGAGGCTGAGGAGTGTGATCCCCCTGTAGTTGAAACACACCCTCCGGTCTCCCTTCTTAAAGATGGGGACCACCACCCCGGTCTGCCAGTCCAGGGGTACTGCCCCTGATCTCCACGCAACATTTTAGAGGCGTGTCAACCAGGACAGCCCTACGTCCAGAGCCTTCAGGAACCTCGCCCCCGGAAATTGGCGGGTCTCTCCCCTCATCCCCAGACTCTGCTTCCTCCTCGGAAGACGTGTCAGTGGGATTAAGGAGGTCCTCAAAGTATTCCTTCCACCGCCTGACAATTTTCTCAGTCGAAGTCAGCAGCGCTCCGCCAGCACTATACACAGTGCAGGTAAAGCACTGCTTTCCCCTTCTGAGTTGCTGACGGTTTGCCAGAATCTCTTCGAGGCAGTCCGAAAGTCTTTTTCCATGGCCTCTCCGAACTCCTCCCACACCCGAGTTTTTGCTTCAGCCACTGCCCGAGCCACATTCTGCTTGGCCTGTTGATACCTGTCAGCTGCCTCCGGAGTCCCACAGGCTAACCAAGCACGATAGGACTCCTTCTTCAGCCTGGTGGCTCCCTTCACCTCTGGTGTCCACCATTTGGTTCGGGGATTACCACCACGGCAGGCACCAACCACCTTGTGGCCGCAGCTCAATGCAGCAGCTTCGGCAATGGAGACGCTGAACATGGTCCATTCGGACTCAATGTCCCCAGTCTTCCTCGGAATGCTGTTGGAGCTCTGCCGGAGGTGTGCGTTGAAGATCTCGCGGACTGGGGCCTCTGCTAGACGTTCCCAGCACACCCTCACTACGCGTTTAGGTGCATCGGGTCTGTCCAGCGTCCTCCCCCGCCACCTGATCCAACTCACCACCAGGTGGTGATCAGTTGACAGCTCAGCCCCTCTCTTTACCCGAGTGTCCAGAACATATGGACGCAGGTCTGGTGATATGATTACAAAATCGATCATCGACCTGCGTCCTAGAGCGTCCTGGTGCCACGTGCACTTATGGACACTCTTATGTTCGAACAAGGTGTTCGTTAAGGTCATTTTGTCACCCACCCTGTCGTTACCCACGTGAGCATTGAAGTCTCCCAGCAGGACAACAGACTTCCTTCCACCTTCCAGCACCCCCCCCCGGCTGAACTGCCACTCAGCGCATAAGCGCAGATGACAGTCAGGACCCGTTCCCCGACCCTAAGGCGCAGGGAACAAACCCTCTCATCCACCGGGAAAAACCCCAACGTACCAGCAGCAAGCCGAGGGAATATTAGAATACCCACCCCAGTCCGCCGCCTCTCACCAGGGGCAACTCCAGACTGAGACAGAGTCCAGCCCCTCTCCAGGAGACTGGTTCCAGAGCCCAAGCCATGCGTAGAGGCGAGCCCGACTATATCTAGCCGGTACCTCTCAATCTCACGCACTAACTCGGGCTCCATTCCATGTCCCTATTGCCAGTCTTGGCAGCCGGGGATCGGTCCGCCAGGGCCTCCGCTCCTGGCCACCGCCCGGCACACAATGCACCCGACCCCTATGGCGCCTCCTGTGGGTGGTGGGCCTGCGGGAGAATGGGCCCATGTCTCCTCTGGCACCCTCCCCGGGCCTGGCTCCGGGGCGGGGCCCCGGTAACCCTATCCCGGGCAGGGTAAACTGTTCCCTCGATGTTTTCTTCATAAGGGTCTTCTGAATCGCTCTTTGTCTGGTCCCTCACCCAGGACCAATTTGCCATGGGAGACCCTACCAGGGGGCAAAAGCCCCCAGACAACATAGCCCCTGGGATCCCTGGTATAAACAAAAACCCCTCCACCACGATAAGGTAGCGATTCACGGAGAGGCAAATCTATCGTCTGATCTCGGAAGCTAAGCAAATCTATTCCCCTTTTGTTTAAATAACTCTCCTTGGATTGTCTACATCATGCACAAAACGCTGCCGCTGCGGGCCTGAAGTCCTGCACGTCTGTGCTAATCATAGAAGAAACATGAGGCTTGTTTTAAAATACTCGCTGTTTAAATTAAGTACCTTTTTAGATTTGACATTACTGTCCCGTAGCTTTTACTTGCAATTTTTATGGTTCTTAAAATTGGGAGCAAAGACTTCCTTGCCTTTGAATCTGCATGTGTCTTTGTATTTTTGTGTGTGAGAGTGCTGATTAAACTGACCTGTAATGGCTTCTGCAGTAAATGGCCAGGCAGTAAACGAGAATACAATTATCTCTGTAGCACCGTGATTTCCTGAATGTGGTTCACGGACACACAGAATCCGCAGGAAGCACTACACACTGCGTATATTGAGGTCTGGATGTAGTTATTACTCTCTAGGCCTTTCAGTCACTAATTACTGTGTTGTTTAATAAGGCCCAGCCAGACTGTGTGTTTCAAGGTGTGTCTGAGACTAACAGCGTGAGCAGGTCATTTCATGGAAAACGTGAAAGTATTTAATTTTAATGGGTCTTCATGTCAGGCACTGGCTGTGAAGAAATTATACAAGACCTGAAAGAAAATGACATTAGTAAGACACACTGGGCAAAGGGAGATGAAAACAGGAGCGGACAGGAGAACAGAAAATGGGCCAGAAGCGCCGTGACTGCCAGTCTGAATTAATAAAGACACCACAAGAAGGAAGCTTACAACAAATACGGAAAAGTGCCCACGGTGCACAATGCTTTACCGTGGGTACTGAACACCCACAGTGCAATATTGTGTGTGCATCACACATTTCTTAATAGGGGGAACTGCCACGAGGAGGAAACTGTTTGTGAAAGCAAACAGTTCTCTATACGTGCGTCTGTAGCACTTAGCATGGCTGGAAGGTCATTTTGTCAGACAGCAATGACATTCTGAGAAGTGTTCTTTCTCAACGTGTCAACACTCCAGTCACCCCGACCACAACATATATCTGTCTGCTCTGCACTTTTCTGTAACTTCTGAGATCAAAGTGACAAGATGTCTAATACTGGCACATGTCGAGCTTCTGTTTGAGAGAAGCCCACCTCACGCCGATGGAAAGAGTCTGATCTCACCACGAATGCTTTCTTGTTTCACTCTTGGTCTTCAGTTGAAGGTTTTAATCCTGACGTGGTTCTTTAAGGGTTTGTGATGACATCTGAATTTATGGGATTATAAAACCAGCTCAGAATTTTTTGTGTGAGTGTGTGCATGTCATCAAGCTAAAAAAAAACCTGTTAGTTCCTGTATTTCAACTTTCACAAGAGGTTGAGGGATAATTTTGTGAGACTGAACTGTAAACATGAAAACCTTCCCTTTACTGTTAACTTTGAGCTTTTATCTCTAAAACTGTTCATATTTCCATTTGAACCCAAATTCCACAAAAACCAGTAATAAAAAGGCTTTTTAACAGACACTTTCCAAAACTAAAGTTACCTTCATTCTGGTTGGGTTTCACTCTGGAAGAGGTCACAAAATTAAGAGTGAACTTGACAATGAAAACCATTGAAATACATTGAGGTATGGCTTTAGCTGTTTGGGTCCCTCTTTCACTGATAATGATACGGGAATAAATAAGTGAGAAGGTTACAAAAAAATACTTATCAGGGGAATTTATAGTTAATAATAAATGTTAGGTGGACCTTTCATAGCCAGAGTGCGTGTTTATCTCAAAGGTGTATTACTGGCCATAAACGACCTTGGTTTTAAAAGCTTTGCGCTGCTTGTCGCACAGGTTTTATGAAGTCTTTGCACACTCTGTAGGAGAGAATTAAATGCTTCTAAAAAGGTGTAAATGAATGCCTTTGATAAAGCGTTTCTTTTTCCAGGGCTCACAAAATCGCTAGCCCGACGTCCCGGGGCTAGTGATTTTTCTGTTCGGGCTACCAAAATCCATCTCAGCCCTGCCCGTCAGGCTGTCATAGGAAGAAAGAATATGTCAATGCTTTTGCATTCTTTGGCAAACGTAGCTGTCAGTATGTGACATATTGAAATCGCGTTTGAATTTCCGCTTGTTTTTTGCTTCACTTTCACTTTGCGATGGCGCAAACTGTGAATAGAGAGCGGCAGCTACTGACTGGTGAGTGACAGATTAGTTGCGCACCAGTTCCTCTGACATCGTCTTAGCACTCATTAGCTTACTATTCAAACGTGACAAGTGAAATCTCCCGCAGCAAGCTTAAACCTGTGATGCAGGTTGATTGCGCAGAGAATCGCTGATCATTATGCAAGTGCCTGTGTAAAAGCAGATGGATTTATGCAGGTATTTTAGTTCTGCAGAGCCAAATAAGACAGGTCAGGGTGAAGAAGGGACCACCAAAGAAAAGCCGATCACAAAACGGAAAAGATATGACAAATCAGGCTATGAGGCAAAAACAAAAGCGCAGCTTTTTTTGGTTTCATGGACAAAAGAATTTCTGTGGCTGGAATATGACGAGCTAAATAACATCATGTTCTGCCGGGTGTGTCTTGTTTCCCTCGATTTCTGAGTCGACAAGCACCTTTGTTACTGGGACCAGTAATTTTAAGAAAGACCCCATTAGAACCCATGAGAAATGCAAGAAATGCATTATTGCTCAGTCTGCAGTATCTTTCCCAGAACAAACGCCAATTGCAAAAAAACTACTAAAAATAAACCAAGCACAACAAGAAGTCCAGAAGAAACGCAGAAGAAAAAGCTGTTTAGAACAGCGCGATGTTGCAAAGAGTGAACTACCTTTGGCACAATTTAGCAGCCTTTGCAAACAAAGCAAATGATCTTGGTTCCACTTACCTCTTACCCGTGACTTCAGTGGAAATGTCAGATTCAGGATCTGACACAGACTGATCCATGTTCTACACAGTTCTTACAAGTTCATAGAAATTTCTGTTCAATTAGAACCAAATATTTGAGTTGATGATTGTATTCTTTTACAGTTGTTGTAATTTGTGTTTTAACAATTTTTTAAGTCAATCAAAAAATTGTCCTCTTTTTTTTCAGGCTACTTAAATTTATTTTGGGCTACCAAAAACTGAAGAGTGTCTGCCCGAAGGGCTACCAGAGATTTTGAAATTTTGCGAGCCCTGAAATTTTCTAATCTTTTTGTAACACGCTTCCTCTTGAGGCACCATAGACACTGATTTATTTGGCACGTCTATGAACTGAGTCACCCTTATTTTACCTCAAACCTGCATTTTGTGTCTCGCTGTCAGTCTGAAAGCTGCTGAAGTTGACAGCTGGATTTTTTTAAACCGCTATGTCAGGCTTCTACTTTCTTTACACAGAGATCAGTTCTTCATCAGCTCTCTCTTCAGATTGTCTTTCTTACGCCTTCCACCCAACCCCACCCTCCTCTTTCTTCACGGCGGGGGGTTGTTGCATGTCACACTCTCCACCTATATTGTGCTATAGCCACCAGCAGCAGGGGCGGCAGATGAGTATGGCCATTGGCTTCTTCCCCTCTCACCGGCCCTCCCCTTACCCGACACAATGGGTTCGCTTGTCCATGCAACACGCACAGGCATATGCAGAAACACATTCACACACACAGAGGGGGCTTTACTCTGGGGCTGAGTATCGCTTCCCCACCATATGCTCCGTCTCCGCTGGAATGTTATTATCCTCATTTGCTGTAGAGAGAGCGGAGCATGAGGTAAAAGAAGAAGGAAAGCGTGACTAGGTTAGGCTAAAGGGCGACTGGGTGTTGAAACGTATCTGTGTGAGGGAGAGAGAGAGAGAGAGAGAGAGACCGTGAAAAGGAAGGGAGGATGCAACCGATGCAGTGAGGCAGCAGTTTAACACCAGCCTCAACCTGCTACTGTGAGCGACAGAGCACAGGGAGAGGCACGAGGCACCTTTTTATTCTCACTGGACACAGCCTCCTCTAAGGTCAGTGTTTCTCTCTCTCTTTCTGTCTCTTTTATTTTTACCCTGGTTTACCAAGCAGCACCGGCACCCCGCATCCGTCGAGCTCACACTGTAGCCATAGGGCGGTAGGTTCACAGAGCTGACAGACAAAGTGTGTGTGGTTCATAACCACAGAGAGTATGAAATGCTGTTCTCTATTCTGCACACTTACACATTAAACGCCTGCTGAGGGTGATGGTTAACAATGGGAGGAGCACACATCACAAAAGACAAACCTGAGCTCTCACCACAGGATGCTGCTCTGGTGGGTGCTGTAGCTCAGTGTGTGTGTGTGTGTGCTATGACCTGTGTTAGCTGGAGAGGACTATTAATTTTCTTTAAGGCAGTGCCAACTGAGCCTCTTTAGACGTGCACACATATAAAGACTGTTAAAGTCTGTAAACGCTGCTTCCCATTTGAGCTGTGGGAAAATAGGTGAGGCAGTGTATGTGTGGATTTTGTGTCACCTCGTACAAACACAGCTCTGATTTATAGTCGTCCTGTCTTGTCAGCTGTACTCTGATCCTATAAAAGTTTATGTAGTCTGAACTGCATGTAGTTCACTCTAAACTTCCTGAAAACAGCAAAGTCACAATAGCTTTTTAACCAATAAAACTGTTGGACTAAGGATGACACTCATGCTTTGACCTGAGTCGCCTCTCTTCATTCGTGTGCTGGGTGCTATCAGCGTTACTCTTTAGCTAACTGTCTTTACAGTTAAAACTATTAAAGTCGGCTACACCAAGCTACACTCTGAGCATGGCTGCCATTCCAGCCGAGAAGAGGCAGGGAGGTTGTCAAATCCTGTGCATTGATTGGTCTCTATACTAGCCGGGCTCTTCAGTGTGTCTGTGTGGTCCCAGTAAGAGGGATCCTCCAAGATCAACGAGTAAATCCAGGAGTTCATTTCATTCGTAACTCTTCTCCCTCTACTTGCATGTTATCTAAAATAGTAGACGCATTAAAACCGAGTTAGATCTTAACTCGTCAAAAGAAGAGAAGAGATATGTAATGTGACCAAAAATAGCACCAAACTGAAGAAAGCATTTTTGTTTTTGTTTTTTTAAGAGAAGTAAAAAAGAGGAAGGAGAATAACGAGCCGTGTCACAGTGAATAAAATGTGCATAACTCTACAAATATGGCTTACTTTGATCACGTTTGCGTGATCAAAGCTTGTTCTGGTCTCAAACTAAATGTGCTGTGTCACTGTCCTTGGGACGCAGTGCTACCTCTGCTGTAATAAAGCTGGTTGCCTTGTCATTTTATCCTCTTTTTGTGGAGCAGTTTGTCCTTCTGTTAAGACTCTTATGACACAAACCACAAACGCTGATGCTGTTTGACACTTTATTACAAAGCGTCAGGTTAGGTGTTGTGCGCTTGTGAATGCAGACGAGCAGAAAAGCAGGTGACCAAGCTCATTTGATCTGTGGGTTTAAAAATGGAGTGTGCAGAATGAGGAAGAAAGAGGAGGACAGAAAATTAGTAGCATAGTCAGCTTGGTTATAGAGGAAGTTAGTCACGTTAAATCTTATCCATTGCTTTCTATCTTTCTCTTTCTGCCTCGTTACAGCACCAGCCTTGGCTCTGGGCTCGGCTGCAGGCTTGCTTTCAGGATTGCAGGGGTTTTCTGTGCATTCCAAGTCTGTGCTGGGAATATGGGCTCTGCTGCCAGTCAGAATGGCTCATTCATGCTGAGCACAATGATCCCGTTTGAGGCACAAGTCCTTACCCACGCTGTTTGATTGGCATTATATTCAGCATCTATTTACTTCATCCATTATGCATTGAGTCAGATCTGTTTGGCATTAATGATTCTCTCTTGTTTACTCTCTACTTGATGCATAAGAATAAAAAAAACTGAGACAAACAAAGATATTTAACGAATGAAGAAATTGTTTGGAGTATAGAACAGAAATGTGCAGATCTATAGAGCTGGGCACATTTGCTCCCAAAATATTGGCTAACAAAGAACAAGAAGAAAACTGCTGATGTTAGCTTGTCCCACACTTCATAGTAGATTCTAGTAGTAGTTGGTCACATTGTAACCTCACGACTTTATTTCCAGATTAAAATTAATCACGTCTATTGCATTACTGTGAGAAGCTCTGAACTGTTGCTGGCACGACCTTCCAGAAATGCCGTGTGCTGTCGCTCACCTTCTGTACACGGCATCCGTACAGTCTGTCGCCTCCGGCTGCTCGGTGCGTAAGAACAACAGGCACATTTCACTGATTTAATCGTCGTGAACTGAAGCCAGCATCAGAAGAGCAATAACAACTTAGTCGTTAGCGGCAGTTTGTGGGAATTTCTCATGTGGTTATTTTTGGATCTGGAGCTACAATTAGGTTCAGGAAGTCGTGAGATTTTTGCCAAAGTGTTGTAAATATAAATGGTTATTAATAGCAATCTTTTTTATAAAGGAGCGATTTGCAAGGAATTTAAACAGAGCTGCTTTAGTTGAAGAACTAGTTAAAGGACTCTGTGGCACAAACACTGAACTCACGCAAATAGTGTACGCACTATTGTATAGACATTTTTGCCTTTTTATACCCAGGCTGATATGCTGCACAGAGGTTTCCTCTTTCACAAATCTCCAGTTAATCTGTTGGACCCTTGAGATCCAGTTGATTTAGGCTCATCATAAATAAGCATTGTTGTTCATTTATGAACATACAGGTCTCCCAGGACTCGGTCAGGCATGGTAATCGGGCAGACATGCTATTGATTGGCACATTTGGGAGCTTCTGCCACACCAGCTGTGATCTTTCTGGGGGTTTTTTAAGGTAGACCTGCAGGTCATGTGGATGAAGGAGGAGATGACAAGAAAAATGAGATGACTGTGATGAGCAAGATGCTGTGAAAAAAGGCACACAGAGGAAAAGACTGTGGCATGTTGATGTTATCACAGACTGCAACAGTCAAGCTCTGCCTTAGGTCTCAGTGACTGTAGCGTACACTGCTGTTTGGATCTCAGCTATGTGCTCTCATAGCCCTCTGATACTAACTTTATTTTTCTTAGTATCCCTGGTTGTGGTAGAGCTACAGTATTTGGATCAGTTGTGGAACTTAGCGTCTGCCATCTGGCATGACAAACATGTTTAAATGGTCTGTTATAGTCATTCTTCTCCAGAGAATGATTATCCCTGCAACAGCAAACAGGAAGCCTATAGTTTCCATCTCTTCCTGTCTCTATGGGGCGGGGGGAAGGGTCCGTAGTGTTGTTCAGCTCGAGGATTGTAGCACATCCAGTCACCCAGTTGGCCTGCCCTCATTAGACATGGGTCGGAGAGCATGTTCAGATCATGCTTATCTTCACATGCTGGAGCTTTGTAGGGTGCCTGGTGGTAAACAAAGAGGCACAGTGATGTGCAGATTTTATGAGGCAAGAAGTGTGGCATTTTGTAGCTGAAAACAAAGACTGTCACAGGTCTGTGATCTCAGCAAAAACAGCACAGGATACTGCTCACCATATAAAACAATCTGCATAGATAGCATCTAGCAGCCGAAGAGTCTGCGCTGAAAGAGAAGCTAAAAACAAGAGGGAATCCCAGCTTACAATCCCAGTATTGCAAATAGGTAACTGCTAAAGCAGTGAATGACGAAGATGAAACCAAGCCTGAACATGGATGATGCATTCTGCAGCTACTTTGCAGCTACTTTGTGTCAGGGGTAAATGAAAGCTCAACAAACTGGCATTAAATTCAGGTACCAGAAAAACCAGCTTATTCTTTTAAGTGTTATATGGACAACGAACTACGTCAATTTCCCACGTTTGCTCCGTGAGCTGGAGACGCAGGGTCTCATCTGGTTGTCTTGAATACACAAAACGCTTACAAGGCCTTTTAATTTTCACTCTATTATGCCTGCGACAGAAAGCCATCACTCTCTGGTAATTGTCCATAATGGAAGAACGAGATTGAACAGAGGCAGACGCATCTGGTCTCTTTCAGTAGCCTCTGAGTCAAGCAAGAAAAGCTCGCACACATTTTATCACCACCGTGAACATACGATTAAAGGGGTGTGACTTGGCATGCTAATACATTCACGCTTTTCCATTATTTATGAGTTACATCTGAATAGCAGTTATCTCAATCTAGGGCAGCCTTGCATATTAAACTTAGCTTACTTTGCTTTCTTTGTGTCTTTTTGGTGGATTTTCTTTTGAATAATAATCTCTTTCTCTCACCATTATAGAATTACATCAGCAGCATCCTCTCTTTACACTTATTTATATCAGGACTGAGACTAGGTTAAGGTTCAGCTCCGTGCAGTCAGTTTAAGGTGAATAACATTTTAGAGAAATTAGCAGGGTGGATCAAATGTTCATTATAATGTAAAATGGGTTAAATAATGGGTTTTAAAACAATTTTGCATGACCACAGATGACTAAATGTGAACTGTTACAGTTGGTTAATTTTTATCTCTCACTTCTCCATATCATAGTCACTCCTTTTTCCACCTTTCTTCACCAGTGATTTATTGCATTTCTTTAACTCCTCCTTTGCTTTTTCCTGCCTTCTCACTTTCTCCTCCCTCCTCGCCAGCTCTCAAAGCATTCTAAGGGAGTCATGAAAGTGACCGTGAATAAATATCTTGTAGGGCGACCTGTCCCTCCTCCCTTCCTGCAATTGTCTGCTTCACCAGGTGACTCTAGTTTCCAGGGAACCGGTTTGTGCAGTGATACAGAGACTCCAAAGCTCTCACGGGTACACACACACGAGCTTACCAGCCAAGAAGGAAACGTGTGTGTGAAGAACGGACTGTAATTTCTCATAAATATGGATACTCCTGAATGGAAAAGACACTATAGGATTGATAACCATTCTGTGTTTACCCGGCCGGGGAAAACACAACTCTTTTTGGGAGGAGTGCTGGCAGGTAGTGTAAAAAATTTACTTTTTGTTTTTTTGTCATATTTTCAGACACGCAAAATAAATAAAGGGTCTAAAAATGAAAAAGTGTTGTTGAACTACGGATTAAAAAAAGCTCTAGAGGAAGCGCTGCCTTTACCACAGAAACCCAAACACACAGGTGACTGTTAGATAAGCGAGTGTGAGAACAGTCACCTAAGAAACATTTTAGACACACAGCCTGCCTGTCAAGGGAAATTATGCAAGAACTTTTTCAATGACCTTTCAGAGCTTTCGTGTGAATGGTGAAGCAGTGGCATTTATTTCTTGCTCATAATCTTACCTGGTGCTGCAGAGCTTTAAATGTTTGTTGTGCTGTAATCGGAGAGGTGTAGCACACAAGAATGAACTTGTGGCAGATTTTTTCAGCTACACCATATTTGTCAGCAGCATCAGTTAACTTTGCTGTTCTTGCAATAATGTTTAAAGATGGAGAAAGATAGAATACCCTCATTTTTAGTTAAGCATTTTTTAAACCATCTATAGTTTATAACACATGTCCTTATGTGAATTATACAACTGCAACCTACAGTGTTGAAGGCTGGCGAAAACACAGGTGGTGACTGTGTTTTCAGTTTGACTGCTGGTCAGACTTGGGTTGGAGCTCATTTGGTGTTTTCAGTCACAGACGTCTATCAGAGTTCTTGTGCTGCTCTACAGCAAGTAAACGTAAGCACCACAAACCAAAGGACTGACCTGATAAAAGATTTGTTTGCACCACTTTTTGATCGTTAGATACGACATGTCGCATACGCAGATGCACATTTCTGAAGTTCAGATAAATGCCACGACTCACTGACCATTCACTCTGAGCAAAGGTTACTGTAGCTGTCAAGGACGAGGTGCCAATATGGTAGCATTAAAGTTTGGTAGCGCAGAGAGCTGCTTAGAACATAACCCTTTAAATTTTCTTTTTATTTACTTCGACTGCCAAGAGAACAATTTGTAGCAGTTTGCCACCTATGTTGTTGAACATCAAAGGCACAACTGTGATTCCATGTAACTGTAAAACAATCAAAATGTGTCAGTAGCAGTATTTACTCCCTCACACCTGTGTAGTTTATGTTTAACTGGCAGCTTTCTTCCAAGAACCACAGACGAGGTCTGCTCAGCGTTCTCACTTCCTCAATCAGTAATTTTAATAAATGCCTGAGTTCCTGTTATTGTAAATCTGATTCCTTCTCACTGGCCAATTCTCTTTCTCAGCTCCTCTCAGTAAACTTGTCGTTATCGCTGCCGTAACAGGAGACTATAAATATGACTTCTGGTTTCATTGTCACTATTGAGACTTTATGGCGACTCTCATCCCACATCACTTCCCAGATCCTACCTGGCCGGTGACCAGTGTTCACTTTGTGTGTGGATTGTGCTGTCTCCGGGTCTCTGAGGTTATCAGTTGTGTTATGCTCGGACTTCTAACAAAAAGATCATCACATAAAAACAAAAACAACAGGATGTTAATGAACAGGGAGGGGAAGCTTTAGTGTCAGGCCAGTTGCATGATGAGTACGTCAGTAGAAGTGCTGGTACACTTTCCTCCATCAGTCATCAGCCACATCTCAGAAAGCTATTTCTCTGACCTTTGTGGCTGCGTGTAGTCGCCAAAGTGTGAAGCATTTTCTCTGTTGAGTTTATTCTCAGTATTGACATCAGAACACATCCCCCCACTTAAGGAAACAATGGGCACGCAGTGACTCTGGTCACACGGCTAAGAGCTGGCCGGAGGAGAGGCCTCCATAGGCCGACTCTGTAGAGAAGATGTGTACATAATGCTTTTCATAAGCTGCTTACATTTGTTATATTTTCAGTAGGGAACTCGACTGGGGTTTAACTTGTATACTGTTAAGTAAGTTGTGTGTGTGTGTGTGTGTGTGTGTGTGTGTGTGTGTGTGTGTGTGTGTGTGTGTGTGTGTGTGTGTGTGTGTGTCTTTGAACAGCAGGCAGGCCTGTCATGAGGAGTCCAGATGGTGGGTGGAGAAAGCCCTCCTTTAATCCATGCGCCAGGATATTATACCCCCCTTCACTCTCTCTCCCTCACACACACACACACACACACACACACACACACACACACACACACACACACACACACCGTCATCTGTATTTCCACCGTTTGCACGACCCCCCATTGAGCTACTCTACTATTGGTTTACGTACCATTATCCACGCTCCATTATGTCAGCTCGGTCCACTCGCTGCTGTGTTGTATATCCTGACTGACGCAGCACTAAATGCTTGTACAGAATTGAGTTTGAGAAACGATAAGCGAGGCATGAACGTTGTAATACAATTCAATTCACTTGAGTAAGAGGACTCATTATGTTACCCTGTCATGTATTTTAATCATTTTAAACAGGCAAGTTTTATAAATACTATATTAACACCCATACTGCTCAATAAAGGGATAACTTTTCCCCAGGTTGTTATTATGTTAGTGCTTCTGTAGCTTTATTTTAACAGTGGTGTCATTCAAGGAAATGCAGTTTTCTCCACAACCTCTGAGCAAACATGCAGTTCTTTTAATTCCCAAATGTTTAAAATCATTATCAGTTTGTTGCATGCTGATGGTACGTGACTTGTTTTCAATCAGTCAAATTGTTCCGCTGTAGTGCCGTTTACAAAATACACACTGATGCTTTCTTTTTAGTATTTCTCAAAAACATTTCTCGAAAGAATGCGGAACAACAAACCCGACTGATTGGCTTCGTTTCTGTGTGGTTAATGTTGACACATAGGTGAAGCTGGAGGTGGCTGGAGGGTTGAATATTGCACGATTTTCATTGAGAGTTACCTGGATAGGCAAGATTAGGAACGAGTCGATCGGGAGGAAAACCCAGGTTGGACAAAGTTAGGGAGGCGGGGCTTAGCTGGTCTGGATGTGCAGAGGAGGCTAGTGGATATGTTTGGCAGTGGATTTTGAACATGGAGCTGCCAGACAGAAAGACCACAGTGAAAATTTAATGATGTAGTGAAAGAGGAGGTTGGTGTGACAGAACAGGGTGCCTGTAGAGGCGATGATTACATCTGACTGAGGGCATAGGTTTGTGCTACTCTGTGTGTGTGTGTGTGTGTGTGTGTGTGTGTGTGTGTGTGTGTGTGTGTGTGTGTGTGTGTGTGTGTGTGTGTGTGGAGGCTTTGGAACGCTCACGAGGTCTTCATTGTTTTTACGACTAGCTATTTTCTCTTTAATCTTTTATGTGCATATTAAACGGCTGTTTTGAAAGAGCGTTTGCTCTCCCTGCTGACGATGGCCTACATATCACAGACAGACTAATTAGGGTTTCTCTCTCCAAGGGCTTATATACTCCCTTTCATTCTCAAAACAAACATGAGTGTACTCCAGATCTTGATAAATGCAGCTACCACAACAGTGCTTCAGGTCTCACAATCTCTCCTGTTCATTGTATAAGTTTATTGGGGGCGGGGTTTGATCTGAGTTGGTGGACCTTTTACATAAAATCTGGGGAAGCCTCAAACTGTTTAAAGCTTCTGTCTGATATGCAGGTCAACCTTTAAAATAGCCTCTTAATCTACACAAATTCTGTCAACTTATTTTTATTCTAAATCTTGAAATCTGCGCATATTGTGTTGTAGAGAGGAAGGGCAAAGCTACCTGTTTCCAGTCGGAGAACCCTGAAGAGCAGACCTGTGTGGCGGTGAAGATCGAACAGTCCATAGGTAGGTTGCATCACCTCCATTTATCTTTACGGTCTTTCTCTCAAGTGCTTGCACGCAGACTTTTTGAAAAACTCTTTAGATGTGTTATTATTCATATCTTAGTCTCCCATTTTTCGTCCACTTTGTGCATCATCTTGATTTTCATTGCCATGTTCACATGTCCATCGTCTCTTTTCAATCAACACCTCTGATTTACACACATTTGCATTCAAAATCAATAGAATGCATGGATTTTTCAGCTTTGCCAGACCTTCTGGATCGGAGTAAAATCAGTTAACATGCACAGTGAGGACAGAGGATGATACTGTGAAGGACACTATGAACACGCCTTCCTGTGACTCTCTGCTATGCAGGGGTGTGAAAAACGCTGCGGGTCGCTGCTCTATTTTTATATCAAACTCGTGTGTGCGCTCACGCTCGCAAACATGCTTGTGTCTCATGGTCTGCTTCTTTTGATGAATGGGCGCTTACCTCTGGCCCTCTGTGTCTTCCTATTCTTCATTTTCCTCGTTTTCTCTTCTTTCTAGTTCACGCCTGTAAGTCCCTCTCCTTTTTGCACCTGGGTTTTCATCCGTGTCTCTTTCTTTCTTTGTTATATTATCTAGTCTTTCGAAGCAGACTCGTGGGGTAATCTCACAACGGCCCTCAGATTAGAGGATGATGCAAGCTTAATCTGAAGAAAGTCCGGGCAGTTGAAAGCCCCCCACCCAACTCCAAGCTCACAGGACTGGCTGTAATTGTTACGTGTCATTCTGTCTGTCATGTTCTCTCACACGGTGTGCGTTAGCATGATTGGATCATTCAAAGCCTCGTCTGTAAAAGTGGAGCCAAACGTGCACAGCAACAACGCACTCTCAAGCTGACTGGTTGAGGTAGTGCTATTTGGAGTGTGTGCGTACATGTGTGCATGTATGTTTGTGGCTTTGAAGCAGTTTGTGTGACTTTGTCTCAAAAGCTTTCGTTTCACAGCTCAGTTTTTCATCAAATAAATGTAACCATAACGATCATGCAGAACGCCTTTGTCCTTACAAAGGATGTTTACATGCACTAAGTAACCAGGGTATGCTTGTCTCACTGACTCTTTGAAACCAAGTAAACAAAAGGAGATGTTTCCTTCCAATTTGTACACTGATCAGCCTAATATAGTGAAAGTTGTCCTGTTGTGTTGCCAAAACAGCTGTGACCTAAGACACAGGACCTGTTCTCAACAAGGTGCTGGCTCGTTGGATTGGCATGTGGGGAATTTAAGACCAGGTAACAACTTCAGGTAATTTTCCTCCAGCCATTCAAGCCACATTTTTTGCAGTGCAGAGGAGCTTTGTCATGGTGATAACAAGGGGAGATGTGTTTCTGCTGCAGAAATGTTTAGGTGGGCGGTATGTATCAAAGTAACATCCACACGAATGCCTGAACCAAAAGGTTCCCAACAGACAAGTTTTTTGGAGTTTTATTGTTGTGGCTCATCACTGGATGCTTTTGTTTCTTGCTTGGAGGGATTTGCATACGTGACTGACAGGATGGATAGTGGATGAGACAGGTTCTTGAGCAAAATAATTATATTGAAAGTCGCGCTAAAATAAAAAATACAGTCGCATTTATCACTGAAATATTTGTGCAAACCTCAAAAAAATCACCAGGACTCCATATTAAACATCACAAAACATATCAGGGTGGAAATTTAAAGCGAGAAAACTTTCAATTGTTAATAAAAAAATATATATTTCTGAGTAGTCACAGCATTCATTAAAAAAACCACCAACTTTGTTTTTTCTCAGTTTTCTACAAAACGTACAAAAGTAAAAAAAAACCAAACAAAGTAAGGTGAGCATGATGGGAGTTGTGGTTTGCAGTCTTGTAAAGACAGATAATTTAACAGGAGTTGAATTTATACTGGTCCAACTAGTTTATTAATGAAGGAACAAAATAATGCTCATCACTCCCTGCAGTGCTGCTCTGCAGTGCGTTTACATGTCGCAGTAAGCAAGACCTCAAGACTTGTTTCTGTCAGAGGTGTCATCGTGACTTAAATTAAAGCTTCCTGTGTTGTTGTTGTTTGTTGGGTTTTTTTATCTGAAACCATGTGATGGTTCAAAGCTGATACATAGCAACGTAGATCAGACCAAGACCTTTCCACCACATAGACACCAGGGAGCAGCTGTGCAGCACACGTTAGATGCAGAACATGGAGAAGACTGAGTTGCACTTCCCAGTGGAGACTTCTGTAAAAGGTACATTTAGTTTATTCCCATAATTCCTTTTGTGATGCTCTTGCTTCATTTTAATGTAGCCTCATTTTGATATTTCACGATTAATCGGGAGGATTTGGTTTGTGTTCGTGTCGTTGCGTCAAAGTTTTTACCATTTTATATGTTAGCATAAATAACAGGGCTCAGGAGGACGAGCTGATTTAAATAAAAAATTTATTTTGGGGGCTTCGATTAGATTTGAGGATGACAGAACTGCAGTGAAGCTGTTTAGGCTGCTTTTTCTGTGGTGACTGTCAATCATTGATCAGGTGCTTCACTAATAAGAGACGCTGATGGAGGAAGAAGTGCTGTGGCAAACAAGTTTGTCCTCTGCTAGTGGTCCTGTTTCGCTTTCTGCTGTTTGCTTCATTGTGTGATTGTAACAAATGGGTTTCACAAGTGAGAGGAAGCTGGAAAACCCTTCAGTGTACCTGAGAATTGCAGGATAATTTATTATTCCATAACTTTAAACTACATTTATTTCTATTCTCCGAAATTTGTTATTTTTCTGGAAAAATGTTGCTCTGACAGGCATTTGTGTCTGTTCTCTTTCTTTCTATGGATTTGAACCTTTTAAGGTCTAAAGGTGCAGTTCCTGTGAGCTTAAAGGTACAGAGTTCATTTGAAGGTGTCTTTGTTTGCGCGCGTGTGTGCGTGCAACTCTCGGTTTGTGCGAATCAGTACTTTTTAAAAGCCACTTAAATAAGGGGTGTGTGAGCGAGAGTGAAGGAGGAGTCTTTTGCTGCCCTGTAAATCTCCCTCCTGAGCTGAGTCATTCTCAACAGCACCGCCTGGGAAGATTACACGGATGCTAAACTTTCAGCTCTTCTGGGATACACACACACACACACACTCAAACACACAACAGTAGAGATCGACATTGCAGCTGTTTTCCGGTCTATCTCAAACACAGGGTGAGTTCATTCACTGGGATTTTGTTTTTTCCAAGCTTGGCAGAATAGTTCATCCTTGGATTGTCTCTGCTGAGTCTAGAGTGTAGTTATCGAGATACAGTTTTCTTCTCACGTTTTGTGTCATCTGCTTTGTTCAGTTTGAGGTGTTAAATAAAATTGTGTGATCACACTTTAGTGACAGCAGTCTTTCATGTTTTCATGCCCATGCTGCTCTTTTATCTTTTACGGGAGTGTTGCAGTGTTTACACTCCAAACTGTCTGAGCCTTTCATACAAATAACATAGGAGTGGCCTACAAACGCACTTTACACATAAATTTGCAGTTGCAAACTTCATCATAGCCACGTAAGGACTGAAGCTTGACAGATGTTTCTAAAGGCTGCTGTTCACCTCAACTCGTTTTTTATCCTCATTCTTCCCTCATGTTCCTTGACTTTGGTGTGACTGTGTGGAAGCCCAAACTGTCTTTTAAATGCCACAGAGTTTACAAAGATGAAGCAGAATATATCAAAATAATAAATACTCAGAATTTCCTTGTTGATCACAAGGAAATTCTGTCACACCCTTGCGGTAACGGCAGAAGACGAAGCCTCAGTTTCAAGCTATGTCAACCACTCCTCTGCTTGCGCACAGTCGGGTGTGCCTTTTGTTTTTCACCTTGAGCTCTCACACCTAAGTATCAGGATATATTTTGCCTCAAGAGAGCCAAAAAGAACATGACACACAAGAAGAGACGCGGAAAACATAAAAGTCAGGTCGGACAGGTGTGCTGTCAGGTGACAGTTCTCAAACAAGGTGGAGTCAGGAGGTACAAATATCTTGAGCATTCACATAAGAACAATTAGGTCAGATGCCTACCTGTAAATAAGCAAGATGTACGTTTTCTCTGTAAAAACCTTTAAAAAGAAAAACTAGAAAAGCGGCTCATCTTTGCTGTATTAACATTCCCGTGTTGATTCCCTGGGAGCAGCTTTTAGTCTTGATACAGCGGCATGGTTACAGAGGTTTGTGACTTCTGCAGCTGCGCTCTAAAGTTGAAATTTGAGGTTTTGAGTTAAACATTTGTTGTATGGTGAAACTTTGTACCAACTGGCACCTTTGATAATCCATCATCTTCTCAGTTTTCATTCATGCCTGCAAACCTGATGTCATGCCCATTAGCCTCGACTACAGTCTGTATTTCGACTTGTTATCCTTCTAAACTAAGAGGGTGAAAATATACCTTTGGTATCATCTGCCATCATGGCCGTGTTGGCATGGTGATTTTGGTACCTGTGATCTGTATGTCTTTTTTATCATTTATGTCCAGTGTTTCCTCAAATCTTGTATTGAGTGTTGTAAGTCTACTTGAAACATTATTAAGACAAAAATTTTTTAATAAAACAAATCATTGTGACAACAACAAACTGGAAGAATGTAGTGTGCCTGGAGCTATTTTGGGAATTAGTTTGGATTTCACTATTTTCGGACTTTGCTTGTTTTCTTGTTGCAGAGTAAGATACTTGCGCTGAAGAGATGGATTTTTTTCAATGTGTAGTAAACTTAATTCACCCATTTTAACAAATCACTGCTGGGATTTTCCACAGTTAATCTAATGTTGGGGAACCAGTTCTGATATAAGCTCCATCAGAGGGTAGTGTCACACTGTGAAGAAAGGTGCTGTTACTGGGGAAACTTCTGAAATCAAGGATTTGTTGTACTTTGTAAAACCAGAAAGTTTTCTCCGCTCTACCTCTCATGTGTACTTACCCTTTGCATGAGCATTTGTTAAGTCTTCTTCCGGCTCTGTAGCTTTGAATTTATTAATATTGGTCCTTTGGGCTCCGTGGAGTATGCAGTGAAATTTTACATTTTCACAAGGTAAAAGGATAGTTACCATGGTTACAAGCCTCACAATCCTGCAACAAAGAAAAAAGTCAAGTCTCGGTTTGACTAGTCAAGTCTTCACTTCCTGGATTGGAGTAGTGATCCAGCAGTGTTTTCAGTTTCTAGTAAAAGTAGATTATCTGTTTACTGTAAAAGCACAACAGAACTGAGTGGCAGGAAATTTCTTGCCAAAACACAAAAGTTATGAAAAGAAGGTAGAGTTCGTCCTTCCTTTCTGTGCAACACATTTAAGTTGTATTTTGTGTTCGCATCCACCCGATCCATCTCGTACTCCAGACAGCAGGCCTCCTTCTCCGTCACACAGATGAGGATTAGAATCAAAGTGTTTTCGCAGCACGCTGTCTGGCTGCTTCTAATTTACTGCACATGGCTGTCTGTTGTGCCAAGACAGTTTTAATGAGAAGGTGCCAGAATGAGTGCGTTACCAGGAGCAGGACTTTCTTCCCAAACACTGTAGTTTTGAAAAAACTTCCTTTTCAGTGTAACGGCTCTGGTTGCGTTTCCTTAATCTACTGATCAAGATAAGAGGTTAAAAATAAATGATGTGACATAAAATCTCGACATCTAATCTTCTTCTACATAACTGACAGCAAAACATCGAAGCATTTTCTATATCTTTGTTTACATCTCTCTTGTCTTGACACAGCCTACAGATATATTAAGTGTTGCTATTCAGGTTAAAGGCTGCAATATAAAGGTGATTCAGACGTGAGCCGCTGTGTTTGACGTGGTTACTGACAACCCCAGAAAGCAAAGCTGGGCTGTGGACACTGGACCTCCTGTACTCAGGAGTCAGGATAAATGCCACATGCGAAATGCAATTTGCAGGCAGACTTCGTTTTAGACCGTGTACTTATAATGTGGTGCATAATGTTTTGCAAGATGTTTTTTATGACCTCTAATGTGGCTGAGAGTGGAAGTCAGGCACCTAATCATGAAAAATTCCTGCGGCCTGCCTTCATAACTGATTGGTATTTTTTGGGGCCATGTTTAGAAAGAAAGCCCTCCCAAACACAGCGTGGGACCGCTTCCAGTCAGACAGTTGCCAGACTTGTTGTCTTTAATTACAGTCCACCCTTTAAAATAGAAATTGTGACTGTATGATTTTGTGGTTACTCTTTTTCTCTTTCCCTTTAAGATTGGTAAGATAAAGATTACTCTAGTAAAGACAAATCTGGGGCTCCAGGAACCAAGTTGGCACATAGTAACAACGTTTTTGTAAACAAGCTGCATTTGGAGAGGTACTCCAAAGTATATAGTACATTAAGCTCTCACTCAAAGACCAGGTTACTTACCCTAAGGATACAAACAACACTTATTTCCATCATCAGCTTATCAACTATGTACTGTATGTCTGATTAATCAAATGTAGTTATAACATAGAAAAAAAGATGAACTTATATCTTTTTGCTTGAAAATTGGTGCAGCTGCAAGCCCCTGTGCAACCCACCTCCAACCCATCTCCTCCTTTTCATGTTTTTTGTGTCTTAATCAGTATCATGATTGTCATCGCTGACATCTACCTTATTCAGTGCTGTCTCCTGGCTGTCGTTCTGTCCACCTCAGACTTTGCATATACAACAGAACCCAGTATCCCAGAACCGAGCCATCCCAATACAGCCAACACCCAGGTCAACAGGTATACCTGTTCAGTTGCTTGTCAATGCAAATATCTAATCAGCCGATCCCATGGCAGCTTCTCAAAAGATTTAGACCTGCTGAAGTTTAAACCCAGCATCAGAGTGGGGATGAGAGATGACTTCAGTGACGTTGACTGCAGCATGGCTGTCAGAGGGGCTGGTCTGAGTATTTAAGAAACTGGGATTTTCCCACACATCCATCTCTGGAGTTTAGAGAGAATAGTATGAAAAAAGGGAAACTGCCCAGTGAGTAGCAGTTCTCTGCACGAAAATGGCTTGTTGATATATCAGAGGTCAAAGGAGAATGATTCGAGCTGATAGGAACACAAGAGTAACTCAAATACCCACTAATTACAGTAAAGGTATGCAGAAACGGTGGGGTCACAACATGGATCCATCTTACCATACACCAGCGGTTTAAGCTGGTGGCAGTGGTGTAATGTGTGGGAGAGATTTTCTTGGCACACTACCAGCCAAGCATTGTTTAAACACTACATCCTGAGTGTTGTTGCCGGCCACATCAATCCCTTTCTGACTACAGTGTTCCTATCTGTTGATGGCTACTTCCAGCAGGATAATGCACCGTGTGGCAAAGCTCAGAAAATCTCAAACTGGTTGCTTGAACGTGACGATTAGCTTACTGCACTCCAATGGCTTCCACAGTCACCACACATCACTTTTGGGATGTGACAAAGATTCATATCATGGATGCACAGCCGACATGCACTTACAGGCAGTTGATCAGCACAACCTCATGATGCCATCATCTGTGAGGAATGTTTTCAGCACATTGTTGACTCTATACCACAAACAATCCCATCCAATCAAGCCCTAGCAGGGTGTTCTTAATAAAATGTCCAGTGACTGTGTGTTCTTAGATATAGTAATTTTCAGTTTATCTTTTGCTCTCTTCATTGGCTGATCATTACAGCCACTTTACTTTACGTGTGTGATTATTCGAGTGGCAGATATATTTCTAAAAAAGAGAAATATATCTTTATCTATTTGTAGACATGATGGGACTGAGTCTGTAAAGAAATGAAGGTCCTTCCTCAATGATTCATTTCAAAGATGAAACATTTCTCTGTGCATGTTAGCATCCCTGAGTGCCAGAAACATGAAGTCCCTTCTTCACTTTCGGTAATAACAGACTGACCGAAACCAGAACAAGCACAAATTATAAGAAGTCCACTGTTTTTGTTGTTTTCAGGTAAAGCAGGCATCCTTGGATGTGCTTAACTCTACAACTTCTGGACTAGATTGTAGTTTACCAGTGTCAAAGCTATAGGGAAGCTACATCCAAGCTATACATCAGCTGGTTTGCCTTTGCTAAATCACACACACCCGTTAAATGGCAACGTTAAATGGAAGCTAATGTACTAATAGCTTATAGAATAATGAGGGTCTTCACTCTCTCAGCAGTGTAACTCCATGTTTGGACATTTGCTTTAACAGGCTTCATACTTTTTACTGACGTGTGTGTGTGTGTGTGTGTGTGTGTGTGTGTGTGTGTGTGTGTGTGTGTGTGTGTGTGTGTGTGTGTGCTTGGCGAGGTTAGAGAGAGGTCGAGTTAGGCTACTGTAAACACTGCCAGTCTGTGTCGCCTGCTCCATTAAGTCGGTCTGCCAGCTCTATCTAAACACTGATGCTGCGCCATCTGTGGCCAGCTGGTTGGGTAAAAAGTCTCACTGGTGCTGATCATCAGCTGGATGATTAACTGGGATAATCAACTGAAGTGTATGACACCCTCTAATGTGTGGTCTTCAGCTGTTTATGGCACTTAATATATGATGGGAATGATTTTTTCCTTTACAGGGCGAATTGGAGGAGAATATGTTTGCACATCTGTTTCTGGAATGGCACGTTGGTTTTTCAGGCCACCTGCAATACTGAATAAAACAAGACAGAGGTTGTTGTGAAAATTAAGGTGTAAAATAAAAGTTCTGACTCAGATATTATATTTCAAAATAATCCATTCTTAATAAGAAACGTGTTTTAGCATAGTTCACCTTTGAAAGTAGTTGATGTAAAACATTGCACCGACGTAAGTCATGTACTACCACAGAGTGACGGCTTCAAATGTCACTGCAGGATGAGTGGGGCATATATCAGTGTCACCTATCGTAAATATTAGTCATGCCGATAATGCCTGTAGTGATAAAACAGTTAAATACGTATGCTTTTGGTTTCTTCACTCTCACTTCTTTGTATAAAAATGGTTTTGATTCCATTATCGATTTTGTTTTTAAGCTTGTGCGCCCTCTCTTTGTGTCCTTTAGCTCTAGGCAGCAGCCCAGGGTCAGAACGCAGCGAATTGCCGAGTGTGCAGGCGTGTCTGAATCGGGTGACTGCAAGGACGACCGACAAGAGCCGGGGAGGGGTCAATGGAAGAGTCCCTGGCGGCAGGCCTCGGCTGCAGTCTAAACCACCAGGTACATAATAGCATGTGGGAAAAAATTCAGCCAGACGCCACAAAGTGAGAATCTTAGGAGACACAAATTATTATAGCATTTCGGTGTCTGATTCACAACATGTGGTCTCAGTGACCTTTCTACTGCTGTTTTTCACTTCGTCTTTGTTTACTCTGTAAATCTGCAGAAAAACACTGAATGAATCAGTGCTTATGGACGCTGTTTGACACTGTTAACATCCACGAAATGGTCAAACCAGAAGAAGAGTTATGTAAGCTGGCTTGGGTTCAGTGAACCGAGAGACTCGTTCCTCTTGTGTTTGCGTTGGGTAAATCATTCTACACAGATAATGCAGGGAACAGAGCTCCATTCTTCCTGCTGCTGTAAGTCAGGCAGGATATTTAGTTGCAAAGCCATGCGCAGTTAGTTTTTGCCAAGCCCGATTATTTCTTTATTACATTTAGGACGTTTATTACAGTTCAGTGTCCTACAGGTGGTGTCACTTGTGACAGCTGATGCTGCCACCTTCAGCTTCAAACTGAGATTGCAGTAAGAAAATGAATTGAAGCTGTGATTAGTATTCAGGACATTTCTCATGTTGTAAATTCCTCTGTTTTATATCCAGTGCCTCCAAAGCCACTGCACCTCCAAAGCCCAGTGACAGATATCCCATCCCCATTGGGCCACATCCAGAAACCCCCACTTATAAGCAGGATGGAGGACGGAAGTGGAGGAGGAAAAACGGGGGCTGTCAGCCGGGAGAGACCCAGAGAGAAACCCTCCAAAGTCTTAGACCTGATCAGCCGCTTTGAGGAGAACAGGTTCGGCCTCTTAACTTTCTCTGCCTCGATATCTGCAGAAATGAGCAGTTACTTGATCCGTGGATGAATTGCTCATTCTGTTATTTTCCTAATAATGTTTAGGAAATGTAAGCCTCTGTTATTGCTTTTGCTGATTTAAAACTCCGTCACAATGTGTGATTGAATTAGCAGCTTTTGCCTTGATGTGGTTGAAAGATTTCATCTTTGTAACTTCTTGGCTTTTGTAATAAATCTCTGGCTTGTTGTAATCACAGTGACAGAAATTGGTCTTTCCCAACTTTTCTACACCAACTATTTCAAGGATAAAAAAGCAGAAGTTTCAAAGTTTTCAGCCGCGACTCATTGATTGTACGTCGGACGAGAGTCATTAGAGAGAGTAAGTGGAGATTAGTCTGTGGCTGCTGAGCCAAGTGTTAGCAAGGGGATGAAAGGAGATTTGTACAGGCGAGGGGAAACACGGGTCCACATTTGGTTGTGGGACAGAACTCGGTGCTGCGAGAGGAGGATGAGGTAGGAAATCTTTGACGAATGTGTATACTTTGATATTGTTGCCTCATAGTTAAATTGTGAGTTAGATTCTGTAAGATTTTTCCAGTGTTGATCTGTGTCTAACTTGTTGTGCTTTACTCGTGCAAGTTTGCACTGTAGCTGCAGCCTTGTGTCTCTGAGGGAGGCCCATTGCAAGCGGTGAGAGGCACAACAATGGTGCCCTTGTCTGTTCGTACAGTTGCACCCCTAAAATATGCAATCTGCAGCAGTAGCAGCCCACTAAAATCTGTCTCATCTCTGGCCTGGATCTCTAAAAATCTCCCGGGTCTACAGGCTTTCTTTGCACCTTTCATCGCATTTTCTGGTGTGAAATGAGGTTAATCAGAGGAATCTGGTGCATCTATTTCATTCAGCCACTCCTGGGCAGTGAGGATTATCCCTCCAGTGGCCCTGGAGCTCAAAGAAGAGAAACGCTTCACACAGATTCTGTGAACAGAATTAACCTACTAATGTACTAATCTGGTTCACAAGGTTTGGCTGCCTTAAAGGCAGCTAGGCGACGACCACACTGCAACTGAAGCTGCTCTTAATTCGTGTCTGTTTGAGCCTGTTTTGAAACACTGTCATGTCCTGGAACACTTGCTGTGCTATTTGTGTGGAAGGAGGAAGTGATGTGTGCACCTACAAAGTGATGCGGCTGTATTGTTTCTGAATACTGTATTAAATAGTATGTCGCCCACTAGTTGTGGTACTGTCAGTCTTACTCTGAGTGGTGAAAAGATAGTTTCATGTTCCCACACCACAGGTGGGTGACGGCCCCCGACACATTCATCTGTCGGGTGTTTCACCAGCTGTTTGTTCTTCCTCTATTTATTGATACTTCCTGTTTCTACTGGGCAGGGAGAAAAAAGTCATCTGTTGGTTGATTGTTTTTTGCATCGGTAAACGTTAGATTCCAGATATAGACATGGTAACTTTTTTTAATCTGCTAACAGTTTTGCCTTTAATGTACTGTACTGAGTTCAGATAATCTTAGCTGAGACACAGTGGCTACTGTTGCTGCTTCTTGTTTGGCTGAACGTGTGGAGTATCATTTGCTGGGAAACAGCTGCACCGACTGCCGGTACAGGATGTCGAGCAGCTGAATGGTGACATTGTACACACACACACATTGTTGTCAATCTAGTTTCCATTTCTGTGCTGCGTGTCAGTTGTCTTCTGCAAATTGTTTTTTCATTTCATTCATTTGGATGCTAAGCATAAAAGAGGCCTCGCAGCAGAATGTATAAAGTAGGTTTTCCATGTGTGGGGAAGTAGTGCAGCATCTACCTCTCGGGAGTAGTGGTGATTTACTTTTCTGCTCCTCCTATTGCTCTGTTGCTCCTCGTTACTGTGCCCCTTTGCTTTACTCACACTTCCTCTCAGCTCTCAGTCAGCAACCTAATAAGACAGCAGGAAGTTTGTGCATCTCTACTGGTTTATTTTTAACTCTCACACTCATGTGCAAAAGCTCTCTGCTTGCTGTTGTGCACCACACTCTGACAATATGTCACCTTGAGAAGGTATGGACCAGCCTACTCTAAATTTCTTTTTTTTTCCCCTCCCTTATTTTCTTATTCTGGGAAGGTTTGTTAGTTAGCCCTTTATACACTCTTACCCAGACTGAGCCACTTCCTCCTTTGCTTTTTCTTCTGTTCCTCCAGCAACACAGAAAACAAGAGAGACAGCTCACCGCTCAAACACATCAACAAGTCTGCCAACTGCAGTCCAGCTCACCGTGCATGTCCAAAGACGGAGACCAGCAGGAACACCTCTGCGGCGGCCACGACACAAGATGCCAACAGGCAAGCAGCGAACGGGGTGCTAGTGCAGATGGACAAGGACAACGAGAAGGAGAAGGAGGATACAGAGGAGAAGCATGAAAGTGTGAGGACAGAGACTGCTGAGCTTGTAAATGGAGATATGGGGAGCTCGGAACAGAGCGATGATCATTCGCCTTCACACGTGGACAGGACTGGTAACGAGACTGAGAATGAGGAGACTGATGCTAAGACAGAAGGCGAGCACAAGAATGAAGAAGGGAGCACAGACCACAAGGTACGTATTGAGTTTAAGCATTTGCTTTGTGCTCCTGGGACCCAAGTGTTGCGCATTTCTACCTGCTATGTAATACATTAAAGCTGCCTTGCTGCACTGACTCATCTCTGATAGACAAACTCTCAGCATTTATTTATTTTCTCAGCTTTCAGTATGATTAAATCATGTGAACTACTTCATCTCTGGGTGACTGTAACGTTGTAAGGATAGAGTTACAGGGGAAGTGTATGCATTTCTTTCAGCACTTTGTGCGTGTGTGTGTCTCAGTGGGGTATTTTTCTGTGAAGGGCAAACAGATGTCAACATTTAAGCAGCTGACTCCGTGCTTCAGTAATCTCTCCCATGGGAACCCATTTTGCCTGCTGTTGTCTGGTGATTATAGATATCTCAGGTTCAGATCAATCTCAGTCTTCACAGTGACAAAGACAGCTGGGTAATCTCGCGTTGTGGGAAAGGAAAAGCCTCTCTGCTGTGCAAAAGATATTCATCACTGCTACAAGTCCTACCATTTAAAAACGAACTAAATAAAAGTCAGAAACATATTTTAAGTGATGTCTTCTAGTTTCTTCCGTACTCTTGAAGCAACAAGTGCAAATAAACCCAGACTAACATTGTACTTATTTTACTTGTTACAGTGATTCATTTTACAAACATTACCCACAATTCAGATTTGGTTTTGTTGCGTTAATAGCTGCTAATGGAGCTACAGTTTGACGTGACCTGTGACAGGGAAGTGACAGGTGTTTTAACAAGCTCCTGTTGATTTAGAGGAAGTCCTGCCATTGTTAATGCTGCTCTGCTGTCATGACTCACCGGGACACTTAATGGGACTGGTATTTGGGTGGATAAATTCAATGTAGTTTCTGTTCAAACCATTCAAAGCAAAAGCATTACAATGGCAAAATGGGCCACAGACCACAAGTTGAATACTTAGTCTGCAATATACGTTTCTGCTAAACAAACTGAATTCATGTTTTGTGAGTGATGCAAATAACAAGTTGTAACTTTGAGCCGCCAAGTTTTTTCCAAGGCAGGAGAAGTGCGATCTTTAGAAATAGAATGTAAACTGTTAATCTGAAAGTGTAAAACATAGCTGTTGTGTTTTAAAGTTAAAGTAGCATATTTACAGAAGCCTACCCAACTACTGTACTATACTGTATAGGTACTGTACTTTCGAGTAAAGTGATTACTGCTGGTCAGAACGTGCAATTTAATGGTGTGTGTGTGTATATATATATATACATACGAGACATATATATATATTTATTTATTAGGGGTGCAACGATACACAAAATTCACGGTTCGATATTTTTTCGATACAAAAAGAAATTTTCATGCCTTTTTAATTTGTCATTTATTAAAATTATAAGTATATATATTAACTCAAAAGTACAGTTTTTAAATTTAATGTTGCTGAAACAACAAAGGGATAAAATAATAAATCTATCTGATTGAGAAATCACTCATGTTTGGAAAAGAGTTTATTACAGAGAAATGGCTCTTTCCAAAATAAAAGCTCTACTATACGCTTCTTCTGGGCTATATTCTCAGCAGCACATTAAACATATCAGGTCCCCATAAGGAGAATCCTGTGCTAACGGCTGTCTAAGGCTACGTTCACACTGCAGGCGAAAGCGCATCAAATCCGATTTTTTTGACCCTATGCGACCCATATCCGATCATGCTATGACAGTGTGAACGGCGCAAATCCGATATTTTCAAATCCGATCTGGGTCACTTTCGTATGTGGTACTGAATCCGATACATATCCGATGTTTTAGAAAGCGACTGCTGTTTGAACGGTCAAATCGCATTAAATCCGCCTTTTACGTCACCGACACAAGACTGAAGCCAATTATCAGTGCCGGAGAAGCGCCCGATAAGACATCGCGAACGCTTCCTAGCCATCCAGTGTAGATGTCAGTGAAACTGTTGGGAAGACAACGTGAACATTTTATTTGTACTGTATAATCTGCAGATTCTGACAGAAATCTGCAGCTATCCTTTGAAGCAGCGCTCCTCTCTTAAACAGCAATAAGGATCATTATTAGGTTATTTACATTATTATGTAAATAACAAAATAACTTAAAGCAAAAATTGGGAAACGTAAAGTCCGAAGTCTTTATATTAACGGCCATCAGTCAAACAATACTGTTTGTTCTTGGTCTAAACAGAGCGCGTTGTGTGTGACATCTTCTTTTGCGCATGCGGGCCGCTTTGAGCGTTCACACTAGAGCGCGTTTGCTGTCGCATTTTATTTGTAGTGTGAACGAGGAGACAAAAAAATCGGATTTGATCAAAAAATCGGAATTGAGCATTAAGACCTGCAGTGTGAACGTAGCCTAAATGACTCGGGTAAAGTTTGTAGCATGCGTGCTTGTCGTTTTTGTCTGCTTCCACTTGTCTTTGCACTAGGATGCTGTCGGTGTAAATGTGCAGTCATATTCGTTGTGTTCCCACTAGTGCTGTCAGCGTTAATCTGAAATGACGTTAACGCCACAACACGGGAAATCTCCGTTAACGAGCTACCGCGGATCACCCCGTGCATGGGGCTGGACGGCCAACACGTTAACGAGCTAACTGCGCTAACACACTAGCTCCCACCCATGTAATTGAGCATTGCGTGGCACATCCGACATACTGTTTTACTTTAGTCCATGACTCGCTTACCTTCAGGGTCATACGTCACATGAAAACCAAAATAGTTCCAAAGGCCAGATCTGAATGAGGGTGGGGGAGGTCCATGTTGCAAGGAGAGCTTAACTTCTGTCTCGCTAGCTTGCGCTGCACTCAGTGAATCTCCGTTCGATTACTCCGCCTAGGCTGCACTGTCGAGCACAGATCCACTGAGCGCTCCACACAGACAGCATAGTCAGAAGGAAAGTTGATAAAATAAATTAAAAATGTTGTATTGTTCGATACTTATGGGTACCGAACCGAAAGCACTGTATCGAACGGTTCAATATCGATACGAGTATCGTTGCACCCCTAATATTAATATATATATATATATATATATATATATATATATGTCTCGATCCGAGTGATTCTACTGGCCAGTGCACTTTGCTATCTATAATGTCTTTTTATTGTGAAAGTTGTATTTTTGGGAAACAAAGAACTTGATAAAAAAAAAAAACAATGATCGGCATGTGGATGCATTAATAATGAGTGTACCTAAAGTTTGTTCTGGAACCTTTCAGGTGAGCGTCAGTGTGCTATTGTCACGGCTTCGTGGCTTTACTAACCACTCGCCTGAGGCTTAGTTTTATACAGATGTGTAACTTTGTTGGATTTGGTGTCGTTTCCCTTCTTCCACATTTTCATTTCCCATTCGAAGGTCCTCGAGCACCACATCAGTTCACTGTTAGCGTCATGTTAATGAAACACACACAGGTGCTGCTTGCCGGTGTGTGTAACAACAGCAAAGCTGTGCTGAATACAAGGCTGCAGTGAACAGCAGTGCGTTGAACCCACATTGGTAGATGTACAGCTATAAACGTTGTCTCGCTCACTGGTCACACAGTTCTTGTAGTTTCAATTCAGTTGTGAACGAAATCTTGCAAAGGGAACTAGCAAAGGGACGGGAAGCTACGCTTTCAAAAAAAGATGTGGGAATTGACAAAGCCATTGTTAGAGAAGTATCAGACGCTGTTAAGTTGCCAGTAAATGATGTGACTCTGTATGTGTTCGTCTCTCAGCAGAATAGCACTTTCACACATTAGTAACTGAATAATTCCCAGAATAATCTCAGTTCAATTTTACTGCAAATCGGCATGCAGGTACTTTACATGGCAATGGCAAGACTTTCATGTGCTATAGCCAGAAATGCACGAATTCACATGTGTGTGTGTGTGTGTTCTCTCTTTTCAGGAGACAAACGAACAGAAACTATTTAAAATCGCCAGCGAGCTCTTGCACACAGAGAAGGCTTACGTGGCTCGACTGAACCTGCTGGACCAGGTGAGGAACCCAGCGAGAGGCCACTTCTGTTTTCTTGACCATTTTCCATTGTAAAAGGTTTAACATTGCGCAGAACAGAAACCCTAATTTGTAGCCACTGTATATGTCTCTTCAGGAGTTTTGTGCTAAGCTAATGGAGGAGGCCAATAAGGGAACATTCCCTGTGGACGTAGTAAAGAACATCTTCTCCAATATCTCCTCCATCCACGCCTTTCACAGCCAGTTTCTGCTTCCCGACCTGGAGAAACGGATGGGAGAATGGTGAGATTCAGCTACTCGAACTAGTGCTCATACATGTGCTGATGCAGCTGCTTGTACCGCTGCGCTGATGATGCATGAGGTCAAGATCAGCAGTTTTGGAGCTATTTTAATACATGTACACGTACAAGGAATAAAAATGGACGGTTCAGCCAGTGCAAGCTACAAAGAAACTGTCTTTGTACTAAATTAGATCTTTTACTTTTACAACCCCACCCACATCTTTCCTGCAGGGACTCTAAACCTCGCATTGGGGACATCCTGCAGAAACTCACACCCTTCCTCAAAATGTATGCAGAATATGTGAAGAATTTCGATAAAGCCATGGAGTTGCTGAAGCAGTGGACAGACCGTTCACCTCAGTTTAAGGCTATAATTCAGGAGATACAGGTATGCACTGTGTAACAGAGTCCAGTAAAGGAAAAAATGCATTTTCATACCGTGTTGTGGCTTTTATGCTTAAGCGTCTGTTGTGTTACGAAGCATTTGTATGATAAAGGAAAATCAAAGCTTTCTTGTTCTGTCTGGACAGAGTCAAGAGATCTGTGGGTGTCTAACGCTTCAGCATCACATGTTGGAGCCAGTGCAGCGCGTCCCTCGATATGAGATGTTGCTTAAAGACTACCTGAAGAAGCTGCCTCAGGACGACCCCGATCGAAGAGATGCAGAAAGTAAGTAGGAACGGCACCTGAACGCTGCACAGTGAGGAATCGGGTTCATTTCACTGAGGGTGTCTAAAATTATTCTGTTAAGTTTCTGGATTATCTGCCCTTTTTTTCAGGATCATTAGAGATTATTGGAACAGCAGCTACTCACTCCAACAGTGCCATAAGAAAGTCTGTAAGTAAAGATTGGCTTTAGCCAGCTGATACAGATCCTCTCTAACAGTTTCTCATTTACTAAGATGAACATAACTTCATCTTTTAGGAAAATCTAAAGAAACTGCTGGAAATTTACGAGATGCTGGGTGAAGAGGAGGACATTGTTAATCCTTCCAACGAGTTCATCAAAGAGGGCCACATCTTGAAGCTGGCGGCCAGGAACACGTCAGCAATGGAGCGATACCTCTTCCTGGTGAGAGAAACACCTTCTTGTATAATGAAGGACACTGCGGGGAAATATGCTGAGGCGAGACTTTGCCCGCATCAGTCAATTGAAACAAGTGAATCATTTCTTGCTAGGACCACCTCTGTGTAAGGATACATCAGAGGCACATGAAGAAGTCTCTCAATTACTGAGATTGCCAGATGATGTGATTAACTTGTGTCTGTTTCTAATTAGCTGAACATAGAATGTGCCCCGTGTGCGTGATTCGGGTTACCTGCAGAGTTTTAGGTTTTCACCCTCAGGAAGGAAACTGTGCCCAGAAATCTAAACTACAATAGTGCTGATGCATCCAGCTTACATGGTTGCATAACTCAACTGCAAAGTGGTTTTTCCCCCTTTTCTCCTAGTTCAACAATATGCTGTTATACTGCGTCCCGAAATTCAGCCTGGGAGGTCCTAAATATACGGTGAGGACTCGAATCGGCATCGATGGGATGAAGGTCCTGGAAACAATCAATGAGGACTACCCTCATACCTTCCAAGTGTCTGGGAAGGAGAGGACACTTGAACTCCAGGCCAGGTACTCTTTTTCGAGCATTAACACACAATATGCAAAAGTTAAATTCTCCATTCAGCACCCAAGTGTTAAGCACTCTGTTAAAAGTGCAAAAACAATGTTATATGTATGAAACGGCTGCTAAATGACTACACCTGGTGTTCATTTTCAGATCCTGTAAATCAGTGGCTCTCAGCCCTTTTGCTGTTGTGTGACAGATTAATTTGAACGCATCCTTGTCTTTTATGTGTTAAACTGAATTCTGTTTCTGTTTTCTCCACCTCATCAGCTCAGAGCAAGACAAGGCTGACTGGATCAAGGTACGTAATTTCCAGGTGATTTTCCTATTTAACTCTTCGTTTTTTCAAACAAATTTAAAGTGACACCCCCTGTCGTGCTTATTCTTTTCCAGGCTTTCCAGGCGATCATCGAGATCTTCCAGCAGAAAAACGAGTCATTCAAGAATGCACTAAAAGACATGGACGAAGTGTCGGTCAGTGTTGGATCAAATTGCACAGAGTTGAATTGCCCACACATGTCTGTGCTGCCACAGTGAGTGGGCTTTTTTTCTTTTAATGGCAGAAAGCTGAGCTGGGAAAGCGCGCGCCGCGCTGGATCCGTGACAACGAAGTGACAATGTGTATGAAGTGTAAGGAGTCTTTCAATGCTATTACACGTCGGAGACACCACTGCAGAGCCTGCGGCTACGTGAGTAATGTTTCTGTTGTGGGTGCCATGCATGTGTATGCACACTACAGGGTAGAGAGGCAATCTCAGTCCACGAGGGCCGGTGTCCTGCAGGTTTTAGATCTCACCTTGGGTCAACACACCTGAATCACATGATTAGTTCGTTACCAGGCCTCTGGAGAACTTCGGGACATGTTGAGGAGCTGATTTAGCCATTTAAATCAGCTGCGTTGGTTCAAGGACACATCTAAAACCTGCAGGGACACCGGCCCTCGTGGACTGAGATTGCCCACCCCTGGGTTAGACCCCATTAGTTGAATTGGGAATACCCAGATACCGCCTATGTGATGTTTTATTCCACCAAATATGTCGAATGATGATTTAATGACGTTTTAAACCACAAAATGTGTGGATCACCCCTCTGAATCTTTGAATTCAGGTGTTTTCAGTCCTGTTGCCATAAGTGTATCGAATCAAACGCTCAGCCACAAAAATCTGTGAACAAATGAGTTGCTCTAAAAACTCACAGAATAGAGTGTTGAGCAATATAGGGAGTAAAAGCTGCTGCCGCTCTGCTAACTCAGTGACTGCAGAGTTCCAAACCTCCTCTCCTCCTCTCTCCTCTCCTCCTCTTGCTAAATTGTTATCATCATTGATAACAATATTGCTGCCTGTCTCTTACAGGTGGTGTGCTGGAAATGCTCAGACTATAAAGCGCCGCTTGAATACGATGGCAACAAAATGAACAAAGTGTGCAAGGACTGCCACTGCATCCTGACTGGAGAGGCGATAGCGGAGGGCAAGAAAAAGGGCATTCTCGAGGTGACTTTTCAGTGAATAAACCTGATGTTGTCTAATGCGAACCCTCATTTATATCAGCGAAGATAAGATGAATAACAAAAACAACAAAAACAAGACATTTCAGTGAAACAGCTTCAACAATTTTAAAATTCTAAGCTTGTTGAAGGGTGAATATATTGTATGGCTGATGGATTAGACTACAATAGTTGTAGCTAACTTACTTAAAACAAGTGACTGTGCACTTGAAAGTTAAAGTGGTAATGCGAGTAAACCGTCATGTGACAGAAATAACATCAGCTGGCGTTCCTGTTTTGTTTTTTTCTTTTGCTGATCTGTGCGCATTTTTGCAGATTGAAGCCGGTCAGTTTGCAGACAGCAGCATCATGTGTGGCTTCCTGCAGCACTCTGAGAAGAGCAAAATTTGGCAGAAGTGTTGGTGTGTCATCCCTGAGAAGGAGAGTCTGGTGCTTTACCTCTATGGAGCTCCACAGGTAAAACAACTACTTCAAGCCAAAAATATGATTGGATATGTTCATTTAGCAGATCATTCACAGTGAAGACGATCTCTTCTTTGACTTTCCTCTCAGGATGTAAAAGCACAGTGCACCATACCCCTGGTGGGTTATTCTGTGGACGACACCACCCGGCCCACAGACCCACCGGCAAGCTTCCACATCTCCCAGTCCAAGTCCACCCACAACTTTGCTGCTGAGACCGAGGAACTTAAGCAGCGCTGGTTGAAAGTAATTCGAGTGGCGGTGAAGGGAGAGATACCGGAACGTCCCGAGACCAATGGCAGCGGCGTGTCGGATAACAACAACACGGAGGAAGCCAGCACTGATAACACATAAGGGCTTGTTTTCTACAAACAAACTGCTTTTGCACTTGCAAACATGCAAACTGCAGTTGGATTGTTCAAATAAAAAGATGGGATGTGCAGATTTATTCTGCATGCACAAAATACGAACACTTGCTATCCGTTCTGTCGTCGAATCTTTATCTTAAAGACAGCATGGGAAACAAAGTGCTGGATAAGCTGCCTCTCCTCGTGTCTCTCGTGTGTCTTTGTTAACGTCTGGATTTTCTCCTGCAAGATTCACTGCTAGAGCTGTGCTGGATTACTAACAGACACTTCTGATACAATCAACACTAGAACAGAGGGGCCTCAGGATAGATCGCCTTCCCTCAAACAGGCACTATTAATGAAAGCGCAAAATCACTCTCCGTGGACTTGAGCCAGTGGACTACCGCAGACTTAACAAAGTACCCTGTGAGGATGTGAATCACAGCAGGAAAGGTGGTCCAACTAAGTCTGCTGGTGCTGTATTTCTCTGTACATGTACAGTATAAATGTTTGTTTTTTTCCCTAAATGAAGTTTTGTTTTTATGTACAGACATTAGTCAGACTTGGTTTCTATTAAATAGAAAAACCTCTAAATGTGCTATAAAGAATTTACAGTATTTCCCCTTTTCTTTGGTTGAGATTGTTCCAAATCTGTAACAGTGATCATGTGGTTGGATAATGATGGTCTCATCTCTCCTCTTAAAAGCAAAAGAAAGTTTCAACCTTTTAATCTGAAACAAACTTACAGATGAAGCAACATTAACACGTAAAGATGGATTCTGTTAGAAGTAGAGCCCGGTGGATGCGATTTTTAATCCTATGCCAATTTTTTAATGGAGTGTATAATTCCAGTGTTGATATATAAAATGATATTTTTATATATGTCCAGTTACAGCAGTGTTTTTTCACAAAATAGTTACAACCTACTGTGAAGACTCCGTTCGACATGCAGTTCGATGCATTTCTAAACCTCCCCCGAGCAACGTTATCTGCAAATGTAAATTTAGTTCTCATCCTGCGGTTACGTAGCTGTGATGGGCGAAAACACCAGTCAGTCCCAGAGTTGGCTGAATCTGAAATGGCAGCTTTGTACACGTCAGCGTGTTCACAGAGAGAGGAGCAGGGATCGTCATTATCCACGTGTCAGGGTTTCTGTTCGGATGCATATGCAGCACAATCGGTATAGCAAGCTGGTGCAACAACTGTAAATGTGTTTTTAATGCTGTAATTAATTTTATTATTTAAAGTAATTTATAGACTACGCGAGCATGATCTGTTAAACCTGGGACAAATGTTTCCGTGTGTCAGCTGAGAAGAGCATTCGGTACATCCCTTATTTTAAGATTATTTTTTTCCTTTTTCCACCACCAACCCATGAAATGTGTCACAGAGATCAGTCACAGTCCACGATGGACTGTGGTGAGGAAATGTGCCTATATTTTCCACGGCGTTTCCCCCCTCCCCCCGTGCTCAATGCTGGTGCTCACCTCTCTGAACTATTTCCGCCCGCCCCCAGTCGCCTGTATTCAAATAAAAACTAAGAGCACAAAACTTCTGTCTGCTAGATCTGAATGTATAAGCTAGATTTTTATGCGTCCTCTCGTCCCTTTCCCAAAGGTTTAAGAATCTACGCACTTTACGGTCTTATAAAGTGTACCTTCAAAGAAAATAAAAGGGAGATTAAATGACTCGTGGCGCTAGAATGCCTGGTGTACAGTGTGTTTCAGTGTGACACTTGCCCACTTCTGTCAGCTATTGTGATGCTACTTTCACAAAGAGCATCTTGTTGTTTTGGTTCCTGGTTTTGCTTCTCCTGATAAGAAGTTTGAAATGAGTAAACCCAGACATGCATGTAAAAATAGGTGAAATCAGTCACTGGTGTTCAGCACAGCAGTGGTCGACGTCTTTGTGATGTGTGTGATAAGCTGTTAGAAAAAAACAAAAAAAAAGCAGCGTGAAAATGTCACTGTGAGAGTCAGAAGCTTGAAAAACATTTCTATTAATACAGGCTAATCAAATGTCAGCAGACGGTAACCTCGTCTTTACCCGTTAAAAATGAAAGGTGCCCGTAGCCACTGTCGTTCAGGCCATTTATGGAGCGAGGAAGGTGAGAACTGGACATTTAACCGATTTAGAAAAAGAAGTTTATTTTCACAAAAATCATCCGAACAAACAAGAATATCAAATACAGTTTAACAAGTAAAAATTTCTTCTGCTTTTTCTTCTCCACATTCTCAATTCCTCAAATGGTGCTACTTGCACTGTGAACGTAAGCATGATCGAAATTGACACTACGAGTTATAGAAGAGGAAGGTCGGGTCAGTAGAAAGGAGTGATGTTGCCAGACATGAAGTCCTTAGCAGTGTCCTGGTTTTGCCTGTTATGAAGGCAGAAGTTCAAACTGACAGAGAAGGTAATCGGATCTTGGCCAGTCTCAGCTTTTGGGCTGTCGCAGCAGGCCGCGGATCCTGCGGACCAGAGCCTGGATAAAAGTATAGCGAGAGCGGACCTGGCTGTACAAGCCCTCCACCTCCAGCAGCTTCCTCTGCAGGGCCTCCCCAAATCCTGCAGCCATGTCGCTTTTCAGCTGCAATCACACAGACAAGAGAAAGAGATTAATTCCAGGCTAAAGGAAAAACCTGATGAAAATCTCCAAATGCTTATGGTTTAGGCCGAGGCTTAATGCATGGCTAGGAAACTGCCCCAGAATGTACAACTGTGTACAAGAGGTACAACACGTCTTAGTTTGCAGACTCATACCAGTTTACAGAAATTTCTTACCAGATCTAGATCTTGTTGGCTGACTCTGGATAGGCTTAGTCCTCGGCCTCCGCTGGCCTGCAGCCCGCTGAATGAGTCTAAAGAATTTGAACATACAGAAATGTTCATGTTTACTCAACCAGGGATGATACAGTGTCTATGCCACATCTGCTCTCAATAACCAAAAAGTGCAATGAACCTATTATTGGCATGTATTCTCTGTAACATGTGCCCCTACCATCTGCGAGGCGTGATCTGTATAAAGTGGATCCAGGCAGCAGCGAGTCTTTGGGGTCAGTGGGTATACAATGCAACAAGTAGTACTCCAGGTGACGCCACAGCACGAATAAGCATGTCTCAATCACATCTAAGCAGGAGTCAGGTCAAGGCTGTCCACAGCTTCTCATGTGGCATTTTTTTTAATAACTCTTATCAGTGTAAGATAATCAAACACTATATGGCACAGACATGATGGGCAGAGGCAGTTTCAGCGTAGCATTTATCATTCCTGGTTTAATCTTGTTAATCCCATTTCTACAAATGTGTCTGCGAGGGGCAAAGGATACAGGAGCACAAGGCCAGCAGCTTGGCTCTGTTGTTGATGAGCTGGACCAGTCGTCTCTTGGCCAGCAAGCTCCTCTGCACTGATGAGATTTTCTCCACTGCTCCTGGGCCTGAAACCAGGCCTTGGCACAACTACAGAGAAAAGGTGGTTAGAACTGACGGGAAACAACGCTAACAATCAAAACGTATGCAGGATGTGCAAGTTTGCAAGTTTATTTGGTAAACTGACGGTGGTGAAGTTATATCTCTATATACACTGTTGCATCTATCTATTACCTCCTTGAGCTCCTCAGGTGGGAGCTGATCCAGGCTCTGAAGCTTTCCCAGGCTCTGCCTGTGACTTTGGTGGAACCGGAAGAAATCAGCAGCACTATTCTTGAGCAGGTACAAGACCAAACCAAGACTAGGGACCCGAGAGTAAGCCATCGATGGCACAGTGGATGAAAGGTCTTGAAAAGAGGAGGAAGAGTCTATCGTTAAACTGAAAGTGTTTCCATAAACCGGAAACTTCAGGAACACCACAAGCTCCGAAAACATTCCATAACCATAGGCTAAGCCACATTAACGATTAGCATGAGCCAAATCCTTATTCTTCATAAGTTAGGGTAGAATATCACTGACCAGTGCGTGCTCCGTCCCTGCCAGCTGGCTCGCTGCCTGACGGGCTGAAGAGGCAGATGCTGAACTGAGCCTGGGCTGAGCTCTGCAGCAGGAGGGCCTGGCAGTACTCCATGATGTTAGCACACACCTTGGGACAAAGGACAGCAGGTTCAAGTCATTGACGATGCAGAACTGATAACCCTGATTACAGAGAGAAAACTCCAGACATTTCAGTGCCTCTCTTGTGGATTTTGCCCCAAAGTGTCCACTCCACACTTGGAATACGTAAAATATAAATATGCTAACGGGGAAGCTGGCACTGAGAATACACTTTGCATCTCCAGTTTTACCATTTACAGAATAACCGTCAAACCTGTTGCATGGCCACCTCCATCTCTTCTCGCCGTTCTGCTGAGTCTCCAGGTGCAGAGATCTCAGCCTGTTTTAGCAACCTGTCCCGCTCACTTCCTGCCAGACGGCCGAGCAGAGACAGACATAGGCGCTAAAAAAAAAAGAGAGAGAGAGAGACATTGCCACTTATGCAAATCTCACACTGAACAGTAGACGCAGAGGTTAAAGAGGGTTGAACAAGATAAAAGTGAAAGTTAGAACAGGTTGGTATGTAATAAAAACTAAGGGCATCATCTGACCTGGAATCTGTTAATGTGACCTTGGAACTCCATGAGCGCAGCGCTGTTGACTTCTCCACCCATCTCAAGGGCACCTGAGACATCAAGTAGTTACTGAGTCACTGATTATAAACACGTGGTTCGCATAAGGCTGATGTAACATTAAAAGAGCTTTGTGCTTTCAGTTCAGGGTGACTGCTCATCTTTGTACCTGGCAGAGCTGTTTTACTGATGATGCCAGTAAGCAGAGAAAGTTCCTGCAAAGCTCCCATACTGAGCTCCTGGCAGCGCAGCAGGGATTGAATGGTGTCTGCATGGACTATCAGCCACTGGAGAACCTGCACACAGATATTTGTTGTTACTTATTACTCGCTTTCAAATCAAAAATCAAACTCAACGATTCATTGAGTAACTCAAATAACTCCATTATTTAAAAAGAAAAAAAACCACTTTGATCACTTTCTGCTTTGATGCTTTGTTTATTCCACGACTCAGTGGGGCTCATTCGTCCCCATATAAGCGTGAGTGTTTCACCCACATTTGCAACTAGAAATAGACCTGCAACTGAAACTTCTCTAAAGGCACACACGTGCATCAAACGTACCACATCATTAAGCCCATGCAGCCCCCAGGCTTTCAACAAAAACACTGATAACGCATCAGCAGGGGTGAAGATGACACGTCATGGTTTAACATGAATCAAGAGTCTGTCTACGCGGCAAAGAGCAAAGAGGGGGCGACGTTAAGGAGACCATGAGCTCAGGTTTAGGGCCGCCTGCTCCTGTAATCACTGTTAAAACCTTTACTTGGGAAAAAACTGGCAGGAGTCCTCAAGCAAACCATCGTGTGTCACACCAAAGGAAAGCTTTGAAGCTGCTCCCATCCAACATCTACAGTAAAGCTACAGAAGTTAAATAAAAGCATGCGTATGAAGATGAACTGTTAGCTTAGTCTGATGCAATGTTTGACTTTGGCAGTTTGCTGAAGGCTGCAGCAGGGGTGAATCTAAAGGGGGGTGTGGGGTGTACTAGACCATATTTCATTTCAAGGCTTTAATACCATTATTTTACAGATTTATGTAAAATATACAAAACAGGAAAAATGTGATATTAAGTTCATGACATTAATATTTAAGCAGATAAAAATGAAAGCTCACCCCCCCCCTCTCTCCACAGCGAAGTAAAATACACATAGGCTAGTAAAAACTGAGCCACTAGCCCGGGACTTTCTAGGCTGGACACTGAATCATTGTTGACATCTAAACCACCACAAAGTTGTTGTTTTTTTCCTGCAGCAGGAAACGTTGCATCAAAATAGGACAAACCACAGAGAATATCCACATGCTCGAATTTCATCATTGTAGTCATGAGATATTTCTTTAAAACCTCACACTCCCACGTGCACATGTGTCATTAACACGATTAAGCAAACAGACACACAAAAACGCATACACATGATCATATACAAAATCAACCTGAGAAGACGTCATTTTCTCTCTTTTTGCCATTTTATTTTAGGCTTTAGTTTAAGCTGCATGTATGCCTTATTTGGATTCAGCTGTTCTAGAGATTATACATCTAAGCTTCAACGTGTCCAGAACTCTGCTGCCCGTATTATCACCACATCACCCCCTCCGTCCTGCAGCAGCGTCATTGGCTCCCAGTCAAATATCGCACCAATTTTAAAATACTTTTGTAAACATTTAAGGCTATTCATCAACTCTCCCCTCCATATCTCTCTGATATGGTTCAGATCACCACTCTGCCCCCCCGCCACCATGGGCAGCAGTGCTTTCAGCTGCTCTGGAATTCCCTACCTCCTGATATAAGAAATACCACTTCCTTTTCTCTTTTCAAGGCTAGACTCAAAACTCACCTGTTCAGAAAAGCTAATCCCACATAACTTTTTCCATTCTGCTATTTTAAATCTGTTTTATCTTTAATGTTTTATGATTTTGTAAATTGCCTGCTTTTAATGTTTCTGCTGTGTACAGTGTCCTTGGGTGTTCTGAAAGGCGCTTTCAAATAACATGTATTATTATTTTTTTGTGCATTTTTGAAAAAAAAGAAGAAAAAAAGAAAATAAAAATTACAACTATTGCAAGAAACCAATGAGCAATTCATTTTGACATAACATAGGATTTCTTACCTGATAACTCAATAACTGATCGAATAATCAATTACTAAAATTTGGATTATTACAGCCCTACATTCAGCCGAGCAAAAAAAAAAATCAACCAAACCAGAACAGGAAATAAAATAATAAACTCAGACACGTGACAATATTTGAAATGACAAAGCTCAGGTCTAACAACATTACACACTTACTTGTGCTGCCCCCTGCTGGTGATTTATGGAGGTGGAAGTCAGAATCACTTGAAAGAGCCTTAAGGTTGGTAAAAGAATCTGTCTGTAACGGTCCATAGGGCTGGGGATGAAGCCTGATGGGTCCCTCATCACCCTGCAAACCATAGAGGAACAGATGCAAACACAAGGGAAACTAGAAATATAGATTTCAACAGCTCTGAATAAAGGGCAGAGTTGTTTTAAAAAGGGATAGAAGATGTTTACATATCAAATATAAGAACTTTTTAAAAAGACAGCTAGTCCTCTCACTCTCTCCTCCTATCCCCACATCCATACCTGTGTGCGTCGCTGTCGGGCACCATGTCAAACACCTGACACTCCATCAGCTGTGCCACCAGCCCACAGCGCAACAGCTCCACGGCTCCCTGCCCCGTCTTAGCCACACGAGTCAGCAGAGCCTAAACACGCAAACAAGCTTGTAGCTTCACAATCTTCCACTCATTGAGGCTGCTGTGTTCAATTTTAGAAACTAAATACTAAAAACTGTCTCCTCACCATCTTGCTTTCAAAGATGTAGAGTGGTTTGAGGAGAGGTGGCTGTGGTGTGAGCAGGCTCTGTAGCGCCACATCATCCTGCCTCAAGCTCTCCACCAACGACCGCAGGTAGCCACTGTTGCAAATATACAGCAGCCACTGATTCTGACGGTCAATTGACAGGATACGGTCCAGCACGGCCATGGCCAGCATCTAACAGGGCGGGGGGGCAGAATACTTGTTAGGCTTGGTTAACATTAAAACAGAGAGGTGTTGATAGAAGCAAAAGATACTTGGCATTCCAGAAAAGCATGTTAGGATGCTTCAAGATTGGGGGCAAAGAAAAAAAATCACCAAGAGGCTGAAATAGGCAGAGAAAGCTTCATGTAGGTTTAACCCTTACTCTGCTAATTTCATGGCCGTCACAGGCATCTCGGCACACAACCTCCATGAGGGCCTTGCCGTAGCTCTCGATGATCGCAAGGTTCTCCCGCTGCAGTTTGGAGAAACCATCTTCAGGAGCTGTGAGACGTTCCCACATTGCTTTGCCTGCTGCAAACACAAAGACATTTTCTCAGACAAACCCACCGTTCCTTTGAAATGATACTAACAGACAGTATATGTCAGAAAACACTAACAATGACTTTTTTGTCAAATAAAGAGAGGTCCAAAAGGACTCTCTTATTATAACCTGCAGTGTGTGATTGCTTCTGTGTACCTGTCTGCAGAGTGTCCGGTTCTTCAGGTTTCTGGGCAATTTGCAGATAATACAGCAGAGAGCCATACAGGTGAGCACGCAGACGCTGATATCCGCCTCCTTAAGGTGTGAAAGACATTACAAAAACGTACTGGGATCAAAGTATATCCTGAAAAGTTTCCCCATGTGAGAAATGTGGGTTTATGAGTCACTAACCAGTAGAAAGTATAAAGTCCAGCAGCTTGCGCAGGATCAGGTGCAGCGCAGAGTTGGCGATTGACGCAAAGCCAGAGGATGCTTCTAATCCCACCCCCTGCTGCTGCTCAGACAGCACTGATTGGCTGAGGTGAGCTGTCAGTGTGAAGACCGCTCCGGCAACAATGGGCATCAACTCCCCTGCTGCATCCTCTGATAACACCTAGACAAAGCACAGTTACAAAAACTTGAGTATTGAACACTGAGACCAGTTCCTTATTGGACAGTAGAGCAGGGCGATATGGCCAAAAATATTTATCACGATATATATTTGAAAATTTGCGATAACGATATAACCGACGATATAATTGATGCGAGACAAAATACAACTCCACAACATTACTAGCGCAAAAAGACAACCTTCCATTTATTTTCACTTAAACAAGAAGCTGGTTTTTATGTACATTAAAGCTTTATAAAAATGTAACAGTGCAAATGCAAATTCCTTGCTGAAAGTTTAACCAAAAGGCATTTCCAGTAGAAATGGGCTGACATATCCTGAGCATAACCATGTATAATATCCACTGAAGTTAAAAAGAGGTGCTTTGCAACATTAAACTGCAGTGTGCAGTACGTATTTTTCAGACCATAAGGTGCACGGGATTATAAGGCACATTAAGCGAAACAAAGCAGTCAGATAAATCAAACTTTATTAAACTCATTCTTCTTGCTTCCTCCACTTCTGTACCATTGATTCATTAATGTTGAATTCTCTGGCAGCTGCTCTATTCCCATGTTGTTGCAGTATATTAATGACTAACCTCGTATTGTGGATGGATTATCTCAGTTGTTCTCCTGACTGAAGTTTGGTCCGTTTACAACATCCTGCCATGCGATTGCATTTGTCTCTAACCATGAAGAACCTTCACGTTAACTTTTATAAGTGGAAAAGTGTTAGTGTTCGTCCTCCAGCTTCACTGTTTATGTTATGCTAACATAGCTGTGTCGCTAGCGATCACGTAGCACATCATTATATACCAGCTAGCCCAACTTCAGTAACCCTACAAACGTCACTGCTGTTTAGTTTCCTGTCTTCATTTATGTTGGAAGTGATAGCAGAGCTGTACGTTTGATTTTTTTTCAGAAATCTCTTAGTCAGAACATGCAATATCATGCTTAGGTAACTAGCGAAACTAGCGAGCTAACTTCCGCTAGCTTCCTGCTAACTTCTAACTCCGTTAAATGTAATAACTTTTGTTTTCATGGATGCCTGGAAGTTAAACTTTATAGTTACACCTGGTAAAGCAGCAATGCTGATCGTTTTATTAAAGATGAAAGAATTTAGACAGTTTTTAACGCTCAGTGATGCTGCAGTGTTGTTTGACCTGAAGCATACGGAGTTTAGGACCCAGATTACTCCCAGATTTAAGAGCATTTTAGTCCGACAAATATGACAATAACAACGGCCGCTTGCATGTTCTGCAAAAAAATGTGCTTTGTTGTGTATCTGACGGACAAACACCAAACCAGTTCCACATCACGGAAGTTGCACCATTTTTACAAACCAATTCTGGTTCATCTGTTTCACTCAACAATCGGCCATGTGCGTATGAAAACAAAGGCACTGCGCATGCGCATTTTACTCCCATTCTATCGCGATATTTCATTTTCCTATCGTTGCCTAACATTATACCGGTATTACCGTGAACGGTATAATATGGCCCAGCCCTATTGGACAGGACTGGATATTACTGCTACGCTGACGTGATCACTGACCTTATCGTGCAGGTCCAGCAGCAGATCCCTGATGATGAGCTGCCGCTCATCAGCAGGTATCAGATCAGCTGGGCAGGCAGTCAGCAGCGTCTCCACCAGACTCCTCCAGGACTGCAGCGCATGCCGCTTTGCACTCAGGCTCCGACGGACACGGTTACGTTCCACCACTTGCTGCAGGATTGAGTTCACCTCCTAAGGCAAAGTAAACAGTAATGGAATTTAATTACAGCTTTCAGCTAAAATTACAGGACGTCAGTTTGTGAGTTTCACTCACTTCCATTAACAGGGGCCTCTGTCCAATCGCTGCCATTCCCTGCAGCGCGTTCACCTCGGCGACCAGCACTCTGTGAAGCAACTGTAAGGAAAATGAAAACCAACTTCAGAGGCTGAAACAACACATCAGATCAAGAAAATACATTAGACATCGTATCCGGAAACGTACCTTAACGTTGCACACAGTATGTCCCTGCTCATTGACGTGCTCACAGTTGGAGATCACCTGCTCTATCTGAGTGCGTTCAAAGAAGTCCAGCTGCAGCAGCTCAGGCATATCCTGGCTGAATTCGATGGCATCCAGCACGCTCAGTAACTTCCTGCGCACTGATGATGAAAAGCGAGACGATCTGGGGTCATTCTTAAAAACTCCTCACATGTATTCTTCTAATATCTTTCTAAATTTGAAGGTGGACTTGTGACACGAACCTTTAGAAACTGTGTCAAAATGCAGAAAACCGCTGACTGATCTAGTCTCGTCTTCCATGCCAGATTCCCCATCTGCTAAAAAATAAAAAGGTTTTAGGTGCATATTGTAAATTTCCTTTGCAATAAACAGGACTGTCAGCTGTGAGGGCTTGAAAGTTTTCTAAAAAGATCCTTTAAGCTTTTATTTACAGCCATGGAAAGTATAGAGCAACTTTCCTTTACCTGCATGCTGAGCGTGTGGCTGGTCATCCAGCAGGAGGCTGACGAGGCGCTGTGTATGGGAACGCTGGCGGTTGAGTGAGGTCACTCTCAGCTCGATTGCAGCCGTTTTCATGAGCCAAGACATCTGGGAGAGGGCAGCAATCTGGTTACCTGAGGAGAAGAAGGAAGAGAGAAAAGAATCCTGCAGTGTTTTCTGCCCATTATTTCCTCCTTGCATGGATACACAACAACTCGTTTCAAATTAATGCTACTGCTTTGTTGGTAAAACGCCTTTTATTTAACAAGGTTAGCAGGGATTCTGAGCTCACTTGGCAGGATGAAGGGCAGGTGTTGCAGGTGTGAGAACAGGAAATCCTGACTGGTCCTCAAGTAGCGCATTGTGGGTCCAGATGTGTCTGGACAAGCACACAGCTGGTAGATCACCTGAGAGAAAAAGAAAACCAGACAAACACAAAGAAATTTGAAATATTCTGTAACATAAAATCCTCCTGCTAGCTGAGATACATCTCTCACTGCAGAGATTGGGCCTCGTTTAAACAGGGCTCGCAAAATCGCTAGCCCGACGTCCCGGGGCTAGCGATTTTTCTGGTCGGGCTACCAAAGTCCATCTCAGCCCTGCCCGTCAGGCTGTCATAGGAAGAAAAAAATATGTCAATGCTTTTGCATTCTTTGGCAAACGTAGCTGTCAGTATGTGACATATTGAAATCGCGTTTGAATTTCCGCTTGTTTTTTGCTTCACTTTCACTTTGCGATGGCGCAAACTGTGAATAGAGAGCGGCAGCTACTGACTGGTGAGTGACAGATTAGTTGCGCACCAGTTCCTCTGACATCGTCTTATCACTCATTAGCTTACTATTCAAACGTGACAAGTGAAATCTCCCGCAGCAAGCTTAAACCTGTGATGCAGGTTGATTGCGCAGAGAATCGCTGATCATTGGCTGATCGGTGGCGCCAGTGTCCGGCAGCCTCGCCTCTGTCAGTGCGCCCCAGGGTGGCTGTGGCTACAACGTAGCTGCCATCACCAGTGTGTGAATGTGTGTGTGAATGGGTGGATGACTGGATATGTAAAGCGCTTTGGGGTCCTTAGGGACTAGAAAAGCACTATATAAATACAGGCCATTATGCAAGTGCCTGTGTAAAAGCAGATGGATTTACGCAGGTATTTTAGTTCTGCTGAGCCAAATAAGACAGGTCAGGGTGAAGAAGGGACCACCAATCAGAAAGCCGATCACAAAACGGAAAAGATATGACAAATCAGGCTATGAGGCAAAAACAAAAGCGCAGCTTTTTTTGGTTTCATGGACAAAAGAATTTCTGTGGCTGGAATATGACGAGCTAAATAACATCATGTTCTGCCGGGTGTGTCTTCTTTCCTTCGATTTCTGAGTCAACAAGCTATGGAAGCCCGTTCCTACCACTAAATAAAAACAAAACAGCTAGTATCCATTACTTTTCTCAAAATTTTGAGTTAATAACTCGAAATTTTGAGTTGTGGATCCTTTTTTTTTTTTTTTTTTTTTTAGTGGCGGAAACAGGCTTCCATAACAAGCACCTTTGTTACTGGGACCAGTAATTTTAAGAAAGACCCCATTAGAACCCATGAGAAATGCAAGAAATGCATTATTGCTCAGTCTGCAGTATCTTTCCCAGAACAAACGCCAATTGCAAAAAAACTACTAAAAATGAACCAAGCACAACAAGAAGTCCAGAAGAAACGCAGAAGAAAAAGCTGTTTAGAACAGCGCGATGTTGCAAAGAGTGAACTACCTTTGGCACAATGTAGCAGCCTTTGCAAACAAAGCAAATGATCTTGGTTCCACTTACCTCTTACCCGTGACTTCAGTGGAAATGTCAGATTCAGGATCTGACACAGACTGATCCATGTTCTACACAGTTCTTACAAGTTCATAGAAATTTCTGTTCAATTAGAACCAAATATTTGAGTTGATGATTGTATTTTTTTTTTTTACAGTTGTTGTAATTTGTGTTTTAACAATTTTTTAAGTCAATCAAAAAATTGTCCTTTATTTTTTTTCAGGCTACTTAAATTTATTTTGGGCTACCAAAAACTGAAGAGTGTCTGCCGGAAGGGCTACCAGAGATTTTGAAATTTTGCGAGCGCTGTTAAATATTACCTGGTAGCAGAGCTCAGCCAGGTGCGGGGCCTGCTGTGTGAGTGCAGGTCCCGATCTTTTCTCTGTGCCTCTCTGCAGCCGACTCAGGATGGCGTGCAGGCAGCTACGCGGGCACCCTAACACACCTGTAAGACAAACACACTTAAATCATCTGATTTTCTTTCCACTTAATCCATAAAAGGTTCAAACGGTGTTAAACATCATAACTGCTACTAAAATGAACATATTCACTGTAAAGGCCAAACTCTCACCCGGGTCCTGGAGATTGGTTGACGACACAGGCTTCTTCACTTCATAGCCCAAAAGATAAAGGGCCAGATTTGGTGCCTTCAACTCCAAAGACGTAATGAGCAGGTTCAAAATATGGATCTGGGTTTCGTGCCGGATCCTTGCCACCTTCTTTTGTGAGTCTACGTCTGAAAGTTAGTATTTAAGGTGTAAATAAGTAAGTCTGAGTGTGACAGGTTTAATAATTGATAGGTGAAGATCGTCTCACCATCTTTCTCTGTGCCCTCCTCTGCGTCTTCATTGTCCAGACACTCCACAAAGCCTGCCATGAGCTTGTCACTTACAGCCTGAAGTGGAGACGTTTAAATTAATGCCTGCTTTAACACAGCTAACGCTTACATGCACACAGCAAAAAACACCCCAAGGTTTCATGAAACCTGTTCCAAGTCACCTTGAAAATTTCAATACTGTTCAAGCCGTTTTCTTACACAGATCTAATTTACTAATATATACTGAAAGACAAACGAGTTTATATCGAGGCAACTGTTCCATCCAATTCAAAGTATGACACGCGTTTCCAGACTGTTCCGACTTGGACGTACCTGGTCATGTGTGAAGTCTCCCACCAGCCTGATCTGAATGTTTGGGTAGTTGGCGATGCGACGCAGAATCTTGGCGCTCTGGAAGGCGGCCTCTGGGTTTGAGCTGCTGTGGTAAAGATACCTGCCAAAGACAAACGGCAGAGTTCAGAACTGTGCTGCAAAGACTGAGTTATAAGCTTTACTGAATAGCCAACATTAATAAAAAGTGAACAAAAATACATTACAGTTCAAACATTATTTTAAAAAATTAAAAAAGGATGTGTTTACCTCGCAATGTTGACAATGTGATCAGCCCTTCTGGTTTGAGGGCTGACGCCTTGGAGGAGCTGCTCCAGGGGAGAAACCAGCAGAGAGGCCTGGCTCTCCCTAAGAAGATCCATGAACACTGCTTCCTTCTGCAGAGCCAAGTCCAAAAGGCACAAGCAGTGCAATACTGCAGACTGCAAGTGCTTTTTACCTGTAAGGGCAGAGTGATGCACTCTTCTGTCAGAACAAAGACACAAGTTCTCTCCATTTGCCTAACAGCGGTGCATGCTTTCTCACCGGGGAAAGGTGCATAGGTGTCCAGCTGGCGGACCCCCTCCTCCAGCAGGCTGAGGCAGAGTGCCAGCATGGGCGAGTCATTGAGCAGGTGGAACATGATGCTGTGGCCCGGAGGCTTATGGGCCGGGACCTGCTCACCCTGCAGTTCCACAATCTCCTGGACAAAGTCAGACGGCTGGGGCTCGTAGTCCCGCAGCAGCTTGTGGAACACCTCGAGGACAGAGTCGGCTACCTCCCACTGGGAGACGGCAACGAAATGAAAGGGGGGGGGGGGGGGGGGACAAAATGAGCAGATTTACACAGTTAAAAGTGAATCTATGTTTCGTGTCTACACCTTGACGCTAGGAGGGAGCATTACCTTCTCAGCAGGGCGACGATACGCTCTGGTGGGGAAGGGGAGGAACACAGAGTCACGCAAGAAGTTCAAGTAGGGCTGAAAGCCGGGCACACGCAACCCTGCTCCTAAATTAACGGGCAGGCTTCCCTCCACCAAGGTGCTGATCAGGTGGCAGAAAGATCGTGTCAGTGGGTACTCCTCACAGCTCGACTCGATCTCATTCAGCTCCACCTGATGGCCATGAAAATAATTCACAAAGTTTGAGTCACGTCCCTCTTTTTACAGGATGTTTAGCAATCGATCAAATTAAAGTAAAACTTTTAGTCTCCAGCTGTTTTACTGATCTATGATGCAGATCTGTAACGGCCCAATTACAGCAGACCTGCTCAGAGCGCCAATTTTACAAACAGAAGAACATTTAAAGACAAATCAGACCGATAACCTGTCTGCATTGTTTTTCTTTACAACAAGACAGGCTTAAACCCTCTGACCATTACGCTTGCTGAAGAGAAAAAACAAAAACAACTAAAATCTCACCTCTATCCCTGCTGCTTGTCTCTGTCCAGGGGCTCGCACCGTCTGAAGGATCTGTTTGACAACAAAATGAGAAGCTTCAAAACACAAAATTACAGATAGAAACACAAGAGTGACGATGTTTATTTTCTGGAAATTAGGTTTTAAGAAATGGCTGCAATCATGAGGACTGGACATTTGCATGTTTACAGCATCTTATAGTCATTTCAGTGGTGAGAGCATTGGTGTCTGCTGACAGCTTTAGTGCAGAAATTAAGCTTAACATGTAGAGAAATATCGTAAGAGTAGAAAGGGAGTCTGTGACTTTCTGATATTATCATAATTCATATTTTATTTGCACATGACAAACAATGTTGACCCTATCAGTGTAAACTCTTGTCATTTTTAATAAAAATAAAACATTGTTCTGTTTTACCTGCGTGTACTCCAGCGACTGCCAGAGTGAAGCAGCGATCTCCGGTGACTTTCCAAACGCTGCCAGGCAGTGCAGGAGCTCAGCTTTCAGGACGGGAGGAACGCTGCACTGAAGCAATCCCAACATCACGACAGCTGGGGTCCACTGGGGATGCTCGCACAAGGCCAGTCGAGCATTTTCACTCTAGAGAAGATAGAAATTAACATCTGACTTTGTGGTATTTTACACCCACATAGCAGCACAAATCCATGCCTGTTGTGGCATACCCATGTGATGATGGTGGTGAGCAACTGCAAAAACGAGGTAAGTCCTTCCATCTCTCTTTGGGTGATGCCCCTGAGTGGCGGGTGGCGGTAGTGAGCCGAATCTGGATTTGGGAGGTCTCGTCGCAGGTTTTCATGGTACAGCATGAGTGAGTGAAAAAAATGTTCCCAGGACACCGGACTGCCTGAGACTCCCTGGATGTTGTCACCTGAACAAGATTAGTATGCATTAGAGAACACTGCAGTACACGCTGGTAAGGTTTTTGATTTAAATAATTATAAATAATAATGAACCCAGACAGTATTCTAATGGTGTAAATAAAATAAAAATTTAAATGTTGTTTTATTTAAAAAAAAAAACAAAAAAAAAAAACAGACAAACACATTATTATTATTATTATTATTATTATTATTACAACATAATAAAGTTCCTTTTGTGGAAAGGCTTAACTTCAAATCGAATGTGTTGATTTCAACTGAAATATCACTAAAATAAATAAAGACTAAATTTAGTCTTACTGTGTGCTGCCCCGTTGGTCTTAAGCAGGCTGAAGCAGTAATGAGCACACTGAGGGCCATTGGCAAGTCCTTTTAACATACGGAGATAGGAGATGTAGAGGGTGGACGGCAGAAGGTCTCCCATCTGACGTACAAACTTGGACAAAACCACCTGTGTCAACAATCACAAAATATAAAAACACCTTTAAACAAAAAGAAGCCACGGACACACACACCCCTCCTCCCCAAATCTAAATCAATTGGACAATCAGTAACAGTAGTCACAAAAACACGAACCCTACCTGTTTATGTGGAGGTCTTTGCAGGGCCATTCCCAGATAAGAACCCTGCAGGGAGCTGTGTTGAAGAGACTCCGTGGGACACCAGAACTCCAAACCCAGCTCTAATCCAAATGGGTCCTTGCTGTAAAACTCCCCTATCTGAAAACACAAACCAAAAATTCTCATCGATCAGTAATAAAAGGTTAGAGGTAATACTGCCTCGTATGTATATATGGATATGTAAAAAAAAACAAACCACTAACCAGGATCATGAGGTGGTCCAAGTCCTTCCGCAATGACGACGGAAGCTCGCTGTCCATCTGTAAGGACATGTGCACGAGGCGGGCATCCTCATCGGCACGGTTACGAAGCTGCTTCACCTGCAAAAAGCCAAAATACGCTTGTTACATATTTAAATTAAGATGCAAAAATAGATAAATAAATGAAATGTGATAATTACAGAATGTTGAATCTGATAAGTTAAAATCCATATTATAGTTTTACATGTCAGTCTTAAGTTAAAAGCACCTGCAGCATCTCTTACCTTCATTGGCATAAGAGCCAGAAAGTCTGTGATGAGTGAATGGACGCGGCGGATGTAAAACTCTTCCTGGGAAAAACTCTCACATCCCAGAATGCCCTCTTTCATAAACAAGAAGACATCGCCCAGGAGAGCCTGATCAGCCAGAGCCTCATCTGCCTCGGTGAACTCAACCAGTGCTGCACAAAAATACACGTACAATAAGATGAAATGGCTGTTATCTCAGAAAACGTAAGAATTAGAAGGGCATTTTTAATGGAGACTCAGGGAATGCAGTGCTTACCTGAGCCCTGTGGCAGCTGGGAAAGGACTCTCAGCAACAGAGCCCACGCCAGTCGACACACGGCCTGCAGCCCCGGAAGCTTCCATGGTTGGCTGTCCATCAGGCGACTGTGCACTGCAGACACATACTGCCTTTCTGTCAGCAATGGAAGTGCCTGGAGCAAATCTGGAGGAAAACACACGCAGGCAGATGATTTTTGGAATCAGTGATTTCAACAGGAAAAAAAGAAAGAAAACCAAAACCATCAACACGAACTTACCATCTCTATCTTCAGTCCCCTGCTCTATGAAACTGACATCCAAGCAGTAGAGCAGTGCCATAACCAGAGCCAGGCTAACACTGTCCAGTGAGCCATCAGCCTGAGCTGTAACTGTCTCCAGGTGGCCAATGAGTGCCAGAGTGTCATCTTTTGACAGGGGTGATTGGCAGGTCCATGAAAACAGGCTGTCTGCAAGCGCCTGTCGGCATTCCTTGATGAGGTCTGCAACCTGGTGACAGATGCAGAAACTACATGTAATCCCTATTTTCCATAATCCACTCTGCATTCCTACACTCTATGTTTCTATGTTGAGAGAATTAGTGGCACTTAGAGCTGGGCGATATGAGATTTTTTCATATCACGATATGTTTTTTTCATTTCAGGCGATAACGATATCTATCACGATATCAGCCAAATAACTATATTTGTAAGATTTAAATGTGCCGTTGCTCACAAGTAAAATGTGAAATAATCAGCAGCTTGTTTTTAAATATTTATTTCCCATAATAAGTTCAACAGGGTAGATGTACTTAAGGAACATGAGACTTTTTCAGATAAATAAAGGCAAATATTGCAAACTACACAAAAGGCAGCCGCTAAAGCGTTTAAGTTTCAAAATAGAACAAATGAAACAGACTAAATTGTCAATTCCACTTAGAAACAAAATATTAATTCTAAAAATAAATCTTAGTTTGTTTTACAGAAGAACAGACAAAACTGACTAACTTTTGTCAATATCAAATAAACTGAGAACTAAAAGGAAATTCTCAATCTCTCCTTGTTGTATAGCTTAGCTTTTCAAACAGTTTTAACAGTTACTTTAGTCTGACAAAAGCCGAATGACGAATTAGCGCTTCCAGTCAGAGACTGAGGCTACGTCCACACGTACACGGGTATTTTTGAAAACTGAGATTTTCCGTTTTCGTTTTAAAAAATAATCCCGTTCACACGTAAAGGCAGAAATGAAGGAAAACGCTGCTATGAACATGCCAAAGCAGCAGGTGGCGCTAGATTCCTAACCGTGCAGAAATGTTGGCCAATCAGAAGTCTAGAAGCCTCGGTGGGAAAAAGTAAACAAAGCTGGGGCATAGAAGCAGAACCGAGTCGTATGTGTGGAGGGACAGTAACTGTGTGTATATGTAAGCATTTAAACACTGCAGAGAGTAGAATTAACAGTATTGTAGAAATTCATTTCACCGAAACAATAACGTGGCGCACAGTGTGACGCATGCACCAGTTTATTGTATTTCCAGACTTGCTTTCGGCACAATTTACAGTGCACGCTACTCTGTTTTTTGTCAGACTTGAAATAGCCGAAATACCTTCACACTACGGAGCTTCTATGGCTCTTCCGTTCGACAATCTCTCCGGCGTTGGAACCATCATCTGTTTTCTCTTCGGTCACGCTCGGTTGATTTTTCTAGTCGGCACACTCATTTCCTCCATTACCCGCTGGCTGCTTCCCAAACAAACACACGTGCGGCTTGGCACTTGTGCTGTACGTAACAAGTCACGCGACGTGACTGCGGCTGTGATTGGTTCGGCTCTGCGCTACTGAATTTGGATCGGCTGACCTTTTTTTTTTTATTTTATTTTATTTATTTTTTTTTTTTTAAGAGGACAAGAGCGGCGAGGTCTATCGCGATAGCTTAATTTCTCTATCGAGTAAAAGTTATATCGCGATACATATCGTTATCGTTCTATCGCCCAGCTCTAGTGGTACTGTATTGTTCCTTTAACACTGGAAAAAGAAAACAAAGCAATTTGAAGATTTATATCTTTGGTTAAAATTTATACAAAAGATTACTTCCCACCTCCTTCCTGTGCTTTTCGTTGCCCAATCCGCGTTCTTTCTGCAGGCGTTCAAACTCACGCGTCACGCTTATCTCTGACACCAAAGTTAGGATGCGTTTGGTCAGACCTTGGCTCATGAGCTCATCTGTAAATCGTGTTGTCAAAGCCACCAGCTCTCCACTGAAGGAGAAAACAAATGACATTGTCAAACATAAGATTCAAATAGAACAGAATAGAATAGAATAGAATAATCCTTTAATTGTCCCACAAGGGGAAATTTGGATGTAACAGCAGTCAGAAAGACACATATACAAACAAACAGTACACAAGACACAGAACAGAAACACACACAATTTTTACATATTTACATCAAGGACAATGGTCACCAAAAAAATACAAGCAGGACAAAAACACCTTCATCATACGGGACCTTAACAGCATCTATCACTGTTTCATTGTACTACTTTTAGACACCGTTATTACCTAAGATCCAGGGTGAAGGTCTTGCCCTGTCGTGACTGAATGAGTGTGCGCAGAGAGTTGGCCATACAAAGTTTTCCATCCCAGTAAAGTAACACGGCCACTAGGCCTCGTGTCAGTCCTGGAAAATAGGGCTGCTGCTGTTCACCTGGAGAGAGATGATTACATAAAAGAAACAGAGCTCAATCTCAGTGTTTGATCAGGACAATCCATAGAACCTGCTACACAATTAACTACAGTGACACTTTACCTATAAGATGAAATGGAATTAATCTATGCTGGATAAAGTTGGGGATTTTTTCCCTTCATGTTACCTGCCAAGAGAAGCTCCAAAGCTGCCAACTCTCCAATGTCAAAGAGATCACTGAGGATGAAAGCCTCTGTCAGAAGCTGTTCTGGAAGGAGCCGTGACCCCTGCTGACCTTGGATGGCGATGCCTTCTGTGCTGGCTTTACGCACTTTCTCTCTTTGCTCTGCACTTTTTGGCTAAAAATGAAGAGAAGACAAGACGCTGTTAATATCAGAGTCTCGGAGGACAGACTGTAACTACAAGCTACACATTGGAGAAAAAACAAAAACAAAAAACAAACACCCGTGACCTGCATGTGTGAGAAATTACAGTGTTTTAAATGACCTATTCATGCCATCTTACCGGGTTCTTAAAAAGTGACAGAAAGTGAGGTTTGTGTTTCTTCAGCTGTAGGTCTAGGAGGTGAACACTCTCGGGCTGTCTCCTTAACACAGCTCCGTCCACTGTCTCCCAGAGCTCTTTCAGTGGCCCCCACAGACTGGCTCCTGACGGAGTAAACACGCTTCAGATGTTTTGGGTCGTCACACAAGTATGCAAACAACTAATTTCTAGTCATTTCGAGTTAATTTGCTATAACCATGCTTGTTAACACCACTGCGGCATTTTGCCTATCCTATAGACACTAAAAGATTCCAGAAGTATAGTACAGACACTTCTTTGCCTCCCCGGAGTTGTTAGTTTCACTTTTATTTCAAGCTGATCTATCAGACAAGTCGTGTCATCCCTCCCTGCTATTTCAGGTTGAGTGTGGGAATTAGTTCGATGTAAATGAGTAAAACTAATTTGTTATTTAACCTCAGCTAACTTAACGTCTATTTGCTATGGGCAAGGCTAAGCTATGTTAGCCTGACAGACCCAACAACATGTGGTCAAAACATATCATAATCGACAAATCTGCGGCCAAGAAGCGCATATATCTGCGCTTCAGTGCATAACAGAGGTTGAGATTTGATGCAATAATTAAACAAAATCCAATTATTTAATAAAATATACACCTTACCCGAATTTACCGCCATCTGCGCCGCCATGATACGCTCACTAAGTTGGACAGAAGCTTCTGGGTTTGTGCCGGTGTGAAATTTAAAACGATAACTTCTGTAATGCTTTGGTCGCTTTTAGTGAACAACGAATCTATCAGTCCTAATTTAATGTCCCCGCTGGTTAGTTGAGTAGATTAAATATCTTATTTCATGATTATGTGGGCTCTTTTCAGGCGGGGTCCTCCGAATGATGGCCCCGTCCTCATTAGCAATTATGGGAATTGTAGTTCTTGTAAGTTAAAGCGTTTAAGGCATTTAATTATATCTACAATATGTAAACTTTAAAAAAAAAAGATTAAAAAATAAAATATTTTAGGAGACTTATATAAAGCAATACTTGAAAAAATATGCAACTAGAAATAGTTCCGAAAAAAATCAAAACACAAGCGGAACCATGAGTTTGAGGCTCTTGTTTTGCTTCCGACTGTTTTGACGGTACACCAAAATGCCCATGCTAGTCTTATATCTGTGAGTCTGTGACCGCTGTGATGAAAATGTGTCGTTTATGACGTTTAATGATCTGTACCACTGCGCTAAAATTGAGCTTTTGAAAACAGTTTAATCACAGTCATGGCTCGAGTCGTGAAAGTGTTTCGGACTTTGCGAAATCATTGGAAGAAAAGCACATTTGCTGTGTGTGTCTTGTCCTACGGTGGATACTGGCTGTATGGAAAACACTGGTGGGTATTTCATGCTATGAATGAGACAGAGTGCACAAATTCCCGTTTTCGCGTCCTAATTATGTATAATGTTTCATCAGTGACAGCGTCCTGCGCAGAGAGGCGTGTCTATTAGCCAGGGTAAGGTGTCACTGAATTATTACTCCAAAACACAAGTTTCCTCTTTGTGACAGTTATCCTTAACATCATCATTTGTGTTAGGAATATGGACAGCAGCAGATAGCACCACAGGAGCGAATCAGGAAAGCAACTGTGATTTTGAACCCTGCAGCTTGCAACGGGTAAGACGCATAATCTCCAGACGTCTCTCTGAGAGTCTTGTTTAATTTTTCTCAGAATATTTACAGCTTCCTGTGTTAATTTTCTCCAGGAAAGCCAACAACCTATTTGAAAAGAATGCTGCTCCTATTTTACACCTGGCTGGTGTGCAGATTACAGTAGTCAAGGTATTGTTTTCTATTTCAATTGGATATTTATCAGGTAATAGTGTCTCTGAGAGTGTCACAGAGCATGACATCACATCCAGATATTACATATCCCTCTACAGACAGACTATGAAGGTCAGGCTAAAAAACTGATCGAGTTAATGGAAGAAACAGACATGCTGATCGTGGCTGGAGGAGATGGCACGTTGCAGGAAGTGATCACAGGTTTACTGAGAAGGCCAGACCAAGTAGGTGTAATGTAATATAGTAACTGTGTTAATCTGACATCAGTTGTCTGTAATAACTATACTCAGTCTGATACGTAATTAAATCTTTCTTTTGGTGGATGTTTTCTGACCACAGGACATCTTCAGTAAGACACCAATTGGATTCATTCCACTAGGCTCCCATAATTCCCTCAGTCCAAGTCTTCATCTCCTCAGTGACAACAAGGTCAAGTAAGTAATGTTTCAGCATCACACACAAAAAGATCATTACATATTCCCACGACAAACTTCACTGGGTTGTTATCATGTCACTCAGTAAATCTATAGTACAGAATTCCCGATTTCTTCCATTAACTAGAATGTTTTTAACGTCATTCATTTTCCAGGGACATCACATCAGCGGCACTGTCAATACTGAAGGGAGAAACTGTACCGCTGGATGTGCTCCAAATCAAAGTGAGAAACTGCTTATATATTGCTCTACATAGCCTTAAAGTTACAAACTAATGTCTGTACTTATTTAAAAACATGTTGCTGTTTTTAACAGTAAGCCGGTAAACTGGATTCATAAAGCACATTTTCCAAAGTTATTTAATATTTATTTTAAAATCCATCAGGTAAAATATATATATATATATTTTAAAAAACATATATGAATATTTATTATAATAAAAGAAAATTACAAGAAAAAATAAATGCGTTTTATCAGTTTTTGTGAGTATTTTCTGATTTTTCCATGTGACATTATTTTTCAAGTTTAAAAAATATATACATTGATTTATTTTGATGATTTTCTGTTATTCTCCTTTTGTACCACTCAAACTTATTTATTCATTGACTTTCTTTTCATATTTTGAATACACGTTGGCCTAAACGTAAACATAAACTATTATTTTTTTATTTTCTTCTTAATATTTAATATTCTCTTTTGCCATGTTGTCGACTTTAAATTCAGCAGAAGAAATAAGCAAATTTAAATTCAGGTCTTCATGCAAATTATTTCATGTCCAAGGTGTGTAGTAATTAAAAAAAGTTCTTCCCAGAGACTTCAGAATCCTTGGCACTTGGGCTGTGCCATATCATATCATCTGCAACAATATACATTTTTCCATGATATAAAAGTGTCATATTGCAGTATCTGTCCCATCTCAGTGACACCTGTTTATGTTTCCTAGCGCACACAACTGAAAGACAAGCCAGACTGTCTGACAGCAAGCGCTGAATTTCAGTTTTCAATTAGGGTTCAGTAAATAAGGAGCTACTTCAACAACCTCTAAAAAAGCACAGATCAAAACAAACAAAGAAACTCTGTGGAGTATAACCAGGTCAAGAAGGAGGAGAGACTAGCAGCTGGTGATGTGCTACCCAAAAGTAAACAGATGACACAACTGCATACCGCTGCCATATGATAGGATGAGCAAACAGTGGATGGAAATTACTGGCGTGGTTACGTGGTGGAAAAACATGACTTTAAGCAGCTCGACCCACGACACCAAATCCCAGGTAGAAAATATGAGGTATAGAGAATCATATACCCATCCCTTTTCCTGCAAATGGTCAATAATGGCCGACTCAATAAAGTAAATAAAGTATGCAATGGCAAGTTAGTGACTGTTTCTGTAATTACAAGTAGAGATGTGTGGTGCTCTGATTCTACACTCAGTCAAACTGACAGTGTTTGACTCTTAGAATATAAAATACAATAAAAATAAATAAATACATAAATAAATTGACAACTAGCTAAGTGAGGAAGTAAATACAAAGCTGAATGCATCATTTTAAAAAGAAGTACTTTACATATACATGTTGTTATCCTTGATATTTAATGATGCACTGAAACTATTCTCAGTTCTATAAAAGTGGGAATTTAAACATGAGACATGTTCAAATGTAGTTTTTAGCCGTCAGCTGTAAAAGACTGATGGAGTATTGCTGTCAGTACCCACGTTTGTGAATGTGAGAACGAGGTGACATGTCTACTGGGAGAAACTGCATTGTTTTAACACTTGGACAGGAGTTTGACTTTGAAGTGTATGTGCTTGTTTTCCCAGGGAGAGAAAGAGCAGCCAGTCTTTGCTCTGATGGGACTGCGTTGGGGGGCTTTTAGAGATGTGGCTTCAAAAATCAGCAAGTAAGATTACTCAACACTGTAACTAGACGAGGAAGACAACGATTCTTCACATATAAGAATAATTAACCATAACGTTTCCCTACAGATATTGGTACCTCGGACCGCTGAAGACAAATGCGGCGCATTGGTTTAGCACTCTGAGGGTAAGGATGTTCTCTTTCCTTAAACATGCTGGCAAAGCGATTAATATGTCAATTTCCCCTTATTTTCTCCTGCATTGAAAATAACAGCAAACATCTCACTCCATTAACCTGTTGTAGTGTAAGTTTCACATCCTTAAAAAAACTTGGGGGTACATTTTGAAACGAGTCAGTTGGTGCAGCGGTAATGACACTATTCATTCACTACTATGTTTTAGGAGTGGCCTCTGGTCCGGGATGTCTCTGTGTCCTATTTGGCTCCCACGCTCCGGCCCCCCGACCTGCCCCCTGTGAAGGCCCCCAGGCCGAATCTGATCCACCGCATCATCCACAGGCTGAAGAACTACTGGAACCCACCAGCTGAAGGTGAGCGAATGTGACTGAACTTGAACAACTTGTAGCACAACAGCCCAGGACACTGTTTGTCTAATTGTTGCTTTGGTGGTTGTGTGTTTGGTCAGAGCTTCCAAAAGTGGAAGAGCCAGAGAAGTGGGAGGAGCAGCAGCTGTCAACGCTAGAGCTCTTTATTCAAACACACAACAAAAACCCAGTGGAGAGGGTCAGTTAAAAACCATTATATATGTAAAGCTGTGTTGCTATTCTTAGAAAAACAAAAGAAAACATCATGTCACTGCCCCTTTTAAGTGCTCTGTGCCTCTCGGAAGTTTTTGCATTCTTTATTTTAATTTTCAGCGCATCAATGACTCCCTCAGGATCAGTGCAGAGCCTCACAACTTGACCGTGGGCGAGTTCATTACTGCAGGGTCAGTAGTGTTTTTTCCTAAATTTCTGAAAGTGTGTGATTGTGCAAAATGCATTCAATGATTTTAATCCTTCTTCATAATAGCAATAAAAAAGCAGCAGACCCGACTGTATTCACTGAAAATGCCACAGAATTGGAGGCTGGTGCTTGCTGGCTGCAGCTGCCAGAGGTCAGAAATCCTTTAAAATCAAACCTGCTTTAAGGCTGTGATTCTATAAGTCAGTCTACTTCCAGAAGATCAGCGTGCGAGTTTTTGCCCTGACATTTAACTTTGCCACGGTCCCCGCAGGGCGCCTCTGGCTTCTACAACATCGACAATGAGGAGTATGAGGCGATGCCTGTGGAGGTAAGGCTGTTGCCACGGAAACTCCGCTTCTTCATCAGTGCCGAGCGCAGAGAGCAGCTCCTCTCACAGATCCAGTGATGAGAAAACAGAAGCCGAAAGAAGACAAGAACAGCGGGACAGAAGCCGAATTCGAGGGAAGCCAAAGAACCAGATGCCATCAAACCCAGAGTTCACCCTCAAAATGGATTTTTGCTTCGCCAGCAGTTTTTTAAATGATCATGAAGTGCTGATGGGGGCTGTTTTACTCCATGTAAACATAAAATATTCAGTACCAGTTACAAAAACAACTACCTTACAGGCTGTTTGCTGTATGTAAAAGGACCAAGGCTTCTTTTCTAAGCCAGTAACCCATGTACAGGCTGTCTTACAGGATGTTTACTGAAAAGTTCACTATTAACATGGTCAATAAAAATAATGTCTGCCCACCTCGGTGCAAGCAGTTTTTCTCCCTTTGTGATATTTATGTGTTCGATATCAAGGTTATAAAGCCATCAAAGCTGCACTTCTGCTGGTCTTCTTGGAAAAATTGTCGAGCTCATTTAAAGAGAAAGGAGCAAGTGACTGAGTAAAGATCAATGTGGGGACGTTGTGCCGACCTGAGTGTTTTGCAGTAGCTTGGACCTGGAGTTTTGGCACGCTGCACGGAGATGCCGAGTCTGATCGGACAGATGGCGTTAAGACAGCAAATCTGCAGGATTAAGCTTGTGGCTGCTTTGTGGGGCCCGTTGAGAATGCTGTGGGTTCATTTTGGTTTGGTTGAAAAATCTGAAGGTTTCAGGCGGAATATAAACGTAATTTCTACGTTTTTGCTAAAGAACGACTGACTTTAAATACAGTTTGTTTGTTTTTTACAGAGGAGGACTATTAAATTGAAATAGGAAAATGATGCGGTGTTAGAAGAAGATTAGATAACGCTTGAACCGTATCAGTGTTTTATTGTTTTACAATGGCAGTACAGTGAAACTGACAGTTGCTCATGCTATTGAGTTCTCGTGTACATTACTGACATCTCTTACAGTGTTTCGCATTAGTAGAGGTGAAGACTTGTTATTGTGTGATTACGCTTACAATCAAGAAAAAAAACAGTCACACTATTTGGATACGTTGCTGCATGTGTGCAATACTTTTGCCGTCTGTGACATTCAGTAATGTGAGAAGGCTGTACAAACGAATCATTTAGCTAATGCTGGTACACATCTGTGAACAGTTCCACAAAGAAGGCATTTTATACAGTGGTTTGTGTTGTGCACATTCCCTTTTTTTCTTTTAAACATTAAACATACATCTGGAAAACAAACGCTGTCAGAGGAAAGATGATATATCAGCTGATAAGTGAACAGACTAGGTAGTCAATCGTGGAAAAGCTAAGGTCATTCTGAAGTTCTCATGACAGTGTACGTAATGTTTTCAGAGAAATCAGTCACCTTGCTCTTGTAAGTTGAAAAACGTCACATTATGATAAGGCCCCATTCAAAAAACAGGGCTTAAAGGGGACCTACGATGCTCATTTCCAGGTCATGTTTTTGAATGGATACTACTAGAGTTGCTTTGCATCACTCAGAGTTCAAAATAATCCTTATTTGTCTTAAATACTTGGCTGTGGTGCAGATCTTTGACGTTTTAGTTTCTCTTCCTTTCTGATTGGCTGCCCCTCACGAACAGGAGGTGGGGCTTCTCATCTACACAGAAGCAACATCTTAAATATATAACACTGTGAAAAATGACTGTTCAGAGAATCTGCTTCCCAGACCTCGTTATTTGAAACTTTGGCCATGTTTAGTATGAGCGTATATGAGCCACTAAGGAAATGCAGAATAGGTCTCCTTTACTACCCTTTTCTTAAATATACAACACTTAGTGCATTTTATTTTCTTAACAAAGCCAGAAAAAATATGCTTGGGGTGGAGTACGCCAGAGAGAAAGTTAAAACCACTTCTTCAATTTTATACAAGGCAAACGTCAGACTTATGTGTTCCAACATGGAACAAATTATCACCGTGGTTGGCAAAGGGGTGGCTGAAATAAAAGCACTCTGCCAGCAGTATTCAAAAGACACAGTTGGCCCATTTCTAAAGCTGGGTTCACTGATGAAAGGACTGAGAAAAACAGACGGAACAGACCGAGTCCTTTCCGTGAATTTGCCCACAGAGGAGTTAAAGCTTCTGCTCGGCTCAGGACGTTACAGGGTTTTTTTTAAACGCACACAAAGAGATCTTTGTCATGAACACATCTGAACAGGAGCTGATCAACAAACAGCTTCATCGATTACGCTTTAGTTAGCAGAATTCTAAGAGACATATGAACAAGGCTCTGCAGTAGTTTGAAAAAGAAAATGTGACGGCTCATTTACAGGTGCTCCCGCTCTGGAGCAACTAGATGGCTCAGACTGTAAATCATAAAAACAGCATATAAAAAGTTCAATTTAAGCGTGACTGTGTGTATTGGGAAACAGTCCCGTGGCGGACGTGGTGCAGCATTCACAATAAGAGTTACACATTCATTGAAAAGTCTTCCACCGATTATGACAAATGAGAAGCTTCGACGTACAACAATGCAAAAGGTTTCCAGAATGCGTCGATCTCCTGCACTCTGTGATATCTAAATATTGTTTAAGGTGCATGAAGGTGAGCAAGGTCCTTAGAACAGCTTTTCCCTTATCACTCAGATTCATATTGCTTCCTTTTTCAAAGGCAATTAACGTGGTCCAAAAGCTTTTTTTTCCCCCTCAACCATTTCAGGAATAGTCAGACAAAAAAACAAAACATAAGAACAGAATTACAGCTGTTATTCTGAGGTCTGTGTGATTCCCCAGGAAAGATATCTGAAGTGCACAAATTCATTTCGAGGAACCTTAAATCCATTTTTTAGACAAACCACAAGTGGACGTCAAAGTGCCGGTGACTTCACTACAGTAGCAGGTGCAATCATCAGACAGTTTACATTTTCATCCAGTGCTTCAGTCCTGGTCAAACAAGTATGCACACAAGAAAACTGGTTCAGACAAAAACAGCAAGGAGTGACTCGCAGAAGATGTTAATGGCCACAAGTCTGCTCAGCAGTATTGGTGTTTATCACCCACTGTGAGGAAGTGCACAATGTTAGGTGTCCTTTTCTTCCACAGTGGTTGGAAACAGTCTCCTCAGGTTAAGATGAGACACACACACAGAAGAGAAGAGAGCAGATGAAGTCCCAGGATGGAGGCAGTGTCTTCAGAGTCTTGTATTTGTGACCCTAGTAGGCACATATAATCCAGGCTTCCGAGTTTCCCGGGTTGAATGGGGTTCAGGGGCAGCAGAGGTTGTCTATGACCAGCGTTACATCGAAACCATAAACCTCCAGCAGGTCGGCAAGGAAGGCTCGATCTCCCTGGGGATCCAGCCCCATGGCCCTCACGTGCTCACCGGTGAGAGTGGGGTCGGCGCTTCCTGCTACCTCTGACAGGGTCTGGAAGATGCGGTTATTAAGCTCCATAAAGAACCTAAGATGAGATTAAAGGCAACTGCATTAATACGTGGGCCACACTGCACTTGTCTGAGTATGACTCAAGTCCATTATCAACCATGCAACCAGCTGTCAAGGACTCACAGGATGAAAAGATCCTCTTCATTTGATGTGCAGTCTTCACCCACCTCCTGAGAGTACAGCAGCAGTTGCCTTTGAAAAGAAAAAGTCAGTCACTGTAAAATCTAAAAATAACAAACGCTCATTTTGCAGCGTATTTCTATGACCACAAAACAAATGCATTTTGCAAATTTAAACAAAAAGAAAGAGGAGCGACACAATTTTAACGCACCTCTGCTCAGTCAGCTTCCTGTATTTCTCCTTGTCTGCTGCGGTCAGCCTGAGCAGCTGCTGCAAATGGCTCCTGTGAGTTTTCACATTCTGGTTATCGATATAGACGTCATACAGCTCCTTTTTCTCCTCAAAGATCTTCTCCGTGGTGCCTTCAAACATATCACGTGGGAAAACATGTCTATATAAAAGAACTCATCACTTTATGTTGTAAATCAAACATTTACAGTTAAACTTCACTCACAGGCCACGTATGACAGCTCTGTTTCCAGGGCAGAGATGTCGGCTATGTTGATGTAGAAGAAAGGCCGTAATTCAGGCACAGAAACTCCAATGCCAGGTAATGAAACGTTGGCCAGGCAGCAACAGCAATACACTGAGGGAATATGAAAATACTGAATGAAAACCCTCCAAAAAGAGGAAAAAACACCACACATGCTTCTCTGTTTGACTATTCGTTACATCTTGATCCCTTTGCATCACATTATTGTGAAAACAGAATGTGCATACGCAGTAAATCACATATTACTAGAGCTATAGAGAAATGTGCACAAGCTATGATTAAGCAACTCACCCCTGTAGCAGACAACTCCTACAGGTGGAGGCGAGAAGATGAGTATGCGCTTCCGAAGCAGCGCGAACTTCCACAGCACCATTATTTGCTCCCCGAAAAACTGGATGAACTGGGACATGCAGCCAGCCGGGTGGGTGATCTACAGGGTGCAAGTAGTGGCAAATGTGGTCATTTTTGGGGTTACGTTCGATGTTTCAGAGCATTCAAGACAAGGGAGCATCAGTAACCAAAGTGTGTGCTTTCAGACCTTCATTTCAGGGTGCATGCAGCGGCTTATATTAGTAACACTCCAGGTCGGGCAGGCGGTGACTAGTCCGTTTCCTGTAGGGGGAAGAATGGCCTTCTTATCCTCATAGAAGGCCTCTAGTGGAGAATACTGGCCAGGACACTGCAACTGGTGTCTTCAAGGGGATGACAAGGGGGAAAAGAAGGAATGTGAGCAGATTAAGCTTGAACTCACTTCTTTCTGCACATTCCCACCGGTGCTCACAGCTCATGTTACTACGTGGACTTTAAATTGTGTATTCAGTATTAGCCAGTGTTTGGTCCTCCTAACGCAAGATCACAGATTGTGCAAAGCAGAAGTTATCCATAAATTGCACAGTGAGATCATCTGAGGCCAGCTGTATGAAATAAATTTAACTTTTCTATTTGATTTAACCACTTAAGCCATACAGATCACACATTTTAGGCTTGCTACTGCAAAGTGTCACACATAAAATGTAGCCAAGAGTTCCACACTCCCTTCAAGTTACAGCAGATCTGCTTTAACTGTAACCCAAACCTGTGGTTGTGTCACATACTGTATTTCTACAGTCAGTGAGACTCAGGATTTTATCACAAGGAGAGCAGTGTTTCAGAAGAGAGGAGGAGAGATGCTGTTAACAGTATTTTCTTCACTCCTGTGCTAAGACTTCATAGAAAAACTGCATGTCAGTGGGTTCTTGTGACAAAAGCTGCAACTGGGATCCTGAGTTCATGTTTAATAAATGAGCCTATATTAAAGGCAGGCATATAAAAAGGAACCTGTGGGCAGGGTATGAAGAGGAAGGAAGAAAACAGCAACTCTACATGTCTGACCTGACTTGGTTCTCCAGGAAGTGCATGTAACGGTAGAGCAGAGTGTAGGACGGAGACAGAATTCCCACAGACTTCATTCTCGCTCCTCGTTCCAGCTCACTCTCCACGGGCATGTTCGCAAAACATGCCAGACCGAAGTAGCCACCCTTACGGAAATATCTGTCCAGTGGGCATAACGGAGAGCAGGAGACCGTCAGACTGACAGATTTCTGAGCCTCATTGAGCTGAAAATCTGACATGTGGAAGTACGTACATGAAGTCGCTGGTGATCCGATGAGAACCGCTGGCCATTGACTTGAATTCAACACCATCCAAGTTGATGTCATGAGGCAGGCACCACTCTATCATATTCCCTGCCATTCACAAATACACACACACAATAACCCATGAAGTCACTTCCTACACTGTCTACTTTCATCCTGGCAACTTCCTCCAATCCTGCATGTTAGTCATGTGTTAGCCAGAGGTCAGGGAGAGTAAGAAAGCAGTGACTCAGCCAACACAACTATGTAAAACGTGAAGAAACTTAGGAATTAGAGAGTTCTGATCAATTCTAAACAAGATCTAAGTGGAAGGATTTCCCCTTTAGACGATTTGGGACTTCAGTAACTTATTTTTGCATGAGCTTTAAAGGATGTTTGACTTTTGTCTCGTGTTGAAAGGTTGCCTCACAATAGTTGAGGTTATTTCTTCATTGTGGCTTTTATGAAAACCGTTCAGCATAATGCACGGTTGCACAGATAAAGATGTCAAAACATCACATGATCATCATTTCTGCGGTTACGCAGTCCATGTCTGAGAATTTTAAATGCGAAGGATAAAGAGACCAAAGTCTGCTTGCTCACCTGATCTTGTATCAAAGGTAACCACAAACACGGCCACTATCTGGTCTTTTTCCTCCCACTGATCCTTCACTGAGAGGCCGGGGAAAGGGGCGTTACGGTCTGTACCGAGAGGCTGCGGGCGATCCCAGCCGTGCCCGGACAGCTCGGTTCGGCCCGGGCTTCCGTCCCCTTTGACAACAACAGCAGCTGTCACATTGCGTGTCGGACCGGGGGGGATGATGATGGTGGTGGCGTCGATGGTGGTGCTGCTGCTCCACCCAGTACCAGCCGCAGTGTCTGTCGGCGCACTTTTCTCCGCCGCGGAGTCTTCTTCTCGCGGCGGCTGAGGCGTAGGTTGAGCCGCCTGGTTCGGATCGGGCGGTGGGATCTCCTCCCAGTCCAGGAGCGGGGCTCGGTCCGACTGTTCCACCATGGTGCTGCTGCAGCCTCCGAGGACACGAGAAAGAAGGGGAGAAAATACACAAAGCTCCGACGTGTCGACGTGTCGAGCGGGTTAAGCACGGCGTGAGAGACGGATCATGCTTTCCTGCTGCTCGCGGAGTTGTTTTCTATGTATTTGTAAGCGTGTCACATCCACGGACGGGGCTTCTTTTCCTCCTCCTGCCTCACTGTTTTGATGACGTAGCCCACTTCCGCCCACGTGTCTATATTACTATTTAATACAGTGACCTATTTTTTTTTTTACATTTCCCCTGTCAAATACACAAACTTTTAAGTTACTTACAACAATGAATATTTGCAACTGTCCTTAATAATGACTGTAAAGCGACTTAATAGGCTCATTTAAAAAAATCTTTTAATGAATTTTTATTCTTACTTTCAATGTCAAATGTTAGCTTTTCGTAATATCCCCACACTACCCTAACATTAACGAAATATCACATTTCTTTACTAATGCTTTACGTCAAGGTGTTTCTTCAATTACCACAACTCAACCAATCAGAGGGTTCGATGACTGAAACCGGTGGCGTCATTTATTTAAACAGGAAGTCATGCATATGTGGCGCGAAATTCAAGCGTTTTGGCGTGGATGGTCATTTGTTTGTAAGTATACGTGATAAACACACGTTATTAGGGGTATAAGCAATATGGGAAACATCTTTCGAGCTTAATGTTTTTGCTGGCAATAATAAAACAACTGGGCGGGGAACTAATTAATTTGACTTTTAGTGGGCTGCTTATAGTAACCCTTTATCCTACACTAGGCCTCTGGCTTTAGAGGTGTGGGGGTGTAACTGTAAACTTGTTACCTCTATGAACAAGCAGGCTTCACATTTTGTGCATAACATCGGTCCAGATTTTAGCACAGCACTGTTGTGCTCTCAGGTGTAAAAGGATATGGCATTATAAAAGAAGCCATTCCCCAAACTCAGGCCCCAAGCATGGCTACTTTATTTGATGGAATCAGCCAGCAGCTAGATTTTTCTAGCTGTGGAGAAGAGAGCAGCAGCAGCAGCAGCAGCGGTGACAACTCTGATGACAGCACCTCCAGAGTCTACAGTCCCACCTCTGCCTGCAGGACCCCCGGAGCGCAACGTCACTTCAGTAGAAGCAACTCTTTATGTTCCCCTCAGCACTGTACCAGCCCCATACCTTACGCCTCCTGGAGGAAGCTGAGACTGTGTGACTCTCCCAGCACACCCAAGGTGGGGAAGAATATAGAGTAAAGATGCTTCTGTTCCCCGTCTGTGTGCTTGAATGATGTTTGTTTTTTCTTTGTCTTTCTCTCTTTCTATAGAGTTTGCTATCAAAGGCCTCCCAGCCTTACTCCAGTCTTAAGATAAGTCGTCAACAGCGAACTCTGCGTTTTGCATCAGCTGCCGCAAACCTAATCACAGCACCTCTCGTCAACGTGAATCCTTTCACCCCAGACCCGGTGCGCAGGAACAGCGAGCAACCGTGGAGGAACAGTTGTAGAAGTGACGATGATGATGACTTTGGCCGCAGGTATGCGATTCCACCTTATTACATGCTGGCTGTCACAATAAGAATCTCCAACTGATGACAAAAATGCTTTCAGGATTCAAATTGAACTAGTTTTGGTCTAAACTTAGAGACGTGTCCTGATACACAGGCCGGACTTTTGTAGTTCTGTATATAAAGGGCTAAATGCCCTTTCTGTATTCCAGGTTTAAACACAGCCTAACATCATCTGAAGAGGATGATGACGCCTTTCTCCCACCAAAGGTACAAAGCTATTTTTACCAGTACTTGTGTTGAATGTAGCCCTCCCCTTTCAGATGCTTCTGATATGATTTCATCATCGGGCTTTGTCATCTTCAGCTGCCTCCTCACTTTGTGTTTTGTCCAAAAATGACATCCTGCCAGCCCTACTTCCGGAATTTCTACAAGGAATCTCTAGCAGAAAGAAAACTGCTGTCAGAATCCTCACAAAGTGATTTCCTTGTGGACTTATTACCATATTTGGTGAATCATCACAGAAGAAACCCCAGTTCTCCTCTCATGCGGAGTGACGTGTGCTCTTTCTTTAGAAATCTTTCCTTCTTACCATGTCTGTTTAATCTGGCAGAGACGAGCTGTCCAAGCCTTTATGCTGTCACGCTATGAGAGCGAATTCCTGGAGCTAGAGTGCATTGGTGTGGGTGAGTTTGGTGCAGTTTATAAGTGTGTGAAGAGGCTGGATGGTTGCTTGTACGCCATCAAGCGCTCCAGACGACCCCTGGCAGGCTCTGCCAATGAGTGAGTCAGCACCGTTTCTGTTTGGCTAACACACATCAGCCCTCCCTATCGTTTAAACACCTTCACTGATAAGATTTTTTTTTTTGTTCTTTTATTAGGCAGCTGGCCCTAAAGGAAGTGTATGCACATGCTGTGCTTGGGCACCACCCACATGTTGTCCGATATTACTCAGCATGGGCTGAGGATGATCACATGATTATTCAGAATGAATACTGTGACGGTAGGTTTCAAATCGGCATCTAAAGTAGAATATAAAATGAAGGACGGCGTTGATTTTTGTCTTCCCGTGTGTGTCCCTCAGGTGGAAGTCTTAATGGCGCTATTGTAAAGAGGGAGGCAAAGGGAGAGCTGTTCACAGAGGCAGAGTTGAAAGATCTGCTTCTGCAAGTGTCTGTGGGTCTAAAATACATCCACGGCTCAGGCCTCGTTCACTTGGACATCAAACCAAGTGCGTCTGTTTGACCACTTCTCCCTTTGGACGTTCATTCACTGCCTCGTTCCTAACAGTTTTTTCTTTTTAGGTAATATATTCATTTGCCACCGCCCCAGCGCAATTGTGACGGGTGAGAGTGAAGAGGAAGAAGATGGAAACCCTTCAACCAGAATCATTTACAAAATCGGTATTGATGTTGAATAAAGTGCTACCTTTTTGACCGATTTATTTTTGTTACCGTCGGCTGACTTTGAGTTTTCTGCAGGTGATCTGGGTCACGTGACATCAGCCACCAGTCCTCAAGTTGAGGAGGGGGACAGCCGCTTTCTGGCCAGTGAAGTCCTGCATGAGGTAACTGTTCTGAATGCTCATTCGCATTAGAGGAAAACTGGCTAGTTGCACTTTCCTGTTTTGTGGTAATTTCACATTTCAGTTGTCTCACTGCTCCCCAGGATTACAGTCACCTCCCCAAGGCGGACATATTTGCCCTGGGCCTCACGGTGCTGCTGGCTGCCGGGGCTTCTCCTCTGCCGCTAAATGGAGATCAGTGGCACAGTCTTAGAGAGGGGCGTCTCCCCAAGCTGCCACAGGAGCTCTCGCCTCCCTTTAGATGTTTACTTCAGGTAATTCTGTAACCTTGTTGTTTTAAAAATATTTCATTTAATGCTATTTAAACACTAATTCTTAGTTGCCACCTGTCTAAATATCATTTTTACTTGTTATAGCTGGAATAGCTTATCTTTAGCACTTTTTCTCTGTCAGTTGTTGCTGGAACCAGACCCAACAAGGCGGCCATCTGCTAGGGAGCTTTGCAAGCACACAGTCTTGAGGGAGAAGAGGACTGAGAGGCTGGCTGCTCAGCTGCGAAGAGAGTTGACTGTAGAGAGGTTCAGGACCGCCATGCTTGAGAAGTAAGAAGAAAACTGAAAATAATTTAAGCTGCAGTCCCCAGTTCGAAGGTTTCAGACCCAAGTCGCACTTGAAGTATTGCAGTAATTAATGGAGATGATGGGAGACTTTCAGAGTACTTATAAATCACTTATAATAAATAAATGCATTGTTAAGGAAGTGAAATCCCAAGAGAAGTTATAGGCCCAAGTGTTGCTTCTGAAGCGGTGACAATGCAAAAAAATGCACGAATCGTACCAGCAGGTGGTGCTGTTTCATCTCAGCAATGCTGTAGTAGTCGCCAGTGACAGCCTGTAGTAACCTCTCATTCCTATGTTCATATTTAACAGGCTGGTTTTGGTATCTTAATGACTAATTATAGTCGAAAACACTTTCATTTCCCCTTTCAGAGAACTCCAGGAGGCCCGTCAGGCAGCTTTGTCACCCAAGCAGAACCACCTACAGGGGCACAGACCACCTGTCAAGATGGGCTCCCTCCCCAAACCAGGGAGGAGGCTTGTTGGTAGAAAGACTGCAAGATCCATGAGCTTTGATTGCCCAGGTTATGAAGTCTGAGATGACGTGAAGCCTAATTTTCTGTTTTTTGCTGTGGTGTTTACTGTGACACTCTGCCAAGAAGTTGTGGTAAAGAATGCAGCAGAAGGCAATGTAGCGTGACTCCAGCAGCAACCGTAACAGAGACGATCGCTACATAATCATATTTTACGTTGTGACTCAGACTTAAAGCATCGGGCAGAACTGTTTTAATTATATTCTTGACTCAAACATGTTCCAGGTGATAATTTTAACATCTCATAACAAGTGAAGACCAGTATGCTTAACAAGTCAGGCACTTGGTTGTTTTTTTTCCTTTTCTTTTAAAACCTGTAAATAAACATTTTAAGCATCTTATCAGCATTTTATTTTGTGTTTTGAGTAGACTGTTTTATTTTGTTTTCCTGTGTCTCTGTGGTGACCTTTGTAATCCAGAAGATGAACAGGGACTTTCCAGTGTAGTGTTGCTCTTATCTATAACTACAGCCAACTGTATTTTGGGCTTGAAAAGCATGAGCCACCATACTGTGAAAGTTATTTGAAAGGCTCTGTTTGTCATAATCTTGAATACCAACTGGAGTATAGGCTTCCCCAAGACAGATACAATTAGATTTATTTACCTCCCCCCACACACACACACACACTTTTCCTTTTTTTTTCTTTTTTACGAGGCCACATTAGCACTGCCACTGATTCTTAACACAATACTTGCATAACTGCATAAATTCTAATAATAGTATAATATATAAATATTTTCCTGTCACAATTTCTAGAGGCATTAAATGGCAAATATGTTATTTAAATAGTCAAAGTAGGTGGATAAGTCAAATGGGACTTACAATATTCGCTTTCTTAAGCTTGTGAAAACATGTCCAGAAGAAATATAGCTGTGGGACTATTTTAATGTAACATATTCAGTCAAAAATGACCATGATTAAACGTATATGCGTTTTGACGCCTTCCGGGTAGTTTGGAGTCAACACCGTGTATGCCAGTCAAAAGATACATAAGCAGGCAAAATTCAGACGGTATTTAAAGGCGTCATGACGCAGTAGCGGAAACTGTTTTAAAGACTGAAGCTAGTTGGCAGTCTGCCGCATACATAAGTTTTCACTTCACGCAAATAAGTTAACGTAGGTGACGTAAAAGCGTGTAAGCGAAACGAATCGATATTTGATGTCATTTTGGTGTTAGGTATACTTTAGCTGCCTGTTATACTTTTAGTTTGTTCGACGTTAAACAACTTTGACGAGCCGAGCCCAAGGTAAGCTAACGTTAGCATTAGCTTAAACTATTTTTTTTCTTTATCCACTTGAAATCCAGTTATTAAAATACAAAATTCCTAAACTTCCTCTGTTTTGACTGACATCGCTTAAATATCGGTTGGGAACTGACTTTTTCCTCTCTCTCAGCGACTGTCAGAAACAAATTTCGATGTAATGTTAAAGTGTCCGGTTGTGGCATCTTCACTGCTATTATATTATTTAATATCGTTATTTTTATCTAAGGGCTCAGGCTGGTTGTAGATGGACCTCTCGACTACTCGGGTTACGGCGAGTGAGCTCATTTTCGCCTTCCTTCAAGAGGGCCATGAAAGCGCAAGCTACATGAAGGAGCTTCACTCGCTAGGCGAACAGTACAAGTTTTCTTGGGACATCAACAGCAACGGGCACGACGCACGTAACCTGGATAATGGAGAGCTTGAAACTGATGGTTATCATCCAAGCAACATCGGAGTCTCTATACAGGATCTTCACCCCATAGTGGATCTACAGATCCGGGGTAAGTAAAGTAAAACGATGTAAACTGTACTGTCTACAGTCAAGTTTGGTGCCACAGTCATCAGCTGTTTATTTATTTATTTTTAATCAACAATGAGCTGTGTGTGGCAGTTTTTGAGACAGTGTAATAAAATAAATGTTTTATAAACATGTCGAGTTAAGAGACCTGATCAAATATATAGTTTGACCCAGATGTTTGCAAATAGTGCCATATTTTCTAAAAGTTATGCCACTAAATCACAATTGACTGAGTTGTTTCCAGTTAATAACAAAACAACTGAAAGTGAAACCAGGAAATGACCCTGACTCTGTTGTTTATGCTACAGAGCTGAAGTTAATTAGCAGTAGTCCAGAATGTTAAAATTGTCTTAATGGAAACTATAGAAACACGACTTCAGCCATAAATGTTAAACTTTACTCTGACTAATGCAATTGTATTTTTTTTGCTGCAGGAAATCATGAACAGGCTGCAGCTGTTCTTGAGGTTGCACGAGCATTGGGAGAAATCGCTGCTCAGTTTGAAGACAGAATTGTTACTGAAGCTACCAGGAACCTGAGCAACAGCATATCAACCTCCCCTCTTCAAGTGAGTATGGGTTCAGCTAGAGGACTACTCAGTGCACAAACTAGGTGTAAACGAGAGCTAGTTTTAAATATGCCAGTGAAAAACTAATGTGGATATATTGAGATTACCCTAGTGATGCCACACCAGGTTGGTTTTATTTTGAGCCCAAGTGTATGGACTGATCTATTTGTTTCTGCTTTCCAGAACTGGAAGGATTACCTTGCCTTTGAGGTAGAGAGGGTGATGATGCGTTGGGTAGGTCCTGACCTACCCCGGGAGAGAGTCATCATAGCCCTTGCACTTACACTGGTGAAGAGGGTGTGTGTGCAGACCCCACAGAGGTTGAGAAACCTTTTCCACACCGCCCTGCAGTACATCAACACTGCATGGGCTCTGTGACCGAAGAAAAGCTGTCTCTAAGGAAATGACAGTTACATCTGAAACTGCAGTTTGCGTCTCATGATTAGCCAACTGTGAAAGGAGTTTGTTGATGTGCCAGTGCCGAACACTTCTGAAGATCAAAATGAAAGCGTTAAACATGACACTTGAATTTCATTATTCCTTTTGTTTACTATTGCTTAAGTGTTATTTGTCTTTATTACTTAAAATGTTTACTTTATGTTGCTTATAAGTAGCATGATTAAAGTTTTTTCCTTCAGTTTAATTTCATTGTATATACACAAAAACAATAAATCACAGCTGAAGTAGTTTAATCTCTTTATTGTTTTTTGCTTCAAACAATGTTCTGTAGGAAACTCGAGGTACAAAATGCCATGTTGGGTATTGTTTTTGACATCCATCCTGCTCTGGACTTGTAAAGTTTCCCTTTGAAAGTAGATGTTACACTCATCAACTTAAACTACATTTGCAGTACTGAAGGTGACATGAACATTCATACAAATTCCTATAATATCTTTAAACTCAAATGATTTTGCGTGATAGCAGCAGTGAGGGTGTGTTAAGGACCAGGCTAACAGATTACATGAGTTCCTCATAAATTTCCCAGCTGTTTTCCCTCTGAGGGAATCAAAGGGAGATTCCACACTATTTGTTTCCACTTCCTGTTCAGTATATTATTTTGGTTTCTTGTGCTCTGCTGGTTTACTAGAATGTTCAGTGATTTCTTTAATGTAGTGTGAACGCAAAATCCAAAATTACAGCTACGTAAGAGGTTGAGTTTATTGTTTGTTCTGAAGACTTTCCTACAAATCATATTTGAAATGGTTCCAAGTGGTTTTGATTGTCTTTTGGCAACCTGATTTTGCTTTCAATAACTCTCAGCATGCTACTGCTTTTCTTTCTACTTGGGGAGGGAAGTATTATGTTGTCACTGGGGCAGACACTTACAAATGAACCTTTGTGGAACTAGTCTGGTATTATGAGCAGTGCCGCAATAAGGGAAAAGGGGACAAGGCAAAGTACAGAGGACCAAATAAAGATGCTGGGGCGCAAAAGCACGAAAGCAAAGTAACTGAAATGAGGGTGAGAGTAACTGGGATAGGTGGGAATAGAGATCCAGTCAAATTCAACCCTAAAAAAAATGTCAAATAAATAAACTAGATTGATTCAATGTGCTGCATTCATGCCCTACTTTTCTGGAGTAATTATAGCTCACTTTTCACTGAAAGTAATCGGTGGTTCTTGTTTGGCTAATGCAACCAAATATAGTAGATTTTAAAAAAAACAAAAAAAACATCTGGTTTCTGAAACAATATGCATCAAGATTTTTTTAAATGTTTTAAAACCACACTATATTTAAATTTATGTACTGATATCACAAATTTATTGTGCAATATGGACACGTTAGATTCATTTTTGGTTTCAATCGAAAATATCAAAAATACCATTCACTTCTATAGAAGTCTGTTTATGAAAGTATCAGATTTACTCACAGGGAGAAAAATATAAATAACCCTTTGTTGCGTAGGAGGCGGAAGAGCAAGAAACCCATATGTCGCACAACATCACAACTTATACTTGAGGTTTATGTTTCCTGTGAGAGCACTGTCAATTTTCAATCCAGCGTCGCTGACTCCAATGAAAGAAACAATGCAAATAGCAAACCAAGAGACACGACAGAAGCTGAATCTAAGCGAAGAGGGATAAAAGTTCACACACGCTTTTGTACTCAGTAATAAGTACAAAAGATTGGAGGCAAAAAGAAATTGGAAACAAAATTGCAACTGACCCCCAAAAGAAAAACAGAGAAAATAAGAAGTAGAGTGGAGTGCACCGTTTTCACATTTCTGTGTTTGCACCTGGTTGAAAGAAGCAGCGAGGGACTCCCAGCACTAAGGTTGTGGATGACAAGACATTCTGGTTTTCTGGGGGACACTTTCACACATTTTATACCTGGAGGATTTTTAAAAACTACTTTTAAGGAGAGTCTCACCGTATGTATGCAAATACCTTTATTCTACCTTAGCATTCTACACTCCCCGCTGCTGAGGATAACACTTTTTTACGCTATTTCCTCTGAAAGCGTATGAGAACAAAGGCTATAACAGCTGCAAGGACTGCCAGAGCAGCCCCTCCATAAAGCAACACTGGGAGCTCTGATTCTGGCTCCGGCTGCACTGGGGCCTCCTCAGCTGGTGCTTTGACAGGGGCCTCCACAGCCTCTGGAACTGGAGGTGCAGCGACCGTATCGTCTAGCTCTGCCACAGTCTCTGGTTCTGGCTGCGATTCCTTTGGCTGGTGAAACACAGTGATGGACTCTGGGTTCAGCTCTGGTTCGGACGCTAGTTCTAATGTGTAATCAGGCTCTGCTGGTGTTGTCGGGATTTCCTTGGCTGGAGATGGGACTGCCATTTCAGCAGGCACTGGATCGGTCACTGGGGCAGTGACAGCAGCTGGTTCTGGCTCAGGCTCTGGTTCCACTGCAGGAACAGACAAAGGTACTGCAGGTTCAGCTTCAGTGGGAAGGGCTTCAGCAGGTTCAGAGGCAGAGGGAAGCAGCTCTGGTTCTGAGGAAATGAATGAAGGTTCTGCAGACAAGCTTGCAGGTGTTTCTATCACAACTGGCTCTTCTAATGAAATCAGGGAAGCTGGAGGTGTGGGGTCTGCCTCAGCTGTCACTGGTGCAGGTGCGGTCTGGACTCTTAATTCCTCCCTGAGCTCAGCTAGCTCACTGTCAGTGCCTAAAACACTCATCATGCTTTCTTCTATCACTCCGCCTTCACTGCCTTCCTCCAACAGCTCGGCTTCCTCGCGCTCCACATGGACGATGTCCGAGTTTGAGGAGTTGTTTTCACTACGCTCCTCGACCAGAGCAACACCCTCGTTGCTGTCCAGGCTCTTGATGTCTTCAGGGTCCATCGCACCAACCTGTGCCCACGACTCGTGGCCAGCCAGAGACACAGGTAAGCTTTCTGTCTGCCAGGAGCTCTGCTCGCTGCTGTTGTCTCCGGTGCACAGCAGTGACGAGGGAGGGCTGATCTGGTCGTGATCCTGGTCTCCTGAGAGGATGTAAATGTCGTTGCTGTCTTCGGCAATAGTCACACCTCGCTCTTCATCCAACACGAGGCTGAATACTTCACCCTGTGGCACACAGAAACAAACGTGACACTTACATTCAATTCATTAGTTGAATTTGTTACAATCTCTGTGTTTTGTTAAAGTTTAGTCTCTGGTTGCAACATCAGAGGCCACCTTCTCCCAAGAAAACCAGCTTAAGAAATATGAAATAAAAGAAATAAAACAACAATTTTAGCAACATGTAAAAGTTTCTCAGTAGTCATAAAATTATAACCAAGAATAAGTTATAAGGTTACATAATAGGAATTCAGAATAGGACTGCTATATGGGGGGGGGGGGCTTTTGCAGACTAAATCCACACTTGTTTTATCTTCTACGCCACCTAGTGGTAAACAACAGAGGAAGGAAGCATCTGTAAGCTGAGGTCTTGATATGTAACATGCAAATATAACCATGTGAGTGAGAATAACACAGGGCTGAGTTTGCTGGAAGAAAATCCATTTAAATAAGTTTCATAAATCAATATATCGAAGCTTAATATATTAAAGTAAGTTTTATCATGCAAACATTTAGCAAAGAAAAATTTTTTTTTTTTTAATATGAATGCACATCACTGCACTGACCATGCAGTGATGTGACGCTTAACTTACAATTTGTGGTTCAAAATAGGCAACTGACCAAGACAAGCAGTGAAATCAAACATCACAACAGTCCTGTAGCTCCAAGGCGTCAACTTTGGACTTTGCACATTAACATTTCTCTATCACAACAAAAATCACTCCCCATTGGATCTGTTGCAATAATATAAAACAGAACTTGCTACAGAAAATCGTGATTGCTACGGCTCCAACTCCAGTTTATGCAAGAGGAACATATATGCCAATACTATACTTTGTTAGTATTCATAAATGAAATCCAACCTCATGGCAACACAAGAGGGAAATCTAAGGAAATCACTAGAGTCAGTAGGACCGATCCTCTGGGAGTCATTTATTTCTAAAGCTTTTGGCAATCCAACCAACACAAGATGAAAAGATTTAGCTTAGAAAGTAATAGGCTGACTAACCAAAAGAGCAACATACAAACCACCTTGTTGCACAGCATGCCGAGCAGGTAGATCTTGCAAATGATGCGTGCAAAAAAAATAAATAAACACATAATGTGAAACGAAAAGTCTGGATGTTGGCTAAAACAATTAGAGATACTAAACTGTGCTTGACTGAGGAAGTTAAGCTTGTATCTGACATGGCCAGGCTTTTCTGCTGTGTTGCATGTCACATAGGTGTGACCTGAGCTGATGAGATTCAAACAGACAGTTCAGGCACGCAGTGTTAGTCAAACAGGGAGGGTGAGTGTTTGTGTGAGCATCAGATAGAGGGGTTCAGACAGCCGCCAGCAGCTTCATCTGAAATAAGCAGAATATGTCAGCATGTTCTTCATGGTGCCCCTGACCAAACAGTTGGATCTGATCAACTCACACGTCAACGTCTGAACATGTATTTAAACATGTTTTGTTTTTTTAGAAAACCTACAAGCCGTGAAGGTCATTTTCCTTACAAAGAGACTCAGTGCTGTGCGCGGCAGCTGCATCCTGGGAAGCAGGACAGAGATTAAATCCAACAGCGTTTCATCGTTATCCAACATTTGCTTTCTGCATAAGCTGATTTGAATGTAGAAGAGCAGGAGTGTTTCACAAAATCCTCCCCTCTCAGGACACAGCCTGCACATCAGCTCGACACAGCAGGTTAATGTTGCCATGTGGTAAAAAAATAAAAAATCCACAGCCAAAGAGACACTGGTATTCTTTAAAATTCTATTTAGTTTATGGTTTGTGTTTTCAGCAATAGCTATGACTGCACTGGAGACCACACCTATGAACTATAGTAATACAAAGACTATTACTGACCAACTATATGACCACATATTTTAAAGTTAGAGTACCAGTAATAAAGCTTGAATATAAAGCTTATAAAGTTTAGGATTAAACTAAGAAACACGATGAAAAACTTACATACAAACATACCTGAGAAGACATGCAAACTAAACTTTCTTCAATGCTTCAGGTTGTCCCTCAGAAACACAGAGTGGGAAAACTCTAGGCTTTGTTGCTCTGTTCTCAGGCTCAGTTCTCCACCCTTGCCCTAAGACAAACTATATAAAACCACTGCACATTCTTGTTGCAGAGCCAAAGGTGTACAGCCTACCTGTTACTACTCTGCTTTTTAACTGGCTCTCTGCAACCCAAGGTTAAATAACATTGTAATTAAACACTGAAGCAGAAAGCTATCACTGAGGGTAAGAGTAAGAGTAACATAGCCACTGCCCTGGTGACTCATTTCTGCTGATAAATCAACATTAGTTACACTGGCATGGCCGTCGCATACAGTCAAAATCCTACAAATGCTGCAAATCCAAACATCAGATCTGACAGAGTTGTCACAAAAAGCAAACGCTCCACATCAACAAGTGAATTACTAATATTCAGTTTGGGGATTAGTCAGTGTAACGGTCACTGGTTAGTATGCACCCTTGGCATTTATATGAGCATTATGTAATCACTGGTCCTGCAAGGGGTCACACAGCTGATCGAGCTGAATAAAACAAAGTGCTGAGAAAGACAAGAAAAACCAGGAGCCAGCTTTAAAAAGGAAAACCTAAAGTTGAAATGTGTGACAACATTTACCAACGTCAGGGGCCATCGTTCATCTGCTATGTAACACCAGTTCTTTGCTGGGGATAAGATTTTAACACAGCACGGTTATTTATTTATTGTTTTACATTAAAGACTTCTTTGTTTTCACAAATGGGAAATAATTAACAGCAACAAAATAAGCAAACAGACACAAATTTCACCACAGGTCCCCACATCCCTATTTTTAAACTAACTTATCCCTCAGAACTGCTGTGGAGGCTTCTTTCGCATCGTTTCAGGCGACGCTTCCCTTTTCACAGAAGGAATGTTCATCACCATGAACGCATCCTCGCTTTTGGCCAACAACACACTATTTATCAGCTTCTCTTCTGCAACATCTTTATTACTGACAGAAAAACAGACACATTGCTATTATTTTACATTGTGTAATCCAGTTTTAGCATTTCACATTACCCTGGCTTTCATTAGCACACTTCATCCCCACCCCATAAATAATCCCTACAGATGCAGCATTGTGAAACTGACCACCACATGCAGGGTGTGACATGCTTGACTGTCTGAGATTTGAAAGTGTTTATGGAATCACACGTCTCCACACCACTTCTGGGGAAGCACCTTTTAAAAATAAAATAAAAATCTTATTGCAACAGAGTGTCTTGTTGTGTGCAGCTACACAATCTGCAATCAGTAAATATTGGGTTTTAGCCAAACATCGCTGACAGTGTTAGTGTTGTGGGTAGCTGGGGGAGCAGAAAAAAAATGAATGTCTGTCCTGCTTCATCACTGCCAATCAGCCAGTGTCCTGCTGCTTCAGCAGCTTTTTACAGCAAAGGACAAGCGGGTCAGTCAAGCACCTGGTGATGATGTTTTTAGGGGATTATTAGTTATTTTGGGGGCTTCCTCAGCCTGCGCAGACACTCTGTTGGTCCACATTCATGCTGATGCAGTGTCACAGTGATGCACATATTAAAGCCCAGAGCAGGCCAGAGGATGCTTACATAACACGGGAAGCACAGTTACACTGCACAGGGTGTAGCGTGATATGGCCTGACAGGACAAAGACTCGGGCCTTTAAAGCACCTCAGCCTTAAAATATCATCATTGTTTCTAAGCAGGGCAGCTTGTTCCAGTATACAAAACAGAGGACTATATATTTCTTTACTGCCTTTAAAGATATGGTGTTTTGAATATCAAATATGCAGCAATAAAGTAATGTATGTCTTTAATATATTTTTCTCCGAGTGTAGAGGTGCAATTATCTGTTTGGCACCTTCAAGTTTTGGGCTTCATGTTCCATTATACTCTCAAGGACGGCAATATGAATACTGAACACTCAGTTCTTATGCAGCATTTTTACTTTCAGATGGACAGCAGGACACCAACATCATGCGAGCACAACGACGACAAGCTTCAACATCTCCTCAAGGTTTTTTTGTTTTTATCACCTCACCCATCGTCCCCCCGTGTGCCCCCCTGACTGTCTATTGTCTGACAGCTACTTTTGTCCTTGCCAAATGAAGTGTACGCCACATTAGGGCCATACAAATCCTTTGTGTATTCTGATGTAACTGACAAAGCCATTAATCGAGCAGCCCATACCTAACTTGCATTTCAGTGTCCTAACTCGGCAGACACAACAGAAACTTTTTCCAATATCCTGTAAAGTACAAAAACAACAAAGACCCTTTTTGTTGATTAATATACAACTTTGATAGATGCAATAAAAAAAACTTCATTTACTCTCCTCCTTGTTGTGGAAATTTACATCTCACGGCCTCATATGTCAAATGTTAACAACAGTAAGCAGAGTACTGGTAGGAAGTAAAGACCTTTTTAGCTTCTTAAAATCTGTCACTGCTGCACACAGCCACACATGCACGCATGCAGACAAGCACGCATCACAAGTAAACCATCTTACCTGAGCGTGAAAGTTGTGAAATGTAAGTGTGAACGCACAAAGCCCCAGAGAGTCAAAAAAGACGGTTTGAGATGGAGTGCAGGTAGAAAGCCAGCTGGAGCTGTGCATGCAGACAGCTGTCAAACTAATGGAGATTTCACTTTGCCCTGACTGCGCTCATCCCTCCCTCCTTCGTGCCCTCTCCTTTCCACAGCCTCTTCGTGCACTCCCTCTCTCTTTTCAGTTCATCACTCCATTGCCGATCGTGCCCGAGCCTATCATCCGTTCATCAACTATGACATAACACAGAGAAAGAATGTAGCTTTGTTTGAAGCCAGCGTACTGTGTTCACATAACGCTGTGTGAGACCAGCCAGAGCACGACAATGATGTAATGGCGACCAGAGCAGCAGTTAACATGTCAAGTCACGTGAACGTTCGTCAACGTGGCCTCGTTAATAGCAGAGCACCGCACAGACTCCCTAAGTACAACGGCGAAGGGCTGCATTCTGGCAAATACTATCTCTGCAAAAATGTAAACCTAGAAACAAAGTTGCACAAGTTGCTTATCTATGATAATAAGAAGCCATGGAGAGAGTGAGCCTGCAGCCAAGCATCGTGACTTAGATGTGGAAGGACAACTTGCACGGCTAAAGGAGTATTTGCTAGACTTTCATTCATCAACAGCGACAGTTTACATGAACAGGGTTTATATTTAATATGAAAACACTCCACAGAACAGAAGTACTGTCCTATTTTTGCCTGACAATTTTCAGAGTTTATGGTTATTGGCCCAAAGAAACGTAGCAGTAAATACACTGTATACATAACAGTGTGGTTATTTATATAGAAGCAGAGAATTTATAGCCATGGGTATTATGATGCTCATTTTAATCTAGCAAACCAATGCATTTCTTGTAGCTCACTGATGCCCTCATCTGGCTATCAAGAGGTGTGTACATCTTTCTAGGCTGGTGCAATAAAGTTTTCCACTACGCAGCATCTTTTCTTCCTGTTTTATGTACGCATGCTCTGCACAGTCCTAATAATATTTACTCCTTAATAAAACTTAAGTCTCAGTAGGCTCTGTCCTTGATTATTCTAAAATTAGTCACCACACCTGCAATCTAAGATAGTTTTTAAGTATTTCTAAACTGGGAATATAGTTTTCTTAGTTTTTACTGGGGTAGCTCAGGTGGCAGAGCAGGTCAGCCACTAACCAGAAGGTCGGTGGTTCGATCCCAAATATCTTTGGGCAAGATACTAACCCCATGTTTGCCTACTGGTGGTGGTCAGAGGGCCCGGTGGCGCCTGTGTCCGGCAGCTTCGCCTCTGTCAGTGCGCCCCAGGGCAGCTGTGGCTACAATGTAGCTGCCATCACCAGTGTGTGAATGACTGAATGTAGTGTAAAGCGCTTTGGGGTCCTATACAAATGCAGGCCATCTTAAAATTGTATTAGATTGTTAGATTGGACTTTCAGGTAATTAGACTTATTTATAATGTATTTTCCCCTTTATTTAAAAACTCACCCATCCCCCAAGCTGAGTGATGTAGTCTGCCTCGTTCTCCTCTAGGAAGTGAAGCCCCAGGTCCAACAGAGTCATCACAGACTGGCCTTCACTTTGTAGAGCCTGGAGCAGCACTAACGGAACAAGCACCTGGTGGCAGTGGTGACGAGAGACAGAAAGCAGTTCATTCACAAGGATAAGAGACATAAATCTGACACCTCTCTCTTGTTACTAGGAGAAAATCTAACTGGAAACATTGCACCTTTTGCAAATTATGTCTCACTTCTAATCAGTGAAGCAGAACTCACGGCTCACTCACCTTGCTCCAGCCTCCCGGTGTGTGTGTTGAGAGCTCCAGTGTTGTGCATCTGAATCTCTGATAGTCCAGAGGTCTGAAAACACAGACATTACCATTAGTATTAAACACATGATCTTCATGTTGAGGAGGTTAAAGGTTTTGTACTTTACCTACCACATGTAACTGTTTACCAGGACTACTTTTACCTTAGGTAAATTGATTACAACAACTGAGGAAGTAGCAGCAACACCAGTTATCAACCTAGATCACATTTTAGCACCAAATAACTATTATTATCTTATAGATATTTAATCTTCTTTGCTACAGTTTCATGTCATTATCTTTACTTATAGCCAGCTCCTGTAAGAACAAGGTGCTAATGCCTCTGCTGTCTGCGTGGGGAGGGGCTACACTGATTCATCATTAAAATAGCAGAAGAGTTTTTATTTCCGTTTTCTACTACAGGCAACCTCACAGGGGGAACAACAAGACAAACTATGGCGAAGACCACACAAACCTAACACGATAGAGTTTAAGCTGTTATTTAAAACATGAAGCATTACCATCTCAGATTAAAAACTAAATTACAACACTGCACAAAACTAAACTAGCTCTACCCTGGGGCAAGAGTAGAATAATGAGCTAATGTTAGGTCAAAAGTATGTTGGTTGTTTTACTTATGATGGCAGTTTAATGAATGTGCACTTGGATCAGCAGTCTTTATCAGTCAGCCACTGAACTCTACGACCTGAGCAGCTCGTAATTTTTTTATTGTCCTCGATAAAAGTTCTCTCATGAATCATTTCAGTAGGATTCATGAGATGTGCAGTGTTTTGGTTTCACTTTTATCATCAGTATACAGGCTAACCCTGGGAACATAAAAGCTCGTAGACATTTCCAGCATATCTGAGTTGATACTGAACGCTGTATGTGCTCCAGTGGCTTCAGGATTTTATGGTTTACTAGTTTAGGAAAGTACAGAAGTAACAATGTAATGCAAGTCAAAACCAAAAGATCTAAAAGAAAACTGTGTCTGTATGACACTGTTTTGTGTCCACTTAGTTCACACTACCTTTACTCTAAAAAAACCCCAAACATTCAGAATTAAAAGGACTGTCAATAAATGTTAAAGTTCAAAAGTGCATTACCTTGATAGCGAGCAAATACCTGCAGTGTATCAACAGTGACTGTGTCAGTCCTTCGAGATAATAACACTTTTCTCACACAGTAACAACTGCAGTAGAAACATGGCTGCTGTACTTAATGTAGATTACCGTACCTATACATCCATAATGGCAAAACGAATGGAAAAAATACTCCCTAACCTCAAACCCAGGATAACACACGACGCACTTTACACATAATGAACTATATACAACATACAGAGCAGGCTGTGATCCTCAGTCTTGAAGCTGAAAAGGCATTTGACTCTGTTTGTTGGCCTATGTATGTATACCTATATAGAGTCTTGCATAAATTTGGTTTTAATGAGCCGGTAACAAATAATGTAAAGGCATTATATGATAACCCGACTGCAAGGCTTAGGATTAATGGTCACCTAAGTCAACCTCTAACATTGGAGAGGGGAGTGAGACAAGGCTGTGCCTGCTCTCCTCTTGTCTTTGCCATATTTCTGGAGCCACTAGCCCAACATATAAGGCAAAACAGAAAAGTCGCAGGTGTTACACTAAATGATGTGGAACATAAAATAGCATGCTACGCCGATGATGTACTCTTATTCCCAAAAACACCCGAGGAGTCTCTGCCAGAGGTAATGAACTGTCTTAAAAACATTGGCTCAATAACAGGATATAAACTGAATTTAAATAAAACTGAAGCCCTTCCCTACAATTATAGTCCTTCTGAAAAGCTCAGACAAGCACATCCACTGAAATGGAACACAGACTCAATTAAATACCTGGGTGTAAGACAGAAATTACAACCATTTATATCAAAGAGTCAAAGAGGACCTTACAAATTGGAATCATATCCCATGTCTGAGCATAAGCTCTAGAATAGAAACCATCAAAATTAATGTTTTACCGAGATTTTTATATTTGTTTCTGACCCTCCCACTCCAGATTAATCAAATGGATTTTACTGAATGAGTCAAAACGATCTCTAGATTCATATGGCAAGGCAGACGACCCAGAATACGATACAAAACATCACAACTGCCCAAAGAGAACGGCGGCTGGGGACTACCATGTTTAAAAAAAAACACTATACTTCAGCAATGATCAGGGCAGTGTTGCACTGGTGTGATCCCTCATATGTAGCAGCATGGAAAGAAATGGAATGCAAAACAATAACCATATGCATATACAGGCAGTTCTAGCAGATAAAAATCTACAGGACTACATTTCCAAATTAAGAAATCCTTGGGTAAAGGCCACAGTAGGGGTTTGGAAAGTGGTGGTAAAAGAAAAAAAAACTGGAGAAGGATATAAAAATATTAAAATGGTGTGCATATGAGTCGGATATGAGCATATGAGCAAATCAAATAGACCCTAGTTTTAAAAACTGGAGAGATAAAGGAATCACGTCGATATGCGGTATTGTAAAGGAAGATGAAATTATGAGTTTCCAAACTTTAAAGCAAATGTTTCATTTAGAAAACCAAGACCACGATAGATACGTACAGTTAAGAAACGTTTATACTCGAAACATTAAAAACCAAATACCCACTACAGCGAGGCCATTTACCCAACTCTTTGTAAATGCTTATAAGTCAGAAATGAAGAAAGGTGTAATCTCACAAATATACAAAAGTCTTCATGATCTCAACAATTATTCAACAAAGTATATAAAAGAAAGATGGGAGAAAGAGGGAGGTCAGACAATCACAGAAGAGGAATGGCGATACATTTGTTCTTTTCATTGGAAAAGTAGAACATCACATATATGGAAGGAGTTCTGCTGGAAAAGCTTTTTCGTTTTTTCATTACCCCAGCTTTAAAGGCGCATTATGATGATGGAAGTTGTGAATGTTGGAGGAAATGAAACAGCACACCACTACCATATGTTTTGTGATTGTAAGAATATTAAGAACTACTGGAGAGAAGTCCATAAAGTGATGCACAACATATTTAGTACATATTTACCCTTTGATTTCAAATCCAGATTTTTAGGATACAAACCCTCAGACATAAGAGAGAAATACTTACTTTGTGTGCTGCTAGCTGCAACTGACCAAAAGGTGTCTGACACAGGATCCACCAACATTAAACAGCTGGACTGATGTAACTTTTGAGATTTATAAGATTAGTGAATTTTGAGTATGAGAAATTTGTAAAACACTGGGGAAAATGGCTCCGCTATGCGAGTTCTACAAGGCCAGATATCGCTGATATTCATCACTGAAGGAATGGTTGTTTACATTTTTGTCTGTTTTTTATAATAACATGTACTAATGCTATGTCACCATCTGCTACTGAGTGTGTTGGCTTTTCAATTGCCCTCTCTGGATGTATATAGTTACAAACGGTGTCTGTCTGTACATGTTTCTTTGTTTTGGTTTTTTCCCTTTTCTTTCTCTTTTTTCATACCTGCGTGAAGGAAAAGTATTTGAAGTGATGGCGGTCATCCAGACTACTGTACATATATGAGAACAAAGGAAGCCATCAAATACTGTACATTTTATTTTATGCATAACTTCAATAAACATAGCTGTCGGAGTTGTATGCAGTCCAGAGAAGCACCAATAAACTTAAAGCAAAAAAAAAAAGCTGCTGATTTAGCTTCACTTTTGTCAAAAGGGTCTCCGTTACTTATTGACGCCAGTGTTACTATCGTGCAGGCTGCTTTTTGCAAACACACAGCCACAACTCTACAAACTCACCCTGTGAGGAGTGTGTGTACGGCTGCTGACAGGTGTGTGTCGAGCTCTTGGGCCAGCCTGTCTCCCACTGCAGCCAGGCAGTCCTCAATGGAGTTCTCCGGGTTGGCTGGAGCGAACACCAGTGAATTGTGTCGGTCGAATCCCGTCCTGGAAAAGGCTGCAAGCAACACAGGTCACAGGACAGAGTGATATCGCTGACAGAAGTGCAGCTCGTTTAAAGGAGGTAGTCAAAGAAAGGGAAGAACACGAAACATAAAGAGTGTTTGTTTTAATTAGTGCGGCACTTCTGACTAACTTTTCTTTTTATTAAACCTCTAATAATAAGCAGTCCTACATATCATTAAACAAATATGTAAGACTGCTTTCTTCCATTTGCGCAACATCTCTAAAGTTAGAAATATCCTGTCTCAGAGTGACGCTGAAAAACTAGTTCATGCATTTATTACTTCCAGGCTGGACGACTGTAATTCATTATTATCAGGAAGTCCTAAAAACTCCCTGAAAAGCCTTCAGCTAATCCAAAATGCTGCAGCAAGAGTCCTGACAGGGACTAGAAAGAGAGAGCAGATTTCTCCTGTATTGGCTTCTCTTCATTGGCTTCCTGTTGAATCCAGAATTCAAAATCCTGCTCCTCACATACAAGGTCTTAAATAATCAGGCCCCATCTCATCTTAATGACCTTGTAGTACCATATCACCCTATTAGAGCACTTCGCTCTCGCTCTGCAGGCCTACTTGTTGTTCCTAGAGTATTTAAAAGTAGAATGGGAGGCAGAGCCTTCAGTTTTCAGGCCCCTCTTCTGTGGAACCAGCTTCCAGTTTAGATTCAGGAGACAGACACTATCTCTACTTTCAAGATTAGGCTTCAAACTTTCCTTTTTGCTAAAGCATATAGTTAGGGCTGGACCAGGTGACCCTGAATCCTCCCTTAGTTATGCTGCAATAGGCAGCTGGGGATTCCCATGATGCACTGGGTGTTTCTCCTTCACTCACTATGTGTTAACAGACCTCTCTGCACTGAATCATACTTGTTATTAATCTCCGTCTCTCTTCCACAGCATGTCTTTATCCTGTCTTCCTTCTCTCACCCCAACAGCAGCAGATGGCCCCGCCCCTCCCTGAGCCTGGTTCTGTCGGAGGTTTCTTCCTGTTAAAAGGAAGTTTTTCCTTCCCACTGTCGCCAAAGTGCTGCTCATAGGGGGTCATATGATTGCTGATGACTGTATGTATGACTCCGTATATGGTCTGTATGTATTATTGTAACTGAACTAATGTCTGAGATCCTGTTAATGAGACTCATAAATCATATTTACTTAAGAATAACATTAAAGCATCTTAGACTAGTGAAACACGATGAAGCAACCACCCACGTGTGTGAGCTGTGAAAGAAAGACAAAAATCCTCATTTTTAAACCAGAGTGAGACAAAACAATCATTCACTTAAAATCAAAATCAGCTTTTCTGTGACCAACCACAGCGATCTGCAGCAATATTCATGCTTTTTGGAAAGAAACCAAAGAGCTTTAACTGTACATGTGTCATACTTGCACACTGAACTTAATTTTGATCAACTTCAGTTTAAAAACTTAAGACCAGACTAGTGATGGTGTTCAGTGCTTTTGAAGGCTAATCTCTGGAACTACAGTTAGGTCCATAAATATTTGGACAGAGACAACGTTTTTTAATTTTGGTTTTTACCACAATGAATTTTAAATTAAACAACTCAGATGTAGTTAAAGTGCAGACTTTTAGCTTTAATTAAGTGGTCTGAACAAAAGGATTGCATGAGAATGTCTAAAACTAAAGCATTTTTAACTCAATCCCTTCATTTCAGGGGCTCAAAAGTAAATGGGAAAATTAAATAACTGAAAATAAAATTGTCAATTCCTAATACTTTGTTGAAAACCCTTTGCTGGCAATGACAGCCTGAAGTCTTGAATTCATGAGCATCACCAGATGCTGGGTTTCCTCCTTTTTAATCCTCTGCCAGACCTTTACTGCAGCAGCTTTCAGTCGCTGTTTGTTTTTGGGCTTTTCTGTCCAAAGTTTAGTTTCCATCAAGTGAAATGCTCAACTGGGTTAAGATCGGGTGTCCGACTTGGCCATTCATGAATATTCCCCTTCTTTGCTTTAATAAACTCCTAGGTTGCTTTGGCTGTACGTTTTGGGTCATTGTCCGTTTGTATTATCAAACGCCGCCCAGTCAGTTTGACTGCATTTAGCTGGATGTGAGCAGACAGTCTGTCTCTGAACACCTCAGAGGTCATTCAGCTCCTTCTGTCCTGTATATCACATCATCAATAAACACCAGCGTCCCAGAGCCACTGGCAGCCGTACACACCCAAGCCATCACACTCTCTCCACTATGTTTTACAGACGATGTGGATGCTTTCGATCGTGACCTGTTTCACGCCATCGCCACACTTTTTTTCTTGCCCTCATTCTGATAGAGGTTGATCTTGGTCTTTTTGTATTTCTGAGTTCACCGGTGCTTTCTTTCTTTCTCAGGATGTACCAAACTGTACATTTTGCCAGTCTTAATATTGTAACAGTTTCTCAGATGTGTTTATTTTCTGTTTTCGCAGCTTAAGGATGGCTCGTTTCACCTTCCTGGAGAGCTCCTTTGACCGCATGTTGTCTGTTCACAGCAAAATCTTCCAAATACAAGCACCACACCTCAAAACAAATCCAGGCATTTTATCTGCTTTTTTGAAAACAACATAATGAAGGAATTGCCCACACCTGCCAATGAAATAGCCTTCAAGTCAATTGTCCAATTACTTTTTGTCCCTTTAAAAAGAGGCTGGCAAATGTTGAGGAGCTGAAACTCCTAAACCCTTCATCCAATTTGAGTGTAGATGCCCTCAAATGAAAGATGAAATTCTACACATTATCTCCATTATGTAACTAGTTTCAGTAAACAAATATATATGGACCTAACTGTAGCTGTGTATGTTTGTGATCACTTACAGGCGGCAATTTCGCCATCCAGTTCTCTCAGCCCTTCCTCTATTTGCTCCTTTATCACTCTGGATCTTGTTTTCTCAGCCTCTGCATCTCCTGAAAGAGATAAACAAACATGAAATATGAACCACTGTCGCTCCATCCTTCATTCTTTCTGGCTCTCTCCCATACAGTCGCCCTAGTTTTCATGCAAAACTTCCCCAAATGTCTTAAAACACGACTAAAGAAAAGCTGTTCTGGAAATTCTGAATTGCTTTGACTGCATTTTAACAGGATATTGTGGTTGGACGGTCATTTCAGTGTGTGCCAGCTGTTTTTGTTGCATTTGCATGGTCGCTTTTTAAAGCAGTCCTTCTTTCAGCGCCTCAATAATCATTTTAGGAACCATGAACATATTTCAGAAAAGGTCATTTACACTGATGTCAACAGCTATTTTGTTATTGTTTTATGCATGTGTTTAGTTTTCTTTATGTAACTATTCTAACAACTTATAATAAAGTTGGTCATGTGGCTTTTTCGAAAAGGTTCATTGTCTTTTTTTGATTCATAAGAGTTATGCACTCACTAGTTTGTGATATAATCTGATAAATTAATTAGAGGATCTGACAAAGAATGGGTTAAGTTGCTAACACAACAAATATGGGATCTGACCTTTTATTAAATCATGAAATATTTAACAGGCTAGGATCAACATCAAAGTGGAAATTGGGCCAGATCTTGACTCCACTATAAGGATGAGCGGTTGATGCCGCGCACACCAACTTTCCTGGAGGAGAGAACCACCTTTGCAGGCAGCCGCTCCTCCTCAGCCTGACGAGCTTGAATTCAAAGCAAAAAACTGTTAATGGTTCTCAGTCATCGTGTGCACGAAGGCTATCAAGGCAGAGATCAATTATTTACAGCACCGAGTCTACACTGCTCAGGGTGTAATGAACCACGCAACACAAAGGCGCCAAGTGGGGCTGCACTGAATTTACACAAAAATACAATAAACCCTCAAAAAAATCAACTTTTACATTTGACCTCCCACCCCGGAGAGATGCAGGGATCATTTTATAATGTTCATACATGCAACCCAGAGGCACTGGTTATTTCCAGTGTGACTGGACTCCATTGGTTCAGTTTTAGTAGCTGACTTTTCTCAGTTTATGAAATCAAATACTGACATTTTTTAACAAAAAGCAAGAAGACACTCTGACAACTGGGATCTTGTTCTCTCAGGTCCCTGCATGGGTGCCATGAGGACCAGTGTTGGCTTTTCCTGGCCTTGGTGCTGTGTCAGCATTTAGACAGACAGCTAGCCAGACAACTATTTTGCTTTGGTCCACTGGTGTGTGAGTAATGCTACAGTGATTGCACATGACAGGCTGTCAGAAATTGGACCGGGTCAAGCGGAAAGCAGGGATCAGCCACTCATCTGCCATCTCCGCCCATTCCAAGCATGCACACAACAATAAAATGGACAGGAAATAAAAAGAACTCCCCCCCTCTCTCTCGTCTTCTTTTCCTTGCTCCAAATACATTTTTCAGATACCTCTGCTCCTTTACTTCCATGCATCATCCAAAGAGGCTCTCCAGCAGTCTTGTGCTCTCTTTAATCACTAAGATTTATTTCAGGATTAACGCTGTGAGGTCATAACTTGGTTTCACAAACTAAAAGAAACGAACAGCTGCTGGCATTTACCTTCACACATCCTTTCTCTAGTCTCACATAGCAGACACAGAAAATCATTACTATACTGTACATTTGTTCCACAACACCTCTTTTGGTATGCCGGGCATAAAAGGGAACAGGAAGAAAAATGTGAGCCAGCATGCCTGAAGCCATGTAACAGGGTTGTTGCAAAGACCTCTGTGAAGACACGACAGCTTTATGCACTCTGGTCACCATATTGGGTTATTGAAAGGATTCTAGCTGGGCTTTAGATGAGAATCCACTAAATCTATTGGTTTACAGACACTGGCTTCAGCTATCACGTTAAAGTGTCCATACAGGTCTTCTGAATGTGTTCTCCTGCTAAAGTCAGATTCCAGTCAGAGCCAAATTAAGCTGGCAAAACAGGTGGCTACGTGCCTACACACCCCAGATATTTTATGTTACAACCATGTGTGCATGTGAACGCCACTATTTGTGTGCTCTCTGAATGAAAGTGTGTGAGGGTTGTGTATGTGCACAGTGTGCAAAATGGGAAGAAAAAAAAACAACTGTTGCTCGTCTCATCAGCAATTTTTAATAAGAGGTTTGCCACAAATGCAAAGCATTTCCTCTCACCTTGAGCTGCAGCTGGTTGGTCTGATCTACCTGCAGGCACCATTCCTAGGTAGTTAAGCAAAATATATTTGGTTTCAAAATGGAAACCCTCAGGCACAGTGGCTGGGATTGAGGCAGAGGCGGTGGAGCCTGAGGTAGCCATCGAACAGATGTGTATCAGACTCTCAGGCACATTAATTCATACAGTCAAAGCTGGACGTCTCACCTAGGGAAAATAACAACCAGAGGAAGAATAATATCTCGTTAGAGGCACAATCGTTACAGCCTGAAGGATGGGCTGGCTGAGGCTGAGGCAGCCATTAATAAAAGCTAAGAAAATCTATATCTAAACTCTGGCATTGTATCATACAATATGTTATTTAATCTTAAAGAAAAAAGAAAAAAGAAAAAGCTGTTATATGAATGACATAAACAGATGCCGCCCTCAGGTTTACAGTGTCCTGCCCCCACTGCGTGCACTAAGGGGACAAATTGAGTGATTTTAGACTTATGTGACTGCATGGATCCCAACTGAGGACAGAAGAATGGGACAGGACATATTTGGGTACTTTTTTTGTGTCTAGATCATGATTTACACAACACATGTGGCAAACAGATGGTCGTTTTAAAAATCCCCCCAAAAACCCCCAAAACAATTTTCAAATAAAATGATCACTGCACAAATATGAAACACGACTTTAACCCCCTGTAACTTCTAAGTTAATCGCCCCACATGGTCCTCCAGAGACGAGGTGACACCAAGCGGACCAAAAATTCCATTCATGTCAAGTCTGCCAAATTAAACAAAATACTTCCGGGTTTAACTATCAAAATAAAATAATGTGTATAACCGAGTAATTAAAAAGTTCAATCATCAAATAACAAAGCGGCTACGATAATTACAGTAAATTAAATAAACACAACTATCCTCAAAAGATTTCAGTATGTCTGCAAAAAATAATCTACCAAATAACATAACCATTCGCTTTACTAACCAGACATGTAGCTTTGCTAATTAATTACCTGACTAATTACATAAGAGTCCGCTGCACCCCTCGCTGGAACACCCAAACTCACATGCAAGCTACTGTTAGCTAGCTTGACGTTACACGTTTTACGTGCTGGAGACTCAAAACTTCATTTTAACTTAAGCTCAGCGGGTGTCCGTTTCTTACCGTCCTTGTCCAAAGGCAACCAGATGTGGACAGACGACAAGCTGAACAGAATTATGAACACACACACACACACACACACTACTGTAGCAGAAGCCGGAGAGGGTAGCCCACCAATGGCAGGTAGCCGTTAGTACTCAGGGTGCTCTGGATGTTAGCGTACAAAACCGGCACCAGTCTTCCTGTCAGAGCCTTCATAATAATACTCACCTCTGCTACCGGACACCGTTCAACCTGTGGTCACAAGAGGAAACTTACGGAATTTACAAACACGTCGTGTCTGTTATTGGTGGAGATAATCCTTGGTTTTCTGTAGCTATAAGAATTTCGAGGGGAGAGCATCCAACCTTAGCACCCCGCCCTCGTTACAAATATTTAACTGGAACACGAAATGTTATTTTGAAAGTGCAGACCGGAAGTTCTATTTTACCTCCAGTGGTCAGCTCGACCACGAAAGCCAAACCGTGTGTTCACCCCAAACTGTTTGTGCTTCAGTGGACGGTAAAAGTGACGGAGACAGTTAGTTTGACAGACTCCAAAGAGACAATAAACATAACTGAGAAAAGCCATGGCGCTCACCGACGCTGACGTACAGAAACAGGTAAACTTTATGGACAAGTTAAAGCACGTCAATCCCACTGACGTTACGGTAAACATACATAATCTCAGTTAACGGGCCGATACGTGGACTGCAGCACTGTCCCGCTGTTAATCATTATTTCGCACTATGTTTAACATTTAAGGCAACGCCGCAATTCATTTAGTTCTGGTTGTCGGTGGCAGTTTACATTATGACGGGTGCAAAGTTAAAGTTAATGCCTAAATGCTAACATTGCCATTAATGCAAGTCAAGTTGGTCTCATTGCAGTAAATAATGAAATTTGGTCACTTTCTAATGCTAAACTATCAGTTTTAGTAAAACTGTAAAAGTGTGTGCGCATGTTTTTGTATCATTCAGAAAAAAACAGACAGACACATAAAGGGCGCACATTGTCAGAGATCTAAACTTGAACCAGCTGCTTTTTGTGTTTCTTATGGCAGATTAAGCACATGATGGCCTTCATTGAGCAAGAGGCCAATGAGAAAGTTGAGGAAATTGATGCAAAGGTAACGGAAGCTCTTCTGCCTGTCAGTCTTGTGTTTTGTCATAGTGACCACTGATTTAATGAATCTTCTCTTACACAGGCGGAGGAAGAGTTCAACATTGAGAAAGGTCGTCTGGTGCAGACTCAGCGGCTGAAAATCATGGAGTACTATGAGAAGAAGGAAAAGCAAATTGAGCAGCATAAGAAGATGTGAGAAAGAGTGGTCACTCAAACTGCACAAATAGGAATGCATTCATCAAAAGAAAATTTAGTTAGCCTTTGGAAATGGTACACCACAGCACGCCTTACGTTCTTGTTTTTAGCTCCGCTGTCCCATCGGTTTGACTGTTTCTGTAAGATGCTTTTTGTCGCTGTTTATCCCACACTTCAAACACTTACAGATCTGACACTCTGCAATCTCACATCTCATGAGTAAACGCTGTCTTTCTGAGGCAGTGACTGATCTTCTGATAGCTTGTTAGGCATCCATTGAACTAACCAACGAGGAAGCAGCATAAACAGATTTAATCAATTCTGGGCCAACAACTCTGAAGAAGAGAAAATGACAACTCTAAAAAGTTCAAAATAAAATCATATTTGGTTCAGGCAGAAATTTTGCTTGAAGAATATCTCTGATAAAAGGAATTAATCGGTATAATCAACGCCCCCCACAGCCAGAGATCCAACATGATGAACCAAGCCAGGCTGAAGGTGCTGAAGGCCCGAGACGACATGATCACGGTGAGCGATGAATGCTCATTTCTGTGTCCACTGGAAACCACCTCTATTCAAATTCATCATAACTTTAATGATGAATTTGAATTTGTTTCCATGATTAGCTTTCATTCTTGCACTAAATTGTTGTGCACATATTTACACATGGAAATAATGTGTAAATGTTGTGTCCTCTACTTGACCTTCACTACTCCAGTACAGTGAAAAAGACACGTTCCAGTTAAATATTTGTAAAAACTGCTCAGATGCAAGATAAATATGATTTTGCGTACCATAATTCATGAGTCATATATCAATTTCTAATGTATCCAGTTGCCTGTTTTTGTCGCAGGATCTGTTAAACGAGGCCCGTCGGAGACTTGCAGAGATTGCTAAGGACCCTGCTAAGTACTCCAGTCTGTTGGAGGGCCTAGTGCTTCAGGTATAATCTACCATTGTGATCTATGATTGCAAACCAACTGTTAATATATTATTCAGTTTTCTATATTTAAAAAGTGAGCTTTTTTTAATGTTTCAGGGATTCTACCGACTGCTGGAGCCTAAGGTTACCATTCGCTGCCGACCGCAGGATGTTGAATTTGTTCAGGTGAAGCTGTTCTGACTAGTTATTTAGAAAAGAAGGAACAGGCCATCTGCCTCTTTTGTCGAATGCACAATAAAACATAGAGTTGATTTCTCTCTTTATTACCAAACAGGCTGCAGTCAATAAGAACATCCCGATCTACAAAGAGGCGGTGAAGAGTAATATAACTGTCAAAATCGACAAGGAACGTTTTCTTCCAGCTCAGATGTAAGATGATTCAGTTCTTCAGAAAGTGGTCATGTGATTGTTACAGATTATCTATTTTGTATTGTCAAGATTGAGATGCAGGAATTTTTGCATTTTTAATCAAATATGACAAACACACTGTAGTCACTGCTCAGCTTTAGTTTGACTTTGGGGGTTGGAACAACTTTGTCTTTGTGGAGTAGTCTCCACAAGGTGTTGGAACATTCCTCAGACTTTTTGGTCCACGTTGACATGATGTCGTCACATAGTTGTTGCAGATCATATGATGCAAACTTCCCGTTTAACCGTATTTCAGTGGATTATAATCTAGTGACTGTCGGAGCCATTTGAGTACCGTGGACACATTCTTAGAGGATATGAGCTTTGTGACATCGCACAATGTCCTGCTGCGAGCAGCAGTTACTGTGGTCATAAAGGCATGGACATGCTCAGCAAAGATGCTCAGGCGTATACTGTGGCTCATTTATAGAAAATGTCCTCCACACCGTTGCACCACCAGCAGCCTGAAGCACTGATGCGTGGCCATGCTTTCATGTTGTTTTTACCGCACTGTGACCCTATCAAACCAGGCAACATTTCACAAACCTCTGTTATCTAATTTTGTGAGCCAACTCAAATTATAGCCTCAGTCTACTGTTCTTAGCTGACAGGAGGGGCCCTGGTGTGTAGACCATCTGCTTTAAGGTTTGACATGTTGTGTGTTTGGAGGTGCTCTTTTTGTTAACTAGTGGTTATTTGAGTTACTGTTGCCTTCCTATCACCTCAAATCAGTTCTCGTCCTACCTCTGGCATCAGCAACATACTATCACCCAGAGAACTGCTGCTCATTGGATCTATAAACCCTACAGATGGTTATGTGGAAAGATCCACATACTACTCAATTTCTGATCAGTAGATCAAACATTTGTGAAATGCTCAGTCCAGCATGCCTGGCACCACAACCACACCACATTCTGATGCTTGGTTTGAACTTTGAACCTTACACTAGACATCCCAAAAGGTTGATTCTGTTCATCTGGACGTTTTCAGTGGGAGAAACGTTTCGTCACTCATCCAGGTGACTTCTTCAGTCTCAGCTGACTGCAGGTTTCCCCAACCTTATAAACAGGACATTTGCACAATGACTGAAACTCGCACCACTGAATGAGCAATAGGCTGTGATGAACAGAACAGAATCAACCTTTTGGGATTTACTTACCTGGATGATTGAGCATGCATCAAGACTTAAACTAGACATTTCATTTTATCTTAACAGCTGTGGAGGAATCGAGGTGTATAATGAGAATGGGAAGATCAAGGTTTCCAACACGTTGGAGAACAGGCTAGAACTCATTGCACAACAGGTAAAGTAACTTCGATGATATACCTCACATCCAAATCTTCTGCTGCTCACTGCAGTAGCTGCTGTTTGCCTGTGGAGGGCAGCAGAGCCCAACTTGCTTTCCAGTGGATCTAATTCGCTGAAGGGTGGAGAGCTGACAGAGAAAAATCAATTTAATCATTAAGACTATACTGTCATGCTAACAACGGATTTACTATATTTAAACTTGCTTTGAGTATTCAATGTTGCCATCGTGTCAATAACGCAAAAACTGGTTCATTTTTTTTAGAGTAAAGCTGTGAAATCAAATGTGTAGTAATTACAGTCACTGCTGATTTATGTTCGTAAATTATTCAGCTTTGTTCAGGAGTAAGGTCTTTTGAGTATTTTCTGCAACAATTGTATTATTAATGTATAGGTATTAGAAAAATAATTTTAAGATTCTCTAAAGGCCCAAATGGTCTAGACCAGAAGCATCAAATGTAAGACCCGGAGAGCCGGAATCAGCCCATGGCTTTGGAGTTTTAAAAGCTGACCTCCCCTAACCTTTATTTAGTCCCTAAAATATCTCAATATATGTAGTTAAACTTCTTTAAAATCACAGAAAGGAGAATTTCACTGGTCTGACCCACTTAAGATCAAAGTGGGCTGTGGAATGAGACGTGGGTGGGCTAGAGCAGTCCTTTGTCTTTTCACAGAGATTCAGTACAAATGATCTTACACATCCAGGTGGAAAAAGCTTAAAGATAAACGGGATGTGCACTCGCACTTGTTGGCCTTGATCAGAACAGGAGCCACAGAAATGACATAGTTACATAGAAATTTGGGATGCTGTGTAAAATGTAAGCAATGACAGAGTGCATATTATTCCACTCTGTCATTGGATGTTTTTAGGAAACTACATGGATACTTAGAAATCTGGCATCCTGTGTAAAATATAAACAAAGAGTGCAATGAATGAATGTGCAATGATGTTTTTAAGAAATTACATAGTTACTTAGAAACTTGGGATGCTGTTTAAAATGCAAACAATGACAGAGTGCATTTATTTGCAGGTCATTTAAAGCCTTTTTGGTAGAAGAGCAACATATCAGGGATTGAAATAGGAAAAATTGATTGAATTCAAAATGAGTATATATGCCAGAAACGAGATTTAACATTTTTAGACAGTGGCAAAAAAATCAAATGACAAACTTTGTGTTCTTACAGCTGGAAAGGAATATCAAATACTGAACTGTAACAATTGTAACAATGTTTGAATGCTGTGGCCAAAAAAACATGGTTGTGATTTATATCCTTACTATCTTGATTCTACTCTTGACAGATGATGCCTGAAGTCAGAATGAATCTGTTTGGTGCCAACCCCAATCGCAAGTTCTTGGATTAACTGTGGACATGAAGAGGGCACAGGTGGAACGTTTATGGTGATGACAGAGCATCACCATAAAACCCAAGAGTCTCCAACCATCTGCCGTTACTGAGATCCAAAGGGAGTGTTTATATAGTTCTAAATACTAATGGACTAAATAACAATTCAGCAAGTGCTCTTACTTTGAAATGTCCTCTATTCATCTTCTCTTAAAAGGACTCAATGTTCTAATGACATTACAGATGTTTGTCTTCAGTCGTTTCAGTTTGAGTAAACTGAGCAAGCTGCATATTTAAACCAAAGATACAGGCGTGTGCGTGCGTACACAGAGTTGCTTAGCATTGTTCTCAAGGTAATAATATACCAAGGTATCAATTAAAGTGACATGAGAAAGGAACATGTATGAGATATCTTTATTTACAGCTTGTAAACATACACTTTACTCAGGCTATGTTCACTCTACAATGAGGAAAATGTAGGAACCTATATAGAGTATCCACATCAAAATGTGTCTTGCATTAAAAATGTAAAAAACAAAACCTTTTAGTGGCATCCAGTGGGATTCAGTAATGGCAAACTGTTGGCCAGACAAGTTGCCATACTCCCTCCATGGGTCTAACGATTACAGCTGTCTTTTGCTAAAATTGGACTCGAGTACCAAAACAATATTTCAACACAACCAGTTCCACTTATTTAAGACTTAAAGTTTTTATGCTTTCGAAACAACCAGCTGTCATAAGGCCTTAATTGCATTTTCTTTAGTTATTGTGCGTACACTGAAGCGTCTTATGTATAACTAACTAAGCGGTAAAAGGAATCCAAGGCGACAGCAAGGTTTTATTTAAACCGTTGCAAGCTGCGGAGAAGAGGACGTTAAGCCTGTGGAATCGTGGTTTTGCGGTTGCTGTCGAGCAGGAAGTGAGCAGTCTGTTAGTGTATATTGTATGCTAATGCGGCGATTAAAGCATTACCATCAGATTAAGTAATGACCTCAGAGACACTGGCAGGCAGCACCTTTAAGTCCAGTGAAAGATTCCAAGATTACTCGAGTACAAGGGATACTTAACAGTAGGAAGAAGGATATGGAGCCCCGTTTTAAGAGAAAAACATTGATGTCTGAGTGATTGGCAGTTTAGACTCTGACATCATATATCATTAAGACCCTGTTAAGACAGGTGCTGCGTTTCATCAGTCTGACCACATGATGCCTGATTAAGCATCCTAGTGGGTTATTCCTGAAAAGTTGTGGGATTTATTGCATTTTTATATTAATTTCAATAAAGCACAACTGCAAATACATGCTGTCACATTAAGAGTTTGTGAGTTCCTTAGTTCACTGGACAATGCCCTTTAAAACTGTTTTTTTAATTGATTTATTTTGTTTAAATTTTCTCCAATCAATGAAAAATCTCCGTCGCCAAGTGTGTGTGCAAGGGGCCCTGCTTTATGTCAAAACAAATGGTGAGAATATTCAAAAGTGTAATTAGACTTCCTTTAAGATAATACAGAAATTATGTACTCATTTCCCCTTCATCCATTTGTACGTACTGGGATGTACTACAGGATTTCTCTGCCATCTCTGTGAGTATGTGAACCCATGAGAAACATGACTATAAAACCATATGGTAATGCACTCTCTTTAAAAAAAAGAGTGAGGCCAGCGATGTTGTATATTCCATGTCTGTAAAGGGTTTTTAGATGAAGCTTGAAAGGAGACATTCTTAAAAAGTTGATGCACAGGCCAAAGAAACTGTTGGATTGGCTGGCATTTGAGTTAGCAGGCTCAAACAACATGCACCAATTGTCCCAGAAAAGAACAGATCTCTCTCAGGTGAAAGGACTAAGCCCAGGCATATTGGCAGGAACTACCCTGGGATAACCAGGCCAGCTTGGGACACAATCCTCACATTAATCATACACATACAAAGGACCTTGCTTAACCTACAGAATCCTGCTTACGGCAAGTGAAAACCTAGAGAAACATTAGTGTGAACCTGGTAGTCCACATATTAGTAAATGAAGCTTCTTTCATGCATATTCTGACTATTGCTCTTCCTTTGGTTAGTGGATTGTGGCTGTATTTCTCTGTCTCTGTTTTCTCTGCTCACTGAGTAACAAAAGCAGCATATTATCTGCACAGAAACAACATGACTGCTGCCACTGGTACTTAGCATTGCTATCCCAACAACCCTAGTACTGTCTCCCCTACCCCAAGAAAGTAGACACCCTGGGCAATGCCAAAAAGAGGAGCAATGACTAAAGCACGACAGGTCGCACCCTTCAGGAATGCTGATGGACCCTCTCGCCTCATGATGCGCCTGCGAAGGGATCAGAGAGGAAAAGGCAAGAAATACAAGAAAGGCAGTGTTACTGGGCTGGTTACGCTTATAAAAACTCTATTGTGGAAGCAGATGTGGCATTATAAGCTTACGTTGTGCAGTCAAGAATTCCTCTGTATGTATCCTCCCCGGCACCTTTCTGCAAGGTCTGCAGACGGGTCTTTATTACTGTTTGGGTGTTTGGAAGAAACTTAAGTTTAGTAGAAGTATTTAACTAATTAGACTAACATGACATTTTATAGATAGAGTGATAGACATACAGATCTGATGCTGAGTTTACAGCATAGATAATTGGCTAAAATTTGGCATTTATAAGCCGGTGCTGATACCAGAACAAATGAGGCAGCCAAACTCTGAATGTGTTAAAATTAACAAGGTTGTATTTGATTTCTTATAAACTTTATTATGTGAATCTGTTGCACACTTGCATTAACATAAATAATTATAATGTAAGTAAAATAGTCTTGTCTAATAAGATAAATATTATATTGGAGTGAAGTATTGCAACATGAAGAAGGTATATACTCGTATCTGACTCCCACTCACCATCCAGCGGTGTAACTGCCACAGCTGCCACTGAGCCAGCGGAGCAGCCTGCCACAAAGGACTGCCAGAACGGCGCCCGGGCCTGCACATCAGCCTGCCCGCTTGCACTTTCCCGGCCCAGGGCATTAAGGTTGGCAAACAGGGGGAAGTAGATCATAGAGAAGGGGACATCCCTGAAAGATAAGAGGATAAGTGGGGAAAAAATATGACTGGGTCACGGGAGACACATGAACCTGTTAAACTGCAGCATAGCAGACAGACATAGCTGCAGGAATCTATTGATTAGTGTTGATTAGCAGAGATGTCACAGACAACAACCGCAGTACGAGTTATGCAAAATCTAAAAACTAAAAGCAGTTCATTTGAACACTTTAAAAGGAAGAGACTGTGTCCTTTAAACATTTGTGTATGGCAGCCTTCAACATGAAGCATAGGGTAATGGATATATATGAAAAAATGCAATAGAAGTCTTTTCCTTATTCAAAGTAATTGAAAAGTTGGAAAATGACTTTTTTGAATTGATATTTAATGTGAACAGAATGTTGTTAAAATGGTCACAGTGACTACTTCATTTACTTATTTATGGGTGTGCGTTACCTCATTAAGGTGGCTCCTACCCCTCTGTAGAGACCAGCTAGGCCACGAGTCTTCAGCAGCTCCATGGTGATGCCTGTGGCTGAGGGTCGTGGTGGTGGGGTTGATTGGGCTTGTGAAGAGGGGGCCACCAGCGATGGGGCTGGCCCAGGAGCAGCAGCCTGTGCTGGAGCTGCCATTGGCCTTTGTGCAGCTAATGGATAAACAGATTTCCCCAGTTAAGAAAACACATGGAGGCTACTGTAATGCTGCAACAGTGATGCTGTAAATGATTTTTGTTAATAAGCACATCTTTGGGTTTGTCATTGAATGCACAATTCATCAATCAACAAACAATATCTGAAATGACATGACATGCTTTACTGTATCCTCATCACATCCTCTTACACTTACCAGACACTTTATTATGTCAATTTCTAATGAGCCAGTCACATAACAGCAGCTCAGTGCATTATGGGATGTAGACATGGTCTGCAGAATGGTCAGGCTGTTTCAAGCAACAGTAACTTAAATCTGCTAGGTACAACCAAGAACACCTGAATCTTAGGCTGCACTACACATAGACTCACCAGAATTGGAGAGCAGAAGATTGGAAAAATGTTGCCTTAGCAACAATTGAGCATATTTTAAGTCCTGCACCCTACCTGAGTATTTCTGCTGAACATGTACATCCCTTTTTGATAACAATATACATATCTTCTGATGGCTTCTTCAAGCAGTACAACACTACATGTGTTCAAATGGCCTCCATAAGTCATCAGCTCTCATTCCAATAGAGCCACTTTAGGATTTAGAGGAATGGGGGGTGTTGCATCATGTATGTGCAGCTAATAAATCTGCAACAACTGCGTGATGCTCTCCATATAGACTTTGTTCCAATGTATAGTCCAGTTGTATTTGGTTATATATAATAATCTCTGAGAAATGTTTCCCGCTAGTTTAATATTAAATCCAGTAAAGACCTCACCGAGCCTTCCTGCATCTTGTAACTGGATCTTTAGCATCTCCATTGGTGTGGTTACCACCACCTGGCAGGTTCCAGCCCCACACCCTGCCAGTACCTCCCCCCATAGCGGCAACTTCCTGCAGACAGAGAATAGTGTCGGTAACAGAAATATGCAGGCGTATGTCCAGTGAGTCTCTGTGGTGTAATAGCGTAAGGGCCGTACTTTAATAAATTTAGCATTTTGATGTGCATTGTTGGTTGTTTTTGTAGTTGCCCTTTATATACAAGCCTGAGTTTGGCCAGATGTTGCCAAAGACTGTGGATATTATGTATCCATACTAGAACATACATACATATATATACACATACACACACACACACATATATATATATATATATATATGGGGTGCAACGATATTCGTATCGATATTGAACCGTTCGATACAGTGCTTTCGGTTCGGTACGCATATGTATCGAACAATACAACATTTGTAATTTATTTTATCAACTTTCCTTCTGACGATGCTGTCTGTGTTGAGCGCTCAGTGAATCTGCGTTCGACTACTCCGCCTAGGCTGCACTGTCGAGCGCAGATCCACTGAGCGCTCAACACAGACAGCATCGTCAGAAGGAAGAGCGCAGGGCACCTCCCCCACCCTCATTCAGATCTGGCGTTTGGAATTATTTTGGTTTTCATGTGACGTATGACCCTGAAGGTAAGCGAGTCATGGACTAAAGTAAAACAGTATGTTGGATGTGCCACGCAATGCTCAATTACATGGGTGGGAACTAGTGTGTTAGCGCAGTTAGCTCGTTAACGTGTTGGCCGTCTAGCCCCATGCACGGGGCGATCGGCGGTAGCTCGTTAACGGAGATTTGCCGTGTTGTGGCGTTAAGGTCATTTCAACGAGATTAACCTGAAAGCACTAGTGGGAACACAACGAATATGACTGCACATTTACGCCGACATCATCCTAGTGCAAAGACAAAAACAACAAGCATGCTACTAACTTTAGCCGAGTCATTTAGACAGCTGTTAGCACAGGATTCTCCTTATGCTGCTGAGAATATAGCCCAGAAGAAGCGGATAGTATAGCTTTTATTTTGGAAAGAGACATTTCTCTGTAATAAACTCTCTTTTCCAAAGATGCATGATTCCTCAATCAGATACAGGGCTTGCAAAATCGCTAGCCCGACGTCCCGGAGCTAGCGATTTTTTCAGTCGGGCTACCAAAATCTATCTCTGCCCTGCCCGTTGGGCTATTGTAGGAAAAATATATGTCAATGCTTTTGCATTCTTTCAGAAATGTAGCTGGGTAATTATGTCATTGGCATCGGTGAGCCACTGTCAATATGTGACATATTGAAATCGCGTTTGAATTTGCGCTTGTTTTTTTGCTTTCACTTTGCAATCGTGCGAACTGTGTATAGAGAGTGACAGCACTGATCTGTGAGTGATGATAATTTGCGCACCAATTCCTCTGACGTCGTCTTATTAATCGTTAGCTTATATGCAAACATGACAAGTGAAATCTCCCGCAGCAAGCTTAAACATGTGAGAGGTTGATCGCGCAGAGAATCGCTGAGCTTATGTGAGTGCGCGTGTAAAAGCAGCAGTATATATATTTTAGTTCTGCTGAGCCAAATAAGACAGGTCAGGGTGAAGAAGTGACAGCCAAAGAAAAGCTTACCACAAAACGGAGAAGTTATGACAAATCAGACTATAAGGCAAAAAGAAAGTGCAGCTTTATGGTTTCATGGACAAAATAATTTCTGTGGCTGCAATATGACGAGCTAAATAACCAGGGCTGCACATAAGTGGTCCGCAGGTGCGCATTCGCTGTCAAAATAAAAAACACGCACAAGGGTTAGGGTTAAATTTAAAAACTGTACTTTTGAGTTAAAATATATATTTATAATTTTAATAAATGACAAATTAAAAAGGCATGAACATTTTTTGTATCGAAAAAATATCGAACCGTGACACCAAAGGATCGAACCGAACCAAACCGTGAATTTTGTGTATCGTTGCACCCCTAATATATATATGTGTGTGTGTGTGTCTACTATTTACTTAGCACTTTTAATTCTTATTTTTATATTTACTTGTCTGACAAAATGTTTTGCACTAACTACCGCAGCAATTTCCTAATGTTGTAAACCTGCTCAACATTTGGCAATAGAACCCTTTCTGATTCTGATTCTGATACACACACACGCATATATATATTTAAATATGTATCCATGCTAGAATGTACCCATGCTAGAATGTATCCATGCTAGAATGTACCCATGCTAGAATGTATCCATGCTAGAATGTACCCATGTATCCATGCTAGAATGTATCCATGCTAGAATGTACCCATGCTAGAATGTACCCATGCTAGAATGTATCCATGCTAGAATGTGTCCATGCTAGAATGTATCCATGTACCCATGCTAGAATGTACCCATGCTAGAATGTATCCATGCTAGAATGTACCCATGTATCCATGCTAGAATGTATCCATGCTAGAATGTACCCATGCTAGAATGTACCCATGCTAGAATGTACCCATGCTAGAATGTATCCATGCTAGAATGTACCCATGCTAGAATGTATCCATGCTAGAATGTATCCATGTACCCATGCTAGAATGTACCCATGCTAGAATGTATCCATGCTAGAATGTATCCATGCTAGAATGTACCCATGTACCCATGCTAGAATGTACCCATGCTAGAATATACCCATGCTAGAATGTACCCATGTATCAATGCTAGTGTATCCATGCTAGAATGTACCCATGCTAGAATGTACCCATGCTAGAATGTATCCATGCTAGAATGTATCCATGTATCTATGCTAGAATGTACCCATGCTAGAATGTACCCATGCTAGAATGTATCCATGCTAGAATGTACCCATGCTAGAATGTACCCATGTATCTATGCTAGAATGTATCCATGCTAGAATGTATCCATGTATCTATGCTAGAATGTACCCATGCTAGAATGTACCCATGCTAGAATGTATCCATGCTAGAATGTACCCATGCTAGAATGTACCCATGTATCTATGCTAGAATGTATCCATGCTAGAATGTATCCATGTATCTATGCTAGAATGTACCCATGCTAGAATGTACCCATGCTAGAATGTATCCATGCTAGAATGTACCCATGCTAGAATGTACCCATGTATCTATGCTAGAATGTATCCATGCTAGAATGTACCCATGCTAGAATGTATCCATGTATCCATGCTAGAATGTATCCATGCTAGAACGTATCCGTGTATCAATGCTAGAATGTAACAGAGGCAACAGACTATTTCATGTTGAAGAAAATCCTACTTTATTACATGGTGCACAAATTAAATGGTCAATATACAATAGTATAAGACACTGAAAGCCGTACTTATGCTTTAGCTTTACATCACATAACTTCAGTGAGCAACAAAAGCTACATTACCCATCCTTAGAGAGCTTCTGTCTGAAGACATCATTGGCAGCCAGTTTGATGGCTTTTTCAGGTGTAACTAGAGTGAGGTTTACCGCTGCACCTGGAGGTAAACAAACTGACTATTAACACCAATGCTTAAGGTACAAAAATAGAACAAAACTAAAAAACAGCTTATGGCTTTCCAACTGGGGTAGTAGGTAATCGCTATAATGATAAAACGATTTAGAGCATGCAGGAGAAACAATGGCGTAGGTGGTGAGATTTCTTTTACAGTTACAGTGTTGTTTATCACAGTACTTAGAAATGCAAAGAATACCTCTGTAGCATCCAAAATAGCCTTCTGAGCGCACCGTCTTGGCCAAACAGTCAAGCCTTTAAAGACAACAAAGAAGAAGTGAAAATCACTCTTAATTAAATAGCCATAGCAGTATCCAGATCTTTCACAACGGACTCTACAGTCATACATGTTGCCTTTGTCCTATAACCCAGCCCTCTACTCTGGCTTTACAACAAATACGGCTACAGAAAGTGATTATATTCAGATTCTCTGTTTTATTTCCAAATGCCAACTTTGTAACTGTCCCTTTAAAGGAATATTTCAAGCTATTTTTACATGTCTGACTCACTCTGGAAAATCACAAGCCACTAAACACAGGAAAAGCACGCCCCACCAGCCAGCAGTATTGATGCCCACCAGATGTGTGCAGCTAACTGTTTAGGGTCAATGTGTTTTTTAAGGACACCAAACTCCCTTTTCATCTTGATCTCTTGATCTACTAAATAGATGTTTAGAGTCCATCAGTGTGCACGACCATGACCCCAATGAGCTCTGTTCAAACTCATCAAAACATAGACGCAAATATGGAGAGAGCACATTTTACTCTACTGCTCCACCCGTTGAGATTCTGTGGAGAAATATGTCAGACATGGTTGCGTGCAGTTCGAATTACATCAGGAGGAAAATATTTAACTTTGATTCTGATTTCCACAAAATACAATTATCTGTAAGCAGCTCGTATGTTTTTTTCTTAATTAGTACCAATAACTAAAATAATTTAAAGCATAAAACAAAAAAACTTTATATCTGACAGATCAATCAGATTAGCATATTAACCCCCGGCTGAGGAAACCCCACTCACATTCCTTTGTAGACTTGGATACCCTGCTGGTTCTGTAGGCGGGTCTTGGCCAGATCTATAGGAAATACACATGTCACACCAACCAGGCCTGCCACGCCTCCATTAATCAGCTTAGCAGGGAGACTGCGAAGGGATCAACATAGACACAGAACAATTTACACACAGCCACGAAAACAAGCCGTGCGAACGACAAATCAGAGTCACAAAGTAGACACACAGAGGGAGGGGAGGGGATTCCCAACCAGTCCACACACAAAGAGAGCATAAAAGATAAATATTACCACAGCTGTTGCTTCCATTTGGTGAAAACCTCTTTATTAGACCAAACAAACAGGATTCATTACTTACCTAACTTTCTTCTCTCCCATCCTGCTTGTGTTTGGGCTCCACGCCTAACCTGCCTCTCTTCTTATCCCACCTCTTCGTCGTCTTCCTCTCCCCCCTGCTTTTCCACACTTCGGTCCACAGCCCAGAGTTGTCGTTGTAGTTCAACCCTCACCTGTCCTTTCACGCCACAAATGCACCCCGCAGTGTCCTTTGAAGTGGTAGAAATGGACCGTTTTCTTCTTCCTCTCCCTGGTATGTCAGGGATGGACGCCCTCCTTTCCTGTTGTGGTCAGACCCACCAGAGTTTAATCTGTGTCTTCTGGCCAGTTGTTGTGCTGTGTTGTACTTCACACAAAAACCCGGCCGTTCTTCCACTGTCTGGACAGACAAATGCAGATTCATGTAGAGTAAGACCAATATCTTCCTTCCAGATATCAAAGCCCTCCTGATGAAACTTTTTCTTTGGTGTTTTATCCTAATAGGAGGGCATGGTTACAATGAGGGATTGACACACCTCACATTGAATGTCAGGCTGCATAAAATCCAGTCAGTCATAAAGTTGAATCGTATCATATTCTGGGACTACCACACTAAGACAGAACATCTTGAGTCTCTCTAATCTGCCAGCTAAAAGGGATAAAGAGTATTTGTTTCCGGCCAGGAGGGCAGAGCTGAAAATGGGAGTATTCTCTGTATTACTTTTGCAGTTCACCAGCTACAAAAGGCTGAAGAGGAGATTTGAGTGGTTTGGAAAAATATCTCACAGGCTTTCCCCCCCCCCCTTTCTTTTAGTTCAGTGGTTTGTAGTCTAGCTTCAGTGGTGTATATTACAGATAGTACAAATGCTGCTGAAACCTTACCTGGGGACCCAGTTCTTGTCTTCCTTTACAGTGTTCTCAGTTTTAGGCGTCCTTTTTCTGTCTTTTCCACTCCCTGCATACCCCAATTCCTCATCTCCCTAATTAATCTCTCTCATAATCTCTCCGCCTCCACTCCATCTCTATTTTTACCACTGTAAACCTCAACTATATCCTTCATTGTCGCGTTGTCGAAGATTTAAAAAACCTTGAGATACAACATTTTGTATCTTTTGATGTCACCTCAGCAATTTCATCCCAAAGTGTTTCTTTCTGTCTCTGAACACTGTCTTTTTCCGTTGCCGGGGCATAGCTACATTCTACACATGCCTTTCACTGAGTCTCTTTCTGTGAAACTTTCTTTTAGATCCATTCACGAACAGTAGTGACCCTGCCAAAACACAGAGAAGGGTGCCTCAACCCCAGCCAACCTCCAACTTCCCCCAGAAACTGCACTAGAGCACCCAGCTCACATAGTTCAGAAGCACAAGCCCCACGAGACAGCTTCCAAGAAACTCACTTTTCTTCCATCACAGAGACGCAGCAGTAAGAAACGCTGGTCCTACCTCTGGTGCAGCATCCCACAAGCAGGATCAGGCTGTCCGCTTTCCTTTCACTTCAACAATGCATCCAGGAATGGTAGTCAAGCGAGAGCGATCTGAGAGAGCCAGCCGCCACTCAGGGGCCGTTGCACAAACACGAGTATTGTCCTGCTGCCTAAATCCCTCCCTCTTATGGTGACTCTCTGCTTGACACAGCCCAGCAACGCAGCTCTGCACTAACACAACTAGACATAAACTCAAGCCTGTGGAGCTGCTGTTAGAGGACGCACAACAGACACTGCAGAGACTAATACTCACAATTATACCTCAGTGTGTATTACTTCTACGTACTGTATAAATAAACACGACACAGAACGTGAACTGAAACAAAAAAGGCTGCTCACCAGTAATGAGCTCCCTTTTTCATTAGTCCTGCTATTACATAATACGTCCAGGAGCACTGAATGCAATTAATGTTCACAGACTTACAAAAACTACTAATAGCTGTATCCAATGGCATAATGCACACAGTTTGTGCCATTACTGAAAAATCTGGGGAAAAAAGCAATTACAGGATTCTAAAAAAGAAAAAAGGAGCATGTGATCATGGCAGCTACTGCTCATTGCCCTTACGCCATTTTTTCATGAGAATTGATTCAAATATTGATCGTTCTTAATGGAAAAACAGTTACTATCAATGACGTTCACTCATCAGTGCATATTTTCAAACCCGGCTTTCACTCTTAAAAAACTTGTGTTTATGCCGTCAGTTTAGAAAAAAAGAGCACAAATGTGGTGGAAATAGAAAACTGATTATTGCCTAGATATGTAGTGTTTACTTTTGTATGGAAAGACTTAGTTTCAGTTAGAGTAGAGAAATTACATCATTACGAGAGGTTTCAGTTTTTATAAATCTAGACCTTATTGTAGAAAATAGAAATGAATAAGTACAATTTATGATAACAGCAAAAACAACAATAATAATGATAACTTTGATTTTTATTGTGCATTTCAAGAAACTCAATGATGCTTTACAAAGAACATAAATAAACAAAAAGGCTAGAGATTGAAGGCCTTCTTGAACAGGTGAGATTTGAGAAGTTTCTTATGATGGGATGTTGCAAAGCTCAGGTGGGAGAGATTCAGATGGGATTAGAGTTACAGAGGGGGGTGCCACACTGAAGGCTCTGCCCACAGAGGTATGGAGGTGGGTGTGAGGAACAGAAAGCAGACCCAATGACTGTCTTTAACTCTGTTGATATGTGAGCAATTACTTTTTGTTAACAAAAAAACAATAATATGTGGTTAAGAAATACTTTTTCTATCCTCTAATTATACCTTGGCATGCTGAAATACTGCTAGTATTGAATAAAACAGTAAAATATGGGACCATGGTAACGATATAATGAAGTGCATAACAAACAAACAGACTAGTTCTGATGTTTTTGGCATCACATACTCTTTTGGAATAAGTTGGTCTATTTCTTATCCTTCAGTAATGAAATAAATATGTTTTACTAGAATAAGACTAGCAAAATCACACGCAAACACTACTTTATGTGGTATTGAAAACCACATAAAGTATGTGCTGATCATCAGAGAAAACGGATGCTTGTATTATATATTTGTTTGTTATTAGTGGTGTCATCAAGTATATGCAGCACTAAAATGCTGTTGCAAAGTAAGGGGAAGCAAATCAAAACAATATGTGCAACAGTACGTGATCCTTTATAGATATTGTATGTCTTAACACCCATAGTTCACCCGTGAAAGGGGTTTTGCTTATTTTACCTACATTGAAAGCTTCTATGGATTGTTAAGTTAACCAGCTTACTTCTGACTGGAAGTCTAATCAACCACGGAAACTGAAACAACCTGAGCAGTTATGGACTAATATTATAATGTATGTATTTTGTATTGCTGTCCCTCGTTCTCCCTGCTTGTAGACATATGTGCATGTGTGGGTGTGGCCCTGGCAGGTGATTAGCCACACCTGAAGACCTTGACACACCTGTAGCTGATCAGGCCTGTCGGAGGAGCTACTTGAGAGTGTGGTGGAGCTCTCTCTGACGCTGGATCATTGCGTGGCTTCACGTTAGTCTCTCGACCAGTTCTTAGTTTGAGTCTCCTGCATTATTGTGTGTTTGACAGCTGCCTCTCTCTTATGTCCCAGGAGTAGCGAGAGGCGAGAGGGCAGCGAGCATGGGGCGCTCATCGCGGAGACAGGAGGACTAACACTGGGAAGAGGACACGTCATGGGAGTCGGGAGAGCACGGGATTTATTGTCATGTTTTTCCATCACTGTAAATAAATGCACTGTTTATACACAGAGCACCGCGCCTGGGTCCTCATTCCCCATATCCCCACGGTCTGGTTGGCAAACCGTGACACCACCTGTGTGAATGTGCAGTGCTTCCACTTTGTAGGTAGAGGCACTAGAATTTTCCCCTTTATATGCATACAAGGCATGGAAATATTTGCTGCAAAGGGTGAGTAAATATGGTTACTTACATCTCAGTATTGATGTTCTTCCTTGCCTCCCCCCAGCAACAAAGCAAACAGAAAAAGTAGGAATCACTATGTTTCATGTGGTTTTTATAGCCTTTTGATTCCAATCTCCAATCTCACTGGAGATTGGAACTACAGCACCATCAGTGTACATCGATCAGACACACTGAGAACAGGTGAAGTGAATAAATGTGCTCAACTCTTCTTAAAATCCAACCCTTTGCTGGGAGATTTTGAGACCTGACACTGCCTAAACATTGTCTTAGACTCATCAATTTCTTCAGAGTACTGCTGTCTCATTATACCACTTTATTACCCCAAAGAGCTAAAAAGATCCAGCCTATATCAGCTTATTTATTTCCCTGAGGGTTATCGAAAGACTAGTCTTTAGTCTTCAATGAAACTCTGCCCTCTTTATTGAGGGATGTGCAGCAGTTGTAACAAAATTGTGCCTTAACAGCTATGTAGCCCCATTAACAATATAATCTTATGTTTGTGAATTGGATGGTTAGTTGGTTTCACTTCACAGCACAATATATTGCACTGTCATGACAAGTGACTGTTCTGTTCTTTTAACCATGGCCTGTTAAAACTCCATGTTACTCAGTTTGTGTGTGGTGTTGGTATCTCCAAAAGTTGATTCTGTTCATCTGGACGTAGCGTGTTGTGGGAGAAACGTTTCGTCACTCATCCAGGTGACGTCTTCAGTCTCAGCTGACTGCAGGTTTCAATCTTATAAACAGTAAATTTGCATAATGACTGAAACCAGCCCACTGAGGAACAAAGGGCTGGGAGATCAGTTCCTTAATCATAATTGTGCAAATTCTCATGACCATTGATCAACAACCATTGATCCAATCCCACTGATCAATGGCCATTAGTACCATTCACAGTGAGTTGGGGAATGGCTGCAATCACAGCATTGTAAGATGGTGACAGATGTACCCTTAGGCCCCCTCCTCGATTCAAACGTTTCTCCCACAAAACGCTACGTCCAGATGAACAGAATCAACTTTTGGAGATTTACTTTACTACAATGCTTCTTTAGGTAATATGTTAGCATGAAAAACTTTTGTAAACTTCAGTCAATGTCAGTTGTTCATTGCAAAGACTGGCACCACACTGATTGTCTTTAGAAAAAGAAGATGGGCTTGAACTTAAACTGGTAGGCTGGTGGGGAGATATTTAGGTAAGGATATTTAAATTACTGTCCACTGCCACCGTTTATGGAAAATGCTTGCTATTGCATTTAATTAGTGCACGCATTATAGAATAGAAAGTGCGATGTATTATGTGCCATACATTTACGTTCATGTAAAGTCTGTATATATGTTCCCCCCCCCCCCCCCCCCCTTTTTTTCTTTCTTTTTAAATTCAGGAGCACCACCTTCAGACCAAAATGTGGGCCTGCACACGGGACCACTATGTTAAATCTCGCAGTTTAGTGTACGGTAATGCCTGAAAATTTATGCTGGTTTCCTACGCATGCTTTATGCATCAAATGAAAACGTTTGTTATACTACGTTAAAATTATACATCTTGTATTTTATTGTCTTGCAGAGATAAAAGTAAAACACACACAAATAAACACTAGACATCAGAATAAAATGAACTTGCTCTGAGTGCGCTCAGCGCCTCCGCTGTGCCATAGCATGCACTTCTCTAATATTACGATAGAGGGAGTCCTTGTGTAGTAACCTTCCCTTAAAGTGTTTACAAAATCTCGATGTACCTGAAACTTGCGCTTGAGTAATAAACTGAACGACAGTTTCGGACTGCTGTAAGTGAAAGGGGTGTTCGTTTCACAATGGGGGGAAAAAAGCTTTCACAGTCAGGAATTTTTACCTAAAGTAATATCGACGGACTCAATTAAAACCTACAGCAAGACCTTACATAAACGAACTTAAGCTGTAGGGCCATACCTGGTTTTAATGTTTTAGTTTTCAGTTATTCACCATTTACAATGGTTCCCTTTAAACGGCGAGGCCATTATCAATCGGTTGGGGACTATTTACTGTGGGAGATTACTATTAAACCGAACAGTCAAACACAATTGAAAAGAGGTTTAACAGTTACAGGCTATTATCAAAAGAGGCAAATATGCTCGCCACTGTAGCTACTATTTATGTTCACAGAAAGTTTAACATATCGACCTAAGTAGTCGGACACCCCTATTCGTCTTGCAGTGGTATCGCCCTTCCCATCTGTTCAGCTCCGGTGAGACTCTGATTGAAACAGATTGTAGCGCTCTCCGGGTCGCAATGGCAACTGTCCCAACAGGACGGCGACACCAACTTTTTTCATGTTTTTAATGTTACGGAGGCACTATACGTCGCGGAAGAATCTACTTTCTAATGTGAGAAATAAACGTTACAGAATTTCTTCAGCCCGAAAATGTCCCAGGGATGTACCGTTTCTGTGGAAGAGATCCAGTCTTGGTGGGAAGTCCCCGCCATAGCCCACTTCTGCTCGCTGTTCAGGACAGCATTCAACCTTCCAGACTTTGAAATAGAGGTAAACAAGAATTGTGATTGCTGGTAGTATCACCAATGGGTTTCATTGCGGAAATGAGAAGTTGTTTGTGTCAGCTTTTTTGCGTACGTGCTGGTGCGAGCGCACTTTGTGTAACTTAGTATTTGGGTAACCAGCTTAGCATGTTCTCTGAACTTCTCACACTGAGGCAATCCTGTTAAAGGAGCGAGCTCGTTAGCAGAGCTCAAGCTAGCTGTATTCGCTTTGCCCGTTGATGTTGTTCTCCAAAGTTAAACTTTAAGCGGAATATAGCATTGACGACACGGCTTGTGGTCCAGTATTTACAGTGACTTGTACGTGTTTGTCTATATCCAAGGATGCTCAGATGTTCGATAAACTTTACATAGACGTCCTCTTGAACCATGTGCCTCTCGTTTGTTTTTATTTGGCCCGAGGCCCGTGTTTATGTTGCAGAGCAACCGTGCCCCAGGTCAATTAAATTAAATTAAAGGTACTAAGGAACGGTCGGGAAGATTAGGAAATATAGTTAGAAAAGTGGTCAAGGATACGTGACGGGAATATTTCAGCCAATTAGATTTATGTTGGTTTTACTTGTGTGAATATTTTATTTTATTGTGAGTGAAAGAGCTAAGTAACTGTACGGCGCCGCTGTGTTTTGGTTTCCCTTTTCTGTCAGATAAAGTTAAGTTCATGGCGTGAGGTTTGAGTTTATTGTCTTGGAGGCCATCTGGCTTGTGTAGCCAGGGGACGCAGATGCTGTTCAGTCATTGTTTGCTCGCCCAAGTCCTGTTTTGTTGCAAGAAGCGAGGGGTTTAACGATTTTCTAAGGTTATTAATTGTCTAGGGCAAGTTAGTAGGTGGACTATTTACTCCACTAACTGTTCTGTCGCAGAATAAACTATTTATTACACTGTGATTACATAATTCAACTTCATCACTCGATTTGGCCTCCCACCCCCCTTTTCCCTTGAAATGTGTTCAGAGTCGATAGGAAAGCGTAGTTCACGACGCCTAACATGTGCAACATTTACGACAGAGATCACGGAGATTGTTTAATTAGTCGAGCAGTAATTGCACTTTAAAGAAACCGGCGAGGTCAACATCGCGCATCAACAGTCTCATCACTCAGTCATCCCCACCCCCTTCGGGAGAATCACGTAGACATCGTCTTTGTTGTTGAACGAAGTGGCAGCCAGATGGGGGACTAGCATTGCGCCTAGTTTACATGAAAGTTGATCTCCTTAAAGGCCCGATGGGCTTGATTTCAAAGTAATGTTTCAATGATGTATTCCTGTTTAAAAGGATAACTTAAGCAGATCACGTGTTTGGCTCCATTACTCAGCCGGATTTCGAGGAAATATTGAGATTGATGTAGTAGTCTTACACTTTGACATCTTAATTGGGCACAGAAGTGTCCAAGGTCACAACTCTTTTGGTTCTCGTTATAATGATCCACTGGGGAATTTACAATAAGAGCTAAGTAGTTAAGCTTATAACTTTTATTGAAAGCTAGTGGAAAGTACGTGTCTTTCAAGGGGAAATGAGCAACATTAGCAACAGTGGTAATACCCCCCTCCCACCAAAACTTCAAAAGAAACCGTTTTAGGTGGGGAAAATGCAAGTAGAGCCCACATTGTCAAATGTTGTCAAAATCCCTCTGGTGGCAGGCTTTCCCACTTTGCAGCCATCTTGAAATGCATCTACCTAGGCACTGATTTGTGCAGTTATTTTGAAATATTGTGGGAATTACCTTATATTTCACTGATCCGTAGGAGATGATTCCATATATAGAATCACCTGTCAAAATATTTTTTTAACATTTGCTGACTTTGTGCCCAAAACAAGATATACAAAAGACTTTTTTTCCTTGAAGTGAATATTTTTTTTTCTTTTCTGTAGTTTATTTGTGAGTTAAATGAAGCAGGCGGCGTATGTCTTGTGATCTGGCTGCTTGTGTTTTATTGGGGCTTTCATTACATTCATATTCAAAGTAATGCGTAAATCACGTCCATTCAAAAAATTTGCCAGGTAAATTTATGCTCTTCATTTAAATCTTTATTGCTGCAAATGCTCTGGTTGGGTTAGGTGATGTTTAGTCTTTGCACGTACTGAAATGAAAGGGTTTCTTGTGCTGTTATAGTAGCTGACCAAGATGGTGAGCTTTCAAAATAATTTTACAATATCTCGAATATTCGGCGCACTTCAGACGCTTGCAACTTGTCTTTTTGGTAAAAAAAAATAAATACACCGCCTCTTATCTTTGCAACAAGTGTTCAGTCTTTGGAGCTTTGCTCTTACCTCTGTGTACACCTTGCTGTGTGCACAGAGGTAAGAGCATGTGAACGGCCAGGCCCCAGAGTTAATAAGTTGTAAAAATTAAGCAGTTCAGACCACAACATTCAAATAATCTTTTACAGTGCAGATACCAACTGGAAGACTCCTTGCAAATCCCTGCACTTTGGATATTATGATAATGAGCAATCAGCTGACACGGCCCTCTGTCAGGCTGATTTATGCTGTTTTGTTACTGTGGGTTTGCAAATATCCTCCCTGGCTTTGAGTCTGGACATTTGGATCCAGCATGTTTACTTTCTGAGGACTTTGCAATGTAGAAAGAAGAAACTGTTTGGCTGATGTGTTTGTTTTGCTTTAATGCCACATAGCAGCAACAAGACAAGCTGGCCCGGGCACTCCCATGAAGGCAGCAGTTTAGGCTTACTGTCATTTACCTTTGCTTTTTCTTGTTTGTTTTAAACTTGTATAGTCAACGTTAGTAAAAAATCAACGAGGCATTTTGCGCCACATTTAATGATCAGGATAATTTTGGCCTCAGATTAATTCCTTTGACTTGAGGTTCATTTTCTTTTGTCTTCCAAGAGGTGCTTCATAAGGGGAGGTGACTGAAAACGATTTATTGGCTAACATCAGTTAGCTTGTGCAGGTTGAATTAAGGGGGGAATAGGGGGCAGGGTAGGGTCCAGAAGTGGCTGTTAGTGGTCATGACGGAGTGGGGCCCACTGAGTGATTTAACGTTGGCATTCCTTCTGTCTTCTCTTGTGGAGATGGCATGTTTAATTGGCTCTTATTGACCAATGTCCATTTTTGCCATCCTCTAGAGAGCAGTGGTCAGTGTTGATGCTGCAGAGGACCTCAAGCAGCTCTGAAAACAGCTTGAAAAAACATGCATTTTACAGTGGCGTTCCATACAAATCACAGATGAATCTGAGAATTCCCAGCAAAAACGTGGGTGTCTGTGGCACATTGTCGGCCTTACCCTGATTTTCTGCCAGATTAGAGCTGAGTTGGTTTGCGAATATGAAAGGCATCGCAGAAAGTTAAGGAATGAGAATTAAAATGAGAATTAGGGGCAGGGATAGCTCAGTAGGTAAAGTGGTCGCCCCATGATCGGAAGGTCGGCGGTTCGAATCCACTTAACGGCTACCCTGAGGTACCCCTGAGCAAGGTACCGTCCCTACACACTGCTCCCCGGGCGCCTGCTTAGTGGGCTGCCCACTGCTTCACTGAGTGAATGGGTCAAATGCAGAGAAAAACAAGTAATTTCCCCATGGGGATCAATCATTATTATTATTATTATTATTATTATTAAAAACACGAGTTCACTTTGTTACTCACATCTCATCCGAAGTCACTTTGAGTATGGCAAACAGCGTGTGAATATAACATCAAAAAGAGTGGATTTCCAACTCTATCCACTGTGGTGATCAGACAGGCCACAGATCCCGCCGCCTCCTTAAACACCTGTTTCCTTTTCTCATAATGGATACTTTTGCTAAGGCTGCCACATGTGAGACCACAGTGTTTAAAGCAATATGAGACTACCACCAAAATGGATATTGACAAACTGTGATCCAGTTCGCTGCTGTTGTGGCAGCTCTATTCTTTCTATGGTGCTGGTCAGTGATAATGGAGCACTCCCAGTCTCCTTGGCTAGCCTTACAGAACGGCCCCTTGCACATTGTTCCAGCACTGATACACTTCACTGTCGCTGGTTTCCACTTTCCTCGAGACTACAGGCAGCAAACCGGGAAAGCAGTGCATGTGTGTGGATGAGAGATTGAGAGGAGTCTTAGAGGTGAGGAAGCAACTTGTTTTAGTATGAGTAGCCGTCCTCTTTTCATGCCTTTTTGTGTTGCGGCTTGTGAAAGGTTCCTTGGCTGTTTATCTGGTAAATGATTCCTGAAATCCCACAGTGTAGTCTTCTGTTGCTTAGCCCTCAATGATGTGCCCTTCATGCCAAGGACCTCTGTCCCTGGCTTCATGTAAGTCGGTGCTCTGCTGGCAGCCTGTTTGGCACATCATCATGCATTTGTTCCATGTGTCTTCATTAGCTGCCTGTCATCTTCTAACTGAGATGTAGATTTAGAGATGTTGTATTTCATCGTAGTTAATAGCTGGTGTGAAAACAACTTAAACGAGAGTCTTTCATGTACTTTTTCTTTGAGTAATAAGAGGAAAACGAGATTGCCCAGGAGTGGGTTGACAAATCTAACAATAAGTCTTGATGTTTTTAGGCAGTTTCAATATCCCACACTATGATAAGAGCTCCTCTGCAATCCCTTTTCATCTCAAACAACAAAAACACGTCTAGTTAGGGTAGCCAATCTCTTTTGCTGCACGTCTGTACACTACAGATCCTATTTGACATGGTTAAAAATGAGCAGTATGGGCAGCGAGTGCAGCTTTTTAGTAGCGTGGATCACTCGGTGGTAGTGTTGTTTTACTTTTCAGTAAAAATTGTACTGTCACTTCAGAAATTTGCAAAACTCAAATATTTCATCGCTACTGTGGTGAAAAAGCTGTTAAGCTTTTCTGCTCATCTCAAATTATCACTTGAAATGGTTGTGCAGCTGTTGGTTTATTGTAAGATCAAAAACAATAGTCCCTGTGCGCTAACAGCATCTGAGGCACTGAATATTACTTTTGTCTTTAGGGGCAATATTTCCAAACAATAGTAAAATCCTCACTGGGGATTTATGCTTCAGCTACTGCGTAGTTATATCACAACTGCATCCCACTTGAAACCCTACATTGTACCCTGACATGCACCTCCCTTGAAATGTAACAATGCATCGCATCAGTGCAGCCTGCAGCTACTGTGATTGGTCCCTTCAGTGTCATTGATTCCTCCTATGCCAATCATTGTATCAATATAAGAAATAATAATCATATATCATCAATTTAAGGACTCAATAATATCAGCAAGATCCTGAAACAGGGCAAAATACACATGGCAGAGAGTGGAACCACTCTCTAATAGTGACTGAAACCAAAATTATTCCCACTTCATAGCCATCTTTGTAACACCTCAAATGCAGTTTGTGTGCCAGCAATATACGAGAGTACCTGCAGTTTCAAACCCGGAATATAAAGACTTCATGTTATACATCTACCACAAATACTCAAGTGTCACAGCATTGCAGCTCCATTTCTTGCTAAATCAAGAGTGCTGATTTGTCATTTCAAATAGTATGCTAAATTGCATAACGGATACGGTTAGCCAAAAAGTTCTAACTAACTGTTAGCTTTCATCGGTGGAGCAACACCGTTAACTTATATGCTTCCTGATTCAGCTAATGATTGGTTCTTTCAGGGCAGGGCCAGAACTACAGCTGCCACTGGCATTACACAAGTCACTGTTGATTTCTATTGAGAGTTCTGGAAGTGCTATGTAGCTCCTTAAAGTTTTTTTTTTTTTTCTTCTCCTAGTTGACAGCATCAGGGAGGTCATACTAATAAAAGTGCTTTTGAACACTGCCACCTTCTAGGAGGGAAGTGCGTTTTATAATGGCAATATCTGACATTTTGATCTCTGATAAATTTCCCCTTAAATATATGATGTTATGAGCACCTGCTGATGTCATTATCAAACAACATTAGAATACATGCAGGGAAATGACACGTATCTCTGCTGAGTTTGTTTCTTGTGTGTAATTATGTTTAGATTATATTTTGCACAGTTTTTATAATGTTGTGGGCACCTGGCTAAAAAGTAACCGCGACAAGTGCAGCGCTTTGTACGAAGTTAAATATTTGTCCATTCTCAGCAACCATAAAACAAACAAAAAAAACCAAACATCCTCAAGGGCTTGGCTTAGACAGTTGCCACCATGACACGCTGCTCACGTTTTGGACAACAATGGAAAAAGTATTCTTGGTTAGCTCAGTGCAATACAGTCAACGTCCCCCTGAAAAGATTGGATCAACATATTCAGTGTTGAAATGCAAAATGTTTACAGTTTCTCCTGCTGCCCATTGCCCCAATCCTGTTTCGAAACTGTCTCGCTGTCAACATTTCATGGAGTTGGTGACATCTTATATGTCCTAATACACTGACACCCAACTTCAGTCCTAATTTAAAGAACTGAAAAAACCCTCTTTGGCTTGATTTTTATGTAAATCTTGAATTATACACATTTTAATATAATTAACTGCCACTTGTCCTCTTACCTCATACGTAACAACCGTTCCTCTGTGTTATTCGTTTTTGGAGGCCCAGTCTGCCTTGCCTGTTACTGTGCACGAACCCCTGGCATCACCATGACTAAACCCCAGATGGTGGTTCTTTCTCTCCCTTCCCCCCCAGAGGGCTCTTCTCTGGGTGCTTGTCGCTGCTGCTGTAGCCTTTCTGAGGGAGGGGGGCTTCTGTTTTTTGTAATAGCCTCCTGTATGACTATAAAAGATTTCGTCCCATTAGATCTGGTAAATAAGTGAGAGCAGGCTGTCTGTGAGCATGCCCTTGTTTCTGTTGTCTAGAAAGCAAATGGATTAACAGGGGGAGTAGGATCAAGGCTTAAGTGTTGCTCCATCATGGCCCAACTTCAGAGTGAGACTCTCTCCTGCTCCCCACTTATCCTGCATTATAACTGCAGATAGCAGCCATTTAGGATAATACCGGCCTGGCCTCTGTTAGAGGTTGTGATGTGAGGGCCAAGTATGGCTGTTGTGAAGATGGCAGGACATTACTAGCAAATGGGATGGGAATCCCTGACGTTTACCTTCAACCTTGGGCTGCTTTACCTCTTTGGTCATTTCCTGGCAGGAGATTGGATCCCTGCACACATTAACAATGATCCATTCTCTTCCCACAGCTATACTGATCAGTCATCCCTGGCATCCCATTGCCTTTCTTTGCTACTGTCCCACCCACGGAAACATCCCAGCTCAACCTTGCTTATTGCCTTGCAGACGCCAGCCTCTAATAACTTCCTTTCTAGATCGTAACCCCTTAAAGAGTTTTCACACTCCGCAACTGCTGCTGTGACATCAAGAACCTTTTTGCATGTCTTTTTAAGGCCCTCTCTTCCATGCAGTGTGTGTGTGGGTGGGTGGGGGGGCTTTGTAATAGTCTGCTGCCCCTCCCCCAGTTGTGATTGACAAGTGAGAGCAGCAGTACATGCATCAGATGGTTTCACATGGGGACTATGTGCACAGAGGGGGAGGTAGAAGGGCACATATACTGTTTTTTCCTCACAGTTCCATTGTTGCAGCACCCCATGGTTCCCTCCCTCTGTCTCTAGTCAGGACAGCATCCCTTCAGTTTGCATTTTCACTCAGCGTCTTTGCAGCTGGTTGTGAAGCAGACATCAGAAGTGTCGAAGAAACAACATGATAAGAAGTTCTCATCCAGTGAGATGGTGTTACTCAAGTCAGCAGATAAGGAGACGACCTAGAGGCAGTTTTTACAGACAGCGTGGCTTTCATCAGGTGTGAGAGTGTGTTTGTGTGAGAAAATGGCACAATGACATCCTGGAGTCAGCTACCGTAGTAGAAAAACCATGCAGGCAGTTTTGAGAATGTTTGTGTCAACAGATTTTAGCAATGCAGTAATGTTGACAATTGTTTAAGAGGTGGCTAGGAAACATGAAACTAGTATTGGTATGAGAGTTAAAGGATCCCTGGTACCTGGACAGATGTCGCAGGATCACTAGTGTATCAAGCTGCAAAACAAATCCAGAACACATCCTACGTATCTACATAATATTGCTCCAATAGTTGGAGTGGAAGTATTTTAGAGCTGTGCTCGCACAAAGAAGAGGGGTGTTTATCAGGGTAGGGTTAGATTTTACTTGAATAACCGGTCCAGCGAGTTACTGGTGGATGTTTCATTTTGTAACAGCAAAAGCGTGGCCTGGTTCAACGTGTTTACTGGAAGGCCCGCTGTTCTCCCCCAGCAATTCTGATGCCTCGACAGAGCATTCAAATGAATTAGGGGGGTGGGTTCCTTCACACAGGGGTAATGTCGGTTTGAACACGGCCCTAGGAGCTTTTGCGTCGCTGTTTGTGAAAGTCGGGACCTTGGCATAACTGTAAGAGCTATAAGACCCTGTGCTGTGTCGCATCTTATCCTGTGAAATGTTCCATTTAAAGGCAGTGCTACACTCAGCAGCCATCCCACCTTAAAACATGCCCAGATTATAGTTTGAAAGATGTACATCTCCTTAAGTAAAATGAATTGATCCAAAGTTGATCTTTAATTCACATAATTGACATTTATGTGAATTAGCAGCGCATATTTCACATAATCTTTTTAGGCTCCCTACACATGTGAGATTTTTATTTTTTGTGTGTGTGTTTGAACCATCTGTTTTCTCTGTGCGTGCGTGTGTGTGTATGATTCTACTGGGATGTCAGCTGAAGCAGGAAGCTCAGTTTTATATGAGAAAGTTGATGCTATGTGTCCTTAAAGCTGGCAGTGAACACACAAAACGCTCGCTGTACTGGGTGGCCTCCCCTTCTCCTGTGCTTAATGATCCTCTCCCACATACTCGGAGAGGTAGTTCGTGTAAAAGGTTTCCGTCTGTCTGAGAGAGCTCAACTGAGGAAAGATCTGTGCAATGCCCATCCCTCTCCTCCCTTCCCGCGGTCTCCTACTCTGTAGCCAAGCCACCTGTCCCACCTGGCCATGACACTGATACTAAAATAAAACTTAGCAGTAGGGCTGAACGATATATCGCATTTGCGATAATATCGCGACATGATCAAGTGCAATTTTCTAACCGCAAAGGCTGCGATTATACTCTGGACATGTCCAAATTCATGGGCTGCATCCTCCTGAGGCCGCATTTGTAGACCGATTACATCACAGCGACGTGCCGAAGGCTGTCCAAATTACTACCATATCCCAGAATTCATAGCGCGGCCCAGCCAAACTCCAGTTTCCAGCAATGGCGGCCGCTACTAAGTTTTAAAATTACTCATACTAATCTTTCTGGGTCACAAAATAAACTTTTAACATATTTTCAGGCGAGAAAGTAGCTGTGTAAACATCAAATATCTGCTCGGTTTATCAAGATATCCCATATTTGCAAAAGTGCTTCGACGTTTTCAGAGGCGTCTGCTACCCACCAGCTCGACAGCTAGCCGGGAGCTTGAGGGTTACTGATGCGGCCGAGAACGGCACAACTCCCGGCACATCATTTTCAGATCACCGCGGAGTTTCGCTGCTCGGGTTAAACGTAATATATAAGTCACTTAGACAACCTAAAAATGTTATTGTTGGGCTTTTTTCAGTGTTTTGTTTGTTCGTGAGTAAATCGGTTTGGCTGAGATTAAAGTTATTAGATTAGATAAAATAAAACTTTATTAATCCCCCGGGTGGGTTCCTCCTTGGTTTTTACACAGCTGACTAAACGTCAAACAGAAAACTTATTAAACAGAAGTATGAGACAGTCGAGAATTTACACCAGTGTCTGGTTATATTTTAGATAGCAAGAAGCAGACGGCCGAGTTTATTAAACTCCACCGAGACAGCGGTGACGCTAATCAGAACTAGCCTTCTGATTCAGAAGGCTAGACCGTCCAATTTCACGTCTTTAAACTTTAAAGGCGTGTTTGTGTGTGTGTTTATACAATTGCTATTATGTTTGCACTTTATGTGTAATGTTACTGACTGCAGAGATCAGTAAGATGTGTGTATTTTTTATTTATTAGTTTTATTTATTTAATATTATTTTTTAATTGAATGACTGTCTAGTAGTTCACAGATGTCGAAAAACTGAGTGTGGTAAAGCCACTGATTTTGTTTATGTATATTTCTGCAATCTGCACATTGTACTGACTTTCATTTTAATGTTTACACCAGGGTTCCTTGTCAGCACTTTATGCTCAGATGTTTGTAAGCTAAAAATAAACTATTGTGTATGTTCAAATATACTGTTGTGATTGAAGAAGTTAAATAAAAATGTCAGTCATCAATTCATGCATCACCTCATGTCATCATAACAGAGGTCTGTCTTCCAGGAAAGAACAGTTTAAAATTAATGTAATATAGTATTGGCCATACTATATGATGTATTGCTTGTCTTTGTTTAATAATACAGAAGACAAATACCTTAAAAAATAATCGCATATCGCATCGCAATCGCAATATTGGGGCAAAAAATCGCAATTAGATTATTTTCCATAATCGTTCAGCCCTACTTAGCAGAATGTTTAAACTGACCCAGAAGCTGCGAGTGTATCATGTTTGTTTTTGTCTCTATTCTAAGAGTGGTTTAATTTGCATGGAACTATTATTTTTTTTTTTTTTTTTTTTGGTGGGTTTTTTGTTCATTTTGTTTGTTTTCCTTGTCACATATGTCCATGAAGAGATCTAATTCTTGCAGGAATGCCTTGTGTGAATCTTGAGTGTAAAGTGCATTACTTTTTCACTATTTTAAATTTATTATATACATATATATTTTTAGAAGTTCTTGTTTTGATGAATCAGTCAAATGCATTTGGCACCAACAAAAAGTTGTTGATGCTTTCCTCTGATCAGATGAACCGTACATCCTGAGGATGTGAGGGCGTTTTCCTGTGGTGTTACGGCTATGTGTTCATGTTTGTCATGTGGCAGGAGGTGGTTACGTGCGGGGGTGGAGGGTGTTGTCAGATGATGGCTCCTGGAGGAGCCATGTGTAAGCTGAAAGTGGGAGGGGGGTGGTGGAGGAAGAAATGAAGAAAGAAGTATAGGAGAGGAAGAGAGGAGCCTTTACACAACAAACAGACATCCCTTCCCCCTCCAGCTAGCCATGCACACGTCCTCCAACTGTTGGTGATATAGACCCCGGAGGAGCTGTTAACGGCAGTGGCATGGAAAGTGTCTGCTGTGAGGGTAGCCGGAGAGGCCAACCTCCAGATATTAAAGGCTTTGAGGATCTGCTTTAACCTTGGAGCCGCTGATACAAAATGCCACTTATCTAAACCCCTTCTTTTTCACTCTACAGGTGGTACTGGCCAGAGACACACATGCACACATTTTATCTCAGGTTTTCTCTCTGTGCAGATATGGATTGGGGCACATGATGGGTCCGTTAGCATCCACTGACAAAAGCACATTTCACTTCTATGTGGATATGCAGCGTTTCTGCTTTGCATTGAAATCTGTTGGCTGCTTTTAGCCTTGATAGTGTTTCTTTCAGAAAGTCAGGTCTTCTCCTCCTTTCAGTTGATTCATGTCTCATAACATTTACCACTTTGATTCTCATATCAAAGAGTCAGACTGTGTTTTGTCCCAGTGGTATCATTGTAACCCTTATAACAGCAGATGTGCCCGCACATAATGCAGGTTTATTGAATACACAGTCAGTCCATGATGGACCCGCTCTTATGAGACAGCTGTGACTGGATAGAACGTGTCTGCCTCCTTTAGTACTAAATACAGCTGGGAGAGTTATCAGTCTACATCTCAGTAAACTGTTAACACACACATGTGTTTTGGATCAATACTAGCTGGAGAGATGGGGTAAGATTTAACTTTTAACATGAAAATTATGCTTCTGCGTCAGAGCTACGTTGTAACTTGCACCACAACCAGAATCCCATTTTAATCCTATGCTACAACCTTCTACGTAGCACGATGTGCACCTCCCGAGATGTTGGGGCGACTCATACCACCACGACTTGAGTGGAAGATTGAGGTGTAAGCATAGGAGTTTTTCAGTTACTACATAAGTTATTTCCTGCAGAAGTCTTAATTGAGCTTAAATCAAGCGTTGTCCTGGTTTGTCCATATGTCTCCTTATCTTTTGTGTTTTGCAAATTTAGTGTTTATTTTCACCGTCTCTAGGAGGCATTTGTATAAAGTTCTTTGTCAAAATCCAGCCCTGATACAGATGCGTGGTTACCAAACCAGGCCTGTGGTCTATGTTTAGACAAAGTTTGAAGGAGGAGGAAATTAAGAAATGACTGAAACTTGTTGACTCAGGCAGATACAGTCGGATATAGTCAGACACAGCACATTATTGTCATGGTTTCTTCTTGAATAAGGAGTTGCCTGTATAAATCATATTGTTAAAGACATTGCAAGTAATAGTAGGTTTTATCAATGAAGTGACTGTAAATTCTGGGGTGTTTTGGCAGTTAAATAGGTATAGCTTTAATAATCTTTCCCCTGAGATGTCTATATTGCCACTTCTTACTTGGCCGTAAGCATAAAAAAAGATACCTTTTTACCGTTATCTGCATCAGGTGGACAAAGACTCTGAAAGTGCTTATCACAGATGACTGGACATTTGTAAATAGTTAGATACTTGGAGCCAAAACATACAATCATTAATCTATTTTTATAGTCAGTCTCATTAAAATGCAGTAATTTAGCTTGGTGTAAATGATGGAATAATACATTTAGAAGTTTCAATAGCAAAATTGAATTTCTTTTTTACAGAAGAAGAATAAACAATCATTTGTTTGTATCTGTAAGCTTTGCTGGTGTTCTGACTTTAGTCATGGCAGGCATGCTGTGAGTAGTAACTGGAACCTTTTTAGACACAATAATTTGTACATGTTTATAAAATTGAGATTCAGAAGTAATAGTGTCAACTGGGCTGAATAACAGAACTGAGAATGTAGGCATTTTATTCTGCAAATGTTAATGAAGACTCGTTAGGTGTGATTGGGCCTTTTGAAAAGAACAAGTGGTTAGCCACATTGTCACCATGGGTGTTACTTTTCGCACTTGTCTGCTGCTCTGAATAGACAAAGCAGTGACCCAAACAGTTTAAGTTGTTTCAGTGGATGTGGCCGGTCCATCTCACTGATGATGTAGTGCGGAGAATACCTGCCAAATGAGTTCTACTTTGCTATTCTGCCCTCAGCTCCAGTGAAGCCAACAACTGGTTTGGGTGTGGATAATGTGCGGAGGGAGAGGACAGATAAGGAAGATGGAGAAAGGAAAATGCGGGGTGGAGAGTGGAGCAAGGGTGTTGTCAGGGGAATAATAGAATGCCTCAGAGGCCCTGTAGACACTGGGCAGCAGGGCAGGGGGAGGAAAATGGTGTGAAAGAGAGGAATAAGAGGTTAAGCCAGTGAGAGGAGCAGAGAGAGAAACAGCAGGGGCGTCTGGTGAAAGAAGTGGCAAATACCTTCAGGGCGAATTGCTGATTGCAAGCCAGGCCTACAGAGGGAGTGAAGTGATGACACACACCTTTTGACTAAACCTTGACTCACCCTCCAATCTTTGTCCCAGTATCTGAAATGAATAGCCGGTTTTTCACAGCAGTATCTTGCCAATAAATCTGACAGCTCACCTTGATTTATGCAAATTATAGCCAAATTATATCTTATCAATTATTCAGCTTTTTTATCGTTCGGCCCCATTGATCATTAATGTTAGGCAGTCAAAGTACACGTTTGAATGAATTGTCATTGGTGTGTTTTTTTCCTGTTATCTATAGTGTCAGTGCAGTGAGTTTGGGTGCTGCGTTGCGTGTGTGCATGTGCTTATCGAGGCAAAAGGTTCCCACAGGACGCTTCCAGCTGCAGCGGTGTCCCTTGCAGTCCTTTATCGTGCTAACTGTTTGTTAGCAACAGGCCACAGAGGGATTGGTCAATGGATGGGTGAGAGAAGAAAGAGCAAATAGACCCCAGTAATTTCCCCTCCCTTTGCCATCTGACAGACTGTGTGGCACTTCAAAGTTAGGGAAGAGTTGTTCATCCAGTGGGCTGCAGCGAGCCCTCCACTTGCTGTTCTGTACTCAACTCTGAACTCTTTCCCCAGCCTTGGCCCCGGCTTTTTTCAAAGTGTGATCAAAGTGCGGTTTGTCTCTGATGGATGTGCTCACTTTGGCCCAGAGGCTGCCTGACAGGGGACCTGGAAGTGGAAGAGCATGACACAGGATCTCACTGCGTCCTATGCACATGCGCTTACAGACAAACGCCCATGTGTGTCTTTGTATCCAGAGTTAGCTCGCGCTGCGAAAGAGCTCTTCTGCATATGTGACCACCCCATGATGAGTGAGCTAGCCTGAGCACATGTTAAGAACTTTAAGGAGTCTCTATTGTTAAACCTCGGTCTACCTGATCTATACTTGATATACAGTACACAGTACTGCCGTTTAGGAAGGTATTCCAACCTGATTTTCATAACTCGAAGCAAAGTGGCAAAATAATGTCCTTAAATGCAGTCTTGCTTACATTACTGTGAGTTTGTCTATCACTGTTACTCCTGGTCTTGTAGCATGTGCTGCACAACCAGGAGATTTATTAAACTTGTTAAAAATGCTGTAGAAATACAAATGCAATTCTGTAGTATTTAAAACGGTTGGTAATGATCACCCAATTATTGGTATGCACTGGCCTTGACAAGAAATTGTGCCTCGTTTTTAACCACAACAAGGCAAAAGTTGTGGTCGGTAAATCTTACATGTCTGGCTACTTCAGAACTTAAAATAGACTTTGATTTGCTCCTGGCAGTCACGCACTCGTAAAGCCTACAGTTTAAGCCGTACACCTAAAATCCATTACAGTCTGACTGTGGTCACTGTGACCATGTCAATCTTCAGGCTTTTAAAATAGCCTCAGTGCGCTTGTAAACATAATGAGCTGTTCTTCTCAATCACGAGACGTGATTCTTATCCGCTCTTATGAAACTCGCCCTCCTGGTTTGCATTTTTTCTTTCGTTTTTCCTTCATGCTCTTTACGTTCCTAACCTCGAGCAGAAACGTTGATCTTATCCTGTTTTTCAACTTCTTTCACAACCTTGTTGTTTTTGGCTCTCTTTTTGTTTTTTCATTGAGCCAACTTGTTGTGTACCGGCTTCTGTCATTTCCACAGCAAAGAGGTGTGTACACTGACCTTTAAGGACCTTAAGTAATTGATGCGTCATTTCTTTTCCCTGGTTAAAGCTGAGAGAACCAATCAGCATTTATAGGACTTTCACAAGTACTACAGGTGCAGAAGTACTTGTGAAAGAGGGGCAAGAGTGACACCAACAACAGAAGTTGTTGGTGTGAAAGCAATGGTTATTAGGGGTGGGAGTGGTTAGCTGCGAGCCGTCTGTATGAGCTTTGAAGAGTTTGCTCTGTATCCTGCGGGAGGGTGCTTTTAAATGAAACGGACACTAGGTTGATGGAACACTGTTCATTTGCATTTCCTTCTCTTCCCTCTGGCTCAACTTCAGAGTCCTTGGGTGTGATCAAGGAGAGCTGTGCATGCTGGGAAGCTGTGTGGTGTCCAGTGTCTTGGTTGATCAGCAGAGGAGAAGGGGCATGTCTGTGTTGTAGCTCTCGGTCTCTGCTGCCTGCTGTCCTTTCTTGGTGCTTTCAGATCTTTGAGATTTTGCTCTGCCGGTTATTGCCGCTTCATAAAACCTAAATGACTATAACACAATGCCAGGCAGGAGAGGGGTCATGACTGAACTTGAACCTCAGCTACAGCCCAACAAGCACCAGCAAACCAAGACGCCTTAATGAGACAGGATGCGAGCTCTAGCTGTTACACCTCCCACCGAAATCTGCCAGCTTACCTTACACTCATCCCAGCAGTTTCTCCATTTTGATCACATACCACTTCCTTTATAGTGGCCAACAGTCTAAACACACAGAAAGCCACCTGTTTATTTCCCAGTCACACTACTTTTGCCTTTTATTTATTTATTTATTTTTTTAGATAGTTTTCATTTGCGAGATGCATTTCTCTGCTTCCATTATTGCGCAAATCGGCATGTTTGCACAGTTATCGCTTGCTAAGTGCTTGTAGTTTCTTCACATGTTGATTGACTGTGTCCTCTGTGTCCAGGAGCTGGAGAAAGCCCTGTCAGAACAGGACTTGGATTTCCTTGGGGATCTCGTTGCCTGTCTGTTGCAGGGATGCTACCAGCGCACTGACATCACGTAAGTAAAGAATAGAAAAAGAACCTGGCATATAGCAAACGCTGCCAGGTCACATCAGGTCTGCTTGTGTAACACCACCTGTAACACATAAGCCGTTTTCAGACGTGGGATGCGTAACACGGCTGGCATCGTGACGTAGGTCACTTTTGGCAAGAAACATGTGTCTGAAGGGGACGACCGAAAAAGTTTTGATTCATGATAGAACCCCGGGGTTGAACCAAAGTTTATTTGGACATAATAAAAATGCAACAAGTTGACTTGTTGCAGATAGAGGTGTGCACATTTCAGAGCTGAGATCGCTGTCCAGTACAGTAAGGAGGTCCCCTTAAATCTTTTCACATTTTAGAAATAAAGCAAAACTTATTACAGTTTTCTAAACAATGAGGGTAAGAACATTAACATTTAATTTTAAGCCCAGTTTTACTCTCCTAATCATGGAGTCTTGAGTGTAGGACCATGTCCAACTTTAGCTACTTTTACATAATTGAACGTGTTAAATGAGGCAGTGTGTAGATGGCTGATGTTTGGCTTTCTTATAGTATGTTTAATATTTTTAGTTACATTTGTTCTGAAAGATAATAAATAGGTGAATATAAGCAGGAACATTCACATTTTCCTGCTGCTTAAAACTGCCCCAAGTGGCGTGGGAAATTTACTTCATAGCTGACTGTAGGTCTAAGTAGTGGTGGAAGTTGGAATTCAAATTTAGAGTTTTTTGTTTTTTTTTAATGAAGCAGAGGCACAATGGAAAAGAATTACCATTTTTACTTAAATGTGTCAAGATAAAACTTGTCTTTCCATCTTCTTCAAATTAGTCATAATACCCAGGAAGCTTCATAGGAAGTCTGAGTCACGAGCGCAATAACTCACTGAGGAGTCAGAACTTAGTCACCATAAGGAGCGCTGAAAGTAGTGATAGGTGGTATGGTGACATCATGTTTACTACCGCGGTGATCCGAAAACGGCGTAGCCACAGAAACTTTTCTATAAAGTGGTGGGAGAAAGTGAACGCGAAGCAGAGGCTGTTATTCAAATCCGCAAATGTTTTCTACCTCCCATGGGGCTTCCCCTTCGATACGCCTGTTAATCTAACCCATCGTTATAGAGTAGCATAGTGGTACAGTACAGTGATAAGCACAGAGCAGGAGTGATCCAGTTTTTCCAGCCAGGCAGCCGGTAACAAGAGGACAGCCTGCTTTATTGGACTGGACAGGCTCTGGCATCCTGGGGGTGGCTGCTCAGCCCTGGCCTTTCACAGAGCTGCCCTTTTCATCCGCACGCGTTAAACGCTCTGCCGGAGCGGGGGAAAGAAGGGAGGGAGGATGTCGGAGAAAACGAAGGACAGAAAGGAGGAGAGAGATGGGGTAGTAGTGAGGAGGGGCGAGCCTGCAGCTGTGTGAAAAGTGCACGCTGCTCTTTCAAGATAAGCCATTTTTTTTCTCTCCCTCTTTCTCTGTGCTGTTCCATAGATGCTCACCCTTGCCCCAAGCTCTTGTTCTGTTCATGTGAGCTGGAACTGAACGGTACAGATTAATCGGCTAGACCTGAACCGGAACCAACATTTATTTACCAGTTTTCACTCATAGATACAACACAACTCCCCTTCAAAGAAACTAGTCCTTTTCTTCTTCTTTTTTAAACCAGCCCCACCTCCTCTCTTTTTCCAGCCTGTATGATAGTGTGAACCTTGCCTGTTTCCTAGAAAGCGATGCTAGTTTGTACTGAAGCATGCTGCGTTGGGTTTACAGTGCCAAGATTTGCAACTGAATTGGTTGAATCTAGCCATCCATAGAAATCTCAGTACAAAAGTGAAGCCCTGTGTTGGATTGTTATTTTTGACATGCAGCTAGTGCTTAATTCTGATTTAATAATCTTTCATGATTAAGATGCGTAAAAGGACAAATTTACTCGAGGTGTAGCTAACCCAGTAGAGTGACATCTAAAAATCAATACGGCAGAGATGAGTAAGGCCGCTCTACTGTTTAGCCCCCAGGCATTTAGCAGTTACCTGGACGACATCATCAGCTACCGCTGGGAGCTGGAAGAGGGGAAACCCAACCCACTTCGAGAGGGGCCCTTTGAGAGCTTACCCCCTCGCACTCAGGTGGAACTGCTGCACCGGCTGTGTGATTACCGTCTGGATGCTGCTGATGTCTTTGACCTGCTTAAGGTGACTAAAAGAATACATGTGATCATAATAATGTATTCACAATTTATTAAAGAGTTAAACATTCACTCAGTATTGAGTCAGTAATTGTACATAAAAGGTTCCATGCTCCATTAATGCTGCCGAGTTGTGTACATGTGTACTGTTAAAGTTTGCTTTTTGACAACATGATGAATGATTTCGTTCACCCAGCTGTTCAGCTTTAAAGCATAGTCAGATATATTTGTCACTGAGCAGCTGCCTCGTTTAACTTTGGCCTAAGAGTGCAAGATCTTAGTTTTACTGTTCTTTAAAAGTATATTTACTGCCATGAACTAAGGTGGAGTTATCATAATCTGAGGCTTTACCCCTGTACTGTCAATCGGTTTCTAATTTTTAAACTGTAAACTGCTATAATTCATGAACACTCTTAACAAGATATCGAAAGTACTTATTGTCAGCACATGATTCACGCCTCTGTACGATCAAAGAGCTAAAATGACATCACCCTCTGATGACACACTGCATATTATTTAAGAAATGTTATATCCCCACCCCCGCCACCTCCAGGGCCTGGATGCAGACAGCCTGAGGGTGGAACCCCTGGGGCAGGATGGAAATGGAGCCCTCTACTGGTACTTTTACGGCACTCGCATGTACAAAGAAGAGCCAGTGACAAAGAAAGTAGGAAAACACAGGTAATGCTTTTTCTGTCAACCAAGAATGAATCATCTGCACTTAGCTGAATGTTGAAGTGTTCAGTTGAAATAAAATTTTACCACTTGTTTAGAGTCCTCTTAAGGGTTAATTTACTTGTCTTTTATTCCTACCTAAGCTGTACTTTTAACCTTTTAACCTGCTTTTTTTTTTTTTTTTTCCCCCAGTGATGAAACAACAGAACTAACATTACCAGAGAAAAAGAAACGTGGAAGACCACCAAAGAAGAGAAAGCTGGAAGATTCACCAAGGTAAACAAAAACAAGAAAAACTTTGCGGTCAGTACTAACAGGGCGGAGACACGACGTTTAGATTTGGGCATGTGCTGTGCAGATGAGCTCGTCTGTTTCCCGTGTGAAAACGATACTCGCCCAGGTTTTGATGATCTGGGTCTTCATGTCCTTTGCTCTCAGTCAGTTGTTGACTTGACCTTTATCCTACTGCTGGACCCAAAATGTAATAAATGATTAATGGAGTATTTCTTGAGCACACGCTCTCTAACCATATTCTCACCATGTGTGTAGCGAGGAATTTTAATTAATTCCAAAAAGTAGTTGTGGAGGATCAGCTCTTATACCAGAGTTACTTTTAAGCATGCCATTTTTTTGTAGGGACTTCATGGCTTTATATTTCTTACAGTGAGGTGGAAAGTGATGTGCCAGAGATGAAGATGGAACATGAATTGGAAGATCTTCCCCCAACCACAGGTAAAGAAACTTTGTGCTTTATATCCTGACATTTTTTCCCTTTGTTTGCATTTTTCCCTAGAATCAGTGGTCCGATGTTGTTTTTCCTTTCTTTCCTGTGCAGGCCGTAAGCGAGGCGCTTGGTCGCTGGTGTGTGATACAGAGGAGCAGTGGCTCAGTCTGGCAGAAAGCATCAAGGACAAAACCTCCCCACAGGATCGCCACCTCTACCGTGTCATTAGCCAAAACTTCCTGCCTGAGATCAGCAACATGATTGAGCACAAGGTCAGACACCAGAGACACCACCATCAGTCTCCATTACACCAGCATACAACGCCTTCTATGCGTCCTCTGTTTTTGATAGGCTGTAGATTCGTTAATATGAAAGCGATTATACACAGACTTTAATTTGTCCTCGTTTGTGTGACAAGTCACAAGCGCCAGGGCGATTTTGATGAAATACCAGCTCATAAACGGCTAAATGAGACATCCCAAATGTGACAGTGATGACATTTGAATATGCAAATTGAATTTTATTGATGTACACTTGACTGCTGTCTTTTCTTTCTTCCTGTTTCCTTAATCTAATCTCGGGTTTTAAGATTACTGATATTCCTTCATCTCAGTTCAGCTGCTTTTATCTTCTGGTTGTCTTACAATAGTTGTTTGTAGGACCTCTCGACTGTGCTACACAATAGGTGGAGTCAAGGAAAGCTGGTCCCTAGTCAGCTTTTTGGGATTGGTCATATGTCTGTTAAGGTATAATTGGTGTTGAGTGCTTTAATGGGAGATGATATGCACACTCTGCTCCAGCATGTCTAAGCCAGCACTGCTTTCTTTACTTTGCAAAGGAATTAATTTGAGTCACTGACGGCTACAGCTAGTCGAGAAAACCTAGGTTCCTGTTTTGATCCCACCTGATTGCATAAAGATCAGTGGATGCTGTCTACTCCAGTGATGTATAACCAGCCGTGGCTGTTGCTATAGGAACGATCCTTTTTCTGCCGTCATCAGCATTGAAGTCAAGAATCCTGAAGGCAGGTTAATGTCAGCCGAGAGGTCACTCAGTAATTGCAAATGGTTATGAATGAGTGAATTTGGTTGAGTCGTTCATCAGTCACACCCTCTGCTGTTCTACTTGTGCGCACATTTCTATGGCATTCAAAGTCTGTCTATAGCTTCTCTACATAATATAAGTAGAGCTGGATGAGGGGTTTTTGGCTTGTTGGCGTTTCCTCCGCGCCGCCGCACTCTGGACTTGAAGAGATGGCTCTCTGCCAAACGCGATCACAGTATGGGGTGAAAACGGATTAATTTAAATTTGCTCAAATAACAGATTCAATTAAAGGAATGCACATTCCCATAGTGAGCTTCTTATTTATAATATAGATCACACAGCAGGAGATCACATTAGGATGCTGTGCTTGGTAATTATATTAATTACACTGCCGCTGTGATGGTGTATAGATTCTGTGCTTGATTTGCTGCATAGACCAAATTTATATTAGACAACCAGAAATGAAAGCTTTTCAGAAATGGTGCATGTATACTTTTTCTGTTTGGTAGTCTGTGCTATGAAATGAAAGTTTTGTAAATACTTGTTTGCACTTTGAAATAACAGCAAAGGGGAAAGTGTCTGTGTGATATACAGCTTCTACAAGGCTGCATGTAGTACGTACATGTAGTTTGCAGCCTGCACTGTGATCTGTTTTGCATGGCCATTTTGTAGGATTGTTTGTCTTGCTCTCTCTCAAAGTATGTGTTAGTGCCTGATGTGTGGCTATAAATATCTCTGTGTTCACATGAGAGTGTCAGTGTGCATATTCTCCCAAATCTTCCACATGTCTCAGTCTGCTGTCATCAGCCATTTCACGGGGCACTGACAGCTGGCAGGAGCTCACCTTGGGGCAGAATGGAGACTCTTGAGTGACAGCTTTGCTGTGCTGCAGGATTCTGTCGACCTCTCTAAGTGGTGACACCAGAGGCACTCGATCATGTGTGTGCGTGTCAGATGATGGACTTGCGGTAATACGGGGAAGAATTGTGAAGCCTGGGGAGATGTCAGTGTTTCCCATTGAGGCGAGACAGAGGCGGCGCGGGGGCTCTCAAGCACACATGTGGACTGCCGCCCTGAACTTTTCTACACATTACCAGGCGGAGGCAAATGTGAGAACCCAATTGTTCAGTGTGATTGGGTGTAAGACGTCTGTAGCCTGCCAGCTCCCTGATACAGAGTCGGTGTGCTTTCTGATTGCGCCCATGTGATAGTTCCACAGCTAATTGTCCCATTGATTCATAGTGACCACGTGGGCTTGCGCTGCTACCTTGCTCACATCAGGTGAATCTTTTCCAGTAAGAGCATGTCTAAAGTGGACCCGTTGATAGGTACGTGTCACGATGGACCGCTTGAGACAACGGCAGACATGATCTTATTTTCATTTTTTATGAAAAGATGGTGTTTGAAAACATTATCTAGTTTTAGAAAGCACATTAGGTTGTAAACATCTGTCTCCTTTAACAGTATTTTTTCATTTTAATCTTCTCCGCAGTGGGCTCCTTCCTCATTTGTTTGCTTCCCTACCTGCACGCACAGACAGTCTGACTTTGTTTATATAGCGGCAAATGCATATTTAGGACTCTCTACTTGTTATCTAGCAAGGTGTTACCTGTGCCAGGGTGGCAACCCTTAATAGTCCTACATCCTGGATGTACTCTGACATAAGCTGCAGGGGACAGTCCCTGATATAGACAGGATTTCAGAAACCACTTGGCGCTCTGTTGGCTGGTGTTTCCTTCCTTTTCTGTTTGCTCTAACTGGTTCTCTGACACGTCAGCGCTCATTAACCCTCCACGCTCTGTACTGTATATTTTGGATGAAGTTCCCTGCTCAAAAGTTGCCAGATAGGCTATTGTAGAACAGATTGTACACTACCACAAGCTAACAATAATATCACACAGGTTGTGATTTATTTTTTGGTGCAAGTATGTTAATTTTCTTCCCAAGCAGAGATGGAAGAGTAGGGAGCAAAGGTGAGAGAGTCACTTGGGGGATGGGAGAAATAAATCAATGACTTCGCTATAGTCACTGCTGCACTGCAACACCAGAGTGTCTGTCAGTGTGTTGGCTTTAGACAAAATGAATTACACAAACCGTATGTGATGTTTTAAAAGAAAGTTGCATTTGTGGACGAGAAAGCATTACAGACACAACAGTTTCCAGTTCACGAGTCCCTGTGTGTCATGAGAGGCATGAGGAGCAGAACCAAACTACATGTCTTTTATTTCAGGAGCGTGAGCAGAAGCAGAAGCTGCTGGACCCAAACCCAGTTCGCGTTTCCCAGCGGTTCTCTCAAAATCACATAAAACACGAGGAGAGGGTGAGTGTTTGTCTGTGCTATGCTTTTTAGGTAGTGTTACACACCTAACAATGTCAGAATAAGCTGTGCCGATTTATTTAGCAATACAACGGGCATGTCATCCACTTATCTGGTTTTTAGTGCAAGACAAAGGAGCTTGCAAAGAAAAGCGTCTGGACTTCTTTAAGTTGCTTGAAGACGTTTCACCTCTCATCCGAGAAGCTTCTTCAGTTCTAAGGTCAAATGGTGGAGAGTCCCAGATATAAACCTAGTGGGAGTGACCCCCCACAGAGGGACAAAAGGACCCCCTGATGATCCTCTAATCGCCTGAGCCAAGGTGTGAAACTGGGTGTGGGTCCCAATCAGCCAGAGTTTCGGGTGTGTTCACTCTCCACCATTTGACCTTAGAACTGAAGAAGCTTCTCGGATGAGAGGTGAAACGTCTTCAAGCAACTTAAAGAAGTCCAGACGCTTTTCTTTGCAAGCTCCTTTGACTACTATGACCTGGATGACTGAGAACCTCCACAGACATATTTAGTGCAAGACATTCCAGCACAGTACATGTTTGCACACGCACTGTGTACATTTATTCTCTCTGCTGTATATGTTGGTTTAGGGCCTGATTGTTTCTTTTATGTACAGAAACGTGTAGTTTTCTATACATCTAGCTTTCCTGGTGTGAGAGAAGAGTAGACTAATAGACTTTGTGGGTGTGTGCATCCAGGACAATCTCAAGGCCGGAATGGAGGAGGAGGAGGAGGAGAAGAAAAAAGATGAAGAGCTGGACAGGCAGGTCCTGCTGGCCGAGCAGAGACGAGAAGAGGAAAGGCTTCTGCAGGAAGAACGGCAGAGAGAGAAGCTAGAGAAGATCAAAGCTGTGGAGGGTAAGATGGTTACCGATATAGATGGAACACAAGTAGCACACTGCCAAGATGTTGTTTGTGTTTAAAAGAAGTTTGAAAAATCTCTTTCCAAGAATTTTAGTATATGCAGAAAGTTGTAAGATATTAAGAAGCAGCAGTAAGTTCACATTCTCTCATCAGTCATGTATCAGCAGCAGGTAGGCGGCTCTGTCAAGGGCAGAATGTATCATGAAGGGCACTCCCCACACAGGCTTTCACATCTTCTTTGCTGTGCTTTGGCTCTCACCAGCTGAAAAATCTGCAGTAGCATAGCAGCATTTGAAGCCTTGAGATTTATGTATAGTACACAGACACTGTGAAAGGGAATGCTCAGGGCCTTTAATCACAGGATCACTCTTCTTCTTCTCTGATGTCATCTGTCAAGGGTTAATGAACTGCTGATTGTGCTTCAGTAGAGGAGCCTCATTATTGTATTATAGATGAACAGCAGGACCTGGCCCTACACTCTGTGTATTGCATATGTGGAATCCTCCTTCAAACATCTTTAATCCAAACGGCAGGGGGGCTGCCAGGCCTCTGTGCTTTTCATGTTGAAAGATAAAGCGGTTATGCATATGCACTCTCTGTGCTCTGTTCTGCTCTTTTGATCAACTTGGCCTAAGAAAAGATGGCCGATGAATCGTTCTCCTTCACTTATCTGAGCTGCTGCTGCTGCGTGTCACATCTGAGGCCTGGTTTTCATCAATGCTCCCGACAGTCTCAATAGACATCAATACTGTAACTGTAGGGTCTGAATAAGCAATCAAACATTGTTTACCTGCACTCTGAGACCGGCGTTTTTCATTATTTGTGATTTTAATTGCCCCCTGTGTTCACGATTTTCCATTAGAGCGTGCAAAAAGGCGTAAGATGCGAGAAGAAAAGGCCTGGCTGCTGTCTCAAGGAAAAGATCTACCACCTGAACTCCTGAATCTGGAGCCATCCTCTCCCGTCCAGAGAACACGCAAGAATAAAGAATTGTAGGAAGTTGTTCACATTTAGTTTCAGATTCACTATCTGCTTTAGCGACTCATGATTGCTGTTATTTTAGCCCGTCTAACATGCCGTATGTTCAACATTTCAGCTATGAAATTGATGATGACTACACTGCTCTTTATAAAGGTATGCCTGCAGAATTATTACCTGTTGCTATGTTTACATGTATGTACCCGTCACATGACAATTCACGTCATCTGGGCAGATGTGTGGTAGTGTAAACGGGAAGCAGAAGTTGGCTGCTTATAGAAAGTATGTAAAAAGAAGAACAGCTATTGCAGAAAGTAAGACCAGCGGTTTCTTTTCCTTAGTTGACAATGAAGTGGAACTGTTACTCAAAGCAACACACAAGTAACAGCTGGTCTTTGTGTAAAGAGAATGGCTCTGACCCATCAGGCAAAGATGCAAAATCTCTTTGGTGTCTGACGCTGGAGCTTTATCCGTGGATTTGAGGTGATGCCTGCGGGGATTGAGCTGTGCTCCTTAACTGTACCTGAGCAGTTTTAGTCTTTGTAGGAATACCAGGGCCTTAGATTTACCAGCAGCATATCCTCAACAGAAAAACAACACTGCTACACAATAATTAATGTTATCCACTTCAAATGCTGGCAGTTTTAAGGTATTAATTATGGTTCGGCTTACATGTTTCATGCTTTTTACTCCTCGTCATAACACACCATTGTAATGGCAAACAAGCAGGAATAAGCCACAAACTGTATAAGAGTTTAGTGATACCGTTGGTTGATATTTATTTTTGTTTTTAGAACCAATGTCGGGGTCTGTGACATTATTTCCAAAAATCTTACATCTTCCCTTTCCATACTAAATGCAGTTGCTGGGTTTAAAACATGTCGATGTGAATTTACAGTCAATGTCTGTTCTACTCTGTTCTTCAGTGCTTGAAGCCCTGAAAGCCCATAAAGATTCTTGGCCTTTCTTGGAGCCCGTTGACGACTCCTATGCTCCCAATTATCATGAGATCATCCAGGTACAGAATACTGTTGTTGTTTTTACAAATGTGTGACATTGGCTTCATGTTTGTATCAGTCTGGTTTGTGCATTAATGCATATATAAAGTTTATTGATTCATAATTTTAATTGCTTTATTTTTATTGTCGTTCTAATTTCAGACTCCTATGGACCTATCCACAATTGAGAGAAAGCTCAATAACGGGGAGTATGTCGCTAAGGAGGAGTTTGTTTCCGACGTGAAGCTGATGTTTGAAAACTGTGTCGAGTACAATGGAGAAGACAGCGGTAAATTAAGCATTCTAAACCATTTTTAAAATAACTTTGTTAAAGGCATCAAAATCCGTTGCGTTATGGATGCATTTTGAAAAAAGAATTTCATATGGACATTGAGACGCAGGGGGTGAGAGTGGGAGAGATCGCAGAAGAAAGGGGGGCGGTCTTAGTACTGTGTTGGGGCCGGGGCCGGGGCAGCCTTGACAGTGATTAATGAGGAGTGATTGAGTTGTGCTCGAGTGCTCTGGGGGATTCAAGTCCTGCAGTGCCAGAGAAACATTCCAGCCCCTAAGCCCCCTGTCTGGAGCCATCCATCCAACTGAATACTCTCCTCAGGGAATGGGGGGAGGTGAGTGGTGAGGAGGCCCAGGGTGGGGCAAGAGTAGAGGGAAGGGGTTGAAGGAGCAAGGGTCAAACTTACGCCCTCTGACTTGGTCAGCTGGTTAGCACTGGGCCAGGACAAGACAGGATTTTTGTGCTCTGTTGGTATGTGTCTCACCTAATGGTCACTTCATGAGTGGCTATTTGTGGGAGTGACTGCATGTAAATGAAGCGTTATTCTTTGAGTATATGAGTAGATGCTATAGACATGTGATGTATGTTTGTTCCTTTGCTGAAGATGTGCGTTTATGTAAAAAAAAAAAAAAAAGTTCTCAGGGTTTTATCACAAAAGAATCGCTGATGTTGGTGTCTTCCTGTCCTCAGAATACACTATCATGGCCGAGTCTCTGGAGCGTTGTTTTAGCCGAGCCTTATTAAAACATTTTCCATCTGAGGATGGTGACACGGACGAAGAGTTCCACATCAGTCGAGAAGACAAGGAGCGCAAGGAAAGAAAACGCAACCGTAACAGCAAAGCTTTCGGGCCTGAAAGCTTGATCAGGGCTACTGAGCAAGTACAACGTAAGCGAAGCTCACAAAAGGGCAAAAGTAGCGCAACTTCAGAGGAGGATGCCAGGCTGGCACGGCTGCATCCTCATTGGGCTAACGGCCCCCCTCACCCGCACAGCTTGCCTCCAGGCCAGCAGCATATCCGGGAAGGAGATATCAGGGGGTTATACCACCCAGGGCAACAGGTATCCACAGATAAGACTTTAATCCTTTTTTTAAATATATTTATTTATTGGGAGTCTTAATTCCTGTCTGAAATGCAAGAGGGGTAAAATATAATAAATTCTTTATTTTAACAGCTCCGTCAGCCTGGTCCCCCTGGGCCTCATGGTCCACACATGTATGCCCAAAGAATGGCCATGGATCCCCGCTTTGCCTACCAGGTTCACTTTTCTAGACAAGGAGACCCCAACTTAAACCAGTTGCCTCACAACTTTAACATTCAGGTATGCTTGACCTATTACACACAACCAACCACCTAATTGTGTGTATGATGCATCTTGATGCTGTTATAACAGACAAAGCCAGATATTTCATATTTTATTTTCCTTTTTTCCTCCAAGCAACGCATGATTGAGCCACACCACATGGGGCCTAGGTATCCAGTGGGTCCAGATCCAAACCAGCAGCAGCACTCGTACATGGGTCCGACTCATGGCCCATGCTTAGGACCACGTCCCATGACCCTACAGCCTGGAGCTCCTCCTGAGGCCAGCATCTACCCATCCCACCACCGTCCAGAGGGCCACACTGTGCATCCTATGGGGAACAGGTTCTCAGGCCCGGAAGGATCACCTCAGCACAACTACCCAGGCTTGAGACCTGCTGGCATGCCACTACCTACTATGTGGAGTGGTATGAATCAACAGGGGCAGGAGAGGCCCAGCGGCATGTCTATTCAAGACCCAAACATGGTGAACCAGCGCAACTTTAGTTATGGTGGAATCCCCCCACCTGTGGGTCATAAACCGTGGCCAGAAGCTGCCGGATATCCCAACCATCCTTCCAATGCCCAGTTTCAAATGACTGCAGCAGCCAGCTCCCCTGGGCTCATGTCTGCACGTCCCACTGTGCCCCACTCAGACTCCTCCGGCAGGACACGCTTGGCTTCCATGCTGGAAAGCCCAGAGATGCTGGCCCTGCAGCAGCTGTCAGCCTCTTCTGGACCCCCTGCTGGTGCCCCTCATCAGCACACAGGCAACTTTCAGCAGCCTGGGCCCCCATCAAGAATTGGCAGCATCCCAGCTCACCCCTCTCAACAGCTCCCCCCTGCCCCTGAGGTTCAGCTGCTGCATCCTGCTAGAGACAAAGGCCCAGATAGACAGCCTCCCCAGCAGACAAACTTGCACCCCAAAGGTAGACCTGACCTTCTCTTGCTGTATTTCACCAGTCTGCGTGATAGAGCACTAGACTCTAGTGTCTCATTTGTTAATCAGCACAGCCCCCATCTTCTGTCAAGTACTTCTTACAATTTGACTTTAATTATTTCTCCCAGTAAGCAGCAAATTGAATATTCATCAGTTTGGTTACATTTTTGCTGATATCTTTGAAAATATAAAAGAGATTACATGTCATCATTTCAGCCTCACGGGGACGCCTTTAAATGTTTCTATAACCTAATTGTAAAGAAATGGAACAGAACGTTTTTTTAAAATTTGATTTGTATTGTGCTTCTTTTGGATAAGTGGCATAAAACGGGGACAACGCGTGCATTGTACTTCTAGTCATAGTAAAACAGTCTAACCTGCAACATTGTTTTCTCCTGTACGTTAACAGGCACAACGTCAGAGAACAAGATGGCTGCCAGCAACATTTCCGAAGAAGCTCCATCACACAAAAACATGTTTCCAGTTAACCAAGAGAGCCCATCCAACCCTAGCCCCACAAGGCAATACTGTGGGCTTGCGGATAAAATGCAGAGCCCCCCAGCCCCAACCTTGGCCAGATCAGAACAGAATCCTTCTGGATCAGCGGCCGCACAGAGTTCAGCTGAAAGCCAGTTGGATAGTCGGGGACACTCTGCCAGTGAAAGTAATGGTACCATTCCTGTTTCATCCCATCCCAACTCGAGTAACACTGATCCTGCTCTACACAATCCCCCACAGCTTAAACCAAACAGTCCACAGCCAAATGTTCCAAGCCTTGCACTTCTTCCTCAGAACTTCCCACCACTGGATGTTGCAGCAGCTCAGAATTCCACTCAGCAAATGCCAGACAACTTAAAACTCGCAGATGGTGTAAATCAGGAAGGCAAACCCCAGCAAGCCATTCAAAAACATGAGCAACCTGAGGCGGGCAGCACCTCTCCTGAAAGCCACCCTCAGAGCTCTCCTCAGCCACTGAACCAGAACACACAGCAACACAATTCTCTGCTAACCTCTCATCATGTCCCCCAAAGCATCTCACCACACTGCACTACACAAAGCAGTCCCATGCATGGGATGCCACACGGCGCTACTCAAGGAGCCCAGCCTGGACCCCCACACCCAGCCCCTCTGACCTCTTTGCCACCCAGCCATCCTGCCCCTCTATTACCCTCTCAGCCCAGTCCAGCTGATCTCGGAGATCAAAGGCCTAGCGAGCCTACGAGGCTGGACACGAGAAGCACTGCCATGTCTCCACAGCACACCAGGATGACATCAAGTGTTTATAAACACCCGGCTTTTAGTCCAAATCGCCATCAAACTCAGTTGGTGGGTAGTAATGTGGGAATACAGGCTCCAAGCGGGCCATCAGATGGGCACAATCCAGCCGTACCTCCTCACTCGCAAGGCCCAGAAAATTCAACTATGAGTACTTACGGCATGGGGAACCCTCCACTTCCACACTACAACCGAGCTAATATGAATAGGTCCATACCTCCGTCTGCTCACCACCCATATCATAACCAGTCCATTAATGCTCTCCACAATCTTGCTCCCAACACCAACTACCAGCAGCAGCAGGGAGGGTCAACCTACCCCTACCACGTGCCAGGTCAACCGCACCCTCATGGTCATGGCAATGTGTACCCACCTCATCAGTATCAGCAGCAGCAGCAGCGCTACTATGCCCAACCCCATCCCCAAACTCAGGCCCATAACCAAGCCACGGGCAGAGGGGGTTACCCTCCAGAGGAGTGGCATCGGCCTCATTATCAGTCTCACCAGGCAATGCCACACAATGCCTACTTACCTGTAGCCAGTGCCAGAGCTAATGGTCAGCTAAAGGAGAGCAGTGTCTCACCGCTGGGGTCTGAAGGCTCCAGCGGTACAAGTTTGGTTTCCCCAGGCCCAATGCCAGGAACAGGGACTCATCCTGGAGGCACAGGCGAAGGGAAGTGTGAAAACCAGCAAGCTGGTGGAGGCAGCAGCATTAATGGCAGTCCAGCAAAGCGGCCCCACAATGAGGGCTCAGAGCAACCTGAAAGCCCAAAAGAAATCCTGGACCTTGACAGCCATAATGCTGCTGCTCAACGCCGTAGCATGCAGCATCCACATGCGTCTGTGGCGCACATGACGTCCGGTTTTGTGTACGACCCTCGAGCCTTACATCCAGGAATGCAGCAAGGAGTCGTCCATCATATGATGTCCCAGGCCCGTGGAGCTGGAAATGGATCCCCTTACGCTGGCCAACCATACCCTGATCCACGACACTATGCTGCTCAAAGACCCCACTCACACCTGATGGAAGCTCTGCAGCGGCCCCAGCAGCTTCCCTATTCCCCTGGCCAAACACGCATGGTCATGTACAGACACCCCCGACCTGGGGGGCACTTTCAGGGCATGATGATTCAGCAGCGAGGTGTGGGACCAGAACGCTTCATGCATCCAGGGTAAATTTTTACAAAGTTTATATTGTCAGTGGGTATTTGACTGTTGTTAATTATGATGGCTTAAATATGTTCTGTTTATTACCTGATATATTTATGTCAAAAACAAAATGTGAAAATGTCCCCTTGGATCTCAAACTCTGGTGGGCATTCCTTATCACTACTGTAATTTAGTTTGCTTGTTTTAAAGGCTAACACTATAATAAGAAAATAAAATGACCACATCAGTCTCACAGTCTTAACCAAGCAGCATAATGTTGCAGAGTCTTATTGTCCTACCAATGGCACTCGGACTGCAAGAGCTAACAAGTCTATTTATTTACAGACAACAGATGATGGCTGCTCCAAGCGGCCTTGGCAGTAAACAGGGATTGTGATTAAAGTGAGTATAAAGACATTTCATAAATTGTTAAAACTTGTGTTTTATCCTGTTGATTTTTAGGTTTCCAGTCGAAACAGCAAGATGAATACTGCCAGAGGCATTGTTAACTGATTGTTGTTGTTCTCCTTTCAGAGATGATGTTGTCAACGAACATCTGGATAAACCAGTGAGCCAAACCGCTTCTGAGAAGAAGAGACACTTTTTCCGAATATATTTCCTACTGATATTCTGCCACTGTGCAACAGTTTTGTTCAGCAGTGGGATTAAAAATCCAGCCAGGCAGCTGGTACTACAAAGTAGAATTTAAAATGTGAAATGTTACTGAGCCTTGGAGAACAATTCTCTTTCTCGTGTGCCCTCCACCGCAAGAGCTCACGGAGGTCACTGACAGAATAGCTGTGAAACTGTTAGGAATTCACCGACTTGCTCGAGGACACTCCAGTAGCATGATTGCTTCCCAGCGTGAGCATTTGAACTTTAAACCTCCTGCAGAAGGGGCGCCCCTTTTAACCACTATGTCAACCTGTTAAACACAGGAGACATTGCCTTCAAGAACACTGGACAGCACTCTTCGACGTGAGCCGTCAGATTGTAAAAGGACGGATTAGTGACCACTGAACATAATGTTCTTATCCTGTCTATTGACTGTAGGGCAGGATACTGCACCTACTGACAGGACTGTGAAAAAGAGGAGATGGACTGGGGTTGGTTGTTTGTTTTCTTTTTGACCACGATTTTCTTCTCCAACCATATCTAAACTCAGGTGTACAAAAGGAGGTACTATGAGACTGTCACCCTAACCTAGTCAACTCAAAAGCCCCTGGTAGTTGCCTTGGTTTGTTTTTATGAATGTATGAGTGAATGTGTAGACAGGAAATGCAGTGCAGCAGCTGCTTGTGAAAGAACAAACAACACTGATCATCCATCTGAAGCACAAGTCATCCCACCCATTTCTTGTTCATTTCCACCCAATCTCTAATGTTTTTCTTTCTCTGGAGCACACACACAGTATATGCATCATTCAAAGCTGCCTTCATTTGTTTGAATGTCTTTGAGTAGCAGAGAGGGACCGGCAAGGGTGGTGTCATTATTATCTAAATATGTGTGATTCTCTGTTGTGCACTATGGATTTCTGTTAGTCTGGACATCCTGGAACCAAGTGGCCTTGGATAGTCGTATTTTAGTCGATACTTATTAATGCGTAAATGTATCTAAGAGTGTATACTATATTAATCACCGCCCTTCACTGCACAGACTTATTTCGGACGATATACTCACTGGTGTATATACGTGCACAGAGCAAATGCATACACAAAAAAAATTATTTGGCTATTCGAGTGTCCTCCAACAAGTTTGTTTTAGTTCTTTGTTCCTTTACGGTTCCTTCCCCGTGTCAGTACTAAACATATCCTCAGGGTGTACAGTTTCTTTATACGGGTACTGTTCTGAATTATTTGAAGGAGGAACAGCATAAAGAAAATGAGACTGCAGCTGTGGTAAATCAATCCACCTCATGAAGAAGTTGACTTGTGAGAGTCATTGGCCTTAATAATAAATAACTGCCCCCTTTTTTTTTTCTTTCTTTTTTTAAATATATTGCTTTCGTCAGAGTTAATTGGATTTTAATAGGATCTAATTTGTTACTCTACATTCCACTTAATTTGATGTCAAATCATTTGTCATCACAATGAATTTTGGTTCTTTGTCTGCGAGCCCCACTGGGGAAGTTTAGCAATGGCGAAAAAAAGAATAATCTACCTCATCTAGCCAGTCTGTGGCATCTACAAAGTCTATCCACTTCTTCTCGTACTCTGCCAGACTCCTGTGGGGTGACGTTCTGTGACCAGCATGAATTGATGTTAGCACCACTTTTAGATCTCATGACTGTAGAACTGAGAATGAAATTGCCTTACAATGCTTTACCATCTTTGGCGGGAAATAAAAAGCTTGTGTGTCGGATCTCTGTGACTAATTATGGTGCTCACTGACGACCTCAAGTAGAGGTGATTACTCGGCTGTCTGCAGGTGCTGAGGCGTCCACTGTTCCATGGTATTGCACCTTCATTATCATCATTTTTTTTAAAATATTATTAGAGAATGATGGACAATATTTAGTATTTTAAGATGGGACTATGTCTTAACTTCTACAGATCAAACGCCATTCCACCTACAGGTTGTGGGCAGTAGTCCAGTCTAAGGTCTGTAATGGGCTGTATACAGTTTGGCAGCATTAGAATGTCTTAAGTTATAGGATGTTGTAATGAAATATTCAAGAAAAGAAGCTGGGTCGGGGAAAGCTAGACGCTATGAGACAATTTTGTAAATGTATCACAGAAGACCTGTCATAGATGATTTGCTATTTTGTTAAAATAGGCAGTATTGGTGAGCTCAGTGGGGCCACTAAGGAGGTAGTGTGTTCACTCGTGCTGTCTAATGTATGAAGGGCAGTTTGTTTTATTTTTTTTAATAAGGTCTGTAAGGTTGTGATGTTATCTTATGATGTACAGGTGTGTGTGTTTGTGTGTACAGATGTTTTTTTTTTTCTCTTTTCTTCTGGTGCATACAATCGGCACCAGATGACTGGAAGTGCGCGTTCATCTTTCACTTTACTCTGCTGTCATCTCTGCACTAGTTGTAACCCAGTTAGGCGTGATTAAATGTGAATCATATTTATTTGCTGTTTTAAGAATTTTTGTACATTTTTGGACTTTGTTTTAATATAATTCTGGCGTCTGTCTCTTTTTCTCTCAATGTTTTTGATGTTTTTAAGCAGTCGTCTTTTACCTCAGTAGCCATTGGAGAAGAAAAGACCTGTCTTTCATTTTGAAGTGACGTTTACAAGTTCTTATCTGACTGACATAGATTATTTTGGAAATGGAATGGAGTATTTTCTCTACTGTACATTTCTTAGGAATAAAAAAAATGTTTCTCAAACATCACTTTGGCCTTTTTTTTGAGAAATAAACACTGGGTTGGGTTTATTTATTTATTTTTTTTAAATGACTATTGGAGCAACTGAAACGTTAAAAATAATGAAATGAAAAAGTCCACAATGTGACGGCTGATGCATGACAATGCATTAATGTATTTGGAGGCTTTACACCATCACTTTTGATTAGTGTTTATCCTCGTGATGAACACCCTCCACAGATTGAATGCTGCTTTGTCTGACCCTTCTCCTGTCAGCAGGAGTCACAGATGTGACGTCAGAGGGCTCCTCCTAATAAAAAGTAATATATTCTTTTGTTTAGGCCTAATGAGGCCAAAATTGGCATTAGAAAGAAAATGCAAATGAGGCATGTAATTAAGGCGCTTTAATTGAGCCCAATTACGCACATTGTTGTGCAACTAGCTTTTAAAATACGGAAATGCAAAACGCAACATGCCAGTAATGCTAAAGAACTACTATATGATCAAAATGTACTAAAACTTGACTTGATGAAGCTGTGGAAACAATAACCAAAGTTTGTTTTGCTTTTATACAAAGGAAACAAGGATGGCAAGTTCTGTGTGTATCTCTTGCCCCACCCACTGCTCGTTTTTATTATCAACAAAACCATAAGGTTTTTGTTTTGTTTTACAAACAGTGAAATGAATTTTCCGTATTTTTCCTCTTTTTTTGTTTGTTTGCAGGGTAATTATGATGTCACCAGCAAAAATATTTTTTCGTTCTTGTTTGGTTAATCGTTACTTTGTTTTCTCTCTTTCTCTCTTGACGACTGGTTTCCGCTGTTAGAGTAACCAATCAAATTATTCCAGGGAAAAGCTTTAGCCAATCATTAGGCTTCTAAGCAAAGCGACGGAGTGAGAAAGAGAAAACATACAACGGAGGTTGTTGCGTCTCGCAGAGTGTTTACTTTCGTGAGTCTGTCGTCTTAAAAGAGAATGCGGACGTTTTTAGCTGACATAGTCGTGCAAGGTTTTCCGATCATCTCTGTTCATAAGGCGACTCTCGCCGGGACTGTTTACAAAGTCGTCTTCACCAGCTAAGCTAGTCGCTGTGCACCAACACTCTGAGTAAGTCGGGCTGCTGTTAGCCTAAGGTAACTTAACGATAGCCCCTGTTTCTTTTTCTGTGTTTAGTCTGCTGTGATAAGTTGTGAATTTGTCTTCTAAAAAGTAATTCTGATTACGATAGAATTTTGTAAGGGAAATAACCGCTGAGGAAGCGGCACCTGGTTGTTTTCTCTGTTTCGCCGGTGTTATAGGTTGGCGTTTTATTTTTACCCCAGAACAACTGTTTTCTGTTCCGCAAAGAGGCTGCCGTGCTTTCTCAGTGCAGTTTGCTTTAACTCGTGGCGTTTTCTGTCTTAAACCAGCTCCCACCTTCTCTACCTAAAATGGCAGCCCTGCTACAGCGACCCCACGCGGCTGTGCTCTGTTTGTCGATACTCTACTTGACCGGTGGCATGTCCATCCCGGACCCCAAGCAGAGAGAGGCTCTAATAAAGCAGGAGTCCTCCATGCAGACAGGTGGGCAGCAGGTGTTGACTGACGCCGAACAGCGTCTGAATGCTCGCCTGTTAAAAATGAAACAAGACGAGATGGAAAGAGAGGAATTCCCTCCTGCTATGCACTTCTTCAAAGCCAGGGAACTCATCAGGAACAGTCCCATCTTCAAGCTGCTGCAGAAAATGCCTAAAGGTAGCTACTGACAGAAACATGGATAGAACCTAATTTTGACACAATAATATTGTATTCTCAAAAGATATTGGAAAATAACAAAATTCTCATTTAGGAAATGTTGCAAAATATTTATGCAGAGTATCACAGTTTTTATTTCATTATAATTTTATTATTCACGGTTTCAGGTGGAGCTCTACATCTCCATGACTTCTCCATGGTAGATGTAGAATGGCTGGTGAAGAACGCGAGCTATCGGCCACATTGCTATATTTGCTTTACTAGCCGGTCCGTCAGATTCATCTTCTCGTCTCAGCAACCGAAGCCTCTGCCATATTGCTCTTCTTGGTCCCTGCTGGAAAGCCTCAGGGCCAAGACCGTGAACACCACAGATCTCGACAACAGGTGATCTTGTCTGTGTTGCAAAAAATAATAATTTAGAAAGAGACAGAAACACTCTTGCGTAACTTTTATGTAATCGTCCCACCGAGTTCTTTAAGCTTCTGTGAGGCTTCTTATTGGTATATTTAGTTTTCTCTGCATTTCCATACATTTTCCTGTCAATGCTGAGATCATGTGTGAGAGCACCCCCGTAACACATGGCCTCGAGTGCACCTCTGATTTTTGACCTCTGGCCTCCTAAAATTAATAGGCAACAGTATCAATTTGTCCTTAGGGATGGGTACCGGTGTCCGGTGCCATGATGGCACCGGTTCTGACATAAACGGTAGTAACCAGACCGAAAAGCAGCACACATTTCGGTGCTTTTTTTTCCTGAGCTGTGATACACTTTAGATTCTAGCCAATCATTTTACGTTTCCGAGGATAGTAGGCGGGGCCAGGTACGTACGTTCTGTTAGAGCAGAGCTACAGATTAAAAATGTCCAAGGCGAAGCGGTCAAAAGTCTGGCTGTACTTCATAGCAAAATATGCAAACTCAGCAGCAACAAGTGCTTTAAGCTGATACTGTGATACTGTCAAAGGAGGTAACACCTCGAAACTGATGAAACACCTGGCGACGCATAGCGTTTTTTTAAAAGCCGAGAAATGCGCCGTATTTGATAGCTTGCTGCGAGACCTCACACTGTGCACGTTGGGTGGGTTGCCAGTTATCGGACCCGGAGCAACATCCCCCAAAAACCCGAAGAATAGAGTCCTGGCCCCTAGCCCTGCCAGTGTAGCAGAAATGATGAGGATGATGATGCAGCAGCAGCCGTTCTTCTCTGCGTGAGGAGCTTAATGTTGTTCGAGTGTAATTTACGTTGAGTAGGCTAACCACGTTATTACATTAATGCATGTAAGGTGAACTAACAAACATCATCATAGCTACATGCGGCTGTCCTCTTGTTTGATGGCAGATACTCCCTTCACCCTGGCCAAAAAGGCTAAAATGACCAAAGAAAAAGTGGAAAACAGCTAAACATGAGAGGTTTTTGGATAAAGTTTTTAAGCACTGCTTCCAGCCAAGAGTGATGCCATATATGCCCCATAGCTGCAGAAAAGGCTAACATTGTTATCTTTTTACAAAAAAACAAACAAACAGCTGAACATGAGAGGTTTTTGGACAAAGTGTGTGTTCTCCATTCTTTAAGCACCGGTTCGAGCACCGTTTAAGCACCGGCACCGTTTCAAAAGTACCGATTTGGCACCGGTATCGGATAAAACCTAAACGATACCCATCCCTATTTGTCCTTCTTGTATTTGTATTTTATTGGCACAACTAAGTGGCTTTAAATCTGTGAAATATTACACCCGGATATTATCAGTTAACTGAAACTATTAGGAACAAGGTGAAGTCTCATTAAAGGGAATGAAGTCTGTTATCGTAATCATAAACAGCCCGGCTATTATGAAAGGTAGGACGGTTTAATTTGACAATGTAGTGATTGTTGTTTTTCAAAGAGTTAATAATAATCCTGCATAGTTTTAACTTCAACCTCAGGAAAATGTTAACAATATAATGTTTTGTGCATGTTTGATGTATGGAGTATAAGCCAGTTGTTGGTCTTATCACAACCATATCTGCATACTTGGTCTTAGCATCATGGGCAATCTGACGCTCTTCACTGATAAGGATCCAGAGGCAGTGTACCCCACTCAGACTGTGGTGTGGAGTATATTTGAAGAGACCTTCCAGGCAGCGTATGGTCTGGTTACTTATGCTCCTGTGTTCAAAGACTATTTCTACCAGGGCCTCAGCCAGTTCTACATGGACAATGTTATGTATCTTGAACTTCGCGCTATACTTCCAAAGGTATTTTAATACTTACATTCTAACTATACTCTATATATACTGATTTCCCTGTGTGTCTGATGTACCCAATGGATTCACACGTGTTAATTTCTTCTTCTTTGTTATATTTAGATATATGATTTGGATGGCCGCACTTATGACAAGGCCTGGATTTTGAAGACCTGCCAGGACATCTCAAGGCAGTTTGTAGCAAACCATCCTGACTTTGTTGGCGTGAGAATCATCTTTACCGCCAAAAGGTTGCTGCTCTGAGTGCTTTTAAAAATTAGTCAGTACTATTTATTTATAATTCCACACTGCTTCTGACAGATAAAATGCGGATTTAATCACTGATCAATTCTGCCTATAATAATTAGAGGTATTTGTAACTGGGGCGGCACGGTGGTTAGCACTGTTGCTGCACAGCAAGAAGGTCCTGAGTTCAATTCCACCATCAGGCCGGGGTCTTTCTGTGTGGAGTTTGCATGTTCTCCCCATGTTTGTGTGGGTTCCCTCCGGGTACTCCGGCTTCCTCCCACCGTCCAAAGACACGCAGCTTGTGGGGATAGGTTAACTGGATAATCCAAATTGCCACTAGGTGTGAATGTGCGAGTGAATGTGAGTGCGAATGGCTGTCTGTCCCTGTGTGTTGGCCCTGCGACAGACTGGCGACCTGTCCAGGGTGTACCCGCCCTATGACAGCTGGGATAGGCTCCAGCGCCCCCCGCGACCCTGAAAAAAAAGGATAAACGGAAGCGATTGGGTTGTAACTATTGGAGCTATTTTGTTATATTTTGTAACTTATTTAATTTAGTTAGTTACTGTTCTTACCGTCTTGGAGCAACTGGAATTGATAAAGTATTCTGTTCCTGTGTATTTCAGGACAATAAACACTAACACAATGCTTAAAGTTGTGGAGCAGGCTATGGAGCTGTACAGAGACTTTCCTGATATCATGGCTGGTTTTGATCTGGTAAGAAACACTTTTACAGTTTGAAATCATTGAAAACAAAACATGTTGGAAGATCCCAAATGGACTGAAATGGTGTCATGGCTTCTATATATGTTGAAAACAAGAACACACGAAAACTTGTGTTTGCGTTACAGGTGGGTTGGGAGGATGGCGGGAGACCCCTGTGGTATTACAGAGATGCCTTGTCGCTCCCTGTAGAGAGAGGGGTCCCACTTCCTTTCTTTTTCCATGCTGGAGAGACAAGTGAGAATTCATCATGATTCCAGTGTACCAGTATAACAATCACAAGTTTGTTTTTAACCCCCATATGTAAAACTGCACAAATGTGAAGTTTACTATATGTTTAATCCAGAGAGTGCAAAAGAGTATTTGTAAGTCATTCATTTTCTTTGTCTTTACTGTGTGCAGATTCTCAGGGTACGGAAGTAGATCAGAACATATTGGATGCTCTTCTCTTTAATACGTCACGCATTGGACATGGATTTGCACTAACGCGCCATCCAGTCGCCAAAGAGTGGTCTAGAAAATATGGGGTTGCTGTGGAGGTGTGCCCCATCTCCAACCAGGTACACTGCTATCTGCCACTATACTGTACATCAGGGGTGGGCAGTTCCAGGCCCCGAGGGCCGGTGTCCTGCAGGTTTTAGATCTCACCTTGGGTCAACACACCTGAATCACATGATTAGTTCGTTACCAGGCCTCTGGAGAACTTCAGGACATGTTGAGGAGCTAATTTAGCCATTTAAATCAGCTGTGTTGGTTCAAGGACACATCTAAAACCTGCAGGGACACCAGCCCTCGAGGCCTGGAGTTGCCCACCCCTGCTGTACATGGATGGTAATGTTTTCCTGTTTGTAGTGCAAGTGGACTAAAACCCTTTGTCTCATCTTCTCCTTCCACATACCCTTACCCAGGTGTTGAAGTTGGTCAAAGACTTGCGAAACCATCCAGCTGCTGCACTAATGTCTGAAAACCACCCGGTTGTCATCAGCTCTGATGACCCCGCCATATTTGGTGCATTTGGCCTCTCTTATGACTTCTATGAAGCTTTCGTTGGTTTGGGGGGCATGCGTTCCCATGTAGGCTCCCTTAAACAGCTGGCCATAAACTCTATCAGGTGAAGCTCTGCTAAGATGTGACTTGTAGTTGCATTGTGTGCGCTAGCATGCTTTTGGGTGACTGATGTTCCTGTGTCTGTGTTTCAGGTATAGTTCTTTGAGTCCCGAGCAAAAGGAGAAAGCACTGTCTCTGTGGCAGAGAAGATGGGATAAGTTTGTCTCCGAAAATGCCTTTTAGTAGTAAACTTGCATTTGAAAACGACAAACAATGATACAAGCAGTCCTTTCTGCTGTGAAAGGGGCCTTTTGTAGGACAGTCGAAGCTGAATCATGAGTGTAAATGTCAAAAACTGCTGAAACAGCCACTGAGTAGGTTTGTGGTCGGCACAAATATAGTGTTGTTGCCCACAATGTTTTGTAATGAATGAAATAATGTGTCATAACATGTCGGCTACTGTGGGGGAAAAAAAGCCTTTAAAAAAGGTAGAACAGACTCACAATGCCATGTTAAATACAGTAACGGTGTCACACAGCTTTAAGTGATTGAGCTGTTAACTGCTGTTTTATTCTCTGTGGTTCTCTCGCATGTTGCATAAGTGTGACAGGTAGCTTTTGTGTGTGTGTTTTAAATCACATGACCTATGGAACATTTTCCTTTAAAGACAGCATTTTAAAAAAAAAAAACATCTGTAAGACTTTTTACTTGAATGTAATTTTAACACTTATGCCTTCAACTGACTAGTAATTAATATTTGCTTATGCAGGCAAAACTGCGCGAAAGACTTGAAACACAAAAAGTAATCATCTTTCAGAGGCTACTTTTTAAAGCAGTATCTGAAATTTAATTAATAGTTTTCAAATCATGCAAACATGAATGTTCTGAACTACATTTCACATAAAAGCAGCTGGTTATTCATTGTTCTTTTTATGTAACACCATCACTGGTATCAGAGCGGTGCATCACCCCTCATCTGCTGCAGGTGTTGAACTTGGAGAAGAAGCTGTCATCAATACATCCTCTTTTAATGTCTGGTTTCCTTAAAAATGAAGCGTTGTTAAAAACAGCGAGACAGTGTACACTGTGTTAAATTTAATAAAAACAATTTTGCTCAAAAGTTACTAACTGTTGTTTGTGTGTTTCGGCCAGTTGGGCGTTGGCGCTGTCCAGGTCTCGCCTCAGCTGCCTGTTCATTCGTGCCTGCTGCCGCTCAATAAGCAGAGTGGTACGAGCTGAGTTCAGGCGCACGCGATCGTGCTGCTCTTCTTCTTGTTTCTTCTCCAGTTCTTTTCTCTTTACATGCACAGACAACACACACATTAGGAGAAAAATGCTTAATATGGGCTAACTTTTAAATAATCCACACTTTGAGTGCAAACATGTATTTTTTTTACCCTCTTCTCCTCCATTTGATGTTTCTGGATTTGAATGATCTGCTGCAGGCTCTCAGGAGCTGTTCTCCTGTCACTGCTGGGACTCAGGCCGGGCACGGCCACCGTACTCGGGGTACCTTGAAACTGGCTTTGCCTGCCATTGATTTCTTTGTCTTGACAGCGCTTTTCTTCAGCCTTTGCCCGTGGAGACACATGAGTAACAAGGTGGAAATAAAAAAATGTTTATTGAAGCCTATAGCAGCGTTTAATGCAGTTAAATTCCTCTGACTCACCATAGACCGATTGAAGTCTTTAGTGGCGATGGCAGCTGCCTTTCTCCTTTCTATCTCAAGGCTCTGAAGTTGCACAGCTCTGTTGTCCATTCCTACTCTGCTTTGGTCATAACGCTGCTCTAAAAATTTCAGTAGAGACTATGACGTGAGCTTGACTTTTGTGTTTGACCTGAGCATGTGTATCAAGCATGGTTTTAAGGCAAAACCCACCTTCCAGCTCTTGTTGATGCCTTTCCGCTGCCTGCTCAGTCTGCTGCTGGGTGAGCCACTCTCTGAGCTGTTCCCTCTGGTTCTGCTGCCTGATCTTACTTTCTGGGTCTTCACCCACCAGGCCAGGAGGCATCATCTGTGCATCACTCTGCTCTACTTTTTTAATACGGCTGGGATCATTCAAATCATACTCTCGCCGATCTTCAGGGTGCTGGTATTGCTGCCTGTAGGCGACAACGGCTTTTTCCAGTGCACGCTTCTCCTTCATTTGGCGGCTGTCGACAATGCAAGCTACTTTGCCATAACGGAGCATATCAGCATCTGCATGACGATCACATGACACACATGTATCACAGTTCACTTTAATGAAGGATTGAATGACATCACATCAGGAAACAAATTTGAAGTAACTCACCATAAGCGTTTTGTTCCTTTTTTGCAGCTTCTACTTGTTCCCTTTTCTCTTTCACCTGCTCATCCAGGGCTTCCTTGTCAACCTGTAGAACAGTCATTTAGAGACAAACACAGTGCGTTAAGCTCCTCTGCCGCAGACTTTCCACTTCTGTTTAATTCAGACCCACAGCAGAGCCTCAAACACGCACCCCGATCGTCCTCAGCTTGTCATTAAAAATCCTTTCTTTTCTTTCAGTCTCTATGTTGCGACGCTTCTCCAGACTGGCTCTGGCGAGGCGCTCTGAAAGTAGTTCAGTTTTAAGCATTTTGGCTCACAGCGGTGGCTACAATTTAGCTGAGGATTTGCTCCCATCGGAAACTTAGATTTCAAACACACTGGTTGCTAAGACACCAGTGCTCGCGAGCCGTCGTAAGACCTCGGCTTTTTCCGGAGCACTCACCCCAGATGCATCGGATCGAAACATTTCAGCTAATGAAAGCAGACCGACTCACATTTGCTCGTCACGTTTTTGAGATGAACATCACCAAACTATCCAATCGATCCTTTTTCCTTCTCCCAGAATGTTAGTTTTGATGTTTCTATTCGGCGTTAGAGCACATTCCTGCCACTTAAGCTCTAAAGAAAAGATGTTTGAGGGACACGCAACAGTATTTTCCCATCACGCTCAGATTAAAAGTTCCCTGATGTCGGTTTCCCATCACTGATGACATCTCCGTGATTTGGTTGAGATGAGAAATGTAAACGTGCATCTCCACTGACATTCTGGTACTCATGAGCTGAAATGCTTCCAGCATGTTATACACAAGCTCAGCATAATTCTCTGCTCTCTGATTGGCAAGAAAGTTCTGGACACCCTGCACAAATGCTTCCCAGTCCTGCTGATTTCACTTTCCTTTAGGACACGTCATGAAGCACGAGTTCACTGATAAAAGTAACAGGTGATATTAGCTAGTCTGTCTGCATTTGGTTACAATGAAGCTTCTGACCTAATTTGCAGACTTTATGAGACCTTATCAGCGTTACACATGTAGCAGGATGGTTTAAGCGAGGCTCTATCACCTCCCTCCCTATGCTCATTGACGGGATCTGTTGTCGCTCGCTATTTGGTGGCTGCATTTTAACTATGGGGCGCCGTTTGTAAAGTGAAACATGCTGAAATTAACGGCAACATTTTTCCACATTTAGCTCAAAACCTTACAAAAACATGTTTTTTCGAGTCATTTTTTACAACATTTAGTAAAATATTTGTAAATTTTCATATTTAAAACACAATTTTAAATGTTAAATCTAAATGTTAAATGTCATTGTTACAGGAAACTAACTATATACTATACGGATCAACGGAAATACCAAAATAAAAGCTTTACAAAAACCTCCGGTGCAAAAGTGTGCCGGTAGGTAGTGGTCAGATTGGCTGTGTCCCAATTAAGAGACCGCACGCTTGAAGTACGCGCACTACACGTACTACGTACGCACCGTACGTAGTACGTGTAGTGCGGAAGTACGAGAAGTGCGGAAGTGAGAGGATTGTGAAATGGGACGGTCTACCCTTCTTCGCGCTGTTCAGGTTGCCTAGCAACCATGATACTAACTGCGAGATATGTTACACACAGCTTTGTGTGACAGAAATGAAGGAGAAAAATGTTTTTTTGTCACGACATCACTTTGATTAGTTGAGTATCTGAGGCTGAGACCACAGGACTGTAAAACATGATTGTTGGGCTTCATTTATGTACTGAACAGTCATTTAAGATTAGTTAGTAAATAACAATTAGCTAATGTTGTTCATGAGACTAAAATCATCTCACTGCTGTAATGTAAATATAATATGGCTTTTATATATCTATATCTATCTATCTATCTATCTATCTATCTATCTATCTATCTATCTATCTATCTATCTATCTATCTATCTATCTACACACATATATATATATATATATATATATATATATATATATATATATATATATATATATATAGATATTACAGCAGTGAGCTTGAACTCTGGGTCAGAGATTCAAGTTGCAGTTATTTATCTTTCCTATCACCTAAAATCTTCATTCAAAGACAAGCATCTTTGACAGTGTATATACAGATGTATTATACATAAGAGACAAATATTTTTCTTTTAATATGTTGGCATTACTAAATTTGGCTCAATGCTTACATATATGTGTAAAAACAAAATGTAGGAGCTGTGATAACTGTTTCTGATAGAATGAAGAGTAGACTAATATATGAAATATTCCTTTATTGGGTGAGAAAATCAGACCATGTCATAACTGCTTTAAGTCACACAGAATAGATATCAGAGCCTTAAACAGGCTGACATCTGCTAAATGGGTCAAACTGGGCAGAAAGTCTACAAACACATAACATCCTTATAGAATATGATGTAACACTATAGATCAACTTAGCTCAGAATATATAAAGCATATAAACAATTACAGCAATATGATGCAACAAACACAGCAGCTACTGATCCAAAATACTCAAAGCTTCATAGAACTGAAACAAACATTTATTTTTAGCTCCATTCTGCTGCTGATACAGACTTTAGGTTTCTGAACATTAAACTTGTTGCTGCCTTTCATAGTGTGTAACTTGAAGGCCCTGAGTACTCTGAGTACTTTCTCCCACACTGAAAACACTGGGATGATAAAATTATTTGAACATTACCTAATAAGACTGATTCAGGACAGACAGTTATGTTAAACTTTTCTAGCAGTCCTTCACAAACAGGGAACAGTCTGTCTATTCTCTCCATCTGTCAGCTGCTGCTGGCTCTTCCTCCTCCTCTTCCTCACACACTGCTGAGTGCAAAGCCTCACAGATGATGTGCAGCAGTGGGTCCCTCAGTCTGTCCTCACTCTGGACACTTGCAGTTGTCACACATGGAATTCAAATGTGTGATAAGCTGCAGGATTCAAACACAAGTGTAACTTATAAACACATGTTCATACTTTTATTCCACAATCAGAGAGAAAGAAACAGAGAGAGAGTGCAGGACAGACAGACAGGTGACAGTCTCAGGTGTACACACTGCTACAAACAGGAGGATTTAGTGTTTGTGTTATTACGAGTGTAAACAAGAAGAGTTCCAGATGGTGCAGTGGACACATGTGTGACTGCTGTGATTGAAGCATCTTTCTTTCAGCTTAACGAGTGAACCGTCAGCTTGTTCAAACACACGTTAAAGTCCGTTTGGCTCAACACCACCGAACAGAGGCAGCAATATAACATAGCTAACATTAACAGTGCAGTGGATCCTGCTTGTGCTGTGATATTCAGGACTGCAAACCGAGCAGCATCACTGACTTTCAGCTTGTTGTGTTTGTGGATATATGACTGACTTTAATTATCCATCAAATCATCACATTCTCTGTAAGGTTCTGGACAAGTATAACTGACACCAATATATCAATTACACCAGGAAATGACATGGACACGTTGAAATTAATTCTTCAACAGAAAGTAATTGATCTAGATTGTGAATATAAGGAGCATAATATAATAGATCCAGAAATAGATTCTGAAAGTAACTTTCTCTCTACTTCTGTTAAAAATTGTAATTATTTCACTCAGGAACAATATGAAAAAGAAATTAACCTAGACGGGAAGCTCTCATTAATTCACTTTAACAGCAGAAGTATGTACTCTAATTTTGATTTCATTAAGGACTATTTGCAACAATTTTCTCGCCCCTTTAGTATTATAGCCATCACTGAAACTTGGTTCAATGTTGATAAAGGAATAGATTTTTGTTTGAATGGATATGATTTAAAATACATGAATAGATTAAATAAGGCGGGCGGCGGGGTTGCTATATATGTTCATAACTCTATAAAATATAATGTTGTAACAACTATGTCTATGGCTATTGATGGAATTTTGGAATGTTTGACTATTGAGATTATGAATGAAAAAAAGAGAAATGTTATAATAAGTTGCATATATCGGACACCCAGTTCAAGTATTGACACTTTTAATGAATGGATAGAAAAAACGTTTGCTTCGGTGAACCAAAAATTACTATTTATCTGTGGTGATTTTAACATTGATTTGCTAAATCCAACAAGGTTAAAAGCCATTGATGACTTTACTGACACGATGTACAGCTTATCACTATATCCAACAATAACAAAGCCAAGCAGAATAACTTCACATAGCGCCACTATTATTGACAATATTTTTACTAATGTCATGGATTTCCAAATTAATAGTGGCCTGCTTGTCTGTGATATAACTGACCACTTACCAGTTTTTACTTTGTGTGACTGTGATTTAAAAAAAATAGATACCAAGATCATGATAGCAAAGCGAACAATAAATGAAGAAGCAATTCATGCCTTCAATTTCGATTTAGCACAACAAGATTGGAGTTCGGTGTATGAAGAGTCAGATGTGGACAAGGCTTATGATAATTTTCTAGATATTTTTACTATGTGGTACAATAAACATTGTCCTGTAAACGAACACATGACAAAGAAAAAAAAGATAAAAAGTCCTTGGCTCACAAAAGGAATTATTAATGCTTGCAAAAAGAAAAACAATCTGTATAAACAGTTTATCAAAGTAAAAACAAAAGAAGTGGAACAAAGATATAAAGCATATAGAAATAAATTGACTGATATTATAAGAACGAGCAAACAATTTTATTATAGAAGAAGATTATATGAAAATAAAAACAATATAAAAGGAACTTGGGATGTGTTAAACAACTTAATTAAACAAGGATCTTCTGGAACATCATATCCTGAATATTTTACTGATGCAAATGGTGAAAATCACAACATGAGTAATATTGTCGATGGGTTCAATAAATTCTTCATAAATGTTGGCCCTGAACTAGCAGCGGACATCCCGTGTCATAAAAATGAAAATATCAGTAATATAAAATCAAATCCCTTTTCACTGTTCCTCTCAGCTACAAATGAGCAAGAAGTAATAAATATCACATTAAAATGTAAAAGTAAGTCTTCAATGGATTATCATGACATAAATATGTCTGTAGTTAAACAGGTTATTCTGAATATTGCTAGTCCCTTAACATATATCTGTAATTTATCATTTCAGTCCGGTTGTTTTCCAAAAAAAATGAAAATTGCGAAGGTAATACCACTATATAAAAGTAATGACAAACACAGTTTTACCAATTATAGGCCTATTTCTCTACTGCCTCAATTCTCAAAAATTCTAGAAAAACTTTTTAATTCAAGATTAGAAAAATTCCTTGAAAAACATCAAATAATAAATGTTGGTCAGTATGGTTTCAGAACGCAAAGAACCACTTCAATGGCGATAATTGAGGCAGTAGAAGAAATTACTGATACACTGGATAAAAATAAATATGCAGTTGGTATTTTTGTTGATCTCAAAAAGGCCTTTGACACAATCAATCACTCAATTTTATTGGATAAATTGGAAAGATATGGTATTCGAGGGAAAGCTGGTAACTGGTTAAAAAGTTACCTAACGGGTCGGGAACAATATGTTAGCATAGGGCATTACCATTCAGAGAAACTTGGTATTATAATACCAAGTTTCTCTGAATGGTAATGCCAACACTGTTGGTAATCCCAACACTGACCCTTGGGGAACACCACATGTATACATGTACACATGTATACATGTGGTGTTCCCCAAAACTTTTCAATGTATACATAAATGATATTTTTGATGTTTCTCAAGTACTTAAACTCATACTGTTCGCAGATTACACCAACATATTTTTCAGTAGTGATGATTATACTGATCTTGTAATGACTGTAAACAGGGAGCTAAAATTAATAAAAAAATGGATGGACATAAATAAATTATCATTAAATATAAATAAAACTAAAGCAATGTTTTTTGGTAATTTAAAATATAATATAGAATTACCAATTATCATTGAAGGTGTACCAATTGATAATGTGAGTGAAAACAAATTTTTGGGAGTTATAATTGATAACAAAATTTCATGGAAACCCCACGTCAGACACATAAAAACCAAAATTTCCAGAAGCCTCGCAGTTTTGAACAAAGTGAAACAATTCCTTGATAAAGATGCACTTCGTACTCTGTACTGTACCCTGGTTCTTCCATATCTTACATATTGTGTGGAAGTGTGGGGAAATACATATAAAAATACAACTAATCCATTAGTCACAGTACAGAAACGAGCACTGCGTATTATTCACAAGGCTGGTTATCTAGATCATACTCACAAATTCTTTCTTCAGGCAAAGTTACTTAAATTCCAGGATCTGGTTAATTACAATACATCCATAATTTTGTATAAAGCTTTTACTAAACTTTTACCGGCAAATTTACAAACTAGATTTGAAATTCGAGAAAAGGTTTATAATGTGAGAGGCTTTGGAGAATTCAAATTACCCAGAACTCGAACAACCCGTAAAGGCTTTTGTGTGTCTGTATGTGGTGTGAAAATCTGGAACAGTCTGAGTTTACAATTGAAACAATGCAAAAATATTCATAGATTTAAATTTCTCTACAAACAGTTGGTCTGGTCACAGTATACTCAATGATGGTTTTTAGTGTGCTCTGTAATGTCTGTCCTCTTACCATTGCTGGTATGGATTCCAAAATAAAAAATAAAAAATAAAGTGTGCGTATGTATGTACATATATGTACTTGTGTGTGTAGATATATATGTATGTATATGTATGTGTGTTTGTTACTTGTAGTTATTACTGCCTGTTACCTGTGGTAATGCCATTTATAATTTATATATTCTGTATTCAGTTATGAAGGCTCTAATTGTTGTTTGCGAGCTGCCGTTTAGATGCTTGTATCTGCCCGGGGCTGTTGATGGGTCTGTATGCAATGATGGGCGTAGCTGCGGGAAGTTTATTGTTTTTTTTGTTGATGAGTGAGTATAGGGGTGGGATTTAATAAGTTTTCTTCGCCCCACTCCTTTTTCAGGCAATTTTAGTTTTTTTGTTTTGTGCATTTTATGTTCAATATAGGTATTTGTTGTGCCTGAAAATGAACAAATAAATGAATGAAAATGAATGAATGAAAATAACATTTATGAAGAAATTTAAAGGGGCATGCCAGTAGGTGCGTATCAATGATTGTATAAAAGATGGACGACACGACAGCTCCCCAAAAATGAAGCCAAAACGTCTCTATCGCCCCCTGGTGTCTGGCTGCAGTATAGGTCATAAATCCCGCCTCCTCCATGTTAGTGGATGGGACTGGGGTCAGACTAAAATAAATTAATTCTCCTAAGATAAACTTTTTCCAAAGATTCTTTCTTTTGTTATCAATAGTTCTCATTCCTCATTCCTGAAGAGGAAGATGTTGCCGCTAAAAGACCCCGGAGAGAGGTAGATTCTCCTCCCCCTCCTCCTCCTTTCGGCTTCAATGATGAAGAAGAGCATGATGCTGCTGATGATGAAAAAGATCCTCCTTCCCCTCCTTCTGTCTCCTCTGATGAAAAAGAGGATACTGACCCTGCTGTTGAGAATGATGAGGATAAAGAAAAGACCCCCTCTGTAGAGGATGTTTCCTCCCCTGATGAATCAGCTGTTGAATCAGCTGATGATGATGATGATGATCATCCTCTCTACACAGTTACAGAAGAAGAAGAAGAAGAAGAAGAAGAAGAAGAAGAAGATGATGAGCCCCCAGCTCCAGAAATAAAAGAGGAGAAAGCAGCCGCTGAGAATAAAGAAAACATTCCCCCGGCTCCAGAAAAAGCTACGGAAGAAGAAATAGAAGCTATTCCCCCTCCCCCGCCGCGGAACGGAGGCATACGCTTCAATGATGAGCAACTGATCAAGACTAAAACAATCTTGTCAACCGTCTGGTCTTCAGGAACCACAGCCACGGGGAGATGGAGAATGAGAGCCAGCCTGCACTCAACTGACGAATCTGATGCGCCTGACATTTTTGTCATGGAGAAATTCAACCCCGACTGTGGATTATTTCGCAGCATGATGGTTATACCAGCCAAAGAGTGGGTCGTAAGAATGCTGCAAGTGAGGAAGGATATTACAATTCTTTTTCAAACTTGCCGCTGCTGGAGGGATGCTGTAGGAGTAAGGAAATGTCTCAGCTTCTGAAAATCCCCGCCCCTCCCGGACCACGCCCCCCTTCCTTCTGTTTTAAAAGTCCGATCAAAAAGCCTTTTTTAGCTCAGAGAGAGAGATGGACTCTGCACCCCTGCTTCGCGATGAGGAGACCAGCTCCACCGATTGTTTTTCTGACGAGGGCGAGCTGGTACCCGACACTCCCGGCTACTACGGGCCTCTGAAGCGCCAGAGGCGGCAGCAGCATACCGACGAGATGGACGGCTGGGCGTCTTCTTTATTCATCGACACTGTGAAAACGGCTGTGTATCATCTGGTCAACTTGGTGATAAACAAGCATCGCACCGACGAATGTAATGGCTGTAAGATAGACCATCCCAGCCAGAGACAACACGAGTGCCTGCAAATTCTGGAGGATGATTTTTATTCCGACAACTATTATAACATCAGAAAGAAACTGCTCACTCCTCGCTTTGTCCCTTCCATTCAACGTCTGCTGATTGCCCGCAACATCAAGACTGAGGACGTTAAAGTTGGGATGGTTGCGGAGACTCTGCTTCATGAGCTGAAATCGGTGAGGAAAGTCTTTGACGCCATCACAGACGCTTATGACAATTTGGTGGGGCAAGATGTGGTTAAAATCGGGGAACTCCGTTTGGTTACGGAGTTTTACAAAGGTTGCTGATTCTTATCCTGCATGCTTCCTATATTTAACCTTGTTTTTTAAATCATGTATTCTGTTTCTTTTTAAAAAACAAAAAAACAAAAAACTACCTCGTTTTTTAATTCTGCTTTATTTTAATCATGTATTCTGTTTTTTTAAAATCCTACCTCATTTTTTAATCGTGTATTCTGTTTTTTAAAATCCTACCTCATTTTTTAATCGTGTATGCTTTAAAAAAAGTATCCTGTTTGTTTGTAACCTTTTAACATGTTTACCTCATGTTTTTAAAAAAAGAAAAAAAGAGTTTTTGTAACTGTTTGACTCTATAACTGTGTTTTATCTCAGGGTTTTGAATAAAAGTGTATTCTGTTTCTTTTTAAAAAACCAAAAAAACAAAATCCTACCTCATTTTTTAATCGTGTATGCTTTAAAAAAAAAAAAAGTATCCTGTTTGTTTGTAACCTTTTAACATGTTTACCTCATGTTTTTAAAAAAAGAAAGAGTTTTTGTATTCTATAAGTGTGTTTTATCTCAGGGTTTTTGAATAAAAATGTATTCCTGTTTTTTGCATGTTAAACCCTCTGGTTTTGAATAAAAAATATTTAAAAAGCATTCATCTCTGGTTTTTGAATAATGTATTCCTGTTTTCTGCACATTAAGCCCTCTGGTTTCGAAAAAAAAAATAATAAAAAACATTCATCTCTGGTTTTTGAATAAAATAATAAAAGCCGACTCCTGCGACGTTATAACGCAGACGAGCTTTTTATCAGAAGACGAGATGGCCGAGAAAAGTGAGATGAAAAAAGTGTATTACGACCCGCATCACCCAGGTAGTTTCGGAGGAGTAAATAGACTCCGACGTGCTTTAGAAGATGAAACTGGTAAAAAAGTTGATATCCGCAAGGTGCAGAATTTTTTATCCGAGCAGGACGCCTATACTCTACATAAGCCGGCGCGAGTAAGATTTAAGAGAAATAGAGTGTTTGTGACCAAACCCCTGAAGCAGCTTCAGGCCGACCTGTGCGACATGAGACACCTGTCTGAATACAACGACGGATTCAATTATTTATTAACCGTCATAGACGTATTTTCAAAAAAGGCTTACGCCCGCCCCCTGAAAAGGAAGACGGGTTCGGAAGTGACTGAAGCTTTCGAATCTGTGTTGAGAGAGAGTGAAATACCGGAAAATTTACAGACCGATGCGGGAAAAGAGTTTTTCAACAAGAGTTTTCAAGCTCTGATGAAAAATCACAGCATCTCCCATTTTGCTACCGCCAGCGACCTAAAGGCCTCGGTGGTGGAGAGATTTAACCGCACCCTGAAAACGAGGATGTGGAGATATTTCACCGCGCACAATACCAGACGCTATCTGGAGGTGTTGCCTGATCTGTTAGAAGGTTATAACCGCAGTTATCACAGCAGCATTAAAATGGCACCTGCCGAGGTGCGCCCCGAGAACGCGGATCAGGTGTTTCGCAACTTGTATGGAAAGACACCCGCCCGTCCTAAAATAAAGTTGAAATTTAAGAGGGCGGATCTGGTGAGGATATCCAAATTGAGAGGAGTATTTGATAAAAAATACGAACAGAGTTTCACGGACGAAATCTTTACTGTGATCAGGGTCCTTCACCGATCGCCACCCGTGTATAAGCTACAAGATTATGACGGCGAGCCCATCGAAGGGTCGTTTTATGAGCCCGAGCTGCAGAAAGTGAAACTGACCGAGGACAAAGCGTTTCATGTGGAGAAGATTTTAAAGCGGCGCACAGTCAGAGGGGAAAAACAGGTTTTTGTCAAGTGGAAAAACTGGCCGGATAAATTCAACAGCTGGGTGAAAGCCTCGGAAGTGGTAGGCGTATAAAAAAAGAGACCCCTCGCATCATTCGGCTCATTTTTTAAAATTCATCATGGAGTCCGAAGGGTTTTACGTGACCCTGCCTTCCAACGCCAGCAAGGGCTTATTTAAAGATAACACCAGCGGCTGCTACACGGTGGATCTGGCCAAACCCCTCGAGCTGACCGGAGAATGGAGCGTGGGCTTATGCGAATTCATTTATCCGCGCACATGGTACAATCTACCGCCGGACGCCTCCTACTTGGAGCTGATGCGGACGACGGAGGAAGATCAGCCCCTGGTGATTTTAAAATTCGGCAGGGGAGGTCATTACGGACGCGTTAAAGATCTATTGGATCACCTGGTGCCGGCGATCCAAAAGTACGACCCGTCCTTCGAGGCTTCATTCAACAACATCACCAAACGTCTGGATGTCAAAGGAGTCGGGAGCCATAAAATAAAGGTCTTCCCTCCTCTGGCTTACATGCTGGGATTGAAAACGAACGAGTGGTGGACTCTGTCGAAGCGCTCTACTCCGTATCCGTGCGATATGAACGCGGGCGTATATAACCTGTTTCTCTACACCGACATCGTTCAGTACCAGCCGGTCGGTGACAGTTACTCACCGTTGCTCAGCGTCCTTAACGTGAAAGGCGATTACGGAGACGTGATCAGCATCAGACATAATACGGTCCATTACTTGCGCGTATCTAAAAAATACATTAAAACCATACGCGTAGAAATTAAAACGGACCGCGACAGATTCGTGGATTTTGTTTACGGGAAAACGATAGTCAAGCTGCACTTTAAACTGGCTTGAGAATGGCGGCGCGTCTCCCGCAGGACCCCCACCGTTTTGTGAGGTATTATGAGGGGCAGGTGGGAGGTTCCCTTCCGGGTTTTTACGGAGCGCCCGTGATGTACGGCAGAGGGATAGGATCCATCTTCTCCAGACTGTTTCGTTTCGTGTCTCCTCTCTTCAAATCCGGGTTCGCCGTAGCTAAACCTCACCTGAAAACGGCCGCAACCAATATCGCTACAGACGCTGTGAAAAGAGTGATGGGTAAGCTGACAGAGCCTCGCCAGGAGGGGGCGGGGGGTATGATGGTCCTCTCCCGCAGGAAGAGGAAACGCCCTCCGGGCGAGCGGATTAAAAATAAAAGCGTCGGAGTAAAAAGTAAATCAGTTAAGGCTGGCAGTGGGAAGAGAAGGAAGCCCCAGAGGAGCTCGGACATATTTTAGAAGAAAATAAATAAATAAAAAAATGTCTCTCTTACACAAGAAATCTGCCGAATGCACCCTTGCCGAACTGGATCTATTTTCGGCTCCCATGACCCAGCTATCCATAGAGGATAAAAAATATCAAGAATGTCAGCCCCTCTCTGCTTTGAATGACAACTCACCCATTGAATTTTTCATCCCCGGAGACGGGGAAAAGTATCTCGATCTGAACGACACCATGCTCCATCTGAGAGTGAAAATTACGGAAAAGGACGGGAGCAACATCCCACCCGATGCAGGGGTAGCCCTCATCAATTATCCTCTCAACACAATTTTCAGTCAGTGCGACGTTATTCTGGGGGATCGATTGATTTCGCAGTCCAGCGCCACCCATCCTTACAGGGCCATGATCGAGACGCTGCTCAACTTTTCAGAAGACATTCTAAAGTCTAAAGAGTCAATTCAGCGCCGGTCTGTTTTACAAAGACACTGCCGGAGACATGGATTCTATAGTTATAAGCAACGGGCCGAACAAAGGGATAAAACAGAGAGCCGTTTTCACGGCCGAGTCGCGAGAAGTGGACCTGCTGGGTCCCCTCCACGCTGATATTTTCTTCTGCGAGAGGCTCCTGCTGAACTCTGTGGATTTGAGAATTAAATTGATACGCAACAGCGATGCCTTCAGTCTGATGGGAACTCGGGATTCGCAGTTTGCCCTGAAAATAACTTCGGCCTCTCTGTTTGTTAAAAAGGTCACGGTCTCGCCGGCCGTCAGGCTGGGGCACGCCGCGGCCCTGATGACAGGAAACGCCCTCTATCCTCTTTCGCGCGTTTCTGTGAAAACCTACTCCATCCCTGAAAATTCCAGGATCTGCAACCAAGAGAATCTCTTTCTGGGAGCCATGCCCAAATACGTGGTCCTGGGCATGGTTCATCACGACGCCTTCACCGGGAGGAGGGATCTGTCGCCTTTCAACTTTAGACACAACGATGTGGAGTATCTGGCGTTGTGTCAGGACGGCAGGCAGGTGCCCGCCAAAGCTTTCCAGCCACAGTTTGACCGCGGAAATTCGGTCAGGGAGTTTTATCACATGTTTTCCGCCACGGGGAGACACCTCAAAGATTTACCTCTGAGCATCGACCGCCGGGAATTTAATGAAGGGTACGCCCTTTTTGCCTTTAATCTGGAACCCAGCGAGGATGCTGACGCCCTGTCTCCCGTCTCCAACGGGAATTTGAGGCTGGAGATGAGATTCAGAGTTCCTCTGCCTCAGACCACCACTCTCATAGTGTACGCCTGCTACGACTCAATTTTGGAGATTGACTCTAAAAGACAGGTGCTGGTGGATTATTACTAAAAAAATATATACATGGATAACCTTCAGCTGGAGCACATTCTACATCGCGCCTTGGGAGACGTTTTCTGCGGGGTTTGGGCCTCGGACCAGCTGGCCTTTTATTATTATTTATTTATTTATTTATTATTACTTTATAGTAAACACTCACCCCTCGCACTTGAGGGGAGAACACTGGCTGGCTCTAACTCTGGAAAGGGACGGTTCCTCCACTTTTTTTGACTCTTACGGATTCCCTCCCGACTTTGCTCACTATCCCTCGGTCATCTCAGAGTTTCTGGAAGGCCGCTCTGACAAAATACTCTATCACGATCGTCAACTTCAGCACCCTATGTCTGTCGTTTGCGGGCAACATTGCATTTTTTATCTATGTCACAAGGCTCAGGGGTTATCCGTCGGTAAAATACTTTCTCTGTACTATAACGATGTGTTTAAAAATGATGACATGGTGTCTGACTTTCTGAAAGGACGCTGCCCCGCTCGCTCTCGCAGAGGTCATCACGGGGCGTGCTCCTTACAAAAGTTTAAAGATGTGTGTATCGAATAAAGAAACGTAAACAAAAAAAAAAGTTTGTTGCAGCGTTTTTTATTTCATTTGTAAACAAAAAACATTTGATTTTACATAGAGGTCCAGGTCGGGGAAAGCATTATTTTGACCCGAGAAGGTTTTCTCCCCCTTCGCGCAGGTGTCTGTCCTCCCTCCTCCTCCTCCACAGATTTAAGACGCGCATACTGGTCGCGAGCTCTACGGTTATGTATTGAGGATGAGGGTATGTTTGTTTCGACCAAAGTAGTTAAAAACGCGTTCCATCCTTTCGGTCGCGTTTGGTTTTTACTTTTAAAAGAGAGGGAGAGGTTTTTAAATAGATCGATCATGTGCGAACCCCGCACCGCATCCCCCTTGTAAACAAATTCACCCCTCTTTGTCCATCCTCCTCCACCCTCAGCTAATTTCTGCATAATGTAGCGGGCGTTTTTGTGATCTCGAGGGGGTAAGGATTTTAATACTTCTTCCATCATTTCATCATCCTCCTCTCTGGGCCGCTGCACCTGCTGCTGCACTTGTTGCTGCACCTGCTGATGCACCTGCTGCTGCACCTGCTGCTGCGCCTCCTCGGGCGGGAGGTGGAAAGTCACCCTACTCTCCTCGTCCCGGTCCTGTTTAGAGAGTGTGAGATATCTCCGCAGCAGAGACTCGTATCTTTTGATTTTTTCATACGAATTTAGCCGCGGATCCTCCAGTATGGCTTTCATCTTTTCGTCCAAATCGTCTTTGGCAGTTTCTCTGACGGTAGGCTCGGTGGGTCGGGTCAGTTTTTTCAACTCGTGAGAGGGAACGAGAATCATTTTTTTAAACATCTCAGCGTTTTTGAAATATTCCTCCCAGCAGGTTCCCCAGAATGGGTACGGCTGCGGACAACAGAGGGAAAAGAAACCCGCCCGTTTGTTTCTTTAAAACTTGACGTTTACGGTTTAAACTCGTTTTCTTGTCGGCCAGCAGCCTGATGATCTTTTTCTGGCGTTTCAGTTTTTGGTATTGAGGAGCGGAAAGAGGTATGTTTCCCCTTAAAAGATTTAAAGCTATCTCGCACAGCGCCTGGAGGAAATCCGGGGAGCTGTGAGCGAGAATGTCTTTGCGTTTCTGCGGCGACGCGTGGTACAGAGCTTGCAGTAAGACTGCGTTTCTTTTTATACGCTGAGACATGGCTACTTGGGTTTAGGCAAGTAAATGACGGGGTACTGCCCCGGAAGCAGACCGGCGCGCACTCTGTAGCGTTCTGGGCACGAGGGAGTGAGATCGAGGATTAAATACCCGTGGGGCTCCTCGGTGGCGTCTTTGAAACTGTCTGAGAAAAATGTTTTTTGCGAAGGGAAAATCTGACGGGCCAAAATCTCAATCTGCAGCTTGTCTCTGGGGTTTTTAAACAACACCATATAATTGGAGTTTAAGCTGATGGTGCGGCTGTATTTACCCTGATGGAAAACATTCTGGGTCAGCATCATGACCGAGACGTTTTTATGGTGGCGGTATTGAGTGAAAATTTTAACCACTTCCTGGTGATCCGAGGCCTGAAAGATGACGTCATCCAGCACCACCAGAACGTCTCGGAAATCTTCAAAAGAATCAGGCAACCCCTCGACAAATTTAATGTTTTTATTGGTCTTTGAAAGCTCCTCATACATGGGTTGAAAAGAAGTATAAATCCACACAATATTCGCGGGCACAGTATCCATGACGCGTTCACAGTTTTCCAAAACACACTTTACAAAATGAGTTTTCCCACACCCGCTAGGACTCACAACTAGACAGGAAAAAGGCACTTTCAGTCTGTGATCAAAATCAGTTTCCTCCATTTTTTTTTTTTTTTTTTTAGAAGAAAACTAAAACAAAAACACTAGTACCCGAAAGGCAGAGTTGTGCCGTCTGGAAAGAGACGTCTCTTGTCGTAAACCACGCGAAACTTTTTCTGAAATGTTCTGTTTTTGAGCACAAAGCCTCTCTTATCCCTCTGAATACCGTTCTGAGGGGTCTCGAGCTCCACCTCTTTCATACCAGAAAGGTAACTTTCCACCAACCCGCTCATACTGTCGAAATTGACACGTTCGCAACATTCTCTCGTCTGTGTTATTCCTTTCATTTTTACCACCAGTTTCTTTTTGTTTCTGGTACGGTAGGCGTAACTCTTTGGACCCGCGGAGACGAATTCCTGGATGGTGTCCCCGTCTAATTCGTCCGTGAGATCCCCTAGATAGTTGCCCAGCTCTAAAGGTTCCTCCCCCTCTTTCACTACGTAGATCAGAGAGTCGGTGTCGGTGTACAGAACGCTGCACTGCAATTTTTCTAAATACTCGCAGAGTTTTAGACGGGCGTAGGCTGTGGTGAAAGCGGCGATGAAAACGTTATTGGTAGCGCCGGGAGGTATCACGCACCGCTCGTTATAGCTCCACTGAATTAAAGCCACTTCCTGTTTTTTGGTCTTTAAAAAAGAGACGTGTTTAAAGACGTACTGTCCTGAAAAGACGTAGTTAAAAAACTGACTCGGCTTTCTGACCAGAGTGGTCTGAGTCAGGTTGGTTCTCTGAGCAAACTTTCCCCAGAAACTGTTGAGACACAATTTCGAAACTTGTCTTTTGGCCGGATTCACCTCTATTTTTGACGGGTCTAAACGTATGCCCTGATGCCTGTGGTACTCTTCCACGTATTTGTTCCTCTCATCCTCGTCGCGAGCTTCCGGAGGATAACCGGAGGCTTCCTGTTTGCCTTTGAGAAAAGTGTTAATATAACCGGCGAAAATATCGCTGCTGCGACTATCAAAGTGCCAGACCTCTGTGATTTTAGCCACTCTGTAACCTAATTCTAAGGCTTTGTTAAACTCGACGGTGACCCAGACCCCGGTGAGAGCTCTGGCCTCGTCGTCGTGAAGGCACGGACCGCTTTGTTGATTAGTCTCGGCGCAGGTGCGACAGAGGGAGAATATTAATTTACCTCCGGGGGTTTTGTACGGTAGAACGGGGAAATAGAGCCCGCGCGGCGGGTAAACGGTGGCTCTGATCAGCCCGAAATAACTGCGAGGGTCTGCAAAATTCTCTCTGATGATTTGGGGGTGATGCAGAGGGTAAGCGCGCTTGGTGTTGACGTAAGGGTACAGGGATGTGACGTCTACGTAATACACATTTTCTCCTGGCGAGGCGCTGTAACGCAGCCTCAAGGCCGAAGTGCGGCCTCCGTAAAGTCCCGAGCGAGGAGACAGAGGTTCCGGGACTTCGTAGCTCCGCATAAAATTTATAACCTCCTCGTTCGATTTTTTCATCTTGTTCCATTCGTGCTCCCACAGAGTGACCGTGCGGACTCTGTAAACGTTTCTCAGCTCCCGGAGCCTCGCCTCAGCTGAGGCGTGCAGGTCCCCGTAAGGAGCGCGGGTCAAAGGGCAGATTTCCTCAGGCCTGTAGCATTTTGGACAGCCGTGATAAAAGCATCCCAGAAATTCCCACACCCACTTTTCCCCGTTAATCAGCGCGTATCCGTCGACAAAGTACGGGCCTATTTTTTTCTCCCCACCGGTTGTGAGAGCGTGTTGAACGGGAATTTTCTGAGAGTGAGCTACCCACTCCAGCCACTGAATGGACGCGTGCGAATAGGCTCTGAACCTGCGCCCGTAGTTGTCGGGCGAGGGAATGGCCAGACTGTTTTCGGGTAGGAAATTGGTGAGAAACACTTTCATGCAGGCTGAAGCTATAGTGACGCAGCTGAAAGGGTCTACTTTAGTTTCGCCTATAAAACCGTCTCTGAACTTTACGCACGCCTCTCTCAGGATATTAACGTCGTTTCGACAGTAATACAGGGACTCTTTTTCAAAGTTAAACACTCCCCGGGAGGCCTTGCAGTGCCAACGCAAAAACTCTGCCCGTTCGGGGGGTGACATGCGCTCCACCCCGTAATCTGAAGGAGGAGGGTACGGACCCGAGTATTTTAAACGGTCCCGTGAGCTGAATTTGTGAGGAAAAAATCCCTTGGATTTGTCCTCGAAGCCTAAAGCTTTGGGCATAGCGCTGAGACGCATGGTGAGAAAAGAAAGCGAGTCTATGAATTTGAGAAGGAAATCGGATTCTGTGAAACATATAATTTTACTGCCTTGCATGATGAGAGAGGGCGTCATCCCACCCCCCACCAGGTGACTTAGAATTAAATAGCTGTCAAACCCTTTCGCGTTGTGTGCAACGAACGTGGTCTCTCTATATCTTTTCCTTCTGTATCTTTGGAGAAACTTTTCAACACAGTCTACACCGTAAGCGTGCCACTCTTCTCCTTCTAGAGATTTTGTGCACACTAGGTAAGGGACGTGCGCCCCCTCCCTGTCTGGGAAGGTTTCAAAGTCATAAAAGATTATGGAAGCGTTATCAGAGTTTTCATGTTTCAAAGGTTGGATGTAACACAGGTGTTGATCGTTGTCGGGAGGAAGCTCCGCGCGACAGATTTTACATCTGGCGGCTGTGCACCTGTGCATTCCGCGACGGGAGAGGTGCTTGCAGTCCGGACATTTATACAATTGTTGACAAACGCTGAGGTCTGAACCGGAGTGAATTCTAGGTTGTTTGTGCTTTAAATAACACGCACGTGTGCGACATGATCTGTTACAATCCGTACAGATTACAGAGTCCAGAAAGTGAGAGGGGCATGCGGGGTCAAAACAGAGGTTGCAGCGGTTTTGACAAAAGTGTTCCTCTCTTTTATAATACCCGCGGTGACACTCCTCGCAAATGTACTGGATTCCTAAAAATGTTTTTAGATTTTTTATCCCGTAATAGTGATGGTGGAATAAGAATAAGTACAGCGGGTGAGGCGTGTTCGGGTAGTCTGTTTCGATTAATGAAAGAGTTCTGTCCTCGGGCGGGCGGTAAAACACGACGATTTTACGTTTTAGTATTTGTTCGAATTTACCTATGTCGGTGAGAGTTACCTGAGTGCGATCGCTCAACCCCGCTAAACGCTGCAGCTCTCTGCCGCGTTCCAGGGCCTGTTTATCTGTGAAATGAGGTTGAGTGAGGTGAATCAGGTTGATGGCAAAACACAGATTATCGTTTTTGTTTTTTACCACGTACAGACAGCGACGCTTTTTGACTAGAATTTCATCATCTAACATTTTTTGAATCTTTTTACGCGGGTCATTACTGCCACCGCCTCTAGGATTTCTAATTACTTGCACAACAATTTCTAGGGGAGAGCCTGCGACGATCGCTCCGTTTGATTGTATCAGCCTGGCTAGCAGGTCCTCAAAAACCGGTACAATGTTTTCAGCGCTTTCGTCGTCGACGTTAAAAACAGAGTGATTTCGCGCGTGCTCGCTGATGATCTCCAGTTGAACCCGGTCGTTACGACTAACTTCCGGTCTGACCCTATCCGCTAGATCTACGAAATTATCCCTGACGTCGAGGTAAAATTGAGCGAGGTCGCTCGCTTCATCCGGAGAGGGAATGTTAAATACTCGCCTTATTTCGAAATTATTAAAATGTTCGCGGCGAGTCACCGCATCGTTCTGTACCCGAGATCCTCCTCCTCCTTGTTGATGCTCCGCAGGCCGGTCCTCCTCCTCCCTGGGCTGCTGATGATGATGCTGCTCCACCTGCACCTGCTGCACCTGCTCCTCCCCCTGCTGCTGGTCGTAGAGCTGAAGAGCATTTTCTATCGGCTGCAGAGGGTCAAAGTTCAGTAGACCGGCAAGCCGTTCGTTTTCAATGTTTTGAAGGAGGACCTGCAATGCGTTTTCTAAAGGTTGTAGTGGATCGTTCGGTGGTGGGGCTATATTGTTTTCTATCGGTGGGGCTAAATGTTCATCGTTTCTGTTTAATTCTGCCACGGCTTCCAACAAAGCCTCAGGAATGCTGTGTTCTTCCGACATGATTTTCTTTATTTCTTAATTCACAGACTTTTACATGCTTTTACTTTACAGGTCCTTGTGTCTGTATATCGATGCATATGTGCGAACTGTTATGGCGTACATGAAAGCGAGGTTTTCAAGGATTCTCTTCTTATGAAGCATCCGTCGAGCTGTAAGAAAAGACGGACAGAATGTATTTTTAAACCTTACATTTTTTATTTTTATAGAGCAGAGAAGTTTAATAGGATCGATTCATCCCCCCCGTCAATTACCTCTCAGTCTCCTGAGAGGAGCTCTCAGTCTCCTGAGAGGAGGAGGAGCTCTGGACGGTTCCTCCTCCTCCTCCTCAGCCTGATTTTCTTCCGCCTGATTTTCTGTATCGGTCTCTGTCGGTGGGAAATAAAACAGAAGAGATTTAAGAAAACAATCTCCTCCTTCCTATTTTTTGAGAATGAAAAAACTTTTTATTTACCTCGCTCCTCCGCCCGATTGTCTGTAGCGGGGGATTGGTTAGGTATATCCGCAATCTCGGCTGCCGAGAAATAAAACAGAAGAGATTTAAGAAAACAACCTCCTCCTTCCTATTTTTCGAGAATGAAAAAACTTTTTATTTACCTCGCTCCTCCGCGCGATTGTCTGTAGCGGCGGGGGTTTGTATAGGTATATCCGCAATCTCGGCTGCCGAGAAATAAAACAAAGAGAGAAAGATTTAATAAATAAAAACTTTCTAGCACGCTTTATACCACTCCAAGTCGGGAGGGGCGGTATAGCACACTCGGATTACTCCGCCACATCCTGATATTTATCGAAATGACGGATATTGCATCATATTGTTTACCTTTTGGTTTAAAAGGTATTTTCCTGCAGTTCTCCCGGTATGCGTTGACGAAAATAACGTCGTCGTCTTCTTCTTCTTTTCGCTGCGGCGGGGTCTGTATATTCTCGATTACCTCTGTCGAGAAATAAAGCAAAACTTTTTTAAAAATCTGCTCCGGGTCGGGAGGGGCGGTATAGCACACTCGGATTACTCCGTCACATCCTGTTATTCAACAAAATGGCGGATAATGCATCATATTGTTTACCTTCGATTTTAAAACTTTTTTCTCCGCGGTTCTCCCGGTATGCGGAGACGAAAATAGCGCCGTCTTCTCGTTCTTCTCTTCGACGCGGCGGCAGCGGAGGTTCTGCGGGGGATATGGCTTCTAATTCGCCGCGGAAAACGGCCGGATTTTCGCTGTTACTCACTGCACTATCAATTGCTTCTGTAAGTATCAGAGCATGGTTAAATCAAGTCTATCTAAACTTATTTAAAAAATGGTATATACTTATTTAAACGTACCGTAGTCCACTTGCGTGAAATCATTGATGTAGAAATCTAAAAGAAAGTAATCAAATTATTGACATCTCTGTTGATATATAATTTAAAGTCGTAAAGAAAAAAACTTACCGGGGTGAGGTATGAACAGTTCTGGCGAGATGGCCCTGGCGCTCTGATCGGCGGTGTTGTTTGAACGGAATGCTGACATAATATTCACGGATTCTTCCTCGCGATTGGTAGAACTGTCACAGTAGGGGCTGAGCAGATAACGACTCCCCTCCCGTTTCTTCTCTCATTTTATCCTAGTCTAGCGAAGCATCTGTTTTTCGCATCTTTCTCTTGACAATACCGATAGTTAGAGAGGGTTGTTTTTTTTTGATTGCCTTCTTGCGAACGCCGTCTGTTTTCCACATTCTGCAACGGTAAAATATGGCTTTGAGACGGGTATTTGTTTTACCAAATGGACAATTGCTGTTGACAAAACTCGCCTCATGGTTGACTCTTTCCCACAGAGGGGGGTGCTTTAATAAACTTATTCGAATATGAGCTTTTTTTTCCGCTAAGGCTTATTTTAGGGGAGGAGATGTACGAAATTATTTACCGGGTTACAAGCAATGATAATATCGGCTGTTGACTCCTCAACGTCATCATTTTCTATCTATTGAGAAAACCCATTGTAAAAGTACCCGCGGTGTGTGTGTGTGTGTGTGTGTGTTTGTGTGTGTGTGTGTGAAACAAGATCGCCTGTCGCGGCAATTATGGTTTGTTTTTTCAGTCTCTTGTAAAAAGGACTCTCAAAAGGAAAAGTAGTATTCAATTTTTTACACATAGGCAGCCTGTAGGTTACAAGCGGATAGAAAGTTCTTCTTTTCATCACAAGCTATGGTGTATCTTAAAGGTTTTTTTTTTTTTTTTTTTTTACAGCGTCTGTATTATAGGAAAATAAAATACTATTGAAATCTCTACAGGAAGTCACTCTTTATTTCCATTACAAACGCCGGTGCAGCTTAAGAAAGTAAAATTACATCCGCTCTGTCTCTCTATACATCACAGAATCATCTGCTGCATCACCGCTGTGCTTAGGGAACATGACGCAACAGGTCTGAAAATGACTAGACACTTCCGGAGTATTTCCGGTAGGGTCATAAGGTCCGGATCGATGCCTTCCATAGTAAATATGCTGTATTTGAATATGTCATATTCAAAGCCTTCTTCTTTGGGAGAGCAGATCTCATCGGACACAGGACCGCTGTGGGGCTGCAGAAGGAAATCCATCTTGTGTCTGTGCCTTAGAAATTGTGACGGACTCCACCTCTCTGCTTTTTTATTCCCCTCCAACAGATGGCGCGCTTCTGGAGGTTCACCCCTCCTTTCTCAGGATGCGATTCGACACGGTTAGCAACAGATGGCGCGCTTCCGGGGTTCACCCCCCTTTCTCAGGATGCGATTCGTCACGCGGGGGGTTTCCCACCCCCCTTCTCCGGATGCGATTCGTCACGCTCATTACACGCTTCCGGGGGGGAGGGGCGGGAGGTCAAAAGGTCGTGATTAGGGCCATCAATCACTTCGGATCAAATTTTGTCATAAGCTGTATGGGATTATCTCTCTCACACGTGACAGAGATGCCTGTAAGCCAAATTGCAGGGCATCGATCACACAGTCGTTATAAAAACCTGTGAGTCAAAGCGCAGGGCACAGGATTCTGGGGCACAGGATTCTGGGACACAGCTGCAGAGAGGAGGCGGGAAAACAGCGGCAGCAGAAGGAGGAGGGGTGGATCGCGGATTGGCGATGTGACGGGTCAGCGGCACCAAGTGTAACCGGTGTGATTCTGCGTTGTGTCTGATAAAAAAGGTAAAAGAAAGAAAGACCTCCAAGTAAATAATTTGCCCACTCCAGCTCCTCTCCCACAGGGGAATTGTAGAAAAAGGGCTGGCATTTATTTTTTACATTAAACATAAAATATGCATTTACACGTAACATATTTGACATAAGATAAAACAAAAACAACAACATGAAATCCGACATACCTGATAAAAAAGGTAAAAGAAAGAAAGACCTCCAAGTAAATAATTTGCCCACTCCAGCTCCTAGACCAAATACAAACAGTGGGGAAGAGGATTAGCTCAACCCACCACAGCTCCCAAGCTAGCAAGGAGTATATATTCATGCTAGCATTTATGGCGCCTAAAACACATTTATGATACACACATACTACACACTTATAACATCTTACAAAAACAGGCTTAATAATGACAATAACTGAACTAACATCGCAATCATAAACATCAGGGTGGCTAAATATGAATTATGTGTGTTTCAAGGTGTTGGAAAGAAATGACACCCACCTCTCCCACAGGGGAATTGTAGGAAAAGGGGAGAGGCAAAAGGGGTACACTGTATTTATAGTATTGCACCAAAGAAGAAGAAGAAAAGAATGAGGAGGGGCTCTAACTGATAATGAACACAACTACAGGCTTGGAGGTCCTAAAAGTCCGGTATAAAAGGAGCAGTTTGGGGGTTTAGAACACATTTTGTGTAATTATAACAATGTGATTTATGACTCTGTTACATTAACACATTTCTAAACTCTAAAATAAGCTAAAAACTCCTACAAATCCCCCTTTTTATCTGCCCTATGGCAGATAAAACTAAACTAAATCTCTCACCATAATGTTTTCATACTGTGACTCCCCATTTCCCAAAAGTGGCATCATGGTGTCGGCCTTTGTATCAGATTCTCCCACAGCACGATTGATGAGTCTTACGAACAAGGCTCTGATACAAGGCACACAACAACACCCACATGTCACTAATACTGCAATAAAAACAAACAAAGAAACCATAATTGACATAATGAAACATTTCCATTGCCCAAAGACAGAGGTCATCCACGCTTCCAGCGGGTCATCTAATCCCGAATGCTCCTACATTGCGGTGGACAACGTCTTCAGGCCTTCCAGAACTCGGGTCACAGAGCCGTCAGGAACTGTTATTTGGAATGAAAGTACAATACATATCCCCAAACATCGCGCAAACGCCCCCTTTTTCTCCCAACAACATATCTAACGCCATCCGATTTTGTACTGCCATTAAAAATGTTGGACTCAACTGTTCAGCAAGCCCTTGCATTTAATGACAGCACAAAGATCAAATGTATACCAGATTGTGGACCCTTTAACGTAGTCCAACTCTATACCGCCATAATAATCAAAACACTCATCTGATTTACCTGTTTCACTACGTTTGGTTCGCTTCACCGTGGCCTGTGATGGTGGAGTCGCTGGAATGGATTCAGGTCTGTCTCTGGGCAATTCACTTATAAAAAAATCACAGTTACAATAACCACAGTCACACCTAACACTACCGTTTCTCTCCAATTCCCCCTCAACCAGCCTAGAGAAGTTAACATAAATTAAATGTAGATAAAAAGGCTCGTCTGTTTACATCTCTCCCTCGCAGAAGGCTTCTCTGCAGAGCATCAAATCTGCATGGCAAAGTGACACACTTTAGGTGATCTTCATCCTTGGGAAAAGTGGTGTCAACTATTTCCCAGTCTCCTAGTATTTGTGCCTTACACAGAATCACAATTCCATCGCTGGACTTCCTCTGCGCTGTCACTTTTGGAGCTTGGCACGCTCTCTCCATCCCTCAGGTTCTCATGTTCCAACGCTGCTGAAGATTTAAGGCAGAGCACGTCGTACACCTTAGTTGTCTTCCTCAGCGTCAACATTGAATCTTTCATTTTATTTAAAATCTTGCTGTTTGAAGTCTCCTCTTGATCTCCTGGAAGCTCAGTAGCACAGCTCTCTGTGTGATGTCTGCTGTGCTGAAGATGATCTCTGATCCTCCTGAAGCCTCTCTCCTGGCCTCAGCTCCCATCTTGTGGACGATCCTCTCAGCCACTCCTTCTCGTCATGGCACCTCATGACATCTACAGATTAAAAAATGACACTCCTCTCGCCACACGGCTTTCACCATGTGTCAACTCCCCAATGAGACATGTACAAGAATGTTGCACATTCTCTCTAAAACAATCTCCAGGGTTTCCCACTTGGAGCAGCCATACTCCAACCTGTAACCCTGTGTAAAAACATTAACCAGCAGTCACATGTTAAGCTTGTTTAACTCCCAGCTCCACCTGGAGCCTGTAACCTGGAAGACAAATCTGTTAAATCAAACTTCACATTTGCAACCAACTATAGATCATGAGAGTGATAAAGTACTCAGCATAACAGACAAGTATCATGTGCAGGTTTTCTCCAATCATTAAATCACTATTATTACCATAATTTGTCCCAAATCATGAATCATCCCAATTTATTCCACAATTTAATCTGTGACTTCCCTTAAGCAATGTCACTCCACCCGTTTTATCACTATGAGTTCAATAGTGGCCAGCTAATGAGCCCATCTTCAACTATTCCATAAACACTGCATCCCTTATTTGTTTTTCTCATGTCACTTGTCTGCTTCTGCTGAATCCTCCACAATGCACTCTTAAAGAAAACAAACATTAGCAACACATGGATCGTGTGGTGGGCAGGCGTCGGCCATCCACATTCCAGAGGTGCCGTAAAAGGCCATAAAATTAAGCCTGCTGTAAAAAGAATGACACTGGTTTCAACACAGGAAATTTCTCACGTTATTCACATCGTCAAAGTAACCTTCAACATTTTCCCAACAACACAGTGTAACAGCATCACCAACTCATAACCTGTAGTAGAGAAACAAACATCCACCAATTGTTCTGTTAGAAATCACATCATCAAATCACATGAAGAACTGTAATGCTGTAGAAAAGAGAATGCAAATGTTAGCGCTGCGCAGGTGTGTACACACTTTCTCACAGTTTCCTCTGTGAGCAACACAAGGTAGTGAATAACACCCCTGGTAGATGCACAGACACAGAAAGTGGCACTTAAAAGGTTAAATCGTCACGCAACCTCGAATGTTGCTGTCATCTTTCTGCTCCTGTAAAAGGAAACACATAAATTCATCCACCCTTTTGTCCTGTCTAGGTGGAGGTTAACCTTGAGTTGTGGTCAAGTCTTGTCAGCTTTTACCAGTCAGTCAGTTTGTTTTTATTTCCATTTCATTCATTCATCCATTCTTTCTTTCTTTGCTGATAGTGGAACTCATCGTCGCATTTAGTTTCCACTCTCAGCAAAATGACGTCATTTCAAAAAGAAAAAGAAGAACTTTAGATCGGATTACATCGCTGAATCCTTTTTAGGCAGGGACTCTCATTTTCTAATTGTCCCAGATAAGTGGCTTTCTCCTGAGCCCATTTTAATGTGGAGAAACTCACTTGCAACAATTTTCTTGACGACGTGTAGCACTTTTAATTCCCGACGTGCAGATCTGCTTAAAGAAAAGAAATTCCCAAACAGAAATCAGTGCACTGTTCAAAAATAAAAATAAAATGACAAATGACAAATAAAACTGAAAAACAAAAGAAAATAAAAAATACAGAAGCCCGGTCTTAGGACTTGTCACAGAATATTCTTTCTCTCATAGGTGAGAAAACACCAAATCTAAAACTTGGTGCCATGGTAAAACCTCCCCCATACTTCAGAAACAAAAACAAAACAAAAAACAAAACAAAAACAAAAAATCTGCTAGTTTCACTCATTCAAACTCTGGCTGCAGGATTCTGTTCACCCCTGCTATCATGTTCCCCAAAATAATACTAATTCAGTCGTCTATGTATCAGTTCTCAACCCACTCAATAAACCAGACAGGATGATGGTAACAGCATTACCTACTTAAAATTGTGTTTGATCTTCATTACGTGTGTGTGTGTGTGTTAGTCGGGTTAATACATTTTCTGTTTTTATGTATCCTTTTATGTACCTTCCCCCCTTTTTTCTGAAACAAAACTCCGTTCACTCCAAATTTTGTTTCAGAGACATCTAAATGAAAAACTCTGTCATAGTCAGGCACAGCTAAACCCCAAATGCTTGCAGGTTACCATAGGCAACCACGCTGTGTGTTGTCAACCCCTTCTACAAATGCCCTCTTTTAATGTGTTACACTTTGTGTATGATTTTTTGTTATCTCTGGTGCATATTATCTGCATGTGTGGTGTCACCTTTCCATTTTTCTAACGTGTCACCTTTCCATTTTTCTAACAGTACACTTGCATACCTCAGTGCTTGTCTTCCTCCCCCTTTTGTGGTGGTCTGGACACTGTGTCAATCCTCCACTTCCAGGCAGTCGTTTGTCTCCCCAGATTCCTTAACCTAATTTGATTCCCCACACTAAAACAGCAGCCTCAGTCCTCTTCTGCTCCTTTTCTTCTCTCCCACTTTTCAGTCCAATGGCAGTCAGTTTTCTTCAGCTTTGTCTCGTGTATCTCTTTGTCCCACTGTCTCTTTCATTGCCATCTCGCTCCAAACATGGCAAATGTCAAGCTCAGACAGTCTTCTCAAAAGTCCTTCACACACAGTGAGGTTGCAGCTTGCTGGAAACGCATCTCCATCCATCCAATCTAGATGGTGGTTCTTCTCTTTCTGATGCCGTTTGCCCACAGCGCTGCTGGACCTCTCTGCTCAGAACTCTGGTATTGTCTCTTGGACTCCTGTCCACTGTTGATGTTCATGCTCGTGCTTCTGAAACTGCACTTGGTGTCTTCAGGGAGAGATCAGCTTCCTTGGAGCTTGCTTGTTCAGGACGAGGACGAGAAGCTGCAAAGCAATTCAGCCAAAAATTCTGGCTGGGTGTTTCTATTTTTTCTAATGATTTTAACCTATAATTTTCTCCCGACTGCTGCCCCTGGAGAATTGATCCAGGTCCGTTCCCCACCTGTAATCGACAGACTGAGAGACTTTCATTATTCACTGTGACTGCATATATTTTCATCACTCCTAAAGCAACACATCTCTACTTATTTTGTTTTGTTCTCTACTGACTTTAAACCCCAAAAATGATATTTCTATTTGGTCTTAACCGCAAACACAAAAATCTTCTTGATGTTGTTGTTAATTATTTTCATCCACAATACTCCAAATTATGTTTTCTTTTGTGTCCAGCAGGGGAAGAAGATGACCTGTAGCGTCACTGCTTCCCCCAGTTGGAGACAATTTCCCACTCACGCTTCCACACTTTTTATTTTCTTTGTTTTCATCATTTTCTTTCTCTCTTTTTTATATATCTGTTTCACATCCCTGAGTCTGTGTTGGTAGTTCAATCTGTGGGTTCCAGTTTTACTTTGAAGGTCTGCGTCTCGTCTTGTTAATTAGGATCAGCTGTGCCTCCCTCTGGTTTGCCATTTCGTGCTCCTCTGTGTGTGTATTTATAGTGTGGGTTGCCTTTACTGGTTGCCTTTTACTGTTGTTTCTCTATGTCTCACTGATTTTCATCTTCATGTTTCTTCCTACTACTCGTTTCAGGTTTGTTCTTTAGTTTTCCCCAGTCTAAGTTTTGGTAGCTCCCCATTCCTCATTTGCTGTTTTTGCCGCTTTGCCACCCCTGTAAATAAATGCTCACTCGCATTACAGCATTTGCCTGCATTTTGGGTCCTTCCTTCACAAACAACACACGAGGTATGTACCAGCTCACTCCCGGTGGCTACCTGGCGGGGCCTGGCACCTGTTGCTCGGTCAGGCCTCCTCCGGGGTGCGGGGGGCCCTCGGGCCTCCGGCCTCTGGGCCTGCGGCTCGGTTCACTCTGGCACAGCTGGCTGCCGGCAGAGCCGGCGGGCACGCCGGTGCAGCCCCCTCTAGCTTCTGCTCGGTGACTCCTGGGTGACGCCTTGTCTGGGGATCCTCAGCCCTTCCCATGAGGGTGGCACGGATGCCCCTCCGGTGGTCCTCCTTGGGCTCTTGCACTCTGGGGCCTCTGGATGTCTGGGGCCTGGATCTCCTCCATGCCTGCTTCATGCCCTGGGGGACGGGGCTATGGCTCGCTACATCCTCTTGCAGACCATTACATGTGGAAACCATTTGAATACAAGCGCGCTGATCCACACAGGTGTGCACACGGGTATTCACTGTTTGTAGACTTAAATTACACCTTTCTTGGCTGCTACTTCAAAGCACATTGTGCGCTGTCTGTCCTGCGTGCTGCACAACAACATTCAATATTTAGTATTTACTGCTGTTTACACTTAGCTAGATTAATGTGATGGTGTTGTGTTTAGTATGTTGCTTTGGGTTTTTTTTGCTTGTTTTCTATTCTTCTTCTCTCAACAGGTGATCCAGGAGATTTTTTTTTCTCCCCCCCTCTTTCACTGTCCCTCTCCCCTTCTGTTTTTCTTTTCCTTCCTCTTTCTTTCTCCCTTTCCTATCCCTCACTCATGTCTGTCCCGTCTGTAACAACTGAAAATAAAATAAAATAAATAATAAAAACAAAGGTCGATCAAGTGTATTTATAGTTGGTGTCTGCCTGTGCTTCTCGTCGCGTCGTCTGTGTTTCTCTGTGAATCTCCCGTGTAGTCTGCATTATTCCATGTTTCTTCGTGTCTCTCTGCTCCTCGCTCCATGTCCTCCATTTTGTATTAGTTTTCCCAGTTTAGGTTTATGTTCGGTTCTGCCCACACCTTGGTTTTGTGCACTGTAAATAAAACCCACTTGCACCTCCGCCATTGTCTGCTATTGGATCCTCCTTTCTCACCCTCCACACGACTGCCACCCCAGCCGTGACAGTTTGTCCTGGACTTCAGCTACAATGAAAAAGACACAAAGCTGGATTTATTCTGTGTCTTTGCTGCACAGCTGCCTCTTCTCCTCTCATCCTCTCCCCCTCCCTCTCCTGTTTCTACTTCAATCATGAATCTGATCAATGATCAGCTGATCGGCTCTCTTGTTTGTTTATTGCTCACTTTGCGCCAGAAAGAGGAAACCAGCGGATGTCGCGCTAAACAACAGCAGCACGTTTAAGCTTGATCAGCTGTTGTTAGAATTTATTTAATATTACTTTCTAGTATCAGCTGATGTTTGCTGGAGCCACAGCTGTAAAGCTGCTGGTCATGATGTCGGTTTGGTTATGTGGTGAGAGGGAAACATGAAGATGAAACCAGGAGATGTCCTTACTGAATCATCAGAGCTGAACAGGTGATGGAGAAACAGGTTTACCTTTTAGGTGACATGAATGAGTTGAAGGGAAGTTATGAACTGTTTCTGAGAGACAAATAACACCAGGATCCTTTTTTAAGTAGCTGACAGCTGGTAACTGTGCAGGTGCGGATCTAGCAAAGTGTTGCCAGGGGTCCATGCAGGGCATTAAAAGGAAGAGGGGGGCACAAAGAAATACTTTCTTATTCTCATTTAAAATGTCTCACTTTTAAAAAAATAATTATCTGAATCTTACAACAAACGATTGATAGATTGATGCATATATACCATCAAAACAGTGTACATCACTGTCACAACGGCGTTTATTTTCATTCAAAGGCTTTATGATTTTTCCTATAATGGCGGCCGGTCTCTAGTCAAATTCCCCGGGACGATTTTTTTTGTCCCAGTCCAGCCCTGTATGCAGCTCATCTGCAGTCTGGTGTTACCTACATCTTCCTATTCAGAAGGCAGAATTTCAGAGTTCTGAGTACAATCGAAAGCACCACGACTGCAGTTTTTGTGTTGGATGTAAAAAGCAGGCTAGGATAGAATCAGGCGTGGGATTTCTCTCGTGGAAATGTGCACATTATTTTTTCCTTTCTATTGGTAGGTGGCACAGTGCACTTGTGGCAAGTAAGCAAGCTAGAAGACTGGCAAACTTGCTGGGCATCCAGTTACAGAAGCAACACATTAACAAGAGAATTCTGAGTAAAACCAAAGTTACTTTCCCTAGTAACTAGTTACTCTGAAAGTAACGAGTAACTTGAAGTAACTGAGTTACTTTTGATAGAAGTAACCAGTAATGTAACTAAGTTACTAATTTAAAGTAACTTACCCAACACTGGTCTCCACAGTGGTCTCCATTGTAGCTAAACATTTAATAAGTAAAGCAACATTTTGAAACCCCAATTTCCAAGCATGAGTTTTACTTTTACATGTACTGTGACAGAATACGTAAAGATGGATTTGTTGTACAGTGTGTTGCAGACAAGTGAGGTGCAATTCATGGCACTTCTAGTAAGGGCATATATAACTGGAAACATCCTCCTAGGATTTTACGACTGTGTCCCTTTGTTTCGAATTTTGAAAAAGTCTCAAAGTTTGATGTTGTATTATAAAATGAAAATCTTTGGTAAAAAAAAATCACATTTCCTTTTTAGTTTTTTTTTTTTATAAGAACTTTGACATTGAAAATATTTTAAAGAAAATGAAATAATGTCCACAAGAGAGCATCCTGGAGTAATTTATCCACTGCTCTATGAGCAGAGTTCAAACACACTTTAAAACAGCTTGGCTATGTGTTGACTTTGCCATCTTTGACCTGTACATTCCCGCATTAGAAGTTTCTGGTTTGTAACTTCCAGGCATCTCTTTGTCTTTCTGTTCTTCAGTTCTTTGCCCTTGGAAAGAAAACACAAAGAGTTATAAATTCAGCCATTTTATTTAATTTTTTATTCATTTATTTTTTTTTGCCTGCCTTGTCAAGATCTGTAACAATCGGAATTATTGTCTGAAGGACAAGAAAAATGCCCAACAGATTTATTTTCCCAAGTGGATCATTATGACTTTTGCTCTACTGTACCACTTGATTGTCATAGTTTATTCAATCTTTATTATTCATTTATTTTTTTTAACTTTTAACTCATTACAATCAGAGCGGATAGGACCGGGGGATGGAAAAGAGAAAGAAGAAGAAAAGTCGGGAAGACAATTAACAAAAGGAGAGAGAAAGACAAATAGAGGAGAAGAGAGAGAGAGGAAAAAGACACTAAAAACTAGTTAGATAACCTAGTAAGAATAAGAAAAAACAAAACAGCACAGTAGGGAAATCACGGCAACAACCAACATAAGCATGAGTAACAGTAAATAATAAGTACTGAATGTTACCGAGCAGCATACAAGACTGATAATGCATGATATGTTTAGGGGCAGCAGCCAACCAAGATAGTATGTGTCTGTGAGTACCTGTTTGTACACAGGCAGGTACTCAGGTGTGAGCACCTGTGTTTGTAAGCCCGCTTGTATTCCTATTCCATGGTTCTCAATGTAACTTACAGTTTGTTTAGTTAGGAGACAAACAGTGTTCATTCAACCTCTTCTGAGAAATAGTAAACCATAACTGTGCTCCACATATCCCGACTTTAAAAAAACATGGGTTAAAAAAACTTCATTATGTGGTACCTGAGTGAAGTCCCAGTATATCCCCATTCCTTTCTGCACAGCCTCCTTACAGTTGTACAGGCCAGGCTCAGTTTCTTCTGTGCCTATGTCAGCTAAACAGCGGTTGTCATTGTACTTATGTGCCTTGATGCCACCAATGTAGAGCTCACCCGTTCCACGATAATATGCCAACTTAAAAGATAAAAGAGACAAAGGTCAAAATGATATCAAGATGTAAAAAAGTTAAACAAATGACACAGACAACAGGGTTTCAGACCACAAGGGATGATCATAAGCATGTGTAACTTATGTATGTCTTTTAATATACATAATAAATACACGTAATCTGAATTTGGCTCCGCCCTCCTTGCTTCCAGCAGGACTGCAAAATTAAACATCACTCTCTGGAAGTCCCATTCATTTGTTTTACATTTGTGCCTTTGTGATGGTTCTTGAGCTCAACCAGTGTGTAGCAAAGAAGGAACTTCAGTTTAAGCAACTTTGTGTTTCTGTGGACAAGAAATTATCTTAATGCCACTGCACATACACAAATGCATGTGCTTGGAGTGGGACATCCTGTGTGTGATTTAAAAATACCAGCCGCACTGGAAGCAGTCTCAGGTTGAACAAAGGTTTAAAATGGTTGACTTTTGTTGGTGTTTTTTGTTTGTTTGTTTTTATCTTAACTTTATGAATGCACCTCTGTTACTCATGATTCTGGACAAACATGTCACTACTTCACTTACTTGAGAAACATAATAGTGGCAGTTGTAGGCAATAGGTGTGTGACCTGGTACTGGACCTTGGTCTAGGCACATGTCAGCATCAAGGTTCTTCATCTGTCAATATGATGGATAAAAGCAAATCATGGAAAAACACAGATTCCCACAAATCCCGCAGGACTCGACTGTAACAAACTTACTAAGCAACAGAGAAGAGTCAACTTACTCCTCCGTATGCGAGGAGGTCGTCCCAGGGATCCAGCTTAGGATACACATTATCCAGGTACCATTTGAAAGGTTTACAGTTCAGCCTTTCTCTGAGTTTCTTCCTCTCTGAAATGTCGCCTATGTCAATTCCATGATTCTGCAGGAACAAAGAAAAAGATGTGAATCGATTCATAGATTGTGACTGAGGAAGAATTTGAAGAAAGATTTTCGTTAAATGTCGATGTTAAAAACACAAAGAGCTCTCAAAGGCCTCATGATTCTGTGAACAGGAGAAACAAATATCCTTTAGAGAAAACATAATTTGCTGTTTGTGTCAGTGCCACAAAACACCTCAAATGGGATGTTCCAAGCCAAGTTAACGTTGTGCTTGTATTCATCCATCCAGATCTCTGCAACTCTGAGGGCATTTCTCTTCATGGCAGGACCCAGGTCAGGCATGTAGGGCTTGTGGGCCCTCTCGATGTGGGCGATCTTGGAACATGGAACAACTTCAACACTGCCTCCACATGTCCATACCTACATGAAAAAAAAGTGCACCTTAAAAACAAATACATATTTCATCACTCATGACTGCTCCACAACTCTTCTTTAAAATCATTATTATGAAAGAAAATTTATAACCATGTGATCTTTACTCACACGAATTCCCAGCTCAACATTTTCTCCACCATACACCTTCATTCCTTCATCAAGGACTCCAATTTCCCCCAGAAACTTTCTATCAGCAACCAGGATCCCCATGACAGATGGACTCCTAAAGTCAAAGAAGAGAACTCCATTTTAACTATTGTACATTGATATTAGATCATAATGATAGAGTTAATATGGCTGTTATATTGTTAAACATTGATTTCAGTTGAACTTACTTGCCAGGCAGTGAACCATCATTAAGTTTGTAATACTCGGGTGTAAAACTCTCATACATGCACCACAGAGCCCAGTCGAAGGCGTGTGCACTGGGATGATATGTAGTAACCTTGAGATCATCAAAGCTGACTTTATCAAACACCGGGGAAACCACCACAGTTCGGTCAGCTTTAATCTGTGTCAGCAGAGGTTCAGCCCTGTATGAAGGAGGGGAAAAAATGATGGTTCAAAAATGTTACATAATAAGTGGAAGTCACACCCTTAAAGACTTCAGTGGAAGCACACACCCAGCTGTCGCATTTAATGGTCACTTCACGTGATCTCTTTTATTTTTCAAAAGATACACCCACCTGTCAACTTTTAACTGATGCACAGGGTTGGGATGCTGTGACAGTTTGTTCTTTTAAAAATAATTCTTTAACAAAAAGATTGTCTAAGCAGCATCTGCGTCATCACCACCAGCACCATAACACAAGTTAATTACTGTCTCAGTAAATCTGCTCAATGGTTTGAAGACCATAGTGTGGTTGTACAGAGATCACTGCTCAGTGGGTTACTGGGAAGTTGCAACTGTGTGTAACGCTTGTGTGTTTAAGAAGGTAAACATGTTAATCTCAGCAAGTTTATTCTGAAACTATGGCACCAGCCAGCTATCCCATGTGGAAAAGATATATATAAATCTTATAAAGTTTGTATCTGTCTTGTGTGAAACTTGTATGAAAAGCATACAAGAGTGAAAACTAGGGATGGACATAAACGGTAGTAACCAGACCGAAAAGCAGCGCACATTTCGGTGCTTTATTTCCTGAGCTGTGATACACTTTAGATTCTAGCCAATCATTTTACGTTTCCGAGGATAGTAGGCGGGCCCAGGTACGTACGTTCTTTTAGAGCAGAGCTACAGATTAAAAATGCCCAAGGCAAAGTGGTCAAAGTCTGGCTGTACTTCACAGCAAAATATGCAAACTCAGCAGCAACAAGTGCTTTAAGCTGATACTGTGATACTGTCAAAGGAGGTAACACCTCGAATCCGATGAAACACCTGGCGACGCATAGCGTTTTTTTTAAAAGCTGAGAAATGCGCCGTATTTGATAGCTTGCTGCGAGACCTCACACCGAGCACATCTACTGCGGGTGTGGTGCCTGTTATCGGACCCGGAGTTAGCAACATCCCCCAAAAACACGAAGAGGAGAGTCCTGGCCCCTAGCCCTGCCAGTGTAGCAGAAATGATGAGGATGATGATGCAGCAGCAGCCGTTCTTCTCTGCGTGAGTAGCTTAATGTTGTTCGTGTGTAATTTACGTTGAGTAGGCTAACCACGTTATTACATTAATGCATGTAAGGTGAACTAGCAAACATCATCATAGCTACATGCGGCTGTCTTCTTGTTTGATGGCAGATACTCCCTTCACCCTGGCCAAAAAGGCTAAAATGACCAAAGAAAAAGTGGGAAACAGCTGAACATGAGAGGTTTTTGGACAAAGTTTGTGTTTTTTCCATTGTTTAAGCACTGCTTCCAGCCAAGAGTGATACCATATATGCCCCATAGCTGCAGAAAAGGCTAACATTGTTATCTTTTTACAAAAAAACAGCTGAATATGAGAGGTTTTTGGACAAAGTTTGTGTTTTCCATTCTTTAAGCACCGGTTCGAGCACCGTTTAAGCACCGGCACAGTTTCAAAAGTACCGATTTGGCACCGGTATCGGATAAAACCTAAACGATACCCATCCCTAGTGAAAACAGATATAAGATCCCATGAAAAATTATATAAATGAAACTTGTATGTTTTGGATAGTTACTAAAACAATATATGAAAGTAGCCACTTTCATTAGCAAATCATATGAGCCTTATTCACTATATGAAGTAGGCCAAATCTGATGCAAGTCTTTTATAAGTTTTTTTCTATTTCTTTTCCGTATGGGATGGCCTCAAGTCAGTGGTAGAAGTTTGTGATTGGTAAAGATATTTATGTCATAAATATCATATATAAATGTGTTCTATACTGCAATGTTGTAATATAATTAAAGAAACTATTAGAAATATCCTAATAACAGAAAATAAAACACCTAAACAAGTGAATGAAAGCATATATTTCTGCCATGTTCCTACCACATCTCATGGACTTCAATGTGTGCGTCCAGGATGGCCACCACGTCAGCAGTAGCAGCCCTCCACCCGGATACTCTGGCATGAGCGAGACCTCTCTGCTCACTGTGCCTCACTCTCACAATACGGAGATTAGGGTTCTCCTGCTCAAGCAACTTCACATAAACGTCAAGGTCACCCTTCAGATTGTCTGAATGGAAAAGAGAAAATTATTCGTTGTTTTTTTGTTTTTAGTTTGTTTTTTGTTTTGCTTTTCCCTGAATTTTCGGCTGGGTCAGTTATACTATAGTCAGTGATTTCAATCTCTGCCCTGCAACAGACAGGCGACATGTTCAGGGTGTAAACTGTCTTTAGCTGTATGAAAGTTGGGAGAGGCTTCGGAAGCTTCAACCAAGCACGAAAACTGGTTTGACTACAAACATGCATGACATGCTTGTGAATGATTACAAGTGTTTTGTACATCTAACAAATAATCTTTATTTAGCTTCCAATGATTAATTTGAACTGGTAGACATATACAGGAAAGGAATGTGAGAGGCGTGTACATAAGACAACAGCTACATTGTCAGTCTGCACTCATTGGCAGTAATTTGCATGGCCAATAATTAGAGTTGTTTTTTAAAATAACCAACTCACCATTAGAACTATGGTCATCCACCATTATTATCTCCTTCAGCAGGTTTTCAGGGGTGCGGTCGATGATGCTGCACAGGGCTCTTTGGAGAACAGACAGGGCTTCATCCAGGTAGATGAGCACCACACTGAGACTCGGCAGGTCCTTGGGGTAACTCTTTTTCAGACACCTATTTATTAAAAAGGATTATATGAAATGCCACTGTATTTGTTCAGAAATATGAAATATTTAGCAAGCGATAATCTGGGTGGACTTAGTTATTTGGATTTTCTTTTCTTTGCACGTACACGAGAGAGAATGAAAGATTAAAATCATGAAAAATGAAAGTTGTACCGAGGATCTCTGGTATCTGGAAGAGGTCGATCCAGAGGGAGGCGATCGCTCAGAAAAACATTGTACCCATACTTCTCATACAGGCTCTGAGCCTCTCTTTGGTCATCCTCAGAGAGATCTTCCCCCCATGTCTTGAACAAGTATGACTTAGGGAACAGTTTCTTAGGCTTTTTCATTTGGGCCTCCTCGGTTTGGGCTTGGATATTTGGATCATCTTCCTTTTGCTTCTCTGCTTGCTGTTGGACCTCTGCTGATTTTCTGTGTCTGTGGCTGTCTTCTTCTAGCATCTTCTGCATGACATCCTGCTTTTTCTCAAAACGTCTGAGTGCATCGTCTTCGGTAGAAAACAACATCAGCAAAAACATGATCAAGGAAATGGAACAGTTAATATTCCTACTAAACAAAACAAACACTGCACAAAATAATGTGAAAATTACAACATAAAACACATTTATAGTAAAGGTACAAACACCTGTTATAATTTGACCTCATCTGTCGTTAATAACAAAAGTTCAGTTAAAAGCCATTTATTTATTTATTTTAATAACTGTACATACTCTTGTTCCATGACTGCCTTTTGTATTTTTTCTTTCTTTTTATTAATAAATATTCTAAAAACTTGTCACATCTTCAGTACATGTGTAGCCAATACCCTTTACTGCCTCTCAACTTATTTTTAAGATTTCAACTCCTTTTACTACTGGATCTCTTTTTTATTTGTGGTGCAAGTAATATAGGTACCATGAAATCATAATTAATATTAATATGTGACAGAACTCACTTAGATTGCTGATGCTTGCCTCCAGGTTGGATAAACTTTTGATCATATGCAGTGTGTCCAAATCTTTATGGGTATCCACACCAGGTTGGCATCTGTTCTTCAGAAACATGCCTAAAAACAAGAGGCCCACTATGGTCCCCAGTAAAAAGAATGGCCGCTTTGTCCACGCTCCCCTCATAGTGATAATACATAGAATGCCTAACAAGGAAATAACACCTCAGAGAACACGTACAGCAAAGCTCAGCTACTGACCTGACGGGATCGACTAGCTTGTACCTACTTTGCATTGTATAAAACGGTTGGGTTAACTCTACATGGGCAGACTCTTTGGCATCCCTGCCCACCCATTCAAGACACAGGTGATCCTTGTGTGCGCTGATGTCACTGCTCCTTTAATAAAACACCTGAAGTTCCATGTCACACCCTCATTTTTAACATACTGCTCAATGAGTAATAATAATAATAATAATGGATTAGATTTATATAGCGCTTTTCAAGGCACCCAAAGCGCTTTACAATGCCACTATTCATTCACTCTCACGTTCACACACCGGTGGAGGCAGCTACAGTTGTAGCCACAGCTGCCCTGGGGCAGACTGACCGAAGCGAGGCTGCCATATCGCGCCAACACCAGTAGGCAGTAGGTGAAGTGTCTTGCCCAACGACACAACGACCAGGACAGAGAGCCCAGGGATCGAACCGGCGATCTTCCGGTTACAGATGCACTTCCCAACCCCCTGAGCCACGGTCGCCCTGAATAGACAACTGTTGTGAACATACACTTTGAATATATTGTAATTTTCATTTTACTGGCTGTTGATTGCTTGGGTAACATGCAACGTCTGTTGTCTCTGGCCCTACCAGATGGCTGGCCACACCTGAAGATCATGCCACGCACCTGCAGCTGATCGTCGGGGGAGCTATTTAAGACTGCATCGGTAATACCTATTAAAATACTGGAAACGCACGTCCCTCAAACTTGTACCAGACAGAACAAATGTCTAATTAAAATACCCCCCCCCCCCCCCCCCCCAAAAAAAAAAAAAAAAGTTGTATGATCTGTGTTGGAACTGAAACTGAGTAAGAAAAGAACAACATTTTAAAACTGCGATATTCAAGCATGATTTTACTATTATGTGTGTACTGGGACAGAATATGTGAAGGTGTATTTGTGGAAAACAGATTTGCTGTACAGTGTGTGGCTGCATGAGATATGCTGTTGTATTGAAAGGCAATGTAATTCATGCCACTACTAGTAAGGGCATAGGTAATTGGAAACATCCTGCTAGGATTTCAAATGCGTCACTTTGTTTCTAATTTTGAAAAAGTCTCAAAGTTTGCTGCTCTATCATGGACGAAAAATCTTTGGCACAAAATAATTAAATTTTTAGGATATTTCTTTAAAATAACAAATTTGACATTAATTCATTTTGTATAAACTATTTTCAATTTTTCACATTTCATTTTTAGATTTTTTTATGAGAACTCTGACATTGAAAATATTTTAGGGATAATGAAATAATGTCCACATGAGGGCATCCTGGTTTAATCTTTCCACTGCTCTATGAGCAGAGCTCAACCACACTTTCAAAGGGTTTGATTGTGTTTTGATTTTTCTATCTTTGACCTGTACATTCCTGTAATAGAAGTTTCTGGTTTATAATTTCCAGGTATCTCTTTGTCTGTCTGTCTGTAGCCATGTAGCCACACTCAGGTCATTCAACCTCTTCTGAGAAGCAGTAAACCATAACTGTGGTCCACATATCATGACTTTAAAAAAACCTCACTTAAAAAAACAAAACTTCATTATGTGGTACCTGAGTGAAGTCCCAGTATATCCCCATTCCTTTCTGCACAGCCTCCTTACAGTTGTACAGGCCAGGCTCAGTTTCTTCTGTGCCTATGTCAGCTAAACAGCGGTTGTCATTGTACTTATGTGCCTTGATACCACCAATGTAGAGCTCACCCGTTCCACGATAATATGCCAACTTAAAAGATAAAAGAGACAAAGGTCAAAATGATATCAAGATGTAAAAAAGTTAAACAAATGACACAGACAACAGGGTTTCAGACCACAAGGGATGATCATAAGCATGTGTAACTTATGTATGTATGTGTTTTAATATACATAATAAATACACCTAATCTGAATTTGGCTCCGCCCTCCTTGCTTCCAGCAGGACTGCAAAATTAAACATCACTCTCTGGAAGTCCCATTCATTTGTTTTACATTTGTGCCTTTGCGATGGTTCTTGAGCTCAACCAGTGTGTAGCAAAGAAGGAACTTCAGTTTAAGCAACTTTGTGTTTCTGTGGACAAGAAATTATCTTAATGCCACTGCACATACACAAATGCATGTGCTTGGAGTGGGACATCCTGTGCGTGATTTAAAAATACCAGCCGCACTGGAAGCAGTCTCAGGTTGAACAAAGGTTTAAAATGGTTGACTTTTGTTGGTGTTTTTTGTTTGTTTGTTTTTATCTTAACTTTATGAATGCACCTCTGTTACTCATGATTCTGGACAAACATGTCACTACTTCACTTACTTGAGAAACATAATAGTGGCAGTTGTAGGCAATCGGTGTGTGACCTGGTACTGGACCTTGGTCTAGGCACATGTCAGCATCAAGGTTCTTCATCTGTCAATATGATGGATAAAAGCAAATCATGGAAAAACACAGATTCCCACAAATCCCGCAGGACTCGACTGTAACAAACTTACTAAGCAACAGAGAAGAGTCAACTTACTCCTCCATATGCGAGGAGGTCGTCCCAGGGATCCAGCTTAGGATACACATTATCCAGGTACCATTTGAAAGGTTTACAGTTCAGCCTTTCTCTGAGTTTCTTCCTCTCTGAAATGTCGCCTATGTCAATTCCATGATTCTGCAGGAACAAAGAAAAAGATGTGAATCGATTCATAGATTGTGACTGAGGAAGAATTTGAAGAAAGATTTTCGTTAAATGTCGATGCTGAAAACACAAAGAGCTCTCAAAGGCCTCATGATTCTGTGAACAGGAGAAACAAATATCCTTTAGAGAAAACATAATTTGCTGTTTGTGTCAGTGCCACAAAACACCTCAAATGGGATGTTCCAAGCCAAGTTAACGTTGTGCTTGTATTCATCCATCCAGATCTCTGCAACTCTGAGGGCATTTCTCTTCATGGCAGGACCCAGGTCAGGCATGTAGGGCTTGTGGGCCCTCTCGATGTGGGCGATCTTGGAACATGGAACAACTTCAACACTGCCTCCACATGTCCATACCTACATGAACAAAAAGTGCACCTTAAAACAAATACATATTTCATCATTCATGACTGCTCCACAACTCTTCTTTAAAATCATTATTATGAAAGAAAATTTATAACCATGTGATCTTTACTCACACGAATTCCCAGCTCAACATTTTCTCCAACATACACTTTCATTCCTTCATCAAGGACTCCAATTTCCCCCAGAAACTTTCTATCAGCAACCAGGATCCCCATGACAGATGGACTCCTAAAGTCAAAGAAGAGAAATTATTTTACAACTACTGTATATTGTTATTATAATAAAAAATAAATTGAAATATAATGATAGAGATAATAAGGCTGTTATGTTGGTTACACTGATTTCACTTGAACTTACTTGCCAGGCAGTGAACCGTCATTAAGTTTGTAATACTCGGGTGTAAAACTCTCATACATGCACCACAGAGCCCAGTCGAAGGCGTGTGCACTGGGGTGATATGTAGTAACCTTGAGATCATCAAAGCTGACTTTATCAAACACCGGGGAAACCACCACAGTTCGGTCAGCTTTAATCTGTGTCAGCAGAGGTTCAGCCCTGTATGAAGGAGGGGAAAAAATGATGGTTCAAAAAATGTTACATAATAAGTGGAAGTCACACCCTTAAAGACTTCAGTGGAAGCACACACCCAGCTGTGGCATTTAATTGTCAGTTGGTAAATGGCCTGGTAAATGGCCTGTATTTGTATAGCGCTTTTCTAGTCCCTAAGGACCCCAAAGCGCTTTACACAACCTGTCATCCACCCATTCACACACACATTCACACACTGGTGATGGCAAGCTACAATGTAGCCACAGCCACCCTGGGGCGCACTGACAGAGGCGAGTTCACTTGATCTCCTTTATTTTTCAAAAGATACACCCACCTGTCAACTTTTAACTGATGCACAGGGTTGGGATGCTGTGACAGTTTGTTCTTTTAAAAATAATTCTTTAACAAAAAGATTGTCTAAGCAGCATCTGCGTCATCACCACCAGCACCATAACACAAGTTAATTACTGTCTCAGTAAATCTGCTCAATGGTTTGAAGACCATAGTGTGGTTGTACAGAGATCACTGCTCAGTGGGTTACTGGGAAGTTGCAACTGTGTGTAACGCTTGTGTGTGTTTAAGAAGGTAAACATGTTAATCTCAGCAAGTTTATTCTGAAACCGTGACACCAGCCAGCTATGGCCTCAAATCAGTGGAATGAACAAGTGAATGAAAACATGCACTTTTGCCATGTTCCTACCACATCTCATGGACTTCAATGTGTGCGTCCAGGATGGCCACCACGTCAGCAGTAGCAGCCCTGCACCCGGATGCTCTGGGGTTCTCCTGCTCAAGCGACTTCATGTACCTATCAAGGTCACCCTTCAGATTTTCTGAATTGTATAAAGAAAAAGATCCTTCGTAGAACTTTTTGTTTGTTTTTTTGTTTTCCCAGGGTTTTTGGGTGGGTCATTGACACTACAGTCAGTGAGTCATACTTTGGCACTGCAACAGACAGGCGACTGTGGCGGGGCGTGGTCTGCGATGCTGCTGCAGGTGAGATGGACGCACCTGCATGGCATCTACTATCATGCCTCGCCAACTTAGAAGTCTTTGCTCAGTTTGAGTTGTTGTGTTGGTGATGTGTGCGGCTGGCAGCAGGAAAGCTGTGCCGGTTCGTGTGTGTTTAACACCACCAGGGTGCAGAGGAGGCTACCCCCCCCCCCCCCCTCTGTCCCCTTCTGGCTGCCTCTGCCTCAATTTTATCCCACAACTTAGACATTCACATTATTCACACTCTCATTACACATACATATAGGATCTTGGGGATGGGCACAATCACGGAGTCCAAATTACCATCAGGGTGTACACCTCACCCCTGGCGTCGTTGCCCACCTCTCAATTTTAAACACACTTAGACATTGAGAGCTATCAGGAGGGACTATGCGCTTACCTGCTGCTCCTTGGCAGGTAGCTCCATGCCCTCCTGGGTTTTAATTGCACCTTAGAACACACATGCATCTACACTACAATGAGCGGGTGGAGGGAGGTTTGGAGTCTTCTCCCACCCCCATTCTCTGAGGCCTGCTGGAGCGGGGGGGCTAGGAGGAGGAGTTGGCCGTCCGACTACGGTCTGGAGTGTGGGGCCTCCCTGCTGCTGCGGAGTCGGGGCGGTCTGCCTCCCCCCACCGCAGGGAAAAGGGTAACACCACCTGGGTCTGGGTGCAGTTCCCCCCTCCAGGGGCAAGGGTACCTAGACCCGGTTTGTAGAGTACGCTTGGGGAGTGTGATCGTGTGTACAGCGTCTCTTTATGTCTGTCTCCACGTTGGTTGAGTGTGGAGTAAGTGCATATGAGAACATGAGGGGGGGAATGGATGTTTGTGTCTGTGTGTGCCTGTATGTCTGTGTCTATATGTCAGGTTGGGTATCAGACGCCACCTCTCTGGGGACACCTCAGGCCCTCCAAGGTTTGGAGGCCTATCTCCACCCACCACCACTTCCCCTGCCAGTGGCGGACTCCCTCAGACATCGGTGCGTTGGTGGTTCTTTGTGTCTGGGGGTGGGCGTCCGGGTACACACCGGCTCACTCCTTGGCGGCCGCTTATCGGGGCCTGGAGCCTGGGGCTCGCTCGGGCCCCTTCGGAGGTGGGGTGCCCCCGGCCTCTCGGCCTGGGGCTCGGTCACTCAGGCACGGCTGGCGGCCGGCGGAGCTCACGGGCGCGTCACTGCAACCCCCCCTGGCTTCTGCTCCGCGGTTGCTGAGTGAGCCCTCATCTGGGACTCTCCTCAGCTCTTTCTGGGACAGTGGCGCGGCTGCCCCTCTGTTGGTCTTCCTTGGTCTCTTGTGTTCTGGGGGCCTCTGGATGTCTGGAGTTTTGATCTCCTCCATACCTGCTTCACACCCTGGAGGACGGGGCTGCGGCCCCCCCACACTCCCTAGCAGATCGTTACATGGAGAAACCTTTGGAATGCAAGCATGCTGATCCACACAGGTATGCACATGGGTGTTCACTGCTCGTAGACCCAAATTACACCTTTCTTGGCTGCTACTTCGAAGCACATCTGTCCTGCGTGCTGCACAACAACATTGAATATTTAGTATTTACTGCTGTTTACACTTAGCTAGATTAATGCGATGGTGTTGTGTTTAGTATGTTGCTTTGTTTTTTGTTTTTTTTGTCTTTTTTGCTTGTTTTCTATTCTTCTCTCAACAGGTGATCCAGGAGATTTTTATTTTTTTTCTCCCCCCCTTTCTCACTGTCCCTCCCCCCTTCTGTTTTTCCTTTCCTTCCTCTTTCTTTCTCCCTTTCCTATCCCTCACTCATGTCTGTCCCGTGTGTAACATCTGAAAATAAAATATAATAAATAATAAAAACAAAGATCGACCAAATGGACCAATACGGCAATGCCACGATGATCCATTTGGCAAAGTAAATCCATTGGGTATCCTTGTTGGTCTTCAGACAACAATTCTGATGGCTAAAGAACCAAATGGGACAGGCAGAAAAAAAAAATGTTGCCCGGTCTGCCGTGGTTTATCACAGCAGACCTATTCAGAGTGTACACTGTCTCTTGCTGTATGACAGGTGGGAGAGGCTTCAGCCCTCTCATGAAACTGAACTGGATAAGCAAACAAAACTGAATGGCTAACTGGCTGGATTGGTGGATCATTTTAAATGAACCAAGCAAGAAAACTAGTTTGACCACAAACATGTGTGACATGTCACAGCTTCTGCAGGAAAAGTGTATTTGCAAAACCACTGTTTTAAAGGTTAACTGATTAGAGAGACCAAGTATGATTCAGTGTTTTGTAATTATCTGTTTGTAAATATATTGTGAATGATTAGAAGTGTATTGTGCATCTAACAGATAATCTTCAGTTACCTTTTGATGATTAGCTTGAACTAGTAGACATAAACAGGAAAGGAATGTGATAGGCATGTAGGGGAGACCGGGGACAGTTGTGACATTTCTGTCTGTATCTTGGAGATCTTTTAAGGTAGTGGATTCAAAATACAATGCAAAGTATTTACATGTCTCTGCTATTAAATAGTGGAGCTATTCTCTCTGCAACGCAGTTGATAATCGCATGGCATCGTCTCAAACACAAAGAGTGAAATGTTACAATTAACCCTATAGTCTGGATTAGTTGTAACATACCCTGGGGTGAGATGTAACACAATGAAACAAGGGTACTGACAAAATCTTAACATGTAATCTTTTTATTCAACACCTGAATGCACTTATAAACATTTATGTAGCTCTCTCTCTCTCTCTCTCTCTCTGTGTGTGTGTGTGTGTGTGTGTGTGTGTGTGTGTGTGTGTGTGTGTGTGTGTGTGTGTGTGTGTGTGTGTGTGTGTGTGTAGGAGTGTTTGACAGAGTGCAGAAATATAGCTTTTGAACATATTCTAACAAAAAAAGGCAACTTTTCACCGACTGAATATTTCAATCATTTTGTTTGGCCTTCATTGTGTCTGGCCTCATTGGCTCAGTGGGCATTATAACCTACAACTCTTGCACTAACATTTGAACATAATAATGAAGCTGAAAAAAATGTAGCTTTGGACCAGCTTCATCAACTGATCTGCATGTGTTTTTGTCAAGTTTTTAATCACCATCAGATTAATCACCATACATCTGTCACAGTGGTGACAGATGTATGGCACTCCTGGAGTGCAGGCCTCATGAGCCCACAGAGTACAGGCCAGGCATTTAACCCAAGCTTCTTCTGGCTTTGAGTTATCCATGCACACAATACAGAAATTCTCAACAGCATCTGAGGAATCTGTGTTGTCCTGTTCAGTGTTATTCATTTTTAGATTTTTCTTTCGTGATGTGGAAAGCTTGGATTGTTTTAGATTTGTGGAAGTGGATTTGCCTTGTTTCTGGCACAGCCTCTTCTTTGGGAAACTTATTTTCCTTCTCTGGTCTGCTTCAAGGGCCATCTTAACTGGTGTATCGGTGAGTATTGCTGTTTGTTTCCTTTTTCTTCCCGTTAAAAGGGTTTTTCTAGATCCAGCTTTTGGTAAGGGTCGCACATCTCCTGGGTTAAAGCCCAAGAAGGTCTGTGGGTTTTCATCACAGCCTGATGAGGGAGCAGCTTGGAGGTCAGTTAGAAGACTGGAGATGTGAGCATCTGGAGGAGTGGTCATGTCGTCAGCTGTAGGACTGGTGAGATGAGCAGCAAGAAGAGCGGACTGTTGGTCAGCTGGAGAAATGTCCATATGGACTGTTGGAGAACGACAATCTGTGACCTGTGATGGAGCAAAGTCACTTTCCTCAAATATGTTTGGATTGTATGGCCAAATTCCACAGCACTGGAATTCAGCCTGTATATTCTTTGGCGTAGCTGCTGCTGGAAGTGCCATCCTGACGAGACCTGGTATTTCATATATTGTCATGGTCTTTCCTGGATTCATTCTCATCCAGGAATCACTTGCACTGTTCACCATCTTTTTCAGTGGGCCATAAACACCCCTGTCGAGTGGTTGGAGTTTGTGACGCCAGTGAGGGGGAACTGTGAGCATCACAATTCCATTGCTCTTGCAGAAGTCAATGGCTGCAACTGACAGGTGTGAACTGTGGTTATCCATGAGAGGAAACACTTTTTTTCATGGCGGACCTTGGTGTGGTTTGCAAAGTGCTTCAGAAAGATGAGGAACTCTTCTTCTTGCATCCATCCTTATTGATTTCCACTGCCAATACTTGCTACTGGCCCATCTCTGACAAAGTGGTCTGCATAACGTATGTGTGGGAAACATTGGAGGAATTGTGTTGCCAGTGGCATTGACTGCACATACAAGGGTGACCAGTGAACCTCTCTCTGTTGATGTCATTGCCCCAACTTGTTTAGTGCCACGTTTTGCAATCACTCTGTCATTTGCAGTTAAGTTGTGTCTCTTTAGCAATTCATCAAATTTTTTGAAAAACATTGCTACATTGTCCATCCATCCATCCATCCTCATCCGCTTTGTCCGGGGCCGGGTCGCGGGGGCAGCAGCCTAAGCAAAGAGGCCCAGACCTCCCTCTCCCCAGCCACCTCCTCCAGCTTATCCGGGGGAATACCAAGGCGTTCCCAGGCCAGCCGAGAGATATAATCTCTCCAGCGTGTCCTGGGTCTGCCCCGGGGCCTCCTCCCGGTGGGACATGCCTGGAACACCTCACCCAGGAGGCGCCCAGGGGGCATCCTTGTCAGATGCCCGAACCACCTCAGCTGGCTCCTTTCGATGTGGAGCAGCAGCTGCTCTACTCTGAGCCCCTCCCGGATGGCCGAACTTCTCACCCTATCTCTAAGGGAGAGGCCAGCCACCCTTCGGAGGAAGCTCATTTCTGCCGCTTGTATCCGCGATCTCGTTCTTTCAGTCACTACCCACAGCTCGTGGCCATAGGTGAGGGTAGGGACGTAGACCGACCGGTAAATTGAGAGCTTCGCTTTTACACTCAGCTCCCTCTTCACCACGACGGACCGGTGCAGCGTCCGCATTACTGCAGCTGCAGCCCCAATCCGTCTGTCGATCTCCGGCTCCCTACTCCCATCACTCGCGAACAAGACCCCGAGATACTTGAACTCCTCCACTTGGGGCAGGAACTCATCCCCGACCCGGAGTGGGCACTCCACCCTTTTCCGGCTGAGAACCATGGCCTCAGATTTGGAGGTGCTGATCCTCATTCCCGCTGCTTCACACTCGGTTGCGAACCGTTCCAGTGCGAGCTGGAGGCCCTCACCCGATGAAGCCAACAGAACCACATCATCTGCAAAAATAAGAGATGAGATTCTGAGGCCACCAAAGCGAAAGCCCTCCGCCACTTGGCTGCGCCTAGAAATCCTGTCCATAAAAATTATGAACAGAACCGGTGACAAAGGGCAGCCCTGGCGGAGCCCATCACCCACCGGGAATGAGTCCGACTTATTGCCGGCAATGCGAACCAAGCTCTTGCAACGGTTGTATAGGGATCGAATGGCCCGTAGCAATGGGCCAGACACCCCATATTCCCGCAACACCTCCCACAGGACACCCCGAGGGACACGGTCGAATGCCTTCTCCAAGTCCACAAAACACATGTAGACTGGTTGGGCAAACTCCCATGCACCCTCAAGTATCCTGGAGAGGATAAAGAGCTGGTCCAGTGTTCCGCGACCAGGACGAAAACCGCATTGTTCCTCCTGTATCCGAGGTTCGACTAACGGACGAACTCTCCTTTCCAGCACCCTGGCATAGACTTTCCCAGGGAGGCTGAGGAGTGTGATCCCCCTGTAGTTGGAACACACCCTCCGGTCCCCTTTCTTAAAGATGGGGACCACCACCCCAGTCTGCCAGTCCACAGGTACTGCCCCTGATCTCCACGCAACATTGCAGAGGCGTGTCAACCAGGACAGCCCTACAACGTCCAGAGCCTTCAGGAACTCGGGCGGACCTCATCAACACCAGGGGCTCTGCCACCAAGGAGTTGTTTAACTGCCTCAGTGACCTCGCCCCCGGAAATTGGCGGGTCATTCCCCTCATCCCCAGACTCTGCTTCCTCCTCGGAAGACGTGTCAGTGGGATTAAGGAGGTCCTCGAAGTATTCCTTCCACCGCCTGACAATTTTCTCAGTCGACGTCAGCAGCGCTCCGCCAGCACTATACACAGTGCAGGTAGAGCACCGCTTTCCCCTCCTGAGACGTCTGACGGTTTGCCAGAATCTCTTCGAGGCAGTCCGAAAGTCTTTTTCCATGGCCTCTCCGAACTCCTCCCACACCCGAGTTTTTGCTTCAGCCACTGCCCGAGCCGCATTCCGCTTGGCCTGTCGATACCTGTCGGCTGCCTCCGGAGTCCCACAGGCTAACCAAGCCCGATAGGACTCCTTCTTCAGCCTAGTGGCTCCCTTCACCTCTGGTGTCCACCATTTGGTTCGGGGATTACCACCACGGCAGGCACCAACCACCTTGCGGCCGCAGCTCAATGCAGCAGCTTCGGCAATGGAGACGCTGAACATGGTCCATTCGGACTCAATGTCCCCAGCCTCCCTCGGAATGCTGTTGAAGCTCTGCCGGAGGTGTGCGTTGAAGATCTCGCGGACTGGGGCCTCTGCTAGACGTTCAGCGTCTTCCCCCGCCACCTGATCCAACTCACCACCAGGTGGTGATCAGTTGACAGCTCAGCCCCTCTCTTTACCAGAGTGTCCAGAACATATGGTCGCAGGTCTGCTGATACGATTACAAAATCGATCATCGACCTACGGCCTAGAGCGTCCTGGTGCCACGTGCACTTATGGACACTCTTATGTTCGAACAGGGTGTTCGTTTTGGCCAAACTGTGATTAGCACAGAAGTCCAATAACAGAGCACCGCTCGGGTTCAGATCAGGGAGGCCGTTCCTCCCAATCACGCCCCTCCAGGTCTGGCTGTCGTTACCCACGTGAGCATTGAAGTCTCCCAGCAGGACAACAGAGTCTCCAGGTGGAGCACCCTCCAGCACCCCCCCCAGGGACTCTAAGAAGGCTGGGTACTCTGAACTGCCACTCGGCGCATAAGCGCAGATGACAGTCAGGACCCGTTCCCCGACCCTAAGGTGCAGGGAACAAACCCTCTCGTCCACCGGGAAAAACCCCAACGTACCGGCAGCAAGCCGAGGGGATATTAGGATACCCACCCCAGCCCGCCGCCTCTCACCAAGGGCAACTCCAGACTGAGACAGAGTCCAGCCCCTCTCCAGGAGACTGGTTCCAGAGCCCAAGCCATGTGTAGAGGTGAGCCCGACTATATCTCACGCACTAACTCAGGCTCCTTCCCCACCAGAGAGGTGACATTCCATGTCCCTATTGCCAGTCTTGGCAGCCGGGGGTCAGTCCGCCAGGGCCTCCGCTCCTGGCCGCCACCCGGCACACAATGCACTCGACCCCTATGGCGCCTCCTGCGGGTGGTGGGCCTGCGGGAGGATGGGCCCATGTCTCCTCTTCGGGCTGTGCCCGGCCGGGCCCCATGGACTAAGGCCCGGCCACCAGACGCTCGCCCTCGGGCACCCTCCCCGGGCCTGGCTCCAGGGCGAGGCCCCGGTAACCCTATCCCGGGCAGGGTAAACTGTTCCCTCGGTGTCCTTTTCATAAGGGTCTTATGCTACCCTACACATTGCTACATTGTGTTTATTAAAACTGGTGGCCCGTGCCAGACTTGTAGCCTCTGCACTTCTAATGGACAAAGTTGGGTTTAGTTTCATGTAGGCTGAGAATTAAGCTTTATCATCACTTTACAGTTTCTGGTCCAAGTTGCTTGGATTTTTTTTTCCTTCCGTAATATGCGAGCTTGTCTGGCGATGTCTGCATTCTTTTTTGTAAGATGTTCATTCAAGTATACTCCGCTTCCTCTCAGCTGTCTGGACTGCCTCAGTAAGTCAGTTTTGTGTTTTCGATTTACAAATCTCATTACCATCGCTGGAGGTGCTTTAACATTCTTTCTGGGAAGGGTATAGCATGCTGCAATGTTGTTACTGTGCAGGTGTAACAGGGTCATAAATCACATTGTTATAATTACACAAAATGTGTTCTAAACCCCCAAACTGCTCCTTTTATACCGGACTTTTAGGACCTCCAAGCCTGTAGTTGTGTTCATTATCAGTTAGAGCCCCTCCTCAATCTTTTCTTCTTCTTCTTTGGTGCAATACTATAAATACAGTGTACCCCTTTTGCCTCTCCCCTTTTTCTACAATTCCCCTGTGGGAGAGGTGGGTGTCATTTCTTTCCAACACCTTGAAACACACATAATTCATATTTAGCCACCCTGATGTTTATGATTGCGATGTTAGTTCAGTTATTGTCATTATTAAGCCTGTTTTTGTAAGATGTTATAAGTGTGTAGTATGTGTGTATCATAAATGTGTTTTAGGCGCCATAAATGCTAGCATGAATATATACTCCTTGCTAGCTTGGGAGCTGTGGTGGGTTGAGCTAACCCTCTTCCCCACTGTTTGCATTTGGTCTAGGAGCTGGAGTGGGCAAATTATTTACTTGGAGGTCTTTCTTTCTTTTACCTTTTTTATCAGGTATGTCGGATTTCATGTTGTTGTTTTTGTTTTATCTTATGTCAAATATGTTACGTGTAAATGCATATTTTATGTTTAATGTAAAAATAAATGCCACGCCTTTTTCTACAATTCCCCTGTGGGAGAGGAGCTGGAGTGGGCAAATTATTTACTTGGAGGTCTTTCTTTCTTTTACCTTTTTTATCAGACACAACGCAGAATCACACCGGTTACACTTGGTGCCGTGACCCGTCACATCGCCAATCCGCGATCCACCCCTCCTCCTTCTGCTGCCGCTGTTTTCCCGCCTCCTCTCTGCAGCTGTGTCCCAGAATCCTGTGCCCTGCGCTTTGACTCACAGGTTTTTATAACGACTGTGTGATCGATGCCCCGCAATTTGGCTTGCAGGCATCTCTGTCACGTGTGAATTTAAAGGGCAAATACGTAGGTGATCATTTCTGTCACTGTTTCATATTGTTGCTTCAAATTATACAGGCACGGATTGTAATTTATTTATTTTTTCTATTGATATTGGCTTTTACAGCCTGTTTTAAATGAGAGGAGAAAACATTTGATTTTATTTTCTATGGTGTTTTGATTCCTTGATGTTTTTTTTCTTCTCCCCACATTTCATTGTTTTGTGAAGTTTTGCATAATTGTGTGTGGGGGTTAGGCTCGTTTTTTTTTTGCTGTTAAACAGTGATATCTCACTTGGGCCAACATGTTAAGTGAGGAAACTGTGGATAGCGCTTTGCCTGATCTGTTCTCTGCGGGGAGTAATATGACCTTTGGTTTGGGGAGGGGTCATCAGATTGCTCCAAAGTGTTTTGGCCAGTAGTCCCGGGTATTGGTGCCCGCACTGTAGACCAGTCAGTGATGCACTCACCATTAACGCCAGCAGCTAGCTCCACACCAGCTGCTTGCGAACGCCAAACACACACCCAGGCTGTCACTAGTGACATGTTAAGCAGCTTGATCACTGACTTAGCAAAGCAAATTGGGGAAAATATCATATCCTCTCTTAACTCTATGCACCAGCCAGCCCCCACCCAGCCACAGTCTCCCCAGAATGTGTCCTCGAGCTGCAATGACCAGTCCCAGCTGAAGGTTGTTGTTCAGTCAGACACCAAAGCTCCACCATACTTCAAGGGTGACAACACAGATCTATTTCCCATCGGTGAATGGGAGGACATGATGAGATGTTATCTGCACAGAATCAGCTGTGACACAGATGAAGAAATGTTTGCCATATTAATGTCTAGACTGACTGGCAAAGCCAGAGATGTGGTCAAGGTGTCACTTCGTTGCCGCCCTGAGTTGAATCGGAATGATCCTATTACTGCTGTGTTTGACATACTGAGGTCTAACTTCAGCGACTTGACATATTCCAGCCTGCCCATGAAAGATTTCTACAGTACTGTGCCACGTCCAGGTGAGAATGCCATGGATTACTGGATCCGGTTGAACAAGTCTATTGACGCTGCTGATGAGTGTCTCCGCAGGCGCGGCAAGCTGGTAGAGGACCCCAGTAGTGAGGTTGTTTCGATGTTCATTAATCACTGTCCTGACCACAGTCTTGCGTTGTCTTTTCAACTGAAGGCTCCTGAGGAGTGGACTGCAGCTGAGGTTCAGAGCCGTCTGGACAACTATGTGAGGAAAATGAGACAGTCTAGTGTTTTGTCTCATAATACAGCATGTCTGTCCATCCCACATCAGAGCCCTGTTGCTGTTAACAGCCAGCCCCACTCCAGCGGTGCTCAAGCAGTCCCAGTAACACATGAGCCAGCCTCGTATCCTATGCCCTCTGTTCCTTCTGCAGCCACATGTCAGCCTCTCTCTTCTGATGGCATGGTAAGTGTGCAGCAGCCCTCTACTTGTCCTCCTTTGACTCCTCATGTCATGCCCCCATCTTTGCCAGTTTCCGGCCCTCCTCCAGCTGAGCCAGGTGTTCAACAGATGGTAGCACTGTTTGACAAGGTTCTGTCCATTGGCACTGCATCACTAGACACTGGTCCTAGGTGCCCACAACCCACAGGTCATTCCCATGGGCACCGCAGTGCTCACTGTGCTTCGTGCAGAGTGTGTGGCTCACATGAACACACAACCCATGTGCATTGTAGGCTGTACAAGCTATGCCACAGCTGCTTTGACCCTGGACACATGAGGCGTGAATGCCCACAGTTGAGCCAGAAACCAAGCATTTCAGTCCCTCCTTCCACCAATGCTGCTTTAAACTAGCCAGCCCATGTAACGAGAGGGGTAGCATGGGCAGTGTTGATGAAACCCTCACAAATGCAACAGACCCAGAAGCCATATATGTTAACTGCTGTAGTAGCCTCTCTGATGAGAAGACTGTTATTATGGGTTCACAAAGAGTTGGCAGGGCTAGTGAGTTGTTTTACACTCCAGTGTCGGTCAGTGGCCGGTGTTCCCTGACAGGCATGCTTGATTCAGGAAGTATGTCATGCACACTAAGTGAAGAGGCTGATAGCAAGCTAAGAGCCGCTGGTGTTGTGTGGCCTTCTCACACAACCGAAATGCATCTATGATTTGGACATTGAAGTATATGGGACTAGGTTTCTTGTACCAACATTTGTGGTTCCTGGGAAAAAAGATGAGCTCATCGTGGGGAGCAATGTGATCCGGCCCATCATTCAGAAGATGAAGGCTGATACAAAGTATTGGGAGCTTATTAACTCCAATTACACTGGCACTGATTGTGAAGACTTCCTGCAGTTGCTGAGCTGTATCTCACGGTGGTCTGCTCCTGTGTTGCCAGATAAAGTAGGTACAGTCAGGTTGCGGAAGAGTGTCACTCTCCTGCCACAAAAAGAACATGTAGTTTGGGGAAAGCTGCCACCTTCTGCCCTTGTGTCTCCAGGAAGTACTGTTGTTGTGGAACCCACGTCAGCCCGTTCCACTCCAAAGAACATAATGGTGTGGCGCATTATAACACCCATGTGGGGAGATCGTTGGGTCCCTGTGAAAGTCCTTAACCCAACAGAGCGCCCTGTGACACTTCGTCGCAATGCTAAGATTGCGGATGTCTTTCCTTGTATTGCTGTAGAGGACCTGCCCATCACTCAAGGTCTCTGCGAGACTCTGACCGACCAGCATACCAGTTTTCCCCCCTCATCGGACTCTGTGCCTGACTCTGCACAGCTACTCAAAGACGCTGGGTTGGCTGATATTGACATTGAGGGCTGTGAAGTGTCAGATGGGTGGAAGAGGAAATTGGTGGAGCTTGTGTTGACTTACCAAGATGTGTTCTCTAGAGACAAACTGGACTGCGGTGAGGTGAAAGACTTTGTCCATCGTATCCACCTCACTGACGACCGCCCTTTCAGGCTTCCCTATCGCAGAGTACCCCCGGCTCACTATCATAAGTTGCGAGAGGTGCTGTCAGACATGGAGATGAAAGGCATCATCAGTAAGTCCACCAGCGAATACGCCTCGCCACTGGTAATGGTTTGGAAGAAGTCAGGTGACTTGAGGATATGCACTGACTTCCGCTGGCTCAATGCCAAAACCATTAAGGATGCTCACCCACTGCCCCATCAGGCTGACTGTCTTGCTGCCCTTGGTGGGAATGCTTTCTTCAGCACCATGGACCTCACATCCGGGTTCTACAACGTTCCCCTCCATGAGTCTGACAGACGGTACACGGCTTTCACTACACCTCTTGGCCTGTATGAGTACAACAGACTTCCCCAGGGTCTATGCAACAGCCCAGCATCTTTCATGCGGATGATGCTCAGCATCTTTGGTGACTTGAACTTTTCCAGCCTCCTGTGTTATCTTGATGACCTGCTGGTGTTTGCGCCTTCAGAAGAGGAGGCCCTAAAACGTCTTGAGATTGTTTTCTCTCGCCTGAGGACCAGCAATCTGAAGCTGGCGCAGAAAAAATGTCACTTTCTCAGACGCTCTGTGAGGTTTTTGGGTCATGTGGTGGATGCTGGTGGTGTCTCGGTTGATCAGGATAAAGTGAGGGTTATCGCCAATTTTCAGAAGACTGACCTTATGGATGGTGACGGTTGCACCCCTTCTCAGAGGAAAGTGAGATCCTTCCTTGGCATGGTGATGTTTTACCAGCATTTCATTCCAGGGTGCTCTCGTATTGCGAAGCCACTCTTTGCTCTAACTGCCGGTCAGAAGAGGACTAAAGGCTGCCATGGGAGTCGGAAACCTGGAACTTTTCGCAAGCTCACCCCTCAAGACTGGACTCCTGCTTGCGAGAAGGCATTTGAGGGACTCAAAGGTGCACTCCTCAGCTGTGCGGTGCTGGCACATCCTGATTTTGAGAGGCCATTCAGCCTTTCAACTGACGCTTCCATGGATGGGCTGGGTGCTGTCTTATCCCAGGTGCCAGCTGGTGAGGAGAGAGCAAGACCTATAGCCTTTGCTAGTAAGTCTCTCAGCCGCAGTCAGGCCAAATACCCAGCACACCGGCTTGAATTTTTGGCTCTGAAGTGGGCTGTGTGTGATAAGTTCAGCCACTGGCTCAAAGGTCATCGGTTCACTGTCTGGACTGATAACAATCCTCTCACATACATTCTGACTAAGCCAAAGCTGGATGCCTGTGAACAGCGTTGGGTCTCTAAGCTTGCACCATACTGCTTTGAGATCAAGTATGTTCCTGGAAAGCTGAACATCGTGGCAGACACCCTGAGCAGGGAACCGTTTGTGAGGCTGTTGGCCCAGCGCCTCCTGTCGGAGCCCTACTTTGAGCTGCTAGAGCAAGTCAGTGATGTGAAAGATGCCAGTGTCCAAGATGCCTTCCGTTTGACCTGTCAACCTCAATCGATACGCAGTGCTCCACCCTCCGCTGTGCTTGATGTGTCTCTGTCAACTGATGACGTGTCTTCTCTCATGTCTTCCCTCTGTGAGTGGGAGTCTGCTTCTCGCCAGCGTGCAACATCCCTCGCTGGTCACCTAACCTCCATTAGTCCACCTGACTGTGATGTTACTTATGCGCTGTCCCGTGCTGATCTCCTGTCTCATCAAACAGGGGATCCTGTGATCTCCAGAGTAGCCCGCTATGTTGAGCGTAAGCGCAGACCCTCCAGACGTGAGCGCTGTCATGAGAACCAACATACGTTGCGGCTCCTGAAACAATGGGATAAGCTCACATTCCTCGATGGTGTCCTCTACAGAGTTGTGAGGGACCCACTGACCAAACACAAGAGATTCCAGTTTGTGGTACCTGACTCCCTAAAACAAGTGGTGCTGTCTGGCATACACGACAATGCTGGTCATCAAGGTCAACCTCGCACACTCTCCTTGGCTCGTCAGCGTTTCTTCTGGTATGATATGGAGAAGGATGTGTGCGATCATGTGAGAAATTGCCGCAGGTGTGTTCTCAGCAAGACCCCAGACCCAGCAGCTAGGGCCCCGTTGGAAAGCATTAAGACCTGTGCTCCACTGGAACTTGTGTGCATTGACTTCTGGTCAGCTGAGGACAGCAACAACAAGTCTGTGGATGTCCTGGTGATTACTGACCACTTCACAAAATTAGCACATGCATTCCAATGCCCGGATCAGACAGCTAAGAGAGTTGCTAAAAAGCTCTGGGATGGATTCTTCTGTGTGTATGGCTTCCCTCAGCACATTCACTCTGACCAGGGAGCTAGTTTTGAGAGTGAGCTGCTTGCAGAGCTTCTGGTTTTGGGTGGCGTTGCCAAATCCCACACTTCACCATACCACCCCATGGGTAATGGTACCACGGAGAGATTTAATCGCACCCTTGGAAACATGTTACGGTCCCTCCCCCCCAGATGTAAGCAGAAATGGCTGCAGATGATACAGTCCATGACGTTTGTGTATAACTGTACGGCACACGAGACCACCGGCTTTGTGCCATTCTACCTGATGTTTGGGAGGGTGCCAAGGTTGCCAGTTGACCTCATGTTTCGGGATGTCCTTCATGATGACACCATTTGTGACTATGATACCTATGTCAAGTCACTGATGGATGACCTGCGCTCTGCCATGCTCTGAGCCCAGGAACACAGCACAATGGAGCAGAGACACCAGTCTGACCAGTACAACAGAAAGGTGAAGGGTCTGCCTCTTTCACTAGGGGACCAGGTGTTGTTGGCAAACAAGGGAGTCAGAGGAAAAAGGAAGCTCTCTGACAAATGGGAACCTGTTGTGTACATGGTAGTTGACTTGGATCCTGCTCTTCACATCTGCCGTATCAGAGACAACCCAGCCAACATGTATATATGGGCCCCACCTGGTTTTTGCTCGGGCTGGATGGGTACCATGTGGGCATGGGCTCAAACTGGGCTTTTTGTATGGGGCCTACTTGGGTTCTTCACATTAAACCCATATGGGCCATCCCAAGTGAGCACTTTTAGTAGGTCCTAGCTGGGTCAAACATGGGAAACACTTAACTTGGTCCAAAATGGGAAACACATGTAGGACCCACTTGGGTTTTCCACCTGGGATAGACATGGGCAAACACAGTCATTTAAGGATAGGCTGTTGTTGTGTGCCCCAGGTGGGGCAAAGTTAGGTAATCAATATATGTTTTAGTATCGATGACACAGGTGGGCCCCACCTGGTCAAACTAAATGGGTCGCACATGGGCAAATGCAAGTCAGACCCTGAAAACATGTCTATGTGGGCCCCAGGTGGGGCAAAGTTAGGTAATCAATATATTTTTTTTAGCACTGATGACATAGGTGGGGCCCACCTGGTCAAACTATATGGGTCGCACATGGGCAAATGCAAGTCAGACCCTGAAACATGTCTATGTGGGCCCCAGGTGGGGCAAAGTTAGGTAATCAATATATTTTTTTAGCACTGATGACATAGGTGGGGCCCACCTGGTCAAACTATATGGGTCACACATGGGCAAATGCAAGTTAGACCCTGAAAACATGTCTATGTAGGCCCCATATGGGTTATGTTAAGTTAATATGGGCATATATTTTATGTGGGCTCAAGATTGTTTAGTATATATGGGACCCACTTGGGTTTCTCACATGAAAGCCATATGGGCAAAACCAAGTGGGAACATATAGTAGGTCCTGGCTGGGTCAAACATGGGAAACACTTCACTTGTTTCAAAATGGGAAACACACGTAGGACCCACTTGGGTTTTTCACCTGGGTTAGACATGGGCAAACACAGTCATTTAAAGAAAACTGTTTGCTGTGTGCCCCAGGTGGGGCAAAGTTAGGTAATCAGTATATATTTTTTAGTACTGATGACACAGGTGGGGCCTACCTGGTCAAACTATATGGGTCACACATGGGCAAATGCAAGTCAGACCCTGAAAACATGTCTATGTGGGCCCCATATGGGTTATGTTAAGTTAATATGGGCATATATTTTATGTGGGCTCAAGATTGTTTAGTATATATGGGACCCACTTAGGTTTCTCACATTAAAGCCATATGGGCAAAACCGAGTGGAAACATATAGTAGGTCCTGGCTGGGTCAAACATGGGAAACACTTCACTTGTTTCAAAATGGGAAACACACGTAGGACCCACTTGGGTTTTTCACCTGGGTTAGACATGGGCAAACACAGTCATTTAAAGAAAAGCATTTGCTGTGTGCCCCAGGTGGGGCAAAGTGAGGTAATCGGTATATATTTTTTGGTACTGATGACATAGGTGGGGCCCACCTGGTCAAACTATATGTGTCACACATGGGCAAATGCAAGTCAGACCCTGAAAACATGTCTATGTGGGCCCCAAATGGGTTGTGTTAAATTAATATGGGCATATATTTCACATGGGCTCAAGATTGTTTAGTATATATGGGACCCACTTGCGTTTCTAACATCAAATCCATATGGGTGGGCATCCAATGTAGGTCCTAGTTGGGTTAGTGATGGTAAATGTGTACATTGGTTCAAAATGGTAGCACATGCTTATGTGAGGATTCTTCTTCTGTGAAGAGCCTGAGAAAGTGTTATTTGAATAAAGGAGGATTTATTCCAAACAAGCCCATCACAGATTGCGCACAACCCAGGGAGTTCTGAAAGTCAAATTGTAAAAATAATCTCAAAAGAAAGTATGAACATAACTCTCTTTTATAACCTGCAGACGGCACCCATGTGGTACCATTCTCTAAGAAATCACCCTAACTTTAACATATTTGGCACAACCTCAGTCTATCACTTTTGCTACCCTTACGTACAGTCAGATGTTCTTGACCCTTCATTTTTGACCCTCTCAGTATTTAGCCTTGGCTAGCAAATGTACTCAAAGTCCACATTGAGACCTCACGATGTTATGTGTTATCAGACACTACAACCCAGCTGTCAAGTGAGACTATAGGAACTTTGGTGTTTTTGAACATTCAATGTTACTCAAAACACTCTGCACACTATTCCAAATAACTGGTTTGAAACTGGTTACTTTTTAATTTTAGATTTCATTTTATGTACTTAATGTGAACTCTGCATGGTAGGCTGCATGGTGAGGCTCAGATAAGATAAAATAAGGACTTCATGATTCTTCTTAGGTAAATTCACTTGTCACAGCAGCAATAATAAGTGATTAAAACGGACACAAGAGTAGAAAAAAAGAAAAGCAAAAAATACGAATAAAAAACCTAAGATAAAAGTGAATTACACAGACAAAATCCAGATTTGGCATTTGCAAATTAAGGATTACTGGTTGTTCAAACAATTAAGACTATTTACTTGAGCAAACATGCAGTTGAGGATTTTTAGTAGATCAGACACACTCTACTGTATTAGAGAAAAGACAGTTAGTTACATGGAAGATGGAAGTTTTGGTTAATCAGATCCAGTAAAGCTCCTGAAGTATATTACCGATCTGTTAAAATGTTACTCTTCAAACTTGTGCCCTCAAATTATATAACCAGAAATAATTTATATTTTCTTTGAACTAGTGGAAAGGAGAGGGAATGGGGTCTTTCAAGCAGTCACACTTCAACTGTGAAACTCCCTTGTCCTTATGGTGTATTGACACTATTGAAACTTTTCAAAACCAGTCTAATGTTAGAAGAGCTTTTAGGTAAACTGTTATTCTTCTTCTTATCATTATTATATTTTTATTAATTATATTTTTATTATGATGTTGATTTGGGTGACACTTTTTGATAAATATTATATATTACTTTTTAAAACATATTAACCATCCCTATGCTTAAAAAACTTTTAAAAATAAAATTGTTCTTTTAAATTTGTGCATTGTTTGACTTTTAAAATTTTTGTATCAGGTGTAAAACGACTTTTTAAATAAAGTTGTTTTTAATGTGAGCAGCTCCTATTGGCTCGTTTAAAAAGAGGGAGGAGCAGATTGCACCGCCTAGCGTCTAGTCTTCGCGGTCTTTCGTCTGTTGCGCCTTTTCTCTCCCTGGTGTTTAAGAACGTGGAGGACAAAAGGATACCAAAGAATCGAAAACTATGACAAAGGTAAATACTTAAAGTTTGATACGTTTTCATCAATGGTTATTTTAGTAACTTTCTATAGTCGTCCTAAACGGTATAAGGGGAAGAAGCATAACATCTTTAGCTAGCAGGTAGAACTGGGTTAATTTGCTGCATTGTCTTTGGCAAACATAATTTAAAGTTAATTAAAAAACTCTTACTGCCTATATTCTACTCAATAAAGTTCATCTTATCTTATTCTGTTTTCATTGCACCATTCTCTCTATACAGTTTTTGAATTTACACACTATAACGTACACGGCAGTTTTTTTCTGTGCTTCTGCAACTGTTTCTTGGGTTTTCCTATAAGGTTTTTGTAATTAATTTAAAAAATTTATATTATTTTTTTGGCTTTAGTGGATTCCTGCTCAGCTAACTCGGCCATTATGCACTACCCAGTAAACAAAATGGCTGAACAGTATTTTAAATGTCTGAACATGAGCTAGTCATACCATGTTACGTAATATTCATGTGCAGTGTAGCAAGGTGATTGTTTAAATTACAGGAGTAGATGCCTGCAGCTGAAACGGTTTTCTGATCTGAATACGGTAATGTTACCAGATATGCATTGTACTATGGGAAAACGGTGGTGGATCAGTGTGTAAAAAGCCCCCAAAAGAAACACACAGCGTCTTTAGCTCAAACACTGTCTGATCACTCTCTTAGATACTGTGCTGTTCCATCTAGTTATTGGTTACTGAGAAATGTTAGGTCATTAATTAATTAAGAGAGTGCAGCTGTTCAGATCAGATGGTGAAGTAGGAAAATGCAGAACATGTTATTATAGCTGAATGCTGTGTAAAATACTAGTAATAAATCTAACTCCCATTTATGGCTTTTACTACTGTGGGGCTAAATAAAAAATTACAGACATAATGAAATCTGCTACAATTACAAAGCTTAAGTTTAAAACAATTATTATATATTAAGCATTTTTTTGCTCTTTTTTTTTTTAAATTCTTTTTGCTAATAATGGACTCAATTTTATTATCAACTTCAAAGACCTATTAAACTTTTAAACCATTAAATCCAGGAAATTAGATGCCCGTAAATGTACGAGACCCTCTTTATGTCTAGTATCCCCAAATATTTAATAATCCTTTCTAAAAGTACACAAATTTTGTTCTTTTCAATTAAATATTGCATGTTCAATGTATTCTTGAGCAGGTAAAAATTCCACTAAATTAGTTTTTGCATATTTTTAAGTATAATCAAATTTTTATAGTTTGCGAGTACTTTTAATTTGGAGATTTTGCCACTTGATTTGAAGTTTGGATAGTGCTTTATAGTCATTTGTAAATGTTTTGAACTCATCTGGCTTCTTAATAATTTAATAAAAAATTAACAAGCCATGTAATAATTTGAAAACCACTAGGGACCACTTATAAAAAAGTAATTCCTTTTTTACTTAAAGGAATTTAGGATTTATGTCTGTCAAGTCATTTGTTCTGGCATAAGTCACCATTTTGATATATCTTCCTGTGACTTTAAAGTCTGTCAGCTAGTTAGATACATTTTTGCACTGCTAGTGTTTGCTGCTTGAATTAGTCAGTTTATCATATAAACACATGCAGTGCCTTTCAAACTTTTAATTACACTGTTCATTTTGTGCATTAGTAAGAGAATCTTTTATATTGAATTATCCTGGGAAAAAACAAAAATGTTTGTATTTTCTCATGCACTTTCTTTCATTTCCTTATCACGTTTAGATTCTTCAAGATCACAAGCACTATCTTTGACATGTAAGTAACTTTCATATTATTTGTATTACTTATTATTATTATTATTTTTGAAAAGTGATGGTCTTTGGGGCATCCTTTTTTTTATTGGTATTAAGTATATATATTTATTTAGGCACAGGAGGCAATGATCTATTTTAAAATTTAACATTTATTTAATTTTCATCTTTTATGCTAACAATAATGCCAACAGTGTTCTCTTCACTTGACCCACAACTCTGACAGTTTTGGTCCTCTGCTCTCCTCACAATTGGCTGATTTCCATCTGAGCTGCTACTGTCAACTGCATTAAACTGATTTTACATTGCCTTGTTATTCTAATCTTTATCTGCGTTTTGGACTCCAAACATTCACACCTGCTGTTAGTAACCAGAGCTCACAAGAGTGTAAGGCGTGTAGTTCAATAAAGTGATCGATGTGTTCACTAGCTGATTTCAATAAACCGGTAACTTATCAAATCCATATTTTATAGGAAGTACATTACTGATAAAAGTGGTAATAAACACGGTAACCAATAAAAATTTAAATTTCCAGTTATAAAAAAAAATACTGCAGTGAGCTCGGTTTTCTAACACCAGGTGTGAACATCTACAGTCTTTAAGCGCTGGTAAAGATTTAAAAATAAAAGCATTCAATAACATAACATTAAACAGTAAATTAGTTTGATGGTGTTGACTGCAGCAGCTCAATGTTAATCAGCTGATGGTGATGGAAGCAGATGAGCGTTTTTCATCATGGTTGTTAGTGATGTGTTGGTCAAAACGAAACGGCTCTTTGAAGTGAACGACACAAGCGTGTTTTTTCTCTCTCTCTCACCCTCTCTCTCGCACTTTTTTTCCGCTTCACTCTGCACGCGAGCCTTGTGCTTTGCGCTGGGAAGAGGGGGGAGGGGCGGTTGTTACACACGCAGTAGCACAGTAACAGAGCAGGAGGGAGAGAGAGAGAAAGAGAGCCAGGGACAACAACGTCACATTAGAAAGGTATAGTAATCATCCACAACTATTTTCAATTGCGGATGATAAAGGATTCAGAAAGTTTATTCATGCAGGCCCATATGACAGAGAATGTGCATCTTCTGTTTGTTTTCATATTATAATTTATATTTAATTGTGTTGTGGTTTGCAGTGTTTTGTGTTGTTTCACTTTAAATTTGTTTAAAAGGAAAAAGCTGAAAATTTAAATAGTTAAAAGTTGAAATGTAAATAGTTGTTTTTTTTGTATTATATGATTTATTTATTACATTTTATGTGGAGAGAATAAATAAAAGTATATTTACGGTGGCTGCTAGAGACAAAGCACGTACAAACCCCAAAACACGTAAAAACTCCATAGCACGTACAAACTCCAAAGCACGTACAAAACACAACAGAAGTGCTCCAGGATGCTAGGCACAGTGTTGAGATTTTGTTACCTAGTGGCTACACAAGCCAGGAAGTACCAACGACCGGATTTGGTGTGTGGTAGTAACAGGTAAATGAACAGCTTTTGGAATTTTTTATGAATATATATGAGTGCTTGTGTATAAATACACAAAAAATACACATATGATTTCAATTGTGTAAATTAAGTGATCTAGATAGCTCTGTTTTGGAAGTTCAGTTGACGCTAGAAATGGGTTTTGGAGTTTGTACATGCTTTGTCTCTAGGGGCCACCATATATATTTATATATAAACATATATAAATAAAACCACGTTTCTTTTTTTACATTAGTAATTCCTTTGGTTCATAATTTTATATTGTTGTTAATAATAAATTAATTAAAGCAACAAAACAACCTGAAGAGCCGGTTGGGAGCCGAAAGAGCCGGCTTTCTAAAAAGAGACGAAAATCCCATCACTAGTTGTGTAATATGCTGGTATTGATATGATCAAAAATGAACTGAGTTGTTTCGTATTCTATAGAAATTGTACATCTAATTAATAACAAGGCTTTCTGCTGATGTTATTAATTAAAAATTTATTGTTTTATTTTTAAGCAACAACTTTTTAGCATGCAATCAGTCCATGCTGTACAGGACAGATTTGTAAACTGTGCATACAAAAATAGACTATTTTACAAAATTGCTCTTTCAACAAATGTAAATCACAGCAGATTTTTTTTGTTGTAGGTGCACTGTCACAAGTAGAAATGTGGGGGGAAGTCCTCAAAGTTGAAGGCAGAACAGGAAAATACATGGAAATAACAATTTTCCTTTAAATGGTAAATGGCCTGCATTTTTATAGCGCTTTTCTAGTCCCTAAGGACCCCAAAGCGCTTCACACTACATTCAGTCATTCACCCATTCACACACACAATCACACACTGGCGATGGCAAGCTACATTGTAGCCACAGCTGCCCTGGGGCGCACTGACAGAGCACATCAGTAAAGGTCGATCTGGATACTTGATAACTGTTGGTATAGGTATGACATGAATTTGAATCTCCATTATCACAGGTTTTAATTGGGAGGGAACATGCAGATATACAGGAGGACTATAAACAGCAATTCCTATTGCATACAACTGTTTTAGAAAATACCAACAACACTGTTAATTTATCACTTGCTGGTCTATAGACTTTACAGTGTGGATGGATGGAAAATCCATCTGGCTCCACTCTGGCTGAATTGGTGCTACAAACAACTCTGCGCTCGGCTTTCCTGGCTGTGTGTGGATTTAAACTTACACATCCAAATTTTGACCCTATTTTTCTTCCTTTCAGCTGATTGGTCAATTTCATGTCAATCACCAATTAAACAATCCAATCAGAGAACATCTCCAGAAGTTGATTCTGTTCATCTGGACGTAGCATTTTCAGTGGGAGAAAATGCTGCAAGCGCTACGTCCAGATGAACAGAATCAACTTTTGGAGATTTACTTACCTGGATGATTGAGCATGCATCAAGACAATCAGAGAACAGATAGGTTTGGCTGTTGGAGGGCTGCATTACGGAGCTTCAGGTCCTGGAAGAATAAATTCCCTTTTACATACCAGACCAGCATTTTTCTTCATTAGCACGAAGGAAAACAGTCTGTGCGTGTCAGAGTTCTGTGGTTTTTGTGTCACAGGGCTTATAATATGTGTAAAAATCTGGCCAGGGACCATCACATCACACTGCTATCATATTTTTCTGTTGCTATCATGTTTCTTTTCTGAGATGTTGTTACTTTTATGACAGATGTAACGAGAAATCTTCCAGAAAGTTAAATTTTTTATTCTAATCAAATATTTGATTCTGATAACAGATAAAGATTTTTTTTTTTACTTTTGTTCTGCTATTTCATAGTTTATACAAATTTTGGCCAATTCCTATTTATTTTAACCCTTTAGCCCCCAAAAAGTCGCCAGCGACAGGTTTTTCCAAACCTGTCTCGTCAAACCTGAGCTCTGCCAGGGGCCCAACACGCCTGGACTTTTAGAAGAAAAGAGATGTCCGAAAATAAACCACAGGGTCAAATACTTAATTTTGTTCAGTGTTTTAGAGTTATTAATTTGAATTGACTAATTTAAATATTTTATTCATGTACATTTTGATTGCCTTTAGTAAAAATGGCAAAATTTCAATTTCTTTTTTCTTTCTGTTATTAATCCTTGATTACATTCATATAGTATACAGTAGAGGAAAAAACCTACCAGACCTACCAGTTATCCTGCATAACATTATTGGGGATAAAGGGTTAAGGAAGCGCAATTAATTTTTTTAGTTTAGCTTGTGTTTACTACCATTTTTTTTTTTATCACCACACAGTAAACATTAAGTAATATGTAAAGTGTCCATTTATCCTCCATTCCGGTCCATTATCTTAAGCTTAGGCTGCTGCCCCTCGACCCAATCCGGTACTAAGTAGAGAGGCCCAGACTTCGCTCTCTCCAGGCACTTGGCCCAGCTCTTCCGGGGGAATCCCAAGGCATTCCCAGGCCAGCCGAAAAACATAGTCCCTCCAGCATGTCCTGGGTGTTCTGGGTCTCTTCCTGGTGGGACGTGCCCAAAACACCTCACCAGGGAGGCATCCTAACCAGATGCCAGTATCTAATCTGTCCTTTTTGTATGTTCCCCTCAGGTTGCCATGGTAGCAGATACAGGGGAAACAAGTGTAGACGATGCCACAAGAAGGATGATGAAATTCCTCATATCACCTGAGCTGGCTGTGGAGTACAACATGCTTGGCCGACATGGGGGAAAAAAGTTCAGAGATTTGCGTTTTTTTAATGTTGTGTATGGTAAGTTAGTTTCACTTGAGACATTTGAACTTTAGAAAACTAAACTTTTTTAATAAAGTGTTTGAAAGTGTAACTGAGATTGGTTATCATGCAATTTGTATATATTTTTTGAGGCAATAAAGTGAAATAAACATTGTTCTTTGAAAATCATCACCAAATGAAGTAAGCTAAGATTAACTTTACTTTGGCTTGCCCGTTTTTCTTCTTCTTCATTTGCAGAGGCACTGAAGAATTATTTAACATCAAAAGTCAACTTGCAAGAAGCAGAGAAGGCTCTGTCCAAGTGGTTCAGTGGAGCTAAAGACAGAGGAGGACCGAGGGCTGCAAGGGTACAAAATAGACTTACGGCTCTGTAAAAAAACAAACCCTGCTGATTCAAGATAAGCTTTTGAGTTTTCATCTGACTTTTTCCCCATGTTGCTACAGTTCCAAATATCTAAGGAATTTTGCTGTAGTTTGACATTTCTAGTTTTTAAATGTTTACGCACTTTGGAATACAGTTACGTAAAATCACAGTTGTTGGACAAAATAAATGTGAAAAATGTTGTTTTGTGTACCCTCGTGATTTTTGAAATGGTTTTATTTACAAACTAGATTTTGTTTGCGGTCAGCTTTAATATATTTGGTGTCTTTGTGTCACAGAACCCGTATTAGCCGTCTGAAAAATTGATTTTGTGACTGTTTTACTACATGGGGCCCACTCAGTGCCAGAACTTAGTCAATTCAAACTAGAAATAAGATGCAAATACAGAACCCACTGCTAATGCCATTCCAACTTTTTAGCTCATGTTTTCCTCATGTTGTACCCACTAAGAACTTGAAAAATGGGGCCTAGGTGGGTTTCAGTGTACTTTGCCCAGTTGGGGTCCATTTAGTTCCCAGATTTTACCTATATAACACCGAGATGGGCTTATAAAATGGGGCCATTATGGAACCCGCGGACAATCCCACTTAAAACCCACTTTTTAGCCTATGTGGTACTCACATGGTACCCACAAAACAACTTGAAAGGTGGGGCCTGGGTGGGTTTCTTTGTACTTTGCCCAGTTGGGGTCCATTTAGTTCCCAGATTATACCAATATAACACCGAGATGGGCTTACAAAATGGGGCCATTATGGAACCCGCGGACAATCCCACTTAAAACCCACTTTTTAGCCTATGTGGTACTCACATGGTACCCACAAAACAACTTGAAAGGTGGGGCCCGGGTGGGTTTCTGTGTACTTTGCCTAGTTGGGGCCCATTTAGTTCCCAGATTTTACCAATATAACACCGAGATGGGCTTATAAAATGGGGCCATTACGGAACCCGCGGACAATCCCACTTAAAACCCACTTTTTAGCCTATGTGGTGCCCACATGGTACCCACAGAAACTTGAAAGATGGGGCCTAGGTGGGTTTCTGTGTACTTTGCCCAGTTGGGGTCCATCTAGTTCCCAGATTTTACCAATATAACACCGAGATGGGCTTATTAAATGGGGCCATTATGGAACCCGCGGACAATCCCACTTAAAACCCACTTTTTAGCCTATGTGGTGCCCACATGGTACCCACAAAAAACTTGAAAGATGGGGCCCAGGTGGGTTTCTGTGTACTTTGCCCAGTTGGGGCACATTTAGTTCCCAGATTTTACCAATATAACACCGAGATGGGCTTATTAAATGGGGCCATTATGGAACCCGCGGACAATCCCACTTAAAACCCACTTTTTAGCCTATGTGGTGCCCACATGGTACCCACAAAAACTTGAAAGATGGGGCCCAGGTGGGTTTCTGTGTACTTTTCCCAGTTGGGGCCCATTTAGTTCCCAGATTTTCCTAACATAACACCTATATGGGCATTTAATATGGGGCCATTACGGAACCCGCGGACAATCCTATATGGGGCCCATTTTTCAGCCCATTTCCAAACCATATGGGCCCCACATATAAATGTTGGCTGGGAAAGAAGGTCATGAGCGTGTGGTGCATCGCAACCTGCTCCTTCAAGTTAACTTTTTGCCCTTGGACACAACACTGAGTGACAATGCTGCACATCCTGCTGTGAGCGTTGTCAGTGGCCCCGCTGAGTCTGACCTGGATGGGCCTGTGACATCTTTTGGGGGCACAGGAGCTGTACCTCCTGCCACCCGTACTGTGGATTCCGTCTCCAGCATTGGCGAGTGTGATGACCGCACACTATCATGGATCCATCAGCAATCCGCCGCTGACCCGGTCGAAGATGGCGTTCATGAGACCCCTCCTATAATGGGTGTTCCTGATCTTGGTGGGCTGGCTGGTGATGGAGCCTCCCCAGGCTCCCCTGCTGCTTTCCCATCCCACACTTTTCATTCTCTTGAACCCAAAAATGTGGACGTGGATCAAGGACTTACCACACGTTTTGGTAGAATCATTAAACCAGTTCGTCGCTTGATTGAATCAATGGCTCAACTTGAAACACTCCTTGGTGTTGAACCTGTTCAAGCAGCGGTTATTGATGTGTGAATTTGTTTATTTCTGTATGTTTTTCATTGCTATTGTTTTTGGAAAAGAATAATACAAGCACAGAGTTCATTGTATTTTGTCAGTCTGTGCAGTCTGATAGTGATGCCCATAGATATTATGGCCTGTTTTGTGTGGTGTAAATGGCACCTCATTTTGTCTATAGTGTGTCCTGGGATCTTGCTAGGCGCCGAGCGGGTCTCAAGTCTCTTATCCTCCTTGGAGGAAGCTATGTTGCTGATCTAATTCATTGTATATGTAATGTGAATTTGTTTGAGGCCACTGTATCTGTTATTGTGGGTTTATACTTTTTTTTTTTTTTGGTATACTCTTTAAGATTTTGTGTAATTCTTGGGGGGTGAATGTAACAGGGTCATAAATCACATTGTTATAATTACACAAAATGTGTTCTAAACCCCCAAACTGCTCCTTTTATACCTGACTTTTAGGACCTCCAAGCCTGTAGTTGTGTTTGTAACCCAGATCATTGTTTGAGTATGGGATTTCTGATTATTTGTGGTCACTGAACGCACCACTGTGCCGTGCGCATAGCCACTCTCTAGTCCAGCTACAGAGTTTTTCCTTCCGTTCATCCGATGAGGCGCATGCTGCTCTCGTGCCCTCTACGAGCTGGAAATTCGGGTACAGTAGACATTTGAGTTGCTGTAAATAGTTTTAAAAACCTTTATATGTGAAGCTAATGATTTAATATGTTGTTAGGAAAAAGTCTTGTAGCGGTTACAAACGTGAAGCGGAGCTGAGTCCGACAGCATTCGCCATTACACGAACTCCTCTGGTGAGTTAGCGTGCAGCTCATGTTCGTATGAAATGTTTTGTGCCTTATTATATTGCAGCGAGGTATCAAATCTACTGCTGTCATGTTGTTAAGAAAGAGGCTAAATATTGTATAACGTGTGTTATTGGCTGACTGTTAGCAAGCTAGCTGTTAAGTGAGCCTAGCTAATGTCCTGAAATGGCGGCCGACACGAGGTCAGTTACAGTGTTATTATGTTATGCCTAAGAGAACAGCATTAATAAGCATTGTTAACAGCATTTATGTTCTGTTATATTTTTATTTTGACAAACCTGTATTATTATAATGGTAAGTCTGTTAAATAAGCCGTTAGTGACATGGACACTGAGTCAGTGGTACTGAGACTTATGAACATTTCAGTTAATTCTTCTGCACACTTGTGTGTAGGCTGGTTTGTTTGCCCTTTTGGTGCCCTGGATCCTACTGGATGAACTGCCTTGTGGAAGTCCTCATCTGATGACTCTGCCGAACCGTCCTGGCAAATAGATGGTCGTTGCTGCTTGCTGGATGCTATTATTGGATGCTACACCGTTCCAACAGAGCGGTAGGAACAATTCAAAGGGCCCCAACGATGCGCTTTATTTTTCCCTGAGCTCAGGTGATTTTCTTTTGGCCAAAGGACCTTAAAGGATACATATTTGTTTTTATTTATTTTATTTTTCTTATGACACTGAGTGGAAAGACACTACAAAAAAAAGGGGTTTATTATTTAAAATTGTGTCTAATAAATGTGTTTATGTTAAGTAAGTGTGGTGTCCATTGTGTGCAGGAAGCCTTATTGTTCCTGTGGTGGAGCAGCTACTACCAATCTCCTTTACGAAACTAGCTTCTGACAGGATATAGATATTTGGGATACATTTGATTTCTTGTAACCTATTTTTAGAGAAACTGTGATTCTGGGTTAAACATCGGGGTGAAATTGATGACACTGACACCTAGTGAACTGCCCAAGGTCAACAGTCCTGATTTCCACGCATTAAAGGTTTGGCGTAAGTACAGATTGCGTTACAAGTGGCGAGCCAGCCAGGAGATTGGTGAAAAGTAGCACCTTGACTTTCCAGCTCACAACACCTACCTCTTTTCCTTGACCCTATTGTGTTGGACATGGATCTTTGCAGACGTTTTGATGTAGATGGCCAGTGCTCACTTTTTGTGACTGGCGTTGAAGGGATTTACACAGATGATGACATTGCTAGTGTTTTTTCAGTAAATGGTAAAGTTTCTCGGATAGTTCGAATTCCAGATGAATCAAACCAGCCAGAGGGTAGAGTCCTGATACAATATTTGTCCGATCAAGCCATTTCCAAGATCAACCCCCAGATCTTAGGCGACTTGCCGAGCCCCAAGGATCCTGCTATCGGTTGGTCTGTCAAAACCATTCGAGATGTTGCTCAGGAAGAGGTAGGCAAGGAGTTAGCTCGTAGATATTTAGAAGAACTGAAGGCTGTTGGAGATAGTGGTAAAGCAGGTTTCTTGAGTGTTATTCAGAGTGAGGTCAAAGAAGTTCGACATAACTCTGAGATTCCTGACACACGGCCACACACAGCTCAGGATGGTGACACATCCCTCCATGACATTGTAGCTAGTGATCATGATGAACCTAATCACTACACACAGACCCACAATGCACCTGATAGTGCTGTGGTGAACCCTGTTAATATCGACCGCAGTCTCCTTAACCCACCTCAGATTCAAAAAGTTGTCGTTGAGCACGTTATCAGAAATGACTCAACAGCCCCGTGGTCTACACAAACCAGACTGCGCACCTTTTCTGGCCGTGCTCCTAGGCCCAATGGTGAGGTAGACTATGAAACATGGCGCACACAAGTGGACCTTCTTGTCAGTGATTGCTCTCTTAGTGATGTGCAAAAGGTTAGGAAAATACTTGAAAGTTTGCTAAGTCCAGCAGCCGATGTTGTTAAGTTGCTTGGTGTGAGCTCACCACCCAGGGCTTATGTTAGGCAGCTCGATTCCGCTTTCAGTGTTGTAGAGGACGGAGAAGAGTTATTTGCAACCTTTCTCAGCTCCAACCAGAATAGCGGAGAAAAGCCCTCAGCATATTTGAACAGACTCCATAGCCTCCTTACTCGAGCTATTTCTAGAGGGGGAGTCTCTGTCGAAAGTTTGAGCGAACACCTACTCAGACAGTTTATTAGAGGCTGCTGGGACCAGAGTCTCATTATAGCTCTCCAACTAGAAAACAAAAAGAACAGTCCACCAACATTCCCAGATCTACTCCTTATGTTGAGGACCGAGGAAGGTCGTAGATCTGCAAAGCTAGACAGGATGAAAAAACATCTGGGTGCTACAAAAGCAGCTGTACATGCCCACTCCATTTTTGATGTACCCTCCTATGATGATGAGCCCGTTCCGACACAGACTGCAAAGCAGAGCGAAGCATCTAAGCTTGAGAGGAGAATGGATGAGCTTTCAAAGCAGGTAGAGAAACTGAGTCAAAGGTCCAAGAATTCTCCTTTTGACAGTGAGCTTAGTGCAGCGTTAAAACAGAGACAAGAAGAAACTGTTAAACTTGAAAGTAAAATAGATGAGTTGTCTAAACAACTCAGAGAGCTCACTCAGAACCAAAAATGTCCTAAAGAGAATAATAGTGGCAAAGACTTCCTTGCGGCAAGAAATAGCAGTGCCAGGAGACCAGTTAAGGTTCCCTCTATGCCAAAGGCATGGTTCTGCTTTAGATGTGGTGAAGATAACCACATTGCCGCTCGATGCCCAAATGAACCCAACCAGGCACTAGTCCGCCAGAAGAATGCTGAGTTAAAGGAAAAGCAAGGAAGGTTCCAAGCCCAACAGGTTACTGAGCCTTTTGCTTTAAACTTGTAGCGGCTCCTGCTGTGGGACGTCCAGGAGCTGAGACCAGCATTAGTCCCGCCTCAAGTGACCAAAGAATTGGTGTTCAGAGCAAAATAAAGACCCAGACAACGGTTCAAGATTTCAGTTCCCAATCCCGCTTGCCACCCGGTCTGATAGGTCCTCGTTGTTCAGCTTCTGTTTTGGTTGAGGGTGTGCAATGCAACTCTATCATGGATAGTGGTTCACAAGTCACTACAATCTCCGAATCATTTCACAAGGATAAGCTGGCACATCTCCCCATTCAGCCCATTCAAGCATTGCTTGAGATTGAGGGTGCAGGTGGACAGCACGTTCCCTACCTTGGTTATGTTGAGACCCACGTCACTTTTCCTCAAAACATTACAGGCAAAGAGGAAGAGTTGGTTGTTTTGGCTCTTGTTGTGCCTGAGTGCCATTTTAACAGCAGAATACCAGTTTTGATTGGTACCAATGCACTGTTAAGACTCCATGATAAGTTATCTGAACGTGACGGTCCAGATTTCCTTCACAGACTGTGTTCCAGAGATGTAGCACTGGTTCTCCAGCACTTGGCTAAACAAATGGATGATTGCCACATACACCCAGTGAGGTTGCACGGGAAAGTACCAGTCACCATCCCTGCCAACCACAAGTGCTGTTTAATGGGCGATGTTAGGCTGAGAAAGAACACTCCTAACGTAAGTTTCGTCCTTGAACCAAATGAACACGACAAGTTACCTGGTGGTTTATTTCTTGAAACTGCTTTGATAGACATCCCTTACAAAGCTAAGAGTAAGGTTCCAGTCGTCTTGCAGAACTTGAGTGGGCATAGTATTGTATTGCAACCAGGAAGTACAGTTGCCCAGGTATGTGTAGCCCAGCACATTTCACCCCTGGTGCCTGTTTCAAATGCTTCTTCTCATGACAAGTTTGATGGAGAGAAGCTTAAGTTTAATCTTGATGAGTCACCCATCTCAGAAGAATGGAAAGAGCGCATCACCACCAAGCTCAAGTCTATTTCAGAAGTGTTTGCGGTTGATGATCTGTCTTATGGTCACACCACTGTGGTAAAACACCACATTCGGCTGAACGATGACACGCCGTTTAAGGAACGGTCGAGGCCCATCCACCCAAGTGACAGAGAAGCTGTCAAGCAACACCTCAAAGAACTGCTTAATGCAGGGGTTATTAGGGAGTCAGAGAGCCCCTACGCATCTCCAATAGTAGTTGTGCGTAAAAAGGATGGTTCAATCAGGTTGTGCGTTGATTACCGCAAGTTGAACGCACGGACCATTAGGGATGCTTATGCCCTCCCAAACATTGAGGAGACCTTCACGGCCCTTAGTGGTGCCAAGTGGTTCTCGGTCATGGACCTCAAATCAGGCTATTATCAGGTTGAGATGGCCGAGGAAGATAAAGCTAAAACTGCTTTTGTCTGTCCTCTTGGGTTTTATGAGTTTAATCGCCTGCCTCAGGGCGTTACAAATGCCCCAAGTACGTTTCAACGACTGATGGAGAAGTGTGTTGGGGATTTGAACTTGAGTGAGGTACTTGTGTTTTTGGATGATCTGATTGTGTTTTCAGACACCCTGGAGGAACATGAGGTGAGACTCATGAGGGTGCTGAACCGGTTGAGGGACTTTGGGTTGAAGCTGTCCCCAGAAAAATGTCATTTCTTTAGGCCCTCGGTGAAGTACCTTGGCCATGTGGTTGATGCCCAAGGAGTTCACACAGATCCTGATAAGATCTCAGCTTTGAAAACATGGCCTCGTCCTACAAACAAGAGAGAGTTAAAATGTTTCCTAGGCTTTGCCGGTTATTACCGGAGATTCATTGATGGATACTCAAAGATCGCAAAGCCTTTAAATAGTCTCACGGCTGGTTACTACTCACCCAAAAAGAGGGGTAAAGTGTATCTTGGAGAACATTTCAAACAACCATCAAACATTAACTTACCTTTTGGAGAGGAGTGGACACCTGAATGTGAAAATGCGTTTAAGACTTTGATTGAGAGACTGACATCGGCACCTGTCCTTGCTTTTGCCAACCCACAGCTACCATATGTCCTGCACACTGATGCCAGTCGTGAAGGCTTGGGTGCAGCGCTCTACCAAGAGCAGGACGGGAAGCTGAGAGCTGTGGCTTATGCAAGCAGAGGACTTTCCAAAAGTGAGAGAAACTATCCCACTCACAAGCTTGAATTTCTAGCTTTGAAGTGGGCAGTTTGTGAGAAGTTTAACAGCTACCTTTATGGCGCTAACTTCACCATTGTGACGGATAACAATCCTCTCACGTATGTACTGACATCTGCAAAGTTAGATGCTGCTGGTCATCGCTGGTTAGCTGCGCTGTCTACTTATCAGTTCACCGTTAAGTACAGGGCCGGTCATGCCAATCGCGATGCAGACGGGCTGTCCCGACGACCACAAGCTCCTCCTTTTGAAGATGAGGATTTCATCAAAGAAAGGGAGAGAGTTGATGACATGAAAAACCGTCTTCTAGAGGTGAGCAACGAGATGAGTCACGAGGTGGTATCTGCCTTATGTCAACGCCATCTTGTGGTGTCAAAGATCGAGCACTGTTCAAATCTAGAACAACCTTTGGCTGTAGAGTCTCTTGCTGTTGATCCCTCAACAGTTGCGGATGTATTTGGAGAAGACACATTACCATCTATGACAAGCTCTGACTGGTATAAAGCTCAGAGGGATGACCCGGTTGTCTCACGTGTCATTACCTTCGTTGAAAGAGCTCAAAAGCCCAGCTTCAGAGAAACAAATGTAGCCCTGTCTGCAATTATTCGGGCTTGCAGTATAAAGAAAAAGTGTACTGTAATAAAAAATGGTTAAACTATAAATAGTTGATAAAACGTTTAAAAAATCATATGCTTTGGTACAAATGTATTTCATTTACAGTTAAGAGTCCAATAAGTAAAAGGGTTTCATGATTTAGAGTTCATTTTCTGTGCACACTAAATATGTTGGGGTGTAACCTAAGTTTATTTACCCATCTAGTGTCAGTTATCTCAATATGGTATTGTCATTGGTTGTTGTGCTGACGAGCCAGTCAATGTCACTCTTCTCTGTTATGGGGGCGGGACAAGTGGTAAGGTTTGTGTGAATCTGTGGGAGCGGACACAGAAGCTAAGTCCGAAGAGAGAGATGTCGTAAGGCAAACGTGGTGTGGATTTTGCATCTAAGTGTGTCATTGAGGTCGACTACCCGTGGTCCTGATAGTACTTATTTGTGATCTGCAAGAGGTAAATGAGACTGTGCGCCTTGACATTTGTACTGTAACTATTCGTTATAGTGATATAATATCGTGATATGTGATGCTAACTAGCGACTTGCTAATTAGCGCAACTTACCGCGTTATGTGCTGTGATACCATGCTGTATGTTTAGCTCTGTGATTTTCAGCAAAGCATGCTAATGCTAAATCGTTATGTGATAGCATTTGGTATTGTAGCTCAAGTGTTTTAATGTGTTTAGAAGCCGAGGGACGCTCTGAAAGGAGAGAGAGGTTTCTGCCCGGATGGACCCTGCTGTTTCCTCGCCCCTGACTGTTGTTTCCTCGCCCCTGACTGTTGTTTCCTCGCCCCTGACTGTTGTTTTCTTACCCCTGACTGTCTTCACTACTGGTGAACTAACTGCCCGTTTCTGATTGCCCCACTAACAAACTCATTGGACTCGTGAGTACTAACTGGAACTAAAGTGCACATATTTTGTTTATTGCTCAGTTTGAGTGAAGCGGCCATCAGTTTTAGGCCTCACCGCACCCAAACTTCGAATCAGGCCTGCATCAAGCACCGTGCTACAGGTGTAGTGTGGACAGGTTAAAGTGTGTGTGTGTGTGGGCCCACTGTTACACAATCGGTTTAAATTGAGTAAGTGTGTAGTTGATCAAAGTTATTGTCAAAGGTTGAAATTCATCCATGTTAAAGGTGTGAGCTGTTGTAGCTGAAATAACAGTTGAAATACCTAAAAAGGAGGTATTTTGGGTTGATAATCTTTTATTTAAAATCCATGTAGTCATTTTTACAGTATTTTTGTTTGTTTATTTGAATTCAATCCATTTGATTAAAGTAACTGTTTATTTTATTCATTTCTTTTGTCTAAATAAATACCCGGTGAGGGATAAATTTGTGTAAAATACAGTTGTGGTGGTCCTTATTATAGCAATTAGAGGGTATCAGGTATTATTATTAGTAGCACTACGAACCCAGGCCCAGTCTCATTGTACTATATACTCTAGCTTTACCATAGCTACGTGGGACCTGGGTTACATAAATGGAGGCACCGCTGGGATATTTAACTAAAGTAAACTAAATTTATTTTTGGACCAAGAGGATAACAGGTCGACCCCACAACTGTCAAATTGTTAAAGTAGTCAAACGTGCAACAAAAAAATAAACCAGATAGCAATGATGACACAACAAAGGAGCAGACCGTCACAACTTGAGTTGGTCAACTGGTGCAAAGGGGAATCAATAGATTTGAAACATGCTCTACTATTGTATGGGGTACCGGAAGGTGTTTCGAGAGATGAAATAGAAGAAACAGCAGGGACTATCAAAGCTTTGGGAAAAGTAGTAGTTAAGGGAAAAATGTTTAACTCTCAACTAAAATCATTAATGGTGTTGTGTGAGTGTCGTGAGGAGATAAACCCCACGACAATCCCCCCTGAGATAATGCCAATAAGTGGTGGAAGTGGCTGGAAAGCAGTGTACTACATTGAACCTCAGCCAGATGACTTTGAGGGAAAGTTACTCACTTTTCTGCAGAATGAAGGGAAAACCTTAGAGGATATCCAAGGGTTACGCACCCACGGAGGGGAAGTGGATGGTAATTCTGAAGCCATCATCCGTGCAGTAGGTGAGTTAATGGTCAGAACAAACAAACAGCCTGAAAGCCATCCATATAGACGTCTAAGGACATTTTCCGGGGTCATTCCCACCCCAGCTGGGGAAGAAGTCTTGGATACCTGGTTGGAGCAAGCGAGACTCCTAGTAGATGAAGGCGAGTGCTCCGATAAAGAAAAACGTAGACGCATACTGGAAAGTCTCAAAGGGCCTGCCTTGGAGATCATTCAGGCCGTGCGTCTGACTCAACCTGATGCTAGTTCCCAGGACTACATAGAGGCCATAGAGACCATTTTTGGCAGAGTAGAGTCCGCAGAGGAGCTCTATCTGTCATTCAGAGCCCTTCACCAACAGCCTGGTGAGCACCTGTCTGAGTTTCTGCGAAGATTAGAGAGGTCTCTTGTTAAAGTAGTCCAGGGAGGTGGTTTACCAGTTAGTGCTGCTAACAAAGCTCGGTTAGAGCAGTTAGTTAAAGGATCCACTTCTGAGCTTATGTTGCTTCAGTTGAAAATAAGGGAGCGAATGGAAAATCCTCCCTCATTCCTGAACTTGTTAAGAGAGGTGATGGAAGAGGAAGGCCGTCAAGCAGCCAAACAAAGCCAGACCACATCTAAGTGTCACCAAAGGGTTCGCACAGTGAAGGTGGAAAAGGAGAAAGAGTCTGAAGCGGTCACTCAGAGTGAACTGCAAGCTCAGATTCAAGAGTTGAGAGCACAGTTAGAGGAAAGAAACCACTCAGGAATTCAACCGCTGTCTGATTGCACCATCAAACCCCCAACAGAGAAGCAAAAACAGAAAAGTGATTCGCAGAGCGAAATACGGGCACTCAGAAAGCAAGTGAAAGCACTAGAAAATAAAATGAGTGTGATGGCGGTGAGGTCTACAAGTGAGCCCCCACAAGAACACTCAACTCAGTCTCGCAGAGACAAAGCAGCTTCTTACCCCAAGCCTGCTTCTTTTAAAGCATCATCTGCTAGAGAGAGTGATGAATATTTCTGCTATAAGTGTGGAGAAAATGGTCACATAGCTACAAGGTGCACTGCACCCGAGAACCCGCAGAAAGTCATAAGAAAACTCATACGATTAGTACGAGGAGTATCTGGTCCTAACAAGGAGGACCCAAATCCTACCGGAGAAGAGCAATGCGTTGCTTGGACCAACAAGGTCGAAGTCCCAGAAACTGACACAGGCCTGCCTGAGGGTCTTGTAGGCCCGTCATTTATTCACACAGTCAAAATCAATGATGTGGCCTGTGATGCTCTTATTGATAGTGGGTCTAACGTGACTATTATCTTTGAAAGCTGGTATAACCAACACTTGGAAGATGTCCCCATAAAACCTCTCTCTCGCTTGGGACTCTGGGGACTTGCTGACACAGAGTATCCCTACAAAGGCTATGTTGTTGTAGAGATGGAGTTTACCAAGGAGATCACTGGTGTCTCCGGGCGAGTAGAAGTGCTCGCATTGATTTGTCCTGACCCGAAAAACCAGCAACAAACCCCCGTGTTGGTGGGCACCAATACGTCTCTGTTCCGCCGCTTATGGGACTTGGTGCAAATGAAAGGTGACCAGAACACAGCTCATTCCATGAGAATTCAGTCTGTGTATGCCCCCATTAGGGCACAGGAGCAACTGCCAAAAAATGATGTGCTGGGACAGATAAAATGGAAAGGGCCCTGCCCTCTTTCTATCGCCCCAGGAGCAAATTGCTATGCCACCTGCAAAGTAGACAGGCACAGTGCCCCCTCCAAAGACCTTATCTTGATTGATGCACCCTCTACCCAGTTACTCCCCGCCGGCGTGCTGGTACAGCCAGGTGTGCTCTCAGATGCTGGTATAGACAGCAATAGCTTGAATGTGCTCCTCCAAAATGAGTCCACCAAGACAGTCTCCATACCAGTGGGATCTGTCATTGCTGAAATGTTTGCTGTGGATACAGTCACCCCAGTCCAACCCTCTGACCTGGCCACTGAGAAAATAGATCCAAACCTCTTTGACTTTGGGGACTCCCCTATCCCCGAGGAGTGGAAAAGTAGACTTCGGCAGAAGTTAGCTGAGAGGAGAAATGTCTTCTCAATGCAGGAGTGGGACGTTGGCTTGGCTAAAGGTGTTGAACACCACATTCGTCTACATGACCCTAGACCTTTCAGGGAGAGGTCAAGGAGACTAGCCCCAGCCGACATTGATGATGTGAGGCGACACATACAGCAGCTGTTGGCTGCTGGCATTATAACAGAGTCCCGTAGCCCATATGCCTCCCCAATTGTTGTTGTGCGGAAAAAGAATGGGGCCATAAGAATCTGTATTGATTACAGAACACTGAACAACCGCACTACACCTGATCAGTATACAATGCCACGCATTGATGATGCCTTGGACTCCTTGTCAGGCAGCCGATGGTTCTCAGTCCTAGATCTGCGTAGTGGCTACTATCAGATAGAAATGGCTGAGGAGGACAAGGAAAAGACGGCATTTATTTGCCCCCTGGGCTTCTATCAATTTGAGCGCATGCCACAAGGGATCACTGGAGCTCCTGCAACGTTCCAACGCTTAATGGAAAAGGCTGTTGGGGACATGCATCTTCTGGAAGCCCTTGTGTATTTGGATGACATCATTGTCTTTGGAAGAACGCTTGAAGAGCATGAGCAACGCCTCTTTAAGGTGTTGGACAGACTAGAGGAGATTGGTTTGAAAGTCTCCATTGACAAATGTCAATTCTGTCGTCCTCAAGTTAAGTATGTGGGTCACATTGTATCCACCAATGGAATAGCCACCGATCCAGAGAAGGTTGAGGTGGTGAAACACTGGAAAGTGCCCACTCACTTGAAACCTCTCAAATCTTTCCTCGGATTTTGTAGTTACTATCGGAGGTTCATAGCCAACTACTCCGCCATTGTCCGTCCTTTGTCAGAACTCACCAAGGGTTATGCACCCACTTGGAAAGACCCCAAAGCCAAGAAGAGTGTAGACCCAAACCACACCTATTTTAAAGCATCCGAGCCGTTTGGGGAACGATGGACTCCAGCCTGCCAGGCTGCTTTTGAACAGATCCGTGAATGTCTGATCAATGCTCCAGTATTGGCATTTGCTGACCCCACCAAGACATACATCCTGCATGTGGACGCCAGCATGAATGGTTTAGGTGCTGTCTTGAACCAAGAACACCCCGAGGGCCTAAGGCCGGTAGCTTTCGCAAGCCGAAAGCTCAAAGACTCAGAACGTAACTATCCAGTTCATCAACTGGAATTCTTGGCATTAAAGTGGGCCGTTGTGGATAAATTTCACGACTACCTGTATGGTGCCAAATTCATTGTCAGGACTGACAATAACCCCTTAACGTATGTATTGACCTCGGCTAAGCTCAGTGCTGTAGGGCATCGCTGGCTCGCTGCCCTCGCCACGTATGATTTCACCATACAGTACCGCCCTGGGCGCCACAACATTGATGCTGACTTGCTGTCCCGACAGTATGCCCAAGAGGAAGTTGGAGAATGGACTTCCATCCTGCCTGCTGGCATTAAAGCTCTCTGTAAACGAGCCTGCATCAGGGAAGGAGCAGTTGTACCTGACAGATTGGTGGATCAACTTGGTGCTCCTGCCTCTGCAGTACCAGAAGCCTATGCATTTCCTGTGAATCTCAGCGTAAACATCCTCGATCAGCTGAGCCCAAAAGACATTCAAACATCACAAGATATGGACCCTACCATTGGGCCATTGAAGAAAGCCATCAAGAGCAATAAAGAGTTTGCTCGCTCTAAAACTGACTCGCCAGAGACTGTGATGCTCCTCCGTGAAAGTCGCAAATTGGAGTTGAGTGATGGAATACTCTACAGAGTAAAAGAAAAAATGGCTGGAAAACAAAGCCGGCAGCTTGTCTTGCCAGCAAGATACAGGTCTATGGTGTTAAGGTCTCTGCATGATGAGTGTGGGCACATGGGAGCAGAGCGAACAACAGAACTGATTAAAGAGAGGTTTTACTGGCCTCGTATGGCAGCTGAGATTGAGCAGTATATTCGCACTTGTGGAAGGTGCATCTCCAGGAAGACGCTCCCTCAGCGTGCCTCGCCCTTGAATCAGATAACAAGCAATGGCCCTCTAGACTTGGTCTGCATTGATTTCTTACAGATAGAGCCGGATTCTAAAGGTGTTGCAAATGTGTTAGTTGTGACAGATCACTATACACGTTATGCACAGGCGTTTCCTACCAGAGATCAAAGAGCCATTACCGTTGCAAAAGTCCTGTGGGAGAAGTACTTCATGCACTACGGTCTACCTGCACGAATACACTCTGATCAGGGCAGAGACTTTGAGAGTCGACTGATCAAGGAGCTGTTGTCCATGTTGGGGATTCGGAAGTCACGAACGTCTCCCTACCACCCGCAAGGTGATGCGCAACCGGAAAGATTCAACAGAACCCTTCTAGCAATGCTCGGTACCATGGACACTGCAAAGAAACAGTGTTGGAGCCAGCATATCACCCACCTGGTACACGCGTACAATTGTACAAGGAGTGATGCCACGGGGTACTCACCTTATTATCTCATGTTCGGGAGAGAAGCTAGACTGCCCATCGACGTCTGCTTTGGAATCTCGCCAAATGGTGAAAGTGAGTCCTCCTACCAACAGTATGTTTCACGGATGAGAAAAGAGTTGCAGGACGCATACAAACTTGCATCAAATGCAGCTACGAAAAATCATCTGAAGAACAAAGCACATTATGACCAACGCGTGAGAGATCTGCCTTTGGAGAAGGGAGACAGGGTTCTCATTCAGAATGTTGGAATAAAAGGCAAGCATAAACTGCAGGATCGTTGGAAATCTACACCGTATGTTGTAGTGGAGAAGTTGCCTAACCTGCCTGTTTATAAGGTAAAACCAGAACATGGTCCAGGTGTACTCAAAACTCTCCATCGAGACCACCTGTTGCCAATTGGTTATATGGTCAGGATGCCTAATCCATCGGATGACACAGGACACATTAGGAGACCCGTAACCAGAGCACATCGTGCCCAGAAAAGTCAAGCAGTTAAACCGCCTGATCCAGTTGAAGAAAGTGACACAGCATCCTCAGATGAAATGTTTGAAGCTGTCCATAATCCGCAAAGTTTTGGTGTGCAAGAGGTCAGGAGACAACTGGCAATGCCACATCAGACTTCGGAAGAGGATGACACTTCTGAGGAGGAACATTTTGAAGAAGCAGAAAGTCAACCAGTAAGAGAAAGTGAAAACTCATCTGGAGATGATACACCTACTATGCTGGAATATGATGCTCAAGAGACAAATGAGTCTATGGGAGAGCAAGAGGAGGAACGGGAAACAAGTTCACCCTTTTCAAACAGAACCCGAAGTGACAATTCTCATAGAGGTACAAGAAATGAGAGTGAACAGTTCTCCACATCCCGAAAATCCCTCAGGAAACCAAAACCACCCTTGAGATTGACCTATGAAAAGCCAGGTCACCCATCTTGTGAGCCTGTTACCATCATGCACCATGGTATGGTCATTCAACTAAAATTAAACCCTCCAGACGTCAGTGAAACAAAGGGACGTTCTAAGTCATCGAAGAAGTTCTTAGGAAGTGAGGATGACCATCACCCTGTAAAGCTAAAGAGAAGTCAGAGGTGTGATGAGGACATCTACACGGTTAGAAGGGGGAGGGTGTAGCCCTGTCTGCAATTATTCGGGCTTGCAGTATAAAGAAAAAGTGTACTGTAATAAAAAATGGTTAAACTATAAATAGTTGATAAAACGTTTAAAAAATCATATGCTTTGGTACAAATGTATTTCATTTACAGTTAAGAGTCCAATAAGTAAAAGGGTTTCATGATTTAGAGTTCATTTTCTGTGCACACTAAATATGTTGGGGTGTAACCTAAGTTTATTTACCCATCTAGTGTCAGTTATCTCAATATGGTATTGTCATTGGTTGTTGTGCTGACGAGCCAGTCAATGTCACTCTTCTCTGTTATGGGGGCGGGACAAGTGGTAAGGTTTGTGTGAATCTGTGGGAGCGGACACAGAAGCTAAGTCCGAAGAGAGAGATGTCGTAAGGCAAACGTGGTGTGGATTTTGCATCTAAGTGTGTCATTGAGGTCGACTACCCGTGGTCCTGATAGTACTTATTTGTGATCTGCAAGAGGTAAATGAGACTGTGCGCCTTGACATTTGTACTGTAACTATTCGTTATAGTGATATAATATCGTGATATGTGATGCTAACTAGCGACTTGCTAATTAGCGCAACTTACCGCGTTATGTGCTGTGATACCATGCTGTATGTTTAGCTCTGTGATTTTCAGCAAAGCATGCTAATGCTAAATCGTTATGTGATAGCATTTGGTATTGTAGCTCAAGTGTTTTAATGTGTTTAGAAGCCGAGGGACGCTCTGAAAGGAGAGAGAGGTTTCTGCCCGGATGGACCCTGCTGTTTCCTTGCCCCTGACTGTTGTTTCCTCGCCCCTGACTGTTGTTTCCTCGCCCCTGACTGTTGTTTTCTTACCCCTGACTGTCTTCACTACTGGTGAACTAACTGCCCGTTTCTGATTGCCCCACTAACAAACTCATTGGACTCGTGAGTACTAACTGGAACTAAAGTGCACATATTTTGTTTATTGCTCAGTTTGAGTGAAGCGGCCATCAGTTTTAGGCCTCACCGCACCCAAACTTCGAATCAGGCCTGCATCAAGCACCGTGCTACAGGTGTAGTGTGGACAGGTTAAAGTGTGTGTGTGTGTGGGCCCACTGTTACACAATCGGTTTAAATTGAGTAAGTGTGTAGTTGATCAAAGTTATTGTCAAAGGTTGAAATTCATCCATGTTAAAGGTGTGAGCTGTTGTAGCTGAAATAACAGTTGAAATACCTAAAAAGGAGGTATTTTGGGTTGATAATCTTTTATTTAAAATCCATGTAGTCATTTTTACAGTATTTTTGTTTGTTTATTTGAATTCAATCCATTTGATTAAAGTAACTGTTTATTTTATTCATTTCTTTTGTCTAAATAAATACCCGGTGAGGGATAAATTTGTGTAAAATACAGTTGTGGTGGTCCTTATTATAGCAATTAGAGGGTATCAGGTATTATTATTAGTAGCACTACGAACCCAGGCCCAGTCTCATTGTACTATATACTCTAGCTTTACCATAGCTACGTGGGACCTGGGTTACATAAACCTTGAAGTTCCTGATGTTAGGCTCCTTCTCAAGGAGTGGAGAAGACTCGAAATGAGAGATGGAGTATTGTACGGGAAATGGACAAATAGAGACAACACTGTATGGCAGTTAGTCCTACCTGAACAGTTCAGAGGGAAAGCGTTGCGTGGAGTGCATGATGAAGTTGGTCATCTTGGTTTTGAACGAGCACTGCATCTTGCCCGTTCCAGATTCTATTGGCCAATGATGACAAAGTCTGTAGAAGAGAAGTGCAGACAGTGTCCACGCTGTGTCAGGAGGAAAGCAGTGCCTCAGAAGGCAGCGCCTCTTGAAAATATTATAGCAACTTACCCGCTTGAACTCGTCTGTATGGACTATTTGTCAGTTGAGCCAGACAACAGAGACACCCGGAACATATTAGTTATCACTGACCATTTTACGAAGTTTGCTGTGGCAGTGCCAACTAAAGATCAGAAGTCCAGGACCATTGCAAAAGCTCTGTGGGAGAACTTCATAGTTCATTATGGGTTTCCCAGTCGTCTACTCAGTGATCAGGGTAGAGACTTTGAATCTCACACAATCAAAGAGCTATGTGTGTTGATAGGAGCAGACAAAATCCGCACTACACCTTATCATCCTCGCGGAAACCCGGTGGAAAGGTTTAACCGGACGCTTCTTGATATGTTGGGTACGTTGGAAGAGGAAGACAAATCTCACTGGAGGGACTTTGTTAAACCCTTAGTTCATGCGTATAACTGCACGAGGAACGACACAACTGGTTTCTCTCCTTATGAACTGATGTTTGGCAGACAACCCCGACTACCCATTGATTTAGTCTTAGGTATCCAACCTGAAAATGCCAACCATAAGTCTCATTCAGAGTATGTGAACAACCTTCGTCAACGTCTGGAGGAGAGCTACACCCTAGCTGCAAAAAACTCCCAGAAGATCGGAGAAAGGAATAAAGTTAGGTTTGACAAGAGGATTAGAGTGGCCGAGCTCTGTGCAGGTGACAGGGTTTTGGTTAGGAACATGAGTATCAGAGGTAAACACAAAATCTCAGACAGGTGGGAACAGAAAGTACATGTTGTGGTTAAACGAATCAATGATGGCCCTGTCTATGTTGTGGAACCCGAGTTGGGAGACGGACCAAAACGCACCTTACACAGGGATCTCCTTCTACCGTGTGGGTTCTTACCTGTGGAAGAAATAGCAGGGAGCAGATCTCATGGGTCCTCTAAAGGGAAGAAACTGAGAAACAAAGCCGAAAGAGAAGTACAATCTTCTGATAACCCTGATGGTCAGGAAGATGAGGTATACAGTGATGAGGACGAAGTGTATCCAGCTTTTGCGGTTCCAGAAATAATAACCAGAGGTCCTTTTATCCAGACTGAAAGGCAGGTTATCACACCTCAGCTGTCCACTGGGGATGTGCATTCTAGTTTGCCCCGTGCAGAGCCACAAGACGAGTCACACGCACGAGAAACACCCAGTCATGTTTCTGAACCTGAGCCTTTGTTACACTCAGAAAGCAATGAGGTGACCACATCTCCCATTCCATCTGATGAAGGTCCAGGTTGGGTTGTTATTGACATTCCTGAACAAACAGAATCTGTTGAAATGAATCAAGGAAGCAGCGACACTGCTGAGCGGAGTTTAGAGCCAGAGACAGTAGAGTTGCGGCGTTCTGGGAGAGAGAGACGCCAACCTCGTAAACTAACTTATGATGAGTTAGGTGAGCCTTTAATTTTGGCTCTCAGTTCCTTTTTGTCAGAGTTTCGCAATTGTATTCTCTCAGAGCACTTTCCTTCACACACCTGTTAAGTCAAGTGTGCATGCAGAGACTCATGCACTTTAGAGGGGGAGAGTGTAACCCAGATCATTGTTTGAGTATGGGATTTCTGATTATTTGTGGTCACTGAACGCACCACTGTGCCGTGCGCATAGCCACTCTCTAGTCCAGCTACAGAGTTTTTCCTTCCGTTCATCCGATGAGGCGCATGCTGCTCTCGTGCCCTCTACGAGCTGGAAATTCGGGTACAGTAGACATTTGAGTTGCTGTAAATAGTTTTAAAAACCTTTATATGTGAAGCTAATGATTTAATATGTTGTTAGGAAAAAGTCTTGTAGCGGTTACAAACGTGAAGCGGAGCTGAGTCCGACAGCATTCGCCATTACACGAACTCCTCTGGTGAGTTAGCGTGCAGCTCATGTTCGTATGAAATGTTTTGTGCCTTATTATATTGCAGCGAGGTATCAAATCTACTGCTGTCATGTTGTTAAGAAAGAGGCTAAATATTGTATAACGTGTGTTATTGGCTGACTGTTAGCAAGCTAGCTGTTAAGTGAGCCTAGCTAATGTCCTGAAATGGCGGCCGACACGAGGTCAGTTACAGTGTTATTATGTTATGCCTAAGAGAACAGCATTAATAAGCATTGTTAACAGCATTTATGTTCTGTTATATTTTTATTTTGACAAACCTGTATTATTATAATGGTAAGTCTGTTAAATAAGCCGTTAGTGACATGGACACTGAGTCAGTGGTACTGAGACTTATGAACATTTCAGTTAATTCTTCTGCACACTTGTGTGTAGGCTGGTTTGTTTGCCCTTTTGGTGCCCTGGATCCTACTGGATGAACTGCCTTGTGGAAGTCCTCATCTGATGACTCTGCCGAACCGTCCTGGCAAATAGATGGTCGTTGCTGCTTGCTGGATGCTATTATTGGATGCTACACCGTTCCAACAGAGCGGTAGGAACAATTCAAAGGGCCCCAACGATGCGCTTTATTTTTCCCTGAGCTCAGGTGATTTTCTTTTGGCCAAAGGACCTTAAAGGATACATATTTGTTTTTATTTATTTTATTTTTCTTATGACACTGAGTGGAAAGACACTACAAAAAAAAGGGGTTTATTATTTAAAATTGTGTCTAATAAATGTGTTTATGTTAAGTAAGTGTGGTGTCCATTGTGTGCAGGAAGCCTTATTGTTCCTGTGGTGGAGCAGCTACTACCAATCTCCTTTACGAAACTAGCTTCTGACAGGATATAGATATTTGGGATACATTTGATTTCTTGTAACCTATTTTTAGAGAAACTGTGATTCTGGGTTAAACATCGGGGTGAAATTGATGACACTGACACCTAGTGAACTGCCCAAGGTCAACAGTCCTGATTTCCACGCATTAAAGGTTTGGCGTAAGTACAGATTGCGTTACATGTTCATTATCAGTTAGAGCCCCTCCTCAATCTTTTCTTCTTCTTCTTTGGTGCAATACTATAAATACAGTGTACCCCTTTTGCCTCTCCTCTTTTTCTACAATTCCCCTGTGGGAGAGGTGGGTGTCATTTCTTTCCAACATCCTTTGTTTATTCATTTGCCTTTGTTACTATTACCTAATTCCAGGCAGGATCTATACTTAGAATTACATAAAATTAATTACACTCACCAAACAATTTCACCACGCCACCCGCCTGTAGCTGCGCCCGCCATCTATGCCCAGCCGATGCTCTCTCCAAAATACTGAGAGGCACCCCTCGGTCAGTCTTTCTTTTCCATGACCTAGGCATACTGTAATTCAAAGAAAACAAAAAAAAAAAAATTAGTTAAATTAATAGTGGGGTTAGTTGTAACATGGTTGTCACAACTAACCCAGACTGTTGTTGTTACAACTGACCCAGACTCTTATAGCCACAATCTAACTAACATTACAGCTAACGGCTAAAACATTAGCACTAAAGACATGCACAGAATATATCCCCACAGACATACAAATAACATAATTTAAGTTTGATGAGTTTAACTGCAAAGCAAATAATGCTATTAGAAATAAAGTCAAAAAACTACTCTTTGGCTTACAAATTAGTTTTTTTTTCTTCTTAAACTGTCTGTATTTGTCAAAGGCTGCTGATTTTTCACAAGTGATAGAATAATTGAATTGGGCATGTACAGAATGAATCACGTGATTTAAAACTTAGCCCTGACTGGAGAAATTAGAAGTGTTACAACTGACCCACGTTACTATTAGGGGTGGGGGGAAAAATCGATACTGTGTAGTATCGTGATATTTTGTTTGCTAATAATGTATCGATACAGGGACAGCAGAAATCAATATTTTGTTACTAAAAAGGTTTTTGTGCTCAGAGCATGTTGATCCTTTTTCTTGCCTCACAGCAAGAAGGTCCTGAGTTCAATTCCACCATCAGGCCAGGGTCTTTCTGTGTGGAGTTTGCATGTTCTCTCCGTGTTTGCGTGGGTTCTCTCCGGGTACTCCGGCTTCCTCCCACCGTCCAAAGACATGCAGCTTGTGGGGATAGGTTAATTGGATAATCCAAATTGTCACTAGGTGTGAATGTGCGAGTGAATGTGAGTGCGAATGGTTGTCTGTCCCTATGTGTTGGCCCTGCGACAGACTGGCGACCTGTCCAGGGTGTACCCCGCCTTTCGCCCCATGACAGCTGGGATAGGCTCCAGCGCCCCCCGCGACCCTGAAAAGGATAAGCGGAAGCGAATGGATGGATAAAACTTTTTTATTTAATGTAAATTTATATTTTGTTTTAATTTACCTTCAAATTCTTCAGTTGCTGAATGGGCTGCATAGTTTTCATAAATTGCTTAGTTCAGAATAGCTATAATTGTACCAGATGGTTGCATTCAGTTAAGTTGGACTAGACTGTAATACAAACCGTTCAGTTTGTCAACAATAAAACTGACTGAAATGAGAGAAAGACTGAGTGCGAGACTTTGATATTAGATAAAATGAATATTGATAAAGTTTACCTTTATGTACAGAATCTGAATATTGCAAAAAAATTTTTTTTTTAAAAATCGCAATAATATCGTATCGTGCGTTAAGTATTGTGATAATATCGTATCGTGGGATGTATGGTGATTCCCACCTCTAGTTTCTATCCCGGTCTCCCCTACATAAGGCAACAGGTACACAGCAAATTCAAAAGTGTTGGTGGTTGGTGTTAGTAGTCTTCTTGCAAAAGTAGAGTTAATTTTACTCTAAGTAGAGTCACATTCTTTTAATGTAACTCTGAGGTGTAAAATGATAGTAGTTAAAATCGAGTGTTAAAAATGAGTGTTTCTATTTCAAATCTCGAGGTGTTACAATGGAAACATTAACTCTTGACCTCTTAACTCTGAACTCCTACAGGGGCTATGACACCAATAGGGTAAATTCACAGACTCCGCCCCCAGCACCATAGGCTCCAATCGAAGCTGAAGTGAAGCCGTTTCAGAACATTTTGCTCTACATATTTGAGTTGTTTGCCATGCTTGGTAAGTCATTTTTTCAAAGATTGTTTCAATTATTATCATGAGCTTTTACTTCTGTGGCTTTTTGGAGTTGAGACAAAGCTGTGTGAAAGGCATTAGCCATGTTGCTCGCTGATAGCATAATATTCTGTTTTAGCTAGCTGAAAGGTATTGTTTGCTGGCAAATAGTACAGCCTTGAAAAAAAGCTTGCATGTGAATTTTCAGTCAAACCTTTGGTCAAATACACCTAAAACAATGTCTAGAATGTGAAATGTTGGTATAATGGTGCTGCTTGAAGCCTGAAAACGATCTCCCATAAAAAACTGTCATGGTCCTGGGTCGGTGACCCAGCGCTTTAAGTTTATTATTATCATTTTCCAATTTATTATCATGATTATTATTGTTGTTTGAGTTCTACGTGTTATATTCGGTCTGCCTCTGAGTCTGCGTCTGTATCTGTCTGTCTATGGTGTCACCCCTTCTGTTTGTGAATCTGTCTGTTTAGTTCAATGTCTTGTCTGGTTCCATGTGTCTGAGTTTCCTGTTTTATTGTGAAGGTCTGTGTCGTATGTGAGTGTGCTCAGTTTACGTTTCCCCTGTCTCGTCAGCTGTGATTTCTCCCAGGTGTGTTCCCCTCCTGTCTCTCATCCCTTGATTACTGCTATCTGTGTATTTAAGCCCTGTGTTTCTTTGTGTCAGTGTCGCGTCGTACCCTCAACTTGCTGTGTGTTTGTAATGTCCTGTCCTCCAGCACCTAGAGTTTTGTTTTTGTAAGTTTTATTTCGTGAATCTTTCCTCCAGCAATAAAGCTGCGTTTTCAGTTTATTCCCATCTCCAAGAGTCCTGCAATTTTGGGTCCACCACTTCTGCTTGCCTGCCACACAGCCAACCATGACAGAACGACACGACCAGTACATGGACCCAGCGGACTCATCCCGGGAGCGCGATCTCGCCCGCGTCATGGCCCTAATGAAGCGGATTTCCCACACAAAGGATACTAAGGCGATGGCGATCGGATTAAACGCTATCGGAACAATCCTCGAGGGGAATCCACATCTCTGCCAACTCAAGGGATTCATGAGCTTAATTGACGAGATGCACGAAGCCCAGGAGGTTCTTCAGGCTCGGGAGCTAGCGGCCTTTGCTTGTTCGCAGTACTCCACTCCGAGGCCTCCGCAGCAACAGCAGCAGCGGACAGAGCGCGCCGCGAAGCAGCAGCCGAACACGGAGCCTTCTGCGACACCACAGCGATCGCCGCGGCAGGATATCAACCCCTTGCCGCTGCCACCGAGCGAACTACCGACTCCGGTCTGCTCTGACTGTCGCTCGCTAGCCTCTTTCCTTGCGGCCATGTGGGCGCAGGATGAGGAGTCGGTCTCTCAGCCATCGCCATTCTCCTCTGCAGTTTCCACTCCCACTTCCAGGAGGAAACGGCACCGGCACCATCACCATTCCTCGCTACAGCCGCACTCCAGCCCCTTCCCAGAGCAATCAGCAGCTGTGAATAACCACGACAGTTTTTCCCGCACTCCTTCTGGGAATGTCAATAAAAAGGACTATGTTTCTTCTGCTCCATCTGACCCTGTTAACCCCGTATCAGCTAAAGCTGCGGCTTCCACCCCGGAGACAATTAACCTCAGCTCTGAGAACATTAAGACTGTTTTATTCTCTGAACTGCCACCTCAAGAGACTGTTCAGTGTGCGCCCGAATGTTTCGTTTCTTGGGCTACTGGCACTCGTTTAAAGACTTCAAGCGGTAATGTTGTAGATATTGACACAATCTCCAGGGCCTCCCCAGAGTCTGCGTGTCCTCCCTCAGCAGACTCTGGACCGCTAGAGGCTGAAGAGCCAGCATTTCCCGAGTCTTTTAAAAACTCCACTGAGGTAGTGCAGTCAGCTGCCCAGCAGTCATCACACTTCGCAATCCAGCAGCCCTCAGTTCGCTTAGCTGCCCAGCCAGCTCCGGTTTCAGCCTCGTCTGGTCCAGCCGCAGTGGCTTCTTCCACACCAGGTCCGGCTTCAGCATCTGGTCCTGCCTCGTCTGGTCCTGCCTCGTCTGGTCCTGCCTCGTCTGGTCCTGCCTCGTCTGGTCCTGCGGTTGCCACACCATCATCAGTTCCAGCTCGTCCTGTTCCACCTCGTCTCTGCCGGCCACTTTCCTGGCCTCTAGTTGGGCGTCGTCGCCGCTGTGGACGACCTCCTGAACGGCACCACTGCCTTGCGTCTTTTTAGTAAATGTTTATTTCCAAAAGAAATTTCTAGAAGTTCAGAACAGGAAAATTCCCGCTTTTTAGAATTAATTAGAAGATAACTCTTACGCAGTTAAACTAAAATACTCTTTGAGAGTTAATATATAAACTCTTAACACCTAGTAAGTGTTAAATTATCAACTCCAGACAGATTTGGTGTTTAACACTAAATCAGAGTTAACGTACCAACTATCCAAAAAGAGCTAAATTAACACTCTCTGGTGTGGACCCATATAGACACTTTAATAGTGGTGAAATCAAGTCTTACATTGTTAATGTGGACATGCTGGATTTGCTGTGTACATTATCAGTCTGCACTCTATAATTAGAGTTTGTTTTTAAAATAACCAACTTAGAAACTAAGAAAAGACCAGAAATGGAGATTCAGGGAAACTACACACAAAATGCAGGGAAATACACAGACGAACCAGCAACGCACACAAGAAAACACAGGGCTTAAATACACACAGGGCAATCAGGGAATGGGAGACAGGAGGACATGGCACTGCCAAAATAAAACAGGAAGTGACATGAACACAGAGACACAAAACTAAGACAGTACAGAAGGAACACAGAACCCAAACCTTCAAACTAGCAAATCTTAATCAGAATTAAATCAAAACAAAAGATAATAACAATCAAAACAAAACCACTGACCCCACAGACTCAGGACCATGAAAGTCTTCTTCTAACATCTTCTGCATGACATCCTGTTTTTATTCAGAACATCTGAGTGCATCATCTTCAGTAGAAAACAACACGAGTAAAAAAACACAATCAAGGAATTTCAATAGTTAATGTTCCTACTCAACAAAAGAAACACTGCACAAGAAAATACTGAAAACTAGAGCATAAAAAGCACATTTATAGAAAAGGGACAAACACTTGTGTTATAATTTGACCTCGTATGTCATTAACAAATTGCAAAAGTTCAGTTAAAAGCCATTTCTTTCTTTCATAACTACACATACTGTTCTTCCATGAATGTTTTTGTTTGTTTTTTGTTTTATCACACCTTATTGTCATGTATTCAATACATGTGCAGGCAATACCCTTTACTGTGTCAACTTGTTTTTACGATTTAAACTCCTTTTATTACTTGATCTCTTTCCCTTTCATGGTACCCAAATACTATGGGTACCATGAAATCATAATTAATATGTGACTGAACTCACTTAGATAGGTTGGAAAAACTCCTGATCATATGCGATGTTTCCAAATCTTTATTGGTATCCACACCATGTTTGTATCCGTTCTTCAGAAACATGCCCAAAAAGGGGATGACCAGTATGGTCCCCAGTAAAAAAAAAAGGCCTTGTCCACATTCCCCTGATGGTGGTAACACACTGACCTCCTAGTCAGATAATAAAACTTCAGAGACACTAAGCTACTGAACTGCTGAGATCGAGTAGTTTGTACAGACTGGGGTTCATGTAAATTCAACTGAAAATGACCCCAATGACCCCCAAGAAAGAACAATAGCCGGTTTACCCATGAAACCCTTACAGTGACAGCTGATAGAATGCCTAAAAAGATAATAACACCTCAGAGGACACACACGGAAAACTCACCTACTGACCTGACAACATCTACTAGTTTGTACCTGTTTTGACAATAAACTGGACTGGGCTAAAAACACCACAGCACTTTACAGGAAGGGCCAGAGTCGTCTCTATTTTTTGAGGCGACTGAGGTCCTTCAACATCTGCCAGAAAATGCTGAGGATTTTCTATGAGTCTGTTGTGGCCAGTGCGATCCTCTATGCTGTTGCATGCTGGGGGAGCAGGCTGAGGGTCGCAGATGCCAACAGACTTAATAAACTGATCCGTAAGGCCAGCAATGTTGTGGGGATGGAGCTGGACTCCCTCAAGGTGGTGTCGGAGAGGCGGATGCTGTCCAAGATAAAGACAATGTTGGATAACACCTCCCACCCACTCCATGACATGTTGGTCAGTCACAGGAGCACGTTCAGTGAGAGACTGAGATTACCGAAAAGCACCACTGAACGACACAGGAAATCATTCCTGCCTGTGGCCATCTCCCTGTACAACGCATCCACTTAACACACTGTTTGCTGCTACAACTACACATGTTTCTTTTCCAAATATTTATTTATAAGTGACTTATGTATGTATGTATGTATGTATATATATGTATATATTGTACTATTCTTAGTTAGCGTATTGTCTGTCTTGTCTTAATGTTGGTTTAAAATGGAGCACTGTAACAAAAAATAATTTCCCCCAGGGATCAATAAAGTATTCTGATTCTGATTCTGATTCTGATTCTGATTTTGCATAGCATAAAACCTCTGGGTTACATTGACATAGGCAGAGTCTTTGACATCCCTGCCCGCTCATTACAGGCACAGGTGTTCCTCGTGTGTGTTGATGTCATGGCTCATTTAACAAAATACCTGAAATTATTACTAGTAATTATTATTAAGATTGCTATTATAATCTTCAGTTTACTGGCTGTTAATTGTCAATCGTGTGGGTAACATGTAACTTCTGTTGTCTCAGTACTTGATGTCTGAGAAACTTAGGTGCAGAGCAGTAATGTAGAGCTAACCATAGCTGTCTAAAACATTTATGTTAAACTCATCCAATATCATAGTTCACGGACAGGACGTGTATGCAACAAAGCTATGTAAGGACATTTCACATCACTCTTTTCACACCCTACACGATCTGTCATCAGTTGACATCCTGTAGGACAGCCATTCCCAAAGTCAAGCTCTTCAGAATAAAAGTAAAAGAAATGTTTATTAAAGGGTAAGTGTGTTCAGATATCTGTTTGTCACAGTTAATTTGGAGTGAAGTCACATCTGAAACTCTGAGAATGTTATTACCCCTTCTAAAGTCCATGTTAAGCTACCTGAGTTTACCCAACCTTAAAAATGTGTACAAATGGATTTGTTTAACCCTATAAGACCCAACCCATCAAAAAATAGCCAGAAATTCAGATTTTTTGGAACTGAGATGTTTATTAACCTTTATAACAAAATCCTTCAAATTTTCTGCTATATTATGCAATATATAACATATATTTATTATATATTTTTTGTATTGCATTGGGAACATTGCGTGTGTTTTTGAAACTTTTTGCTAACAACAACAATGTTAATTTTAGACTAGCAAAAGAGTTTTGTCCATAACATTTTGAAATTATGGCAAATATTGATCATGTTGATGAGATAGAGGTTTCAGAAACTCATGTATCAAATCAATCATCTACGATACAAAGGGCATTAAATGTATATAATATTGATGTAAATGTTTCACAGCAGAAGCTATGCGGACCAATCTCTTGCAACGGTTGTAGAAGGATCGAATGGCCAGCAGCAATGCGCCAGACACCCCATACTCCCAAGCACCTCCCACAGGAAACTCTGAGGGACATGGTGAAATGCCTTCTACAGGTCCACAAAACACATGTAGACTGGTTGGTCAAACTCCTATGAACCCTCAAGTATCCTCAAGAGGATAAAGAGCTGGTCCAGTGTTCCATGACCAGGACAAAAACCGCATTGTTCCTCCTGTATCCGAGGCTCGACTAATGGACGGACTCTCCTTTCCAGTACCCTGGCAAAGACTTTCACAGGGAGGCTGAGGAGCGTGATCCCCCTATATTTAGAACACACCCTCCGGTCCCCCTTCTTAAAGTTGGGTGGTACCTCTGCCAATCCTGAGGTGCCAGAATCTCTTCGAGGCAGTCCGAAAGTCTTTTTCCATGGCCTCTCGGAACTCCTCCCACACCTGATTACCGTCATGACAGGCACAAACTATCTTGTGGCTGCAGCTCAATGCAGCAGCTTTGGCAATGCGACCTAGGGTGTCCTGGCGCCACGTGCACTTATGAACACCCTTATGTTCAAACATGGTGTTTGCTATGGACCAACGGTGATTTGCACAGAAATCCAACAACAAAACACCACTCTGGATCAGATCCGGTAGGCCTTTCCTCCCAATCACGCCCCTCCAGGTCTCACTGTCATTGCCCATATGAGGGCAAAGCACAGACGACCTTTTCCCCGATCCAAAGTTGCAGGGAACAAACCCTCTCGTCCACCAGGAGAAACCACAAAGGACAGGCAGCAAGCCAAGGAGATACCCTTGTCTTCCGCATCTCACCAATAGCAACTCCAGACTGAGACAGAGTCCAGCGCCTCTCCAGGAGACTGGTTCCAGAGCCCAAGCTGTGCGTTGAGGTGAGCTCGACTATATCTAGCTGGCACCTCTCAACCTCATGCACTAACTCAGGCTCCGTCCCCACAAGAGATGTGAAATTCTATATCCCAGTTGTGAGTCTTGTTAGACGGAGATCGGTCCACCAGAGCCCCTGCTCCTGGCAGCTGCATGACACACATTGTACCCGACCCCTATGGCAGCTCCTGCGGGTGGTGGACCTAAAGGAGGATGGGCCCATGTCCAGTCTGTGCCCAACGGGGAACAAAGACCCAGCCACCAGACGCTTGCCGTCGGGCACCCTCCTCAGGCCTGTCTCCTGGGGGGGGGGCCCCGGTCACCCTATCCTGGGCAGGGTAAACTGTTCCCTTAATTGTATAATCATACGGGTCTTTTGAATTGCTGTTCGTCTGGTCTCTCACCCAGGACCAATTTGCCATGGGGGCAAAAGCCCCCCCCCGACAATATAGCCCCTGGGATCCCTGGGACAAAGAAGGTAGCGATTCACGGAGGGGGGAATGTTGTCTGTCTACTGTAGAAGGTTTTTGATTTAAAATTGAAACAGGCAATGTGGAGTCGGTATGAACAGTGTAATGGAGCACCTTTAACCGAATGGGATCTGCTTAAAAGTAATGGGAATCAGTTACACTGAAGCATTAGGAAAAAATAAATGAGCAGTTTTATTCAGGACTGTGTGTTTGTATTAGTTTTTCATTATGATGCACTACATTCCAGAGAACTCTACAAAATAGTCAGACATCTGTTCCCTTTTAGGCATGCATCCTGATGTTAGTCATGTTTAAATTAAATATTTAAATTATATTATATTTCAGTTGAATGATATTCCTTCATAGGTCTTTACCACATTTATTTTTCATTAGTAACATAACAGACATAAGATCTATAAAATACATTTCAAAATCTTTTAACTACCCACTAGTGCCAACAGGACTGTGATGGACTGAGTTGAAAAACAGGAGGAGTCCCAGGAATTATTAGAAAAATATAGTTTCCATTTATTTAACCCCCCAAAATTATATTTACATGAATAATAAATGTTGAGCTCATAAAAGAGGTCAAAGAAACAAAACTGAACTCAGGCAAAGACTGCAAACGTAACAAACCAAATGACTGCTGCAAACATACATAATTGACCTAAACATGAAATGACATACAAGGGTACATATAATGGCTGATCAGACCATTGTGACACATGAGGGGTAACAAACAAAACACAATCATAAATCACAAACGATGCAGTACAATCTAGTTTGTTAATAAACTAAATACTAAAGAAGAAAATCAAAAACCCCATTAAACCCTAAACTCAAATATTTAATTAAATACAAATACTTTGTTTTTAAAGTAAAGAAAACACACATTCTCCCCTTCAGCAGGAAGTGGTGGTGTGGTCCAATTATCTTCCTTTGCATTTAATGGTTTCAAACCCTGGCTACCATCTTTTGTCCAGCAACTCCCACATCAGTCCAGCTCTGAGGTCCTTACACTGGCTGCCTGTCCGTCAGAGGATAGACTTTAAAGTTCTGATGCTGGTCTATAAAGCTCTGAATGGTTTAGGACCAAAATACATCAGTGACCTCCTGACCCAGTATGAACCATCCAGATCCCTCAGGTCATCTGGATCCGGTCTTTTATCAGTTCCCAGAGTCAGAACCAGACACGGAGAAGCTGCATTCAGCTTTTATGCTCCTTATATCTGGAACAAACTCCCAGAAAGCCTCAGATCAGCTGAAACACTCAGTTTATTTAAATCCAGGTTGAAGACTCACCTGTTCTCAGCTGCATTTGAATAAAGCACCAAATCCACACTTTAAGCTTAAATTTCAAAACTTACATTTAACTACTGATTTTATCTACTGTTCTGATTTCATCTGTTTTGATTTTATATACTGTTGTTTGTTTGTTTGTTTGTTTGTTTGTTTGTTTGTTAATTAGTTAGTTTATTTGCTTGTTTTATTCAATTTTAAATCATGCTTTTTATTTGTTCTTGTTTCTAATGTCTCTGTAAAGCACTTTGAATTACCTTGTTGTTGAATTGTGCTATACAAATAAACTTGCCTTGCCTTGCCCAGGGATTATGGCAGGTAAGAAATAAAAAGACAAAGGTTAGTCAGAAAGCAAAGAAATGAAGTATGAATACATAAGTAAACTAAATGTGCGCGCTTACAAATAGAACAAATGTATCCAAACCAATCAATAAAGTTATTGGAAACTAAAATGTATTACTATGTTCAAATGAAGAATGAAAATACAAAAGTTACCAACTTTAGAGTGTGGCCACGGGTTTGGCCATCACAAGGACAGATATGAATTATAGATTTTGCTATGGTAACTACCGTTAAAATACTGGAAACTCAAGTCCTTCAAACTTTTAACAGACAGAGCAAATGTGTTATTAAAAGATATTATTTTATGGTCTCCATCGTAGCTGAAGCTTAATAAGTAAAGCATCACTTTAAAACTGCAATTACCAAGCATGAGTTTTACTGGGACAGAATATGTGAACATGGATTTGCTGCAATTCATGTCAACTCTTGTACAGACATATAATTGGCAACACCCTGCTAGGATTTCACAACTGTTTAACTTTGTCTTGAATGTTGAAAAGACTCAAAGTTTGTTGTGCTACTCTAGACTGAAAATCTTTGATACAAAACCTATTTAATATCTAAGGTATTTTTACAAATATCTTGGCTTTAAAATCTGTAATACACACACACTCACATTAAAAGTATTGGAAGCAAAAGTAAATGTATTGTTCTCAATAGAGCACCCAGGTGTAACTTATCCACTGCCCAATGAGCAGAGCTCAAACACACTTTAAAAGGGTTTGATTATGTGTTGAATTGTCCATCTTTGACCTGTACATTCCTGTATTATAAGTTTCTTGTTTATAATTTCCAGGCATCTCTTTGTCTGTCTGTTCTTCAGTTCTTCGCCCTGGGAAAGAAAGCAAAGTGTTTTAAGACTAACAGTGCTCATTCAACCTGTTCTGAGATGCAGCAAACAACTTTGTAGTACCTGAGTGAAGTCCCAGTATATCCCCATTCCTTTCTGCATAGCCTCTTTACAGTTGTACAGGCCAGGCTCAGTTTCTTTTGTGCCCGTGTCAGCTAAACATCGGTTGTCATTGTACTTATGTGACTTCATGCCACCAATGTAGAGCTCACCCGTTCCACGATAATATGTGAACTTAGAAAGGAAGAAAGAGAAAGAGACAGAGCGATACAGAGGGCAAAATGATATTAGGATGTTAAAAATGCTAACAACAGACAATAAGGAACAATAATTAACTTCTTCGATCTCTGTGGACTGTGACATTCATTTCAGATGGAATTGCACGCACAAATGCTTGTGTTTTGAAAGAGACATCCTGGGTGCGATCTAAAAATACCAGCTGCACTGTCAACAATCCTGAGCTTAACAAAGAGACAAGCTTAAAGACAAAATTACTCAGTTGTAACCCTTTAAAGCTTGAACCATGAAATAATTGCAAGAAAGGTTTTGAAAATAGAAAATAGAGTGTTTACCATTAAAAATTTTAAAAATATGAGTTCCAAATTTATTTTTTCTTCATTTTTTGCTTAAACTTGTGTTGTGCAATTTGTTGAGGTTGTTTGGGGGGGAGGGGGGGAGTCTGAAAAACTCCCAAATTTGTATCAAATATGATACAGTATGCGTTAAAAGATTTAATCAATTTATAGTGTTTTTCGTTTTGATTTTTGTTTTTTACAACTGCACTGCCTTATAATCATGATTATCAACATAATTATAAGGTGCTTCACTTACTTGAGGTCCATAGTAGTAGCAATTGTAGGCTATCGGTGTGTGACCTGGTACTGGACCTTGGTCTAGGCACATGTCAGCATCAAGGTTCTTCATCTGTCATCAGGAGAACATTATGAATATTACAAATGGAAACAGGCAAATCATCAAACACAGATTCCCACACATTGTGCAGGACCTCTCTGTACCAAACATACTAAGCATCAGAGAAAAGTAAACGTACTCCTCCGTATGCGAGGAGGTCGTCCCAGGGATCCAGCTTAGGATACACATTATCCAGGTACCATTTGAAAGGTTTACAGTTCAGCCTTTCTCTGAGTTTCTTCCTCTCTGAAATGTCGCCTATGTCAATTCCATGATTCTGCAAAAAGCAAAATAAGGTGTTAATCAGCTTATAGTTTCATGTGACTGAGGAAGAATCTAAAGAGAGGTTTCCTTTGAATGTCAATGTAAAAAAAGCTAAGAGCACTCAAAGTCTCATAAAGTTGTTAATTAACCAATGTTTTTTTGCGTCATGTAAGTAAACAAATGAAATATCCCTTAAAGAAAGTGTCATTTGCTGTTTGTGTCAGTGCCACAAACACCATGCCACAAAGTTTCTTCCTCTCTGAAATGTCGCCTGTGTCAATTCTATGATTCTGCAGGAACTAAGAAGAAGATGTGAATCGATTCACAGATTGTGACTGAGGAAGAATCTGAAGAAAGATTTTCCTTAAATGTCAATGCAAAAAAAGCTAAAACTCAAACACACAAGCCTAAGCCTAATATGTACCCATAACTCATCTCCTCATGACTCTATGAACAGGAGAATAAAATATCCCTTAAAGAAAGTGTCATTTGCTGTTTGTGTCAGTGCCACAAAACACCTCAAATGGGATGTTCCAAGCCAAGTTAACGTTGTGCTTGTATTCATCCATCCAGATCTCTGCAACTCTGAGGGCATTTCTCTTCATGGCAGGACCCAGGTCAGGCATGTAGGGCTTGTGGGCCCTCTCGATGTGGGCGATCTTGGAACATGGAACAACTTCAACACTGCCTCCACATGTCCATACCTACATGAAAAAAAAAGCACAATAAAACTCAGTCACTATTCTTTCCATGGCTAAGATATAACTTTGGACCTCATCTCCTTGTTTGTATTACATAATGCAATTCATTTACTTGCTACCTGCACCTTCAGTTTCTATGGTATGTTTATAGCCATTTTAAATGATCTGCAGATTCGGACACCTGTGGTGATTATAACAAAATCCAGAAGGTCCATCTGCACAAATATTCTATATAATCTGATGGCAAAGACACTTATGTTTGCTTTACTATGAAAGAGAATTTATAACCATGTGGTCTTTACTCACACGAATTCCCAGCTCAACATTTTCTCCACCATACACTTTCATTCCTTCATCAAGGACTCCAATTTCCCCCAGAAACTTTCTATCAGCAACCATGATCCCCATGACAGATGGACTCCTAAAGTCAAAGAAGAGAACTCTATTTTAACTATTGTACATTGATATTAGATCATAATGATAGAGTTAATATGGCTGTTATATTGTTAAACATTGATTTCACTTGAACTTACTTGCCAGGCAGTGAACCATCATTAAGTTTGTAATACTCGGGTGTAAAACTCTCATACATGCACCACAGAGCCCAGTCGAAGGCGTGTGCATTGGGATGATATGTAGTAACCTTGAGATCATCAAAGTTGACTCTATCAAACACCGGGGAAACCACCACAGTTCTGTCAGCTTTAATCTGTGTCAGCAGAGGTTCAGCCCTGTATGAAGGAGGGGAACAAAGAAAAGGTGGAAAAGTTAGTCAACTAATGTGTACATTTCATTAATTGCTGACATGTCTGGGTCAACACTCTTCAATCACACTATGCAGCATGACTATGGCAACTGGTATAAACTGGAATTATGTGTCACAGTCTGGCTGGCAGACCGTGGGGATGTGGGGAAAGGAGGACCAGATCACCAGACATGTAAAGTGTTTGTATGTGAGAAAGAAAAACGTATTACTCTCAGCAAATCTGTCGTGAAACTTTGACACATCCATGGCCTCAAAAAATCACTGATGGCAATTTATATTTGGTAAACTTGTAGCTAATCTCATGAAGACAGCATTGATATGTTCTTTAACACAATGTGGTAATATAATGATAAAAGAAAACAGAAAATATAAGACTTAAACCAACAACTGAATATATGTATTTCTGCCATGTTCCTACCATATCTCATGGACTTCAATGTGTGCGTCCAGGATGGCCACCACGTCAGCAGTAGCAGCCCTCCACCCGGATGCTCTGGCATGAGCGAGACCTCTCTGCTCACTGTGCCTCACTCTCACAATACGGAGATTAGGGTTCTCCTGCTCAAGCAACTTCACATAAACGTCAAGGTCACCCTTCAGATTGTCTGAATGGAAAAAGATAGTTATGTTTTTTTCTGAAGGAAGTGTGGGTAAGGAAGTGATACCAGCAGATTCAAACCATCTAAAGAAGAAAACTAGTCCCAAACATGTGTGATGTGATAGTCTTCACTCAGCTTTTGATGATATATTTGAATTGGCTTATAACCAATCGTTTGTATCCAATTTACCATTAGAACTATGGTCATCCACCATTATTATCTCCTTCAGCAGGTTTTTAGGAGTGCGGTCGATGATGCTGCGCAGGGCTCTTTGGAGAACAGACAGGGCTTCATCCAGGTAGATGAGCACCACACTGAGACTTGGCAGGTCCTTGGGGTAACTCTTTTTCAAACACCTATTTATTAAAAAGATCAGAAATTTGAAATATTTTAGCAAGAAATAGACTGGATAGAGTAATTTTTTTTCTTTGAATGTACAGGAGAGAGAATGAAAGATTAAAATGAAAAGTTGTAAAAGTTGTACCGAGGATCTCTGGAATCTGGAAGAGGTCGATCCAGAGGGAGGCGATCGCTCAGAAAAACATTGTACCCATACTTCTCATACAGGCTCTGAGCCTCTCTTTGGTCATCTTCAGAGAGATTTGCCCCCCACTCCTTGAACAAGACCGAGTTAGGGAACAGTTTTTCAGACTTTTTCATTTGATCTGCTTCATTTTGGGGTTGGATATTTGCATCATCTTTCTTCTTCTCTGCTTGCTTTTGAACTGCTGGCTGTTGGACTTCTGCTGATTTTCTTTGTTTTTCTCTGTCCTCTTCCAATATTTTCTGCATGATATCCTGCTTTTTCTCAAAACCTCTGAGTACTTTGTCTTCAGTAAAAGAGAATGTAAGAAAAAACATGATCAAAGAAATGGAATGAGTAACTTTCATACATGCACTCATCTTCTACATTTCCTACCTCTGTTTACATGCATACAGAAGGATAAAAACAAAAGCATAAATAAAAATACACTGCACGTTCAAAAGCTAAAATTGCAGTATTAAACACTGTTAGATTTGTGTTCTCATGAGTAAATATATTGATTTATTTTATGTTGGGAGAGACGTTTTTTCTGATTGTCGTTTTCTGATTATCATTTTATTTTGAAAGAGATTTTACTTTGGTGATTGTTTTTTCATTTCCTCTTCCTGTTCCGTGTGTGTGTTCAGTTGGCGCGAACTGCAGCAATGATGTATCTCATTCCCTTCCTGTGTTGCTAACAATAAAAGAAACGGGCAAAGTAATCAACCAAGTGAGTGTATTATTAAGAGAACATGGCCGAAGAAGAAGAAAACTCTTCAAGCTCAACAGGTTATGGGCCCAGGCGTGACACAACAGGAGGAAGATGGCAGAGGTTAGTGTTCAACGGAGACGAAAACAGTTACGAACTTTGGGAGGCGAAGTTTCTCGGCCACATGCGGATCATTGGCCTAAAGGACACTATATTATCAGTCACTAACCCAGATGCAGAGAAGAATGCTGAATGCTACGCTGAACTGATACAGTTTCTCGATGATAAAAGTCTGTCACTGGTAATGAGAGATGCGGCTGACGACGGAAGAAAAGCTTTAAAAATACTACGTGACCACTACGATAGTAAAGGCAAGCCCAGAATCATCGCACTGTACACAGAGCTGACGTCTTTACAGGAGAAACCAGATGAGACAGTGACAGATTATATTATCCGAGCTGAAAAAGCAGTGACCTCCCTAAGAAATGCAAAAGAAGTCATCAGTGATGGACTTATTATCGCTATGATTCTAAAGGGGCTTCCTGAAACTTACAAGCCATTTGCTATCCACACAACTCAAAGCAGTGAAGATTTAACATTCACACAGTTCAAAAGCAACCTACGAAGTTACGAGGAAACAGAAAAATTTGACAACAAAGTAAAAGTGGATAATGTGATGAAGGTTGATTTAACATCAATCACCTGCCATGGATGTGGAAACAAAGGACATTTTGTAAAAGATTGTCGCCAAAAGGGAACACCTAAGTGGTGTAACTACCATAGAAGCTCGACACACAGTGATGAGACATGTAGAAGAAAAACCAAGTACAGAGATGACGCAAAACTAACTGTAGTAAAACTAGAGGGCAAGAAAGAAGAGCAGACTTTTGTATTTAAAGTCAGTCAAAGACCTCTGACTACTGACATAATGAGAGAAGGACTAATGGTGGACTGTGGTGCGACTTCACACATCATTACGGAGAAGAATAAGTTCATAAAGTTCGACGAGACCTTTGATCCTGGGGAACACTACATGGAGCTCGCTGATGGATCCAGGACAAACAACGTTGCACTCAAGAGGGGAGACGCGAACGTCTCTCTACGAGACACACAAGGACACTGTACTACCATCACACTGAGAGATGCCCTGTTCATCCCATCCTACCCTCAGAGCATATTTTCAGTGAAGGCAGCTACAAACTATGGAGCACAGGTGATCTTCAAGAAGGGACAGAACGAACTAGTGAACAAAGATGGGACAGTCTTCCCCATCGAAGAATACAACAGACTCTACTATTTGAAAACGGTAAACATTGAAACATCACTCAATGACATAATGTCCTGTGATACTGTTAATCTGGCTTGTGATGTAAAAACATGGCACGAAATTTTAGGACATTGTAATGTTAGCGATGTGTTAAAACTACCTGATGTTGTAGATGGCATGAAAATCACAGGCAGTGGGATGCTAGATTGTAATGTGTGCACAGAAGGGAAATTCACTAACAACAGAAACAGACAAAGCGACCCAAAAGCGAGTGAACCATTACAGTTGGTACACACTGACCTAGCCGGCCCTATTGAACCAAGTGGCCAAAGTGGTCATAAATACGCTATAGTATTTACCGATGATTTTTCAGGGGCAGTGTCAGTTTACTTCCTAAAACAAAAAAGTGACACGACAGAGGCCACAGCAAAGTTTCTAGCCGACTGTGCACCATACGGCAGTGTTAAGTGCATTAGATCGGATAATGGCACAGAGTTCACAAGCAGTTCCTTTCAGTCTCTTTTAAGGGAAAAAGGCATAAAGCATGAAACATCTGCACCATATTCTCCTCATCAAAATGGCACAGCTGAGAAGCAATGGAGAACTCTCTTTGAAATGGGGAGGTGTCTCTTACTAGAAAAAGAGCTGCCAAAAGAATTATGGCCTTACGCCGTTCAAAATGCAGCTCACACCCGCAACAGATGCTACAGTAACAGGACTAAAAGTACACCATATCAAATGTTAACAGGGAAAAGACCAGATCTCTCAAAACTGTGGATATTTGGATCAGACTGTTATGCATACACACATAACCACAAGAAACTTGATCCCAGATGTGAAAAAGGAATATTTGTGGGTTATAGTAAAAATAGCTCAGCATACCTGGTCTATAACCCTCGCACAGGAAAAGTGTCAAAACACATGCTTGTGAGATTTATCAAGAAGAACACTGTTGAACAACAAACACAGACTGATGAATATGACTCAGAAATTCAGACTTATGAGTATGTAGTACCCTCAAAAGAAAGTACAGGACAACAAAACGAAAATGCAACAGAGAACAGACCCCCTAGAGATGAGGAAACCACCACAAACGAACCAAACCCTGACATAGAAAGACATGAGGATGATGAGCAAAAACAAACTGAGCGCTATCCTAACAGAGAAAGGAAACCTCCCAAATATCTAGAGGATTACACATCTAACTGCAAAGATTTAACAAATGTAACCTCTGTGAGTGTTGATTACTGTTACAGAGCAACCTGTGGAATCCCCCAAACCTATAAAGAGGCGCTGAAATCACCAGAAGCACCAAGGAGGAAACAGGCAATGACAGAAGAAATCAACCCTCTGAAAGAGAATGACACATTCGAACTGACTACTTTACCTACCGGTAGAAATACCATTGGAGGAAAATGGGTCTACGCCCTCAAAGAAAATTAACAAGGACAAATATTCAAAACCAGGTTTGTAGCAAAAGGTTACAACCAGACACAAGGGATAGACTACCAAGAGACATTTGCACCAACAGCAAACATGACATCTGAATGCAAACCCAGATCCACACCGTGTGATCTAAAAACGGATACTACCACGTGTGGAGAAAATGATGGAAATGAGACTGTTAACTCAAGAGAGTATAGAGAAATAGTGGGCAGCTTGATATATGCCATGACGTGTACGAGACCAGATATAAGCTGGGTTGTTAGCAGACTATCTCAAACACTAGCTCAACCCATGAGAGAGGACCTAGTAATGGCAAAGCAAGTCCTCAGGTATCTGAAAGGTACAAATGACTTTGAACTGATCTTTAAGAAAAGCAGTGAGGATCTAGATCTAATTGCTTACGGTGACTCTGACTGGGTATCCTCTGTAAAAGACAGACGCAGTACAACAGGCTACTGTTGTGCACTTACTAAAGAGGGACCAGTAATATTTTGGAAAACAAAGAAACAGCCTACAGTGGCACTCTCAACATGTGAAGCTGAATACATTGGTCTTGCAACCACTACTCAGGAGAGCATGTATTTAACCCAACTGTTAAACGGCATGGACAAGAAAAGATACACATGCACGAAACTGTTTGGGGACAACCAAGGGGCCATTGCTTTGAGTAAAAACCCTGTGAAGAGACAGAGGTCCAAACACATTAAGATAAGATAAGATAAGATAAGATAACTCTTTATTGTCATTGCACAATCATACATAGTACAATGAAATTGGAAAAACTGTCCTACGTCGGCACTACATATAACACAACACGACACGATATGACACATCACAACGTAACAAACAACACAACACAGTATATTAACTTAGTATAAAAAAGAAGAATAAGTGTATGTGTATTGCACACTGTTATTATTGCACATTAATTATTATTGCACCTTGTTATAAATATAAATATTATTGTTATCGTTTTAAACATTGTTACCTCCCCCTAAAAAGTCCAGGGAGGTATCCAGTCAGGTCAGCTATTTACATTGATCAGGGCTGTTGCCCTGTTGTAAAAGCTGTCCTTGAGTCTATTTGTTCGGGACCTCAGCAGCCTGAACCTCCTGCCAGACGGCAGCAGCTTAAACACCCGGTGTCCTGGGTGTGTGCAGTCCCGTAGGATGCTGCGTGCCCTCTTGAGACAGCGAGTGCTGTACAGGTCCTTCAGGGAGGGAAGAGGATGTCCAATGATTTTTTGGGCCATGTTGATGACCCTCTGGAGTGCCTTTCTGTGTGCTGTGGTGCAGCTGGAGAACCACACACCGATGCAATATGTCAGCACACTTTCAATGGAGCAGCGGTAGAAGACGGTCAGCAGCTCCTTCAGGTCCATTTTTCTGAGGATTCTCAGAAAGTGGAGACGCTGTTGGGCCTTCTTTAAGACCGCAGAGGTGTTAGAGCTCCATTGGAGGTCTGTGTCTATGTGCACACCCAGAAACTTGAAACTGGAGACCCTTTCCACGCACTCCCCGTTGATGCTGACAGGCTGCAGCTCGGACTTCCTCCTTCTGAAGTCAACTACCAGTTCTTTTGTTTTGGTGGTATTGAGGTCCAGGTTGTTATCTGCACACCAATCTGACAGCCTCTGAACTTCAGCTCTGTATGCAGTCTCATCTCCCCCTGAGATGAGCCCCACCACAGTGGTATCATCTGCAAACTTGATGACTGTGTTGTCTGGGTGGGAACTAACACAGTCATGTGTGTACAGAGTGTACAGTAGGGGACTCAGTACACAGCCTTGTGGAGAGCCGGTGTTGAGGCTGAGGGCTGAGGAAAGATGAGGCCCCACTCTAACTCTCTGTACACGGTCTGAGAGGAAGTCTCTGATCCAGCGGCAGGTGGTGGAAGGAAGTCCAATTTCCAGCAGTTTATCTATTAGTCTGTCCGGGAGTATCGTATTGAAAGCAGAGCTAAAGTCAACAAAGAGCAGCCTGGCGTAACGGCCCTGCACTTCCAGGTGATAGATGGTGGTGTGGAGCGTTGTAGCAATGGCATCTTCAGTTGATCTGTTAGCTCTGTATGCAAACTGGAGCGGGTCGAGTGTGGGTGGCAGGCAGGACATGATGTGACGTCGGACCAGTTTCTCAAAGCACTTCATTATAACAGGTGTTAGAGCAACTGGTCGGTAGTCGTTGAGGCTGCTAATGTTAGTACGCTTTGGCAGTGGGACAATTGTGGCTGACTTTAGGCACGGCGGGATGCAGGACTGGGACAGTGAAGTGTTGAAGATCTTAGTGAAGACCCCAGCCAGCTGGTCTGCACACTCTTTTAGGACCTTTGCGGTTACCCCATCTGGTCCGGTGGCCTTCCTGGGGTTCACTGCCCTCAGTGTGCGCCTCACCTCATATTCCTGCACTATGAGGCTTGGGCTGCTGCTGTCCGATGTTTTTGCTGCTGCTGCCTCTGGTCCCTTCACCTCAAAGCGTGCGAAGAAGTGGTTCAGCTCCTCTGCAAGCTCCGCGTTACCCTCAGTCAACGTGGTATTGCCAGGTTTGTAGTTGGTTAAGTGCTGAACTCCCTGCCATACCTGATTGGCATTGATGTGAAATATCACTTCATTCGTGAGGCGGTAAATGAAGGGAAAATCTGCATTGAATACTGTCCATCAGAAGAAATGACTGCAGACATACTAACAAAACCAGTCACAAGAGTGAGACTCAGAAAGTTTCAAAAATGGTTCTTTGGAAATTCATAAGATGCTATGGGTTGATAGCATGAGAACAAGGGGGGGTGTTAGATTTGTGATCTCATGAGTAAATATATTGATTTATTTTATGTTGGGAGAGACGTTTTTTCTGATTGTCGTTTTCTGATTATCATTTTATTTTGAAAGAGATTTTACTTTGGTGATTGTTTTTTCATTTCCTCTTCCTGTTCCGTGTGTGTGTTCAGTTGGCGCGAACTGCAGCAATGATGTATCTCATTCCCTTCCTGTGTTGCTAACAATAAAAGAAACGGGCAAAGTAATCAACCAAGTGAGTGTATTATTAAGAGAACATGGCCGAAGAAGAAGAAAACTCTTCAAGCTCAACAAACACTTTAATTGAACAGGGACATAAACTTGTGTTATCATTTTATCTCATTTGTCAACAATAAACTGCAAAAGACCTATTTATTTCTTTTTATAACCATACTAAGGGTGCTTTCATTAATGTCTTTCCCCCTATACTTTTTACTAATAAATCATTGGCGGGCATTGACTTAATGTCATATCTTCAATACATGTGCATGTAAAACTGCCTCTGAATTTAATTGATATTTCGCTTAATTTTATTACCATATTTAACTTTCTTTCTTGTATAAAACCCACGGGTAGCATTTAATCTTAATAATAATAATAATCATCTAAAAGAGAAACTTTAATCTGACTGAACTCACTTAGATCGCTGATTCTTTCCTCCAGGTTGGACGAGGTCTTCATGCGCGGTGTGTCCATCTCGTTTTTAGTGTCCACGCTATGTTGGTGTCCATTCTTCAGAAAGATGCCGAAGTACAGCATGACCCCCACAGCTCCCACTAACAACAACAGCCGTTTTATCCACGTTCCCCTCATTCTGATAACACACCAGCCTCCCAGCCAGACAATCCAACGTGAGAGGACACAAAGAAGCACACACACACACAGGACGAGATCAAATAGCTGATAACTTCTGATGTGAATGCTATTAAATCGTTAGTTGAGCAGACACGTGAAGATCGCTACCCGCCCATCGCGGCAGGTACGCCCTGCAGCAAGCAGCGTCAGGGTCATGGGCGGGCCCTGTGCGTCCAGACCTGCCCAAAAAAGTGACTGTGCCTCGTGAATGTAACAGACAATAAAAGATATATTGTATATTTAAGAATTCTTTGTAAGAATAGTGTGTTAATAAACATGGTCCAGCCAAATTAATTAAAAACAACTCTCATCTCCTCATTGAATAGCTAACCAGTCAATTAGCCTGTAGTCCAAGCGGGCAGAAATCTCAGACTTGATAAGTATCCCTCACGCTTCTTTGGGACTAAAAAGAGGTCTGCAGAAAAGTCTGCAAAGACCAAAACACCACCATATTACCAGATGACGAGGGGAGGTGCACAACAGACTATCACACAAAAATGACTACATTCCTCAGTGGCTAAAGGATAAATCTAATGACAAAAATCAACTCCTACTTCATCTCATTAATATTACGAGTCCACAAGTAAACTGTGTCTTTTCTTTTTTATTCATATTTCTAAGTATGTGTGAACCCTGAACCCTGAATATTTCTAAGTACTGATTGTAAGATGTGACTGGATTAAAGAAAGAAATTATGGTGAAATGATGACTGAGAGGCTGTACATTTCTGCATTTATCATACTGATAACATAAACGTATGTCTAAGTTTTACATATAAGGACATATTAATGCCGCTGTTGTTTACCAGGACAGACTCATATGCAAACCGATGACCTCGGACTTCTTTTCTTTATTTGAGTCACAGATGATGAAGGTCGGTTCTCTGAAAACCTTTTACTGTATTTTAATCTATCGACCTGCTGGACCTGCTGGGGTCTTTCTAACTGAATTTAACGACCTTCTGACATCGATCATTAAACTGGAGAAGGTTGTAATATTGGGAGACTTAAACCTTCATATTGATGACGCTTCCTGTAACACTGCTGCTGAGCTCATCACTATCACTGAGTCTTTTAACTTTAAGCAGCATGTTTCTGGCCCCACACATACAAAGGGCCACACACTGGATCTTGTTTTCTCCTGGGTTTAAATATACATGATGTATGTGTGGAAGATGTCCACATGAGTGACCATAGTTGTATATTCTTTAATTTGTCATTTTACGTGGATCCTTCACCTCCTAAATTGATGATCCAAAGGCGGATTATAAACCAGGATGCTGCTAGAAGGTTCTCTGCCATGTTTGACCCTCGCATGGCTCAAAATGATATGGATTCACTTATTTTGTCTTTTAACAATCAATGTAAATCTATTTTAGATACGGTGGCACCTCTGAAACTAAATGTTGTCCATTCTTCAAATTTCTGTCCTTGGATAAATGAAAATATTCGAAATTTTAGGAGATATTGTCGCAAATTAGAACGTTTATGGAAGGCTTCCAAGCTTGAGGTCCATAGGGTACATCTCAAGGAATCAATTTCCTCACTTAACGACATGATAAAAAATGCCAGAACTGAATATTTTGCTAATCTAATAGCTTCAAAAAAGAAAAATCCCAGAGTATTGTTTGATACAATTAAAAACATTGTCTCTCCTGATATTCCTCATGTACCAGTCTATACTAAATCTGATTGTAATGAATTTTTAAACTATTTTATTAATAAGGTCGCTGCCGTCAGGTCTAATATTTCTCCATCATCCTCGATCGGGGCGATCGTGGCTCAAGAGTTGGGTGTTCGTCTTGTTCGTCTTGTAATCGGAAGGTTGCCGGTTCGAGCCCCGGCTCGGACAGTCTCGGTCATTGTGTCCTTGGGCAAGACACTTCACCTACCGCCTACTGGTGAGGGGCCGATGGCGCTTCTGTCAGTCTGCCCCAGGGCAGCTGTGGCTACAACTGTAGCTGCCTCCACCAGTGTATGACTGGGTGTGTAAAGCGCTTTGGGGTCCCTAGGGAGGACTAGTAAAAGCGCTATACAAATACAGGCCATTTACCATCCTCTCAGTATCACACTGACACGTTGCTGATATCTGGTCCTCTTTTACTCCTGTTACCTTACAGGACATCAGTGCTCTGCTTGGTCAAATGAAACTGACTCAAGCCACCTTGATGTACGTCCTCCATCATTTTTCATTAGTGTGTTTGACTCTATTGGCCCCTGTATTCTGGAAATAATTAATACTTCTCTTTATACTGGCTCAGTTCCCAGCTAACAAGCTATTGTTGAACCAATATTAAAGAAACCAAATATGGACCCATCTCTTCCAAGCAGTTACAGGCCAATATCAAAATTAGCATTGGTGTCAAAGATCTTGGAAAAAACAGTTGCAGAACAACTTAACAACTTTTTGGAGAAGAACAATGTTCTGGACATTTTCCAGTCTGGTTTCCGCAAATTGCACTCCACTGAAACCGCTTTGCTTAAAGTGTCTCTGATGGCAGCAGACACTGGAGAGAACACCGTTCTGGTTCTGTTGGATCTCAGCTCTGCTTTTGATACTGTTGATCACAGCATCATGATAAATAGGCTGAAGGACTTGTTTGGGATTACTGGTGTCGTTTTAAAATGGTTTATGTCGTATCTATCTGAGAGATCCTTTACTGTCTGTATAAATCATGTGCTGTCGGAAACATCAGTTCTGCCTTCTGGGGCACCTCAAGGATCTGTTTTAGGTCCTATTCTCTTTTTGCTGTATATCCTCCCTCTAGGCCACATTATCAGACGTTACAATAATATTGCTTATCACCTCTATGCTGATGACATTCAGTTATACTGTTCTTTCAAAACTTCTGAGTTTTATAAATTGTCTTGTTTAAATAATTGTCTGTCAGAAATCAAACAATGGTTAAATGACAGTTTCCTTCAGTTAAATGCAGATAAAACAGAAACCTTGATTGTTGCACCTGATCACATGCTCTCAGAAATTAGGCAGCATATCAGTTTTTTAGACCCTTAGAAACGTAGGTGTTATATTTGACAGTTCGATGTCTCTTGAGAAACACTAAACAATTTGTCCGGAACTGTTTTTATCATCTAAGAAACATTTCTAAACTCAGGCTACTTGTGTCAAAGGCAGAACTTGAGATGATTCATGCTTTTATCTCTTCTCGTTTGGATTATTGTAACAGTCTTTTTTACGTGTCTCAACAAACCAGCTCTGGATCGCCTTCAGTCTGTACAGAATGCAGCGGCAAGACTTTTAACTGGTACAAACAAGAGGTCACACATTACTCCAGTTCTGGCTTCTCTTCATTGGTTGCCTGTAAATTTTAGGGTTCATTTTAAAATTTTAGTTGTAACTTTTAGAGCTCTGCACGGTGAAGCTCCCCAGTATAACTCTGACCTGTTGAAACCTCGTGCTTCATCCCGAGCACTTAGGTCTTCAGGTCAGAGGCTACTGGTGGTCCCACGTACTAGATTTAAAACACGTGGGGATCGAGCTTTTCAGGCACCGAGGCTGTGGAACTCCCTGCCGTTGTCTTTACGCTGTCTAGACTCTACTGACTCCTTTAAAAAGCAGCTGAAGACATTTTTATACAAACGGGTTTTTAATTAATTTTAACTTGTATGCCTGATCTTATTGTGAAGCACTTTGTGATTTTTGTCTGTGAAATGTGCTATATAAATAAATTTTACTTACTTACTTAATAATAAAAAATAATCGAGTCCTCCTCAGGTTTTAAAATAACTTTATTTTACAATCCCAGATGAACAACATGTGACCTGTTATACCTTCTCGTTATTGGTTCAAAAATAACAGAAGCAGTGTGTAAACTAAGTAGACCCCATAATTCAATACTTTTTAGCACCAATAAGTTAAAATAATTCTTCCCTCTCATGCCATTATGGAGGAATCTTGGCCAACTCCTCTTTGCAAAATTGCTCCAGTTCATTGAAGTCCTTGGGCATTTGTGTGTGCGCAGCTTTCTTTAGAGCTCATTCAGCCTTTTAATTGGCTTGAATGTGGTCTGGACATTGACTGGGCCATTGCAACAGCTTTTTCTGCCATTCTGTTTTAGATTGACTGGTGTGTTTGGCATCATTGCTCTGTTGGTCAAGTCTGACAGATGGACTCACGTTTCACTCTAGAATACTTGATGTACAGAGGTGTTCCTGGTCAGCTCAGTGAGTGCAAAGTGCCCAGGTCCTGTGGCTGCACAACAAGAATAAATTGTTACCCATCAACCACTCTGCTTGACAGTTTATGTGCTGCGTTTGATTTTCACCAATTGTGGCACTGTGCACCATAGCTCAATATCATAGTTTGATTTTGTGTGTGCAAAATACATTTTTGCAGATATCTTGTGGTTCAGATACAATTTTCCAACCCTAGCCTGTGCTGCCATGTTCTTTTTAGAATTTAGAGGCTTTCTCCTGGTAATCCTTCCAAACAAGCAAGTCTTGTTCAGTCTTTTTCTTTGGATACTTTCATTAACTTGAATATTCTAATAGAGCCCTGTAGAGTCGGCGATGTGCATTTCTTTTCCAGTTTCTCTGAACATTGCACAGTTTGACCCAGAGGTGGGACCAAGTCATTGTTTTGCAAGTCTCAAGTAAGTCTCAAGTCTTTATCCTCAAGTCTCAAGTCAAGTCTCAAGTAATGTCAGGCAAGTCAGAGTCGAGTCTCAAGTCACTGGTGTAAAAGTCCGAGTCAAGTCACAAGTCTTAAACTTTGAATTTCAAGTCCTTTCGAGTCTTTAAAAAAACCCGAAAAAAAGCATGTTGCAGTTATATGCTAAATGTAAATATTAGACCATGTAATTTTAAAATCTGTGTTTTTCTCAACACATGACAAAATAGTGAACTTAGAAAATATACACAAATTGTGAAATTGCACCTCTTTAGAATGCAGCTCAATTAAACCTAGCTCCAAGAATAATTTTCACCGACAGTTCTGAGATAAGCTGCATGTTATTCTTGGATGCGGTTGTAGGACCAGCTTTAAAATCGCATGACAAAAATATCATACACATTAAAAAAAACTGTATCACCAACGGAGCCTGGACAACATTTGCTAGTTAGATGAAGTCAGCTATCTCATCGTAGCATATTTATATGCATATTTATAATCATACGGTTCTTGGAGTGAGTGCACACACTCATGAAGTTTAGTAACTTCAGGTCACTGCAACAAGCCCAGGTACAGTTTACCGACGGATGGGTGCAGGACCTTGAAACGCACCGTGTAGAACGAAAGACCATCGTACGTATCATAAGTTTACCAGTCTCACAAATCGTCGTCATAAATACACATTCGTTAACCGTTTATTAATAGGACCTTTGAGCTCAACGGTAATTAATTAGTAGTGGAAATAATTTCTGGTACCCATCACAGAAATGTAGCAGTGACAATAATACTGTATGCTGTAATCGCACTGGGCAATTAGTGATACAAAAAACCTGTTTTATCCTGTGAATAAAAGTATATGTTTTTGTCAGTGTACCATAATAACAGAGGCGAAATGCAATATTGTGTCAGGACAATTCACTATTTATGCACAATAAACAAAGGAGCGACAATTTCTGTTCAGCGCCAGACTTGCTTGTAACCTATATCACCAATTATGTTATGAAAATGACGTATTAACTACTACAAAACACTGACCTTCGTGTAAATGCTTGGAGCAGACTAACCTGTGAGCTGGAGGGTTCTGGGACGTTATATTTGATCTTTGAATGGCTGAAATCCAGGCCATCCGTCGCGTCTTTGTTACTTCGGAAACATGGCTCGAACAATTTCTCTTCAACGTCGTAATCCGATAACAACCGATCTCTTTACCCGTCGGCTTCCCGTGGCTGTCATGCGACCGGCTATTGCAGTTAATAATACAACAGCTTCTTGACATTTTTGTGTTTCTTTTTATCGCTGTGTGACTGATTTCAATTGAAAGCCTGCGTGCGCTAGTACCTCTTGCCACGAGTTCCCAGAATCCTTTGCGGTTTTACCCCTGAATGACATCACATTTTCAATCTCTATATAATATGCATGTTAAGTTTTATATTTGGGGTGAAATATCAAGTCTTTTCAAGTAAACCGGTTCAAGTCCAATTCAAGTCCCAGGTCATTGGTGTAAAAGTCCAAGTCAAGTCAAAAGTCTTAGAACATTTTTTCAAGTCAAGTCTAAAGTCATAAAATTAATGACTCGAGTCTGACTCGAGTCCAAGTCATGTGACTCGAGTCCACACCTCTGGTTTGACCTTCTGGTGATGTTGCTGAGATGTCCAGTCCTGGGAAGATTGGCATGTGTCTGACATTGTTTTCCACTCGTGAATAATCTTTATCGGTGTGGAATGATGAACTTCAAAGTATTTGAAACTTGTAACCCTTCCCAGACACACACCCAAATCCTCCAGACCTTCTAAAGATCAGATGATATTTTGTTTATGTTTCTTTTATCCTTCTTTCTTTCTTTAAAATTAAATCCTAATATGTAAAAGCTTGACAGTGAAAGAGTGTAAATATTGATTAATGTTGTTTTCAAAACTGCCTTTGTGGTCTTTCATACTCTGCATGTCTTGGAACAAAAACCACAGACACACCCAAGGTTAAAAGTATAATGTTGTCACGGTTGTTACGGTTCCATTATGAAACAGGTTACATTTATCAGCAGCATGTCTTAGACCACCCATATCTTTCAATTGAGCTGTAAATTTCGTGTCAGTGACATACCTGTAAAGTTTCTTAACTTCATCTTGAGTTTGTGTGACATTATTCCATTTAGAAATTCTGTCCATAGCCAGACAGGGAGGCACATGCATAGGTGTGTGCAAAAATAGGTGCTCCAGCTGAACACATCCCTATTTCCTGTACCTTTTTCCAAGTATTTATGAGTCACATCCAACAAAGTTTTAAACAATGGCTTCACTTTGATGGCAACTACACACCTAGAAACCTTCCAGATTACATTTGACTTTTAGTAGTCAATTGAGTGCATACATTTACAGCAAATTGTTGTTTTTGGTCATAGTTTTTCCCTTTCGAGCCAGACGTTAATTGATTTAGTGAGGCTGTTGTGGCAAAGGATTTGGCGCACACAGCAGTACAAGGTAAATGCATGTTTATTCACTGTTGCTTTTTAAGCTGTTTGTTCTCTGCAGCTGAATATGTGCTTAGAACAGTTCTGTCCTGTTCTCTCTATCTTCTCTGGGCTCCAGCAGTTACTCAAATAGGGAAGGCTTAATAACACAATGCCTGCCAGGACACCACACACCAGGACCCACTGGACCACCCCTCCACTGCATCTGAGATACATATCACACCATCACCTCACTCATAATTTTGTTAAAATAAAATAAAAAATTAAAATTGCTCGTTAATCTATAGTCAATCTATAGTCAGTCAAAAAAGAAGGAAAACAAAAACCTAATTTGTCCTTAAAGTTGGGAAATTACTGTTACACCAGTCAAAACATGAAAAAACCCACAGCTTAGCTCAATAAGATAAATATCTCAGAATGAAAAAGTACACTAAAGAATGAGCTCAACTAAATTTTAAATATACAAAAGAGATTTAAAAATTCCAAATCTAAACACGATACAATAAAGAGATTAAATCTTAAATGAATTAAAGTATTGTTTTTGCATCTGTAAAATTATGCAGAGTTAATGGAGTTGGAGTTTAGCATTGCAGCACAATCAGGTTTACATAAAGTGGACCAAGAGCCCTTTTATTCACTCACAGGTGACGTCCAAGCCGTACAGTCATCATGCATTCCTGTTTTTCTTGCTGCAACTGTTCAATGTCAGTTCTGTGAAAGATAATTCTTAAAAGGTATTATCTGTGGATCTGTGTATTGACAAAGACTACAGGTCGTGACTACATTTAACCGGAGCAATAAAGCTATTTTTACTTGTGGCTATTTGCACAATAGAAGGGGTAAAAAGAGATGACACACCAGTCTAATGAACTTGAATGCTTGCACCTGCACACCTGTGTTTTTCAATATTTTGCACAACACTATATCATAATTATTGTATCACAACATATGGATCAAATAAACCTCTTTTCAAAATGTCAATTTCTGGAATTTGCACATTAGCTGTTCATTATTATGTCATAACTGTTCAAACTCCAGGAAAGGTAGAAAAATGTGTACTCTAGTTATTTGTAGTGAGCACTGTAGAATTGCAAACATTTTCCAGGGTAGTCAGCGATGTCATTGCAAAAACACGCTTAAATGGTTTTGACCTTTTTTAAAAAAAAAAGAAATGTATTTTAAATGAGATCGAGTTTGAACACACTTTAATATAACAGACGGTCATGTTAAAAACGGCACTAAAAGCTTGTGACGAGATGCTCGATCCTCCAGCTCTGCCCACTGCACTGCTGAATGATGAGTTCATAGTAAAAGTTTGCTCCCTGGGCGATTTCAAGGCATCTGTTTGTTGCTTTGTTTATGATTGCTTGGCCCTGCCACAGTTTGAGAGAAAGTATGAGGCAACAGTGCACAACAAGTGTTTGTAAAAAAAAACATTGGAGTATGTCAGTAGGAGCATCTGAACATTTTTGACTTTAGCACCTCCCACCAGTGGCACCTGAAAAGACACTATACAGGGACGCCATTTAAACATTACCATGATTGTTATCGACCAAGATCTTACTTGTTTGAAGTCCCAGTGCATGTGTAGTTCATTCGTTTTTGCCAGTGGACACTCCTGCAGGGCGGGAGAACTTCCAGAGCCTGGATCAACCAGGCAGCGATTACTGTTATAATTGTGAGATGTAATCCCCCCAATGATTATTTCACCATCTGTGTTGTAGTAGCAGTGCTGTTAAAAGGAAAAGTAATAATTTCAGATTATTTTTTAGTCATATTTATTATCCTGGTAGTTTGGTACTCTACATTACCTGTGGTTGTTGGAAGTTGCATCCATGCAGGATGGGGATATTTCCTGGAACAGGTCCTTGGTCCACACAGTGGCTCTTATGAAGGTCGTTCCGTAACTGGAGTGTCAAAATTGCTTAATTGCTTTGTACTGAATCATATACTCACTGTGTGGGTACAGTTTCTCAAATATATATTTAAATCTCCTGGGCTTTGCTACTACATGTTTTTTTAAACTTTTTTTTTTTTAATTTACCACATTTAGAGTCTTAAATCATGGAAATCCTCCTGAAATACAACTGAACTTTTAACACAACCACATTTCTTATCTTGAACTTACTCTAATAGATATTTTTGTCCTTGTGACAAAGTGCTCAAAAAGCAAAATAAAAAGCCACTTACCACACCATAACCCAACATGTTATCCCATGTTGACAGACTGGTGTAGACATTTTCCAAGTACCATTTGAAGGGTTTACATTTAAGCGTCTCTCTGAGCTCCTTCCTCTGAGACACATCACCAATATCGACCACGTGATCCTGTGTGTCAGATGTCACACCAGAAAGCATGATTTCCACAGTAACATTCTTATTTCTGATGATATTTCTGATCAATAAGAAGAAAATATTGTATAGACTTTATTGTATTGTATAGACTTATACAGTGAACTTTTAAATAGAACAATATATTTAGGGACAAAACAGCCAACCACTAAAAGGAAGCATCTCTCCTGAATAAATAGGACAAATAGTATGCCAGGTACAAAAAAAGTTGAAGAAAGACATTCCTCAGTTTAAGCTTGTAATTGGTAGTGTAAGCTAATTTGCATTATAAAGTAATTTATAATATAGGCCAGGGGTCGGCAACCTGCGGCTCCGGAGCCGCATGCGGCTCTTTAGTCCTTATAGTGTGGCTCCGCGTGGTTTGGGAAAATAAATTAGAAGTATTTAGCTGAAGTGTATTTTATTTGTCTTTAGTTCTTTTTTAACTTGTAGCTCTAAATTGGAAGATTATTGTGATATTGAAATATAAAAATAAAATTATATTTTATTATTTTTCATCGCTCAAAATAAGCATCACACTCGCGGAAGCCGGTGTACCCGCCGAAACAACGTGCATTTATCGAGACTTTCAACCCCAGGTAGGCCAATTATGGATCTTCGGATCCACATTATGCCAGCAGCTGTTCTCCACTGTGAACTATGTTAAAAACAAACAGCGCTCACACCTTACAGATGACAGCTTACAGTCCTTCGTAAAGATGAAAGTGACTTCGTACAGCCCCGATTTGCAGACGCTGTGCGCAGAGGTTCAGGAGCAGAAGTCCCATTGTAAACATACCACAGCAGACCCGACGATGTTTCCATGAACACACTTTTCAACATCTCAGGTAAAATACATATTTAGGCAGAAATTTGCAAATATCTATTTTTTTTTAGCAGCATGGTGCTTTTTTTCCAATTACTTTTTAAAAGTCAGGTCAAGGCTCCAAAAGCCCAAAGGCGATATGAGGGGGGCGGCTCACAACAGTTTTTGTTTGCTGGATCATTGTAGTTCAGCTTTCCTTTTGTTATATTTCTTTAAGAGTTCAAAATGTGTTAATTACATAAATAAAATGTAATTTTCTCTGTAGCACTTCATGGATTTCACAAGCAGCACACCTTAGTTGCTCTGTGGATTCTTTTAAAAAGCAGTTAAAAACTTTTCTTTTCAAACAAGCCTTTTGTTGATCCACGTATTTTATATTCTTTACATTATTTACATTTGATCTTTTACATTGCGTATAATGTCTATTGATTGTATTGTTTATTTTAATCTTTGTGTACAGCGCTTTGTGACTGCCTGTCTGTTAAAAGCGCTTAACAAATAAACTTTACTTACTTACTTTAGTTGTTCACACAAAGCATAAAGGTAAAAAACAAACAAACAATATATGCAGTGTTATCTTCATTTTAGGTGTCAAAAAGTATTTGCGGCTCCCAGTGTTTTCTTTTGCTTGGAAACCGGGTCCAAGTGGCTCTTTGGGTGTTAAAGGTTGCTGACCCCTGATATAGGCTATACATACTCAGCTGTGATGATCCAGATCTGTCCATATAGAAATAAACTTTATTGGATACCTACTTTTCTTATGTTCGGGTCCATATCTATATCCTTGGACTCTGTTAGAGTAGCCTTGCAAGATTTGCAGTTTGTGTTTGTGTGGGTCTCAAACTTAAATGAGCTCTGGGCCCCTGCTGGCACTGTCATGTCATGTGAGGGACACTTTAGTGTTCAAGTAGTACAAAAAAACCCAACCAAACAAACAAGAAAACACTCACAAATATTTCTGAAAATGTAGTCTTTCAAATACTGTATAACAAGACAAAATTGCAAACGTGAACACAACTTTTTTCCCTCCCTCTTAACTAACTGAAGTCTTTCATTGAAGTACCAAATCAGGGCTCGCAAAATTTCAAAATCTCTGGTAGCCCTTCCGGCAGACACTCTTCAGTTTTTGGTAGCCCAAAATAAATTTAAGTAGCCTGAAAAAAAAGAGGACAATTTTTTGATTGACTTAAAAAATTGTTAAAACACAAATTACAACAACTGTAAAAGAATACAATCATCAACTCAAATATTTGGTTCTAATTGAACAGAAATTTCTATGAACTTGTAAGAACTGTGTAGAACATGGATCAGTCTGTGTCAGATCCTGAATCTGACATTTCCACTGAAGTCACGGGTAAGAGGTAAGTGGAACCAAGATCATTTGCTTTGTTTGCAAAGGCTGCTACATTGTGCCAAAGGTAGTTCACTCTTTGCAACATCGCGCTGTTCTAAACAGCTTTTTCTTCTGCGTTTCTTCTGGACTTCTTGTTGTGCTTGGTTCATTTTTAGTAGTTTTTTTGCAATTGGCGTTTGTTCTGGGAAAGATACTGCAGACTGAGCAATAATGCATTTCTTGCATTTCTCATGGGTTCTAATGGGGTCTTTCTTAAAATTACTGGTCCCAGTAACAAAGGTGCTTGTCGACTCAGAAATCGAGGGAAACAAGACACACCCGGCAGAACATGATGTTATTTAGCTCGTCATATTCCAGCCACAGAAATTCTTTTGTCCATGAAACCAAAAAAAGCTGCGCTTTTGTTTTTGCCTCATAGCCTGATTTGTCATATCTTTTCCGTTTTGTGATCGGCTTTTCTTTGGTGGTCCCTTCTTCACCCTGACCTGTCTTATTTGGCTCTGCAGAACTAAAATACCTGCGTAAATCCATCTGCTTTTACACAGGCACTTGCATAATGATCAGCGATTCTCTGCGCAATCAACCTGCATCACAGGTTTAAGCTTGCTGCGGGAGATTTCACTTGTCACGTTTGAATAGTAAGCTAATGAGTGATAAGACGATGTCAGAGGAACTGGTGCGCAACTAATCTGTCACTCACCAGTCAGTAGCTGCCGCTCTCTATTCACAGTTTGCGCCATCGCAAAGTGAAAGTGAAGCAAAAAACAAGCGGAAATTCAAACGCGATTTCAATATGTCACATACTGACAGCTACGTTTGCCAAAGAATGCAAAAGCATTGACATATTCTTTCTTCCTATGACAGCCTGACGGGCAGGGCTGAGATAGATTTTGGTAGCCCGAACAGAAAAATCGCTAGCCCCGGGACGTCGGGCTAGCGATTTTGCGAGCCCTGCAAATAAACACTTGGTCCTCTCTTTCTGGCCAGACATGTAGCAGCACTTCTGCTATCATTTGGCTTCTATTTAACAAAATAAAAATGCAGAAATAAGTGTACACATTAGTTTTTGACTCTGTCACTGAACTAACACAGCCAATCCCTCAACATGTTTCTCTGCTCATATTGCCTTCATATTAACTCATTTTTAACATTGTACTCAACAACAAACAAATCCAAGAAAAAATTTCAGGGGCCAAATTGCATTATATTTCTTCACGTCTATAAGTACCACAAGTAGGGGTTTGAGACCCCACCTACAGCAGACCATGGAAACTAATACCATTAAGCTCGTGGCACACTGATCTTAATGCCAGATGAGGTTTGAAACTCTCCAGTTTCTGAGTCACCAGTGTTGGTGGCTTTTACACACTATGTGTCGTCCTATATGGTGACTCCACCAATAACTTTATACAGCCTCACCTTTTGTCTGAAGTAACATGTTATATTTTCCATTAGACTCCCCTCCCTGAAAGCCCACTTTCGATTGATTAGCTACCATTTTCTTATCAGAACTCAGTGCTTGAAAACCCCGCCTCCTCATGTCTGCGGTGACCATATAAGGAAATCTGTGCCAAACTGACATAATGTTAGCACAAGACTGGAAACAAACATTGCAAATTAAGCTAACAGGGGTTGCATTTACACATACTGAGCTAATTATTTCGAAATCTAGTCACATTTCAGATGAGTATCCAATACATAACAGAAAAAAGCAAGAGTGCAGTAGGTACAATTTAAATTAATAAATGTGTGTGAAGAAGTTGAATTAGGTGAAAACACCTTTAGATCATTAGCACACATGATATGCAGTATTTTTAACAGACAATGTTTCAAGAATACAAAATTTTACAGCGTATTCATGTGAAGGACAGATTTCACATGTTCTGTTTATAATCTAATGAGTTTGACAAGTAAAACACTCAAGAATACATATACTAAACTAGAGATGGCACGATACCACTTTTTTATGTCCGATACGATATCATAAATTTGGATATCTGCCGATACCGATATGAATCCGATATAGTGGTTTTTAATCAATAAAACTGTTTTTTAATATCTTGCTGCTTTTTGTATAAGTTCATACTCAAGTTAAAAACAAAACAAAACACTAAAGCTATTCTGTTAAACCTGTATGCAAAAAATACACTGCACCCAAAAAATTTCATAGTTCAGCAAAACTGATCAATCTAATAAACTTAAACCTGCTCCATCCTCCCTATTCTGGTATTTTAAAGAGTAAGCATCCTAACTAATCGGGCTCTAAAACTCCCAGCAAAAAAAAATAGGGAACCCCCTCCACCTCATGATGCTTAATCGATGTAATCAACTTTAATTTGATGCAGTGTGAAAAACAATGCACAGAAATCAATTATTTTTCAAGAATAATTAAATAGATTCAACATCTTTCTTCAACAGAACTGCAGAGATGGTACTTTCCCAAAGGAAAAAGTACTGTACTAGGGTATATTAGACTTAACAGTTACTATATACAGTTATGGACTTCTATACATTTTACATCAGATTAAAACTTTGGGTGTAAGATTCAGATAATTATTTATTAAAAGCTCGACATTTTAAATGAGAATAAGAAAGAAAAGTATGTCTTTGTGCCCCCTTCTCCCTGTTAATGCCCTATCGGCCCCCCTGGCTAAACTTTGCTAGATCCGCCCCTGCACAGTTACCAGCCGTCAGCTGCGTAGAAAAAGATCCTGGAGTAGAAAGTAATATTAAATACATTCTAACAACAGCTGATCAAGCTTAAACGTGCTGCTGTTGTTCAGCCGCTGGTTTCCTCTTTCTGGCACGAAGTGGGCCAAAAACAAACAAGAGACACGGACTCGCGACAGAAAAGCCGATCAGCTGATCATTGATCAGTTTCACATTGAAGTAGCAGCAGAAGAGAGAGAGAGAGAGAGAGGCAGTCGCTCCATATATCGGTTGATAAGCTTAACGCGGGAATGCTTTACAAACATTCAGAGATGAACTTACACACTTGCTTTACTTCTCTCTGGGATCACTTCCTCGGAGGTGAAATGCTGGTTTGGTAGCGAAGCTCCAAATACTCAACCAGACCGCCGACAGGTCTCACACGCCACAACCGCTCTATCACATGATGCATACTGCTCCAAAGTGCTACAGTTATGAGGCGAGTTACGGCGTGTCGCAAGTTTTGTGAGGTGCTTTTTTGATATTTAATGGATCGGATTACATTTTTTATTTCGCTCCGATCCAGTAATTTACGTCAGTATCGGACCGATACCGATACGTAATATCGGATCGGTCCATCTCTATACTAAACATAAACTTTAGATTATAAATCATCATACAAACCTCCAGTGGGACGTTCCACGCGATAAATACATTTTTCTTGTATTCATCTAACCAGATATCTGCCACCCTCAGAGCATTTCTTCTCATGGCAGGGCTGAGATCAGGTGCATATGGTTTATGGGCCCTCTCGATGTGGGCTATCCTCGAGCAGGGCACAACCTCTATACTTCCTCCGCACAGCCACACCTGAGTAGACACAGATCAGACGGCCGTGATCGGCAAATCTTCAATCTTAAATAGTTTAAAAGCGTGGACTATAATATTATTACTAATAACTTACACGAATTCCAAGTTCAACATTTTCCCCACCATAAACTGTCATCCCACCATCCAGCCCACCAATTTCTCCAAGAAAAGCTCTGTCTGCTGCAAAGATTCCCATAACAGAGGGACTCCTGTGCAAAAACCAACACATGAGTTTTTTTCCCCAACAATTCTCTACCTATATTGTCTGCAATCCAATGTCACTTGAGATACATTTTGTGATGCTGTCTCTATCGCCTCTTTGCTTGCACGCTTCACGTACTTCCCCGGTTGTGATTCATCCATCTTCTTTACCCACTCAGAGCTAAAGTGCTCGTATGTGCACCACATTGCCCAGTCAAAGCCATGAGAAAATGGGATATATCTTTCCACGTGTAGGTCATCAAAATGGACCTTATCAAAGACAGGGGACACTACAACAGTCCTGTCAGCTTTGATCCTGTCCAGCAAAGGTTCTGCCCTGCAGAAGAGGAACAAATAAGACACCAAGAGAACTTTCCAGTATGTCATTTTTCTGTTCATAAGATTTCATCCAAAATTACTGTTTTTATCTGAACTTGAAGCGCTAGCAAAAGAAATAATTCATTAAATAAGGAGGGAAACAGGTACTTCATTGGTGGAGGATGTGTTCCTCGACTTCCTACTTTACTCTTGTTTTCCTGGGGGGAAAAAACAAACCATAAAGTTAAAACATGTACTTACCATCCTTCTGTGGCTTCAATATGGGCATCTAAAATGGCCACAACGTCAGCTGTGGCATGCTCCCAACCGGATATCCGGGACTGTGATAAGCCCATTTGTTGCGTATGTCTCACTTTCTTCAATAATCCGGGCATCTCTTTGTTAATTTGATCTATGTAGTCTTGTAAGGGTTTTCCAAGGTCATCTGGAATTGAAATAGAGATCTGTGACAAAGCTGATGTAGTTCAAAATACTGAGTGACATTAGCGAGGACTATCTTTGTAAGCTTACTGTAATTGCTGTAGTCATCCACCAGAATGATTTCTTTCAGCAGCTTCTTTGGAGTGTGGGTGATTATACTTTGTATTGCTCTCTTAATGACAGACAGGGCCTCATTTATGTAGATGAGTATCACACTGATGCTCGGCAGATCTTTGGGATATTTCTTTGCCAGACATCTAAACGGCGTGAGATGGTGTGTATTAGATTAATGTTTTAGTAAGCTCAAACAGACCATTAGCCCAGCCCCGTTTTTCGAGGTTTACTTGGGAGTAGTGAGATAGTTTTAAGCTCTTCTAGGACAAAGGATGACAACATTGGAATTTGCAGCAGAAAATAAATAAATAACTAAAAATACTTGACTGTCATGGATCTCATTAATAAAATGTACCTGCTGTCTCTTGTGTCTTGAAGCTTCCTGTCAAGTGGCAGCTGGTTACTCAGGAAGGCATTGTATCCATAAATCTGAAACAGACCTTCAGCTTCCTTCTGCTCTTGTTCTGTCAGGCCATCGCCCCACTTGGTAAACAGGACGGAGTTTGGGTATAACTTTGGCATAACGATCTTCTCTTCTTCTTTGTCCACATTTCGTAAAATGGAATTTGTGAAATTCTTTTGACCTAAAACCTCGGTTAGCTTTGCTTTTGTGGAGGTTAAAAAACAGAAGGATGAAAACTGTTATTCATGGTTGGGGCAAAAAAAGAAGAAATTGGCAGAATTGTTTCGACTTATCAAGTGCTCTTCAAAAATTCGTCACACAGATCAAATCTAGCATACATCTTTCCCCCTTTGGGTTCCTAACATTGAAAAAGAAAAAAAATGTACAACACCACCTTCATCATGGCCATATTTATATCTATATTACCGAATTTCCCAGGGGAACCCACCCGAGGGATTAATAAAGTTTTATCTTATCTTATCTTATTTGTTATGATTAAATACAACAACCAAAACATGAGCAGGGTAAAGCAATGTCTATAAAAATGAAAAATGGATGAATACGCTTGAAGACCATATGAGATGGACCAAGCTGTGTTTAACAGCAACATTCGCCAAGAAAACTATACACAGGAAACCTTAGTGGACAATTCTTTTTTTATGCAATGAATAGCATTAAAGAAAAAGCATTGAAAGGAGATTTCTCATTGGTTGCAACCCTTATAGTTAGCAGTCTTGGCTTGCTCTGTCTCATTCAGTTCTGCTTTCAGGTAATGGTAGCAGTGGTGGCGATGTAGAATCCCAATAGCATTTTGCTCTACACTGGAAGCACATCCTCCAGACCAACCACCAACCAACACCACCATGACTTAACAGAGCAACTATTCATAAAAAGAGAGCCATGAGATTGGGAGTACACATTTACTTTTGACACACATACATTTCTTGTGAATGGTGGATTTTTACAATGTGATAGCTAATAATAGGTTAAGCTATTTCACTGAAGGGTAACTTTATCAATAATGTTGAAAAGAAGTCAGCGTGTGAGAATGTGAACTTTGAAACTGATACTCACTCAGTTTGTTTAGAGTCTGTTCGATCCTCTCCAGTTTTCTCTTTAAAAGTTCTTGATCAGCTACTCCCTCAGGAATAGATTTTCTGGGTGTACAACTTCTATTTGTGTAGATGATGAAAATGTATAGTGACAACAGAAATGATCCGATTATTCCAACTCTTCGTATGTTTAGCTTCATTGTGGTTTCTCACAGAGGATCACAGTGTAATTATGTCCTCTGCAGCATTTCAGCTTTCTGTGTCCGTTTGAACAGGCTTTAAAACTCAAGCTGTATAATAAACCACATCTTATCTTAAAGTTTAAACATTTCTGAAAGAAAAAAAACTCACACAGCTATTAAATAGCATTTTACTGACGTAAAGGTGCAGAGGTGATGCCAACAACCGTTATCAGGCTAACAATAAAGGTTTCAAAGTACACACAGTAAATTTCATGTGCTTGTAAAACTTACTCAGCCTCCTTTCTTTTACATGAATTCACTGTGGTTGTAATTGATGTAAAAATATTAGCACATTTAGGATAAATGACAGCCTTGAAGCATTAAATATTACAGATAAGATTATGCTTGTTGTCCATTTCTATTTTTCTCTCTTCTTTCTCTCAACCAAAAGTTGAACACAGTAAAGCAATAAAATGTGTGTGAAAATAAAAAGAAAGGTCAGATGGTTATTGTAATAGCACCTCAGTGAAGGACGAACACCTGGAAGCAGGAATTCTCTTCACCCAACATGCAATTTATTTACAGATGCTGACAACAAGGCAGGTTGGTGGTATGAACCACAAAATAAGAAAGCTGCAAAATGCAAACTTACAACTCCATGGCTCTTAGTCTACTAGCCAGCACTTAATCCTACAGTGCCATCTCAAACTCTCCCTCAGGATCATCAACCAGGCTTATAAAACTTAAACCTCTTCACAGAACAAACCAAGTAAGCAATAATCCGTTAACTGTCATAATAGATGTTTTGCAGAAAAGCGTGGCAAAGACGTTTCCATATTTCCTATGAATTTTACTTTTATGTGCACCGGGATAGAATATGTGAAGTAAAATGGATTTGTTGTACAGGGTGTGCATGTGTGGCTGCATGAGGTATGGTGTTGTGGGTAAATGCAGTGCAACTCATGCCACCATAGTAAAGACATATACTTGGCGAGACCCTGCTAAGATTTCACAACTGTGTAATTCTATTTCATATTTTCTGACAGCCTCAAAGTTTCCGAGTACTAGAATCTGTAGTAATATAGTTTTTGTGGCTTATTGTAGTTTCTGTTTTATCCCGGCGTTGCGGAGAGGGGTGTTCGAGTTATCTCCACCAGTGAGAGTATAGCGCCTCCGGTCCTGGGGTAAGCCGTTAAAACTACTTTTATTAGCATTCACAATTACCGGAGGCTAAGGTTATATTTATCTGTTGTTTTAGGGTTTGATTGCTGCCTTCACATCTCCGTGGCAAACTGCCCGACCTCAATTGGAAGAGTGAAACACCTTCCCAGCTGCTGTTGTGAGGGCTCCTCCTCAGTGGAGCTTGCTGTCTTGTCTTGTCTTGTCGTGAAACTGTTTTTATTAAGTAGGCTTACCTTTTTCTGGTTCACCTGGTTTTATTTTATTCTGGATTGCTGCTTGTACCCACGCCTCTGTGATCGGGCTGGAGCGATCCTCTGCCCGAGTGTCGTGCTGGGAACCTTAAACTGCCTCAGTTGCCGATCTCAGCCTGTGGGGAGCCAGACCGGCTTGTGTTCTTTTTGTGTGATTTTCTTTTGGGTCCACGGCTGCTGGTAAGTCCAAGTTCCACGATTGTTTTATTTTCACTTTAGGACACTGTCAACAACGATGCTACATTTTGCTTTCTAATATTTCATTTATTTTAACCATAAATAAAACTGTATTAATATTGGAGCCAACCTGCCTCGGTGTGCATCCTTGAATGTGTGCGGCCTCTTTTTATTCCTTTTATCTATTTTTCTTAAATATATATTTCCTGGGGGTGAAATTCCCCTAGGTGGCGTTGTCAGAATAATAGAAGAATAAAATATCCCTTAAAGAAAGTGTCATTTGCTGTTTGTGTCAGTGCCACAAAACACCTCAAATGGGATGTTCCAAGCCAAGTTAACGTTGTGCTTGTATTCATCCATCCAGATCTCTGCAACTCTGAGGGCATTTCTCTTCATGGCAGGACCCAGGTCAGGCATGTAGGGCTTGTGGGCCCTCTCGATGTGGGCGATCTTGGAACATGGAACAACTTCAACACTGCCTCCACATGTCCATACCTACATGAACAAAGTGTAACTTAAAAATTATAAAATTGCACTTTGCAAGGATAAAAAATGCAACTACAACTATAGTCCACAATACGCATTTTCTTAAAAAGTAGATGACAAATACAGAAATCATAGTTACTTTACCATGAAAGAGAACTTCATGACTCTATGATCTTTACTCACACGAATTCCCAGCTCAACATTTTCTCCAACATACACTTTCATTCCTTCATCAAGGACTCCAATTTCCCCCAGAAACTTTCTATCAGCAACCAGGATCCCCATGACAGATGGACTCCTAAAGTCAAAGAAGAGAACCATATTTTACAGCTGTATACTGATATAACAATATTTAATAAACCAGTTAGATTGAAAAAAAAATTAAGTTAATAAGGCTGTTGCATTGGCTAAATGCTGATTTCACTTGAACTTACTTGCCAGGCAGTGAACCGTCATTAAGTTTGTAATACTCGGGTGTAAAACTCTCATACATGCACCACAGAGCCCAGTCGAAGGCGTGTGCACTGGGATGATATTTAATAACTTTGAGATCATCAAAGTTGACTCTATCAAACACCGGGGAAGCCACCACAGTTCTGTCAGCTTTACTCTGTGTCAGCAGAGGTTCAGCCCTGTATGAAGGAGGGGAAAAAAGGAAATGGTTCATACAATTTCACACAATAAATTTTCTCAAATGCTGGTGAGATGTCTTGTTCAATACTTTTCAATCACGTCATGATGCTTGATTGTGACTTCTGGATGGCAGCTAGGGCTGCCACAAACGATTATTCTGATAGTCGACTAGTCACCGATTATTTTTGCGATTAGTCGACTAATCAGATCATCATCCATTGGACGTAAAACGTACAGCTTATTGCACCAGCAGCATCTGCTCTTATATAACTATCATTAGCTTACAGCTTTAAGTGTTTAAGGTCTGTGCTAACTAAAAATAAAGACAAGATGATAGTTTATCAAATTTAAATGAAATTTGCAGATTGTTTCAGTGGAGTTTAATAAACTCCTTGCTATCTAAAATATAACAGGACACCGGAGTAAATTCTCGAGCATCTTAAATCTCTTTTCAACTTTAATCTCAGCCAAACAGATTTACTCAGGAACAAATAAAATACTAAAAAAAGCCAAACAATAACATTTTTAAGTTATCTAAGTGACTCATATGTCATGTTTAACCTGAGTAGCGAAAGACGGTGGTGGGTTTGAAGACGATTTGCTGGGAGTCCGGTGTTCTCACGGCGCTAGTTAGCCTCGCCCCCGGCTCGCTATCGAGCTAGTGGGTAACAGACGTCTCCGAAAACGTCGGAGCGCTTTTGAAAATATGTGTCTTGATAAACTGAGCAGATATTTGAGGTTTACACAGCTACATTCTCGCCTGAAAATATGTTAAACGTTTATTTTGTGACCCAGAAAGAATAATAAGAGTAATATTAAAACTAACTAGCTGCCGCCATTGTTGGAAACTGAGCTGGGCCGCGCTATGAATTCTGGGATACAGCTTCTTCTTCTTCTTCTTCTTCTTCTTCGGGGTTTAACGGCAGCTGGTTCCTTGTACATGCAGTGCTGCCATCTTCTGTTTCAGTCCGTTATTACACTCTTAAATCCTGCTACTTATTCCTGCGTCTTTTGGGATCTTACAAAGCGTCAAACGACGCGTCGACTATTAAATTAGTCATCGACGATTTTGATAGTTGACGTAATCGTGACTAGTCGACCAATCGTGGCAGCCCTAATGGCAGCTGGTAAATATTGGTATTAAGTGGAAGTCACCTGCACTTGGTGTCTTTTACAATTAAAATACTACACCCATGTTCAGCTTTTAAATTATGCAAAAGCTTGGAACACTTGGTCACTTTGTTGTTCTAGAAATCAGTCTTTGACGTAAACCTACGCATACAGATTAGTATTTAAGGTTTGACTCTCATCATCCACTGGAGCACAAACTGGGTGTCATCAAAATGCTACAACACAGAGTGAACACCAGTTTTCACAGATATGTATATAAGCCGTCCAAACAATAAAACTAGTCACAAACATGTGACATGATGATCTTCACTCAACTTTTGATGGTTTGTTTGAATTGGCAGATGTGAACAGGAAAGGAAAATGAGAGGCGTGCACATAAAACAACATGTTAACAGCCTGTATTGACTTACAATAATCTGCATGCCCTATAATTACTTTTTTTTGTCACAGATGTTCTTTCTTTATAACCAGCCTACCATTAGAACTATTGTCGTCCACTATTATTATCTCCTTCAGCAGGTTTTTAGGAGTGCGGTCGATGATGCTGCGCAGGGCTCTTTGGAGAACAGACAGGGCTTCATCCAGGTACATGAGCACCACACTGAGACTTGGCAGGTCCTTGGGGTAACTCTTTTTCAAACACCTATTCATTAAAAAGAATTATATGAAATACCACTGTATTTGTTTAGAAATTTGAAATATTTGAGCAAGAAATGAACTGAGTGGACTAAACTGTCTGGATTTTTTTTCTTTGTATGTACAGAAGAGAGAATGAAAGATTGAAATCATATAAAATGAAAGTTGTACCGAGGATCTCTGGTATCTGGAAGAGGTCGATCCAGAGGGAGGCGATCGCTCAGATAAACATTGTACCCATACTTCTCATACAGGCTCTGAGCCTCTCTTTGGTCACCCTCAGAGAGATCCTCCCCCCATGTCTTGAACAAGGCCGAGTTAGGGAACAGTTTTTCAGACTTTTTCATTTGGGTCTCCTTGTTTTGGGTTTGGATATTTGCATCATCCTCTGTCTGCTTCAATGTCTGCTTTTGGACTGTTGGACCTCTGCAGATTTTCTTTGCTCGTCTCTGTGCTCTCCCAGCATTTTTTGCATGACATCCTGTTTTTGCTCAAAACGTCTGAGTGCATCGTCTTCAGTTGAAAACGATAACAAATTGGAGACATCAACAAAATTTTAAAATTACAGTATAAAACACATTTATAGAAGACGGACAGAGACCTGTGTTGTAATTTGATTTCATCTGTCATTAACAAACTGCATTACCATATGTATCTTTATTTGGTTTAAAGTCCCATGGTTATCATGCAATAATAATAATAATAATAATGAGGAATATTAACCCCTGACTTAAATCACTGAGATTACTGATCATTTCCTCCAGATCGGAAGAGCTCTTCAAATGCCGTGTGTCTATCTCTTTATCAGTCTCCTCTCTATGTCAGGGCGACCGTGGCTCAGGGGGTTGGGAAGCGTATCTGTAACCGGAAGGTCGCCGGTTCGATCCCTGGGCTCTCTGTCCTGGTCGTTGTGTCCTTGGGCAAGACACTTTACTCTACCGCCTACTGGTGTTGGCCAGAGGGGCAGATGGCGCGATATGGCAGCCTCGCTTCTGTCAGTCTGCCCCAGGGCAGCTGTGGCTACAACTGTAGCTGCCTCCACCAGTGTGTGAATGTGAGAGTGAATGAATAGTGGTATTGTAAAGCGCTTTGGGTGCCTTGAAAAGCGCTATATAAATCTAATCCATTATTATTATGTTGGTTTCCATTCTTCAGAAAGCCAAAGTACAGCATGACCCCCATAGTGCCCACCAGTGTTGGTCAAGTTACTTGAAAAAAGTAATCAGTAACTAATTACTGATTACTTCCCCCAAAAAGTAATCCCGTTACTTTACTGATTACTTATTTTCAAAAGTAATTAGTTACTTAGTTACTTTTTAAAAACATGATTTACAACCTGAATAGGTGATAAAGTGATAGATCTTTCAGCCCAATTCTACTTTTTCTACATAATCCATCATATAAAATGTAATCAAATGGAAAAGTCTCTTTTTAAAACTTGTTTTATTAGTTTTAATCTTTTAACTTTATGCATCAAGCAAACATTTAATTATCTGCAACATTCTCTGACTGGAAGAAATTAGTTTAACATTTAAACCTATTTTCTGCACATTCCAGCTCATAAAATAAAATATTTTTTGTGTTTACACTCAGTCTTTCAAATAGATGCAAGTAAAACACAGCAGAAAATAAATAAAGTCAAAGACTCAGCGGTCCTGTTGCTCTATTTTCACCTGTAAAGCAGGAGTGGGGTAGGCGGAGGGTTACCCTGGTGCAGGTGTGCCGCGGTCAGTGGAAGAATCCGCGAGTTTCTCTGTGAGTTTCCCATTACGTCGTAGCTACTCGGTGCTTGTTGGAAGTTTAGGGGTTTTTTTCGCTGTAAAAAGAAGTTTTCTTCCCACGCACAGCGGACACTAATGTTTTTGTCACTTTTTATGGAATCAAACTCAAAGTAAGGTCAGTACTTCCACGCTTTAAACGCTGCACGCTCATACTCTCTCTGCACTCGCTATATTATTCATTGTTGATCTGCACACAGCTGTTGTCACGAACCACTGTCATGAGACATTCTCGCAAAAAAATCACAGTTTTAGTAACGCAGTAACGCAGCGTTCCTACGGGAAAGTAAGTTTTTGCGATAGTAATCCCTTACTTTACTCGTTACTTTAAAAAAGTAACGCGTTACTGCCCATCTCCAGTGCCCACTAATAAATCAAATCAAATCAAATCAAATCACTTTTATTGTCACATCACATGTGCAGGCACACTGGCACAGCACATGCGAGTGAAATTCTTGTGTGCGAGCCCCACAAGCAACAGAGATGTGCAAACACAACAACACAAACGAGCAAAATACAAGAATGGCCAACCTGAAACTAATAAATATATGTACAATATATAATAGTGTATGCATTTCTGGATGTGTATACTAAATATTTTCCTACGTGTGTGTGTGTGTGTGTGTGTGTGTGTGTATACACATTTTTACAAATTAAATAGTAAAAAAATAAAATAATAATAATAATAATAATAATAATAATAAAATATATAAAATATACAGAGTTGAATATGTGCAAAACAAGTGGCATTTATATACAGTGTGGAGTGCATAATGTTGAAGTTCCAGCAGTGAAGCTGAGGTGTCTATGACGTGTTCAGCAGTCTGATGGCCTGATGGAAGAAGCTGTCTCTCAGTCTGCTGGTACGGGACCGGATGCTGCAGAACCTCCTTCCTGATGGAAGCAGTCTGAACAGTTTATGGCTGGGGTGACTGGAGTCCTTGATGATCCTCCCCGCTTTCCTCAGGCAGCGCTTCCTGTAGATGTCTTGGAGGGAGGGAAGCTCACCTCCAATTATCCGTTCAGAGCACCGCACTACTCGCTGGAGAGCTTTGCAGTTGTAGGCGGTGCTGTTGCCATACCAGGTGGTGATGCATCCAGTGAGGATGCTCTCAATGGCACAGCGATAGAAGGTCCTGAGGATGCGGGGGCTCATGCTGAATCTTTTCGGTCTCCTGAGAAAGAAGAGGCGCTGCTGCGCCTTCTTCACTGTTTTGTTTGTGTGTACTGACCACGTAAGATCCTCAGCCAGATGTACACCAAGGAACCGGAAGCTGCTCACTCTCTCCACAGCAGCGCCGTTGATGGTGATGGGGGTGTGTACTTCTCTGCACCTCCGGAAGTCCACTATCAACTCCTTTGTCTTTGCGACGTTGAGGGTGAGATGGTTGTCTTGACACCAGTGGGTCAGGGCGCTGACCTCCTCCCTGTAAGCCGTCTCATCACCGTTGGTGATAAGACCCACCACTGTAGTGTCGTCCGCAAACTTCACAATGATGTTGGAGCTGTTAGTGGCTGTGCAGTCGTAGGTGTAGAGTGAGTACAGGAGAGGGCTCAGTACACACCCCTGTGGAGCACCAGTGTTCAGTGTGATGGGGGATGAGGTGATGCTGCCCAGTCTGACCACCTGGCGTCTGTCAGACAGGAAGCTAAGGATCCAGCTGCAGAGGGAGCTGCTCAGTCCTAGATCCTGCAGTTTCCTGTCCAGCTTCGAGGGAACGATGGTATTGAATGCTGAGCTGCATTCAATACTAAAGCGATACTAAATACTAAATACTAAAGCGACTAATAACAATAGTCGCTTTGTCAATGTTACCCTCATTCTGATAACACCGACTTTCTAGCCAGATAATAACACGTCAGAGGACACACAAAAACACACACAGTACTGACCTAACTGACACTGTAACTCCTGATGTGAATGTCATAAAATCGTTAGCTGAGCAGAGGCGTCAACATCCCTCCACTCCCAAAAAAGTGACTGTGACCTCTCACATATTTTCTCTGATGAAAAGCAAAACTGAAATGTCTGAACAGCCTAAAATTAGCTTGAAACTGGTCATAAAAGAGTCATCAATGTAATGGACAAAAAATATATACTGTTTTTAAATCTCTTCAAAATGTTCAGTTATTTGTTCATGATTATGTCATTCAGCCTGAACTGTTTAAACTCCTGGAATCATGCAGATGCTTCACAGGTGGAAAATGTGCAGCCCAGTTATTTGTAGTGAGTACTGTAGGAATTAAAACATTATTAGTGGTATTTAGAAATAATTTTGATCTTTATTTTGTTTTAATCTGTGAAAAGTGTTCATAAGATCAAGCTTGAGCACACTTGACTATAACAGATGTTCATGTTAAAAACGGCACTAAAAACTTGTGATGAGATGCTCGATCCTCCAGCTCTGCCCACTGCACTGCTGAATGATGAGTTTATAGTAAAAGTTTGCTCTCTGGGCGATTTCAAGGGATCTGTTTGTTGCTTTGTCTATGATTGCTTGGCCCTGCCACAGGTTGACAGACGTTATGAGACAGTGCACAGCAAGTGTTTCTAAAAACAATATGTCTAGGCCAAGATCTTGTTTGAAGTCCCAGTGCATGTGTAGTTCATTCGTTTTTGCCAGTGGACACTCCTGTAGGGCGGGAGAACTTCCAGAGCCTGGATCAACCAGGCAGCGATCACTGTTATAATTGTGAGATGTAATCCCCCCAATGATTATTTCACCATCTGTGTTGTAGTAGCAGTGCTGTTAAAAGGAAAAGTAATAATTTCAGATTATTTTTTAGTCATATTTACTATCCTGGTAGTTTGGTACTCTACATTACATGTGGTTGTTGAAAGTGGCATCCATGCAGGATGTGGATATTTCCTGGAACAGGTCCTTGGTCCACACAGTGGCTCTTAAGAAGGTCGTTCCGTAACTGGAGTGTCAAACTTGTTTGCTTTTTATTGAATCATATACTCATGTGGTATGTGATTGAGTGATTGAGTTTCTAAAAAATATTGTATGATTTTATTTCCTCAGGGCAGCCCCTCCATGAACTGCTCCAGGACCACATTTGTCAGAATGCGTGCCTCCAGAAAAACCTGAGGGTCATTGTCCTCCCTCATCTGGTCCATTGCCACCGCCAGCAGAGAGCAGGGAGGCGATGTGGCGACCTGACGAGCCACTTCAGCACTTACGTCTGCCACTCTGCCTGGTCCTGCAGCTTGTCCGGTTGATCGCTCTGGGTGTCAAGTGCTGTGTATGACAGGCAGGAATGGTGGATCCAAAGTGCGGACTCCAGAAGGCGAAAAATGCACTCACAACAGCTTTGTTCCTGAACATGAAAATAACTAAACTGAAAACAGAAATAAACTAAATAGGCAGACTTGTTTTCAAACCTTTTCCACCACAATTAACAGGTTGTGAAAGGACAGTCTTAGCGGTCTCTGAATTTACTAGACGAGGCTTAGCTAAGATAGGTTTTAAATTTTTTCCACCGTGACGAGCAGTCTGAGGAAAAACAGTTCAAGCAAACAGACTCGGGGATGAGAGAACCTCAATTAACAAAACCTGAATTGATGGTCTTTGAAAAATTATTGTCTTTTACCTGCTTGAGAGGTGCAGAACAACACTGAGACAGGGAAGGCATATAAACAAAACCTACAATTGGAAATCAGGAGATACTAAAGGGAGCTAGAAATACAGAAACTAAATAATAGAAACACTAAGTCACAGAATATAGACAAACAAAATCAAAACCACTGTGTCACCAGACCCAGGTACCATAACACTGGGCCGCCACGTGCTCACGTTCCATGGCCGCCATCTCAGCCAGTTTTCTTTATTTATCGACATCAATGTTCGGTCCTCTGCGTCAATAAAAAGGGCCCAATGCCTCATCAGCACGATCATCTTAATTTAAAATGCCAGAGACCATTTTCTACCTTCACACAAGGCCCATTATGCATGTGCGTGGGTAATTCTTCCAAAAATATCCCATAGAAAGTATTATTAAAATCATTTCTGCTAAAATGTGAGAAATTTGTGACAAATTGCAAAACACCTGGCTATGTCTTCACTAAAACCTCTGTAACTTTGCTCTGTTTCACTTCAGCAGCATCAATTTTTGCACAGATAATGTTCGTTTGTTGAACGTTTGTTCTGAAATTTATTGTGTACTGCACCATATCTTCAAAGGGGTTACATGCGATAAAAATACAAAAAAAATAGGCGATGAAAAAAAATCTTCGTATTTTTCTATGTTCCAGACTCAGTTACTTTGACACAGTAACGTCTGCTGTAATATTTACACCTCTGTTGAAGCGTTAGCTTTATTTTGATACCAAGACTGTTTGCACAGAGTTTTAGTTGCAAAGAAATACTAATGACAGAACTTCATTTATCACACTGATGCTCGGCAGGTCTTTGGGATATTTCTGTGCCAGACATCTGTGAGCTGGTATGTACTGTGAGGAAAACCTTTGCACTTCTAAGACAAAGGGCGACAACACTGACAGTTACAGCAACAAAATAAAAAATAAATCTCACTAATAGCCGATCACGGATCTCATTAATAAAATGTACCTGCTGTCTCTGGTATCTGGATGCTTCCTTCCAAGTGGCAGCTGGTTACTCAGGAAGGCATTGTATCCATATATTTGAAACAGACCTTCAGCTTCCTTCTGCTCTTGTTCTGTCAGGCCATCGCCCCACTTGGTAAACAGGACGGAGTTTGGGTATAACTTTGGCATAACGATCTTCTCTTCTTCTTTGTCCACATTTCGTAAAATGGAATTTGTGAAATTCTTTTGACCTAAAACCTCGATCAGCTTTGCTTTTGTGGAGGTTGAAAAACAGAAGGATGAAAATTGTTATTCATTGTTGGGGCAAAAGAAGAAGAAATTGGCTAGAAGGATTGTTTCTATGGAACGCCAGGACTGCCATAATGAATTAATTAAATACACCATTAAATAATTAATTAAATGTGGCAATAATTAATTAAAATTGGAATTAATTAATTAAATAAATAGTTATGATATATGTAATTAATTAATTATTGACACATTTAATTAATTATTTATGTATTTCACGTTTTAATTAATTATTGACACATTTAATTAATTAATTATTGACATATTTAATTAATTATTTATGTATTTCACATTTTAATTAATTATTGACACATTTAATTAATTATTGACACATTTAATTAATTATTTAATGATATATTTATTTATTTCATTTTGGCAGTCCTGACGCCTGGCTCTCATCATGAAATAATTTTATCTGTCAGCCTCACCCATCAAACTCAGGGGGCGGGGTTAACGCTGATCTAGTCAAAACCATTGCTTTGGCCTGGTGGCCATTGTTTCTAGCACACAACAACCGGCATGTGGAAGCTAACAGAACTGAGCTTTGAAAAACCCTGTTTGTGTGTTACCAAATACCGTTTTAATATTTTTTTAGCCGAGAATGTAGTGGTTTAATCTTCATGTGTCTGGTCGGTTTGTCAAGATACAGCCTCTTTGCAAAAGTGCTTCGATGATGTCGGAGATGTCTGCCCAGTCTCACGGCAAAGCGTGGGATAGACCCGCTCGCCTCGCAAGCAATCCCACCGACAAAGCGCAGGCCCCGGTACACAGCTGTAGTAACCCCCGCTGACTTCTTTTACTGAGGTTATATTTATCGGTGTTTTATTTCCTGATGTTCTTATGTGTCCTACGTGTTTCAGTCGCCAATTCTGAATTATAACTAACATTAAAAACATGTTTAAGGAAGAGAGAGAGCAAATAAATCTGTTTAACATCTGATCTTTGGGTTTTTGTTCAGTAATCAGCGTGACCTGTGTATAAACACATAAAAGAGATAACGTTGGTGTTTCCGTCATGTAGTAACTGCTGGCTTTAACTGTACAAAGGTTGTTCGACACTATGAAACACATACAGACTTCATGATGTTCGGCTAATATTTTTATTGTGAATATTAATCATGCTGACCTCGCTCTGTACACCACGCAGCGAGGTCAGCATATCCACGATATCCTCAGCTCCATGAGTTAACACAAAGTTTCCCAGCTGACTATCTAACTGCCAACTATTCCAGAGACGTGAAAATATACAGCATAAAGAAAAGTGTAAGAGACTCAGCAGCAGATTAGAATAACAGTTTGTGGCGTGAATAAGACACGGCGGGACCACGGAGCAACGTTCAGAGTCATCTTTATTTACATCTCACCACACCACAACACCCCCAAACCCCTCAGTCCCCGTGTTTTTAACTAGGCGGGCGTGATTAAGGATGCCGTGCAGGTGCGTCCGCCCTCCCTGCACGGCACCGCAGACCACGCCCCACCACATACCCCCATCGCCCGATTGAGGCCGGGGAGCCATCCGGCCGAACCTACTCCCCCACCGCCAGTGGGAGAGGGAATCAGCCCGGACAGCTGGCACCCCCAGGCCCCGGCCAAGCGACGGGGAGGTGCGAGTTCAGGCGGCCGCCCGCGAATCCAGCGGCGCAGGCAAAGCTGGTTCGGAAGTCGGACACGTGACAGGTGCACCCGGCGCGGCCGGCACAAGCGTGAGCCCCAGCTCACAGGTGGCTGGGCAGAGGTGTGGCGTGTACAGGCCTCTGGTGGTGGTGAGGCCGTTCTGGCGAGCACGGCGATCTCAAGCGTGGCGCCCGCCTCGCTCGCCAGTTCCACTCGAGCAAGCTCCCCTGGCACTGGGACCTCCAGCTCCTTGCGCGGCCCCTCCGTCACCGCTGTCGCTCCCTGCTGGAGCAGCCCATAGCGCGACTCCTCCGTCACTACTGCTCCCTCCGCCGCCACTCCCGGCTCGAGCAGCCCCTCGTGCAGCTCCTCTTTCTCCAACCGGCGCAGACCCTCGCGCACCTCGTCTGCCGCCTCCGGTTGGAGCGGCTCATCCACCACTCCCGGCAGGAGCAGCCCTTCACCTGGCTGTTCCCCCTCCTCCGGCAGGCGCAGATCCCCGCGCGCCTCGTCTGCCACCTCCGGCTGCTGAGGTGCCTCACGCGGCTCCTCCACCGCTTCACTGTCCTCGGGACACACCTGTGGGGGTGGCGCCCAGGCCCAGAGCAGCGCCGCCAGCTCCCCAATCCTTTCCAGGTGCCGCTCGGACTGGTCCTGCAGCTCTTCCTGCTGGCGACGCACCTCCGCCGCCTGCTCCCGCTGGGCGGCCGCCATTTCGGCCACCCTCTGGGCCAGCTCCTCCATTCCCTGGCTCCGATATGGACCCGCCGTGCTGCCTCCTGGGTTTCGGCACCAATGTGGCGTGAATAAGACACGGCGGGACCACGGAGCAACGTTCAGAGTCATCTTTATTTACATCTCACCACACCACAACACCCCCAAACCCTTCAGTCCCCGTGTTTTTAACTAGGCGGGCGTGATTAAGGATGCCGTGCAGGTGCGTCCGCCCTCCCTGCACGGCACCGCAGACCACGCCCCACCACACAGTTATACATTTAATAAATCACCAAATGAATCCAAGAAACGAGCAAACCTGTTCCGACAATTTGAATTTGTATTCCCTCAGCTGCAGACTCGCTGCTGTTTAAATGTTTGAAAAGGAAGATTAGATATAAACAAACGTCAAACATAGACTCAGTCTGCCTTCACATTTGATATGAGGCCAGCACGTATAGTGGCCTCAGCAGGCTATTACTGAAATACACGTGCTATATCATAAACTATGATATAAATAGGGAGGTCCTATTAACATGTTTAGTTTTAAAGGACACCTTCCTGCCTTTAGTCTCATTCATGAGCGGTATTAGTTTTCTTCTAACATCCAGAAGTCTGCACAATGTGTTTCATAGTTTGTAACAAGCCTTTGACAGGTAAACATAACATGACCGAAAAAGCAAAAAAAAAAAAAAAAAAAGAGAGAGAGAGAGAGAGAGAGAGAGTGTTGACATAAGAAGAGAAAATGCTCTCAATTATGGAGACAGGCAAATGGTTCATTTATGTTTGATGTGTGTTTATTCCTCCCTAAATATCGTCGGTGAAGTTTGCCATGCACGTCAGATTTTCCTGCGCATTTTTATACCTCTGCCAACAGAGAGAGAAAAAAAATCACATTCTAACAGACAGCTGGTGCTTAGAATACAGTTGAATAACTATTAAAAAACAGATTATATTTAGATGATAGTTCAGTCTAACACATGTGCCAGTGGTTCATTAAACGTCTGTGAAACTATGCAGTTATGAAACGTAACTTTAACCTCAGCCAAACCGATTTGCTCAGTTGTAAATAAAACAGCGAAGTAAACGTGACCCGACAGACAGAACCTGAGTGAATGAAGTCCAGCGTTTAACCACTGAGAGCTAAAACTCAGCTGAGGTTTGAAAGCTGTGTGCTGGTGATTGGACATCAGCCGCTGATGAAGCTGTTCGCCTATAAAGTGCTCTGTAAGGAAACAAGCTCCAGCAGCTCTGCGCTCGGGGAAAACACTATATTTACTTATCTTGTGCAGTTAAACTGTGACTATCACCAGGTAACTAGGCGTGTTTCTTGAATTAGCAGCAGGTGTTAAACAGCTTGTTGTGATATTTTGATACCATAGTAGCATTTACAGGATATTGTTTTATTGTGATATTATACAGAAAAGAGTTACTCAATAAGGCCCATCTACTAGTTGTTTTTCTCTTTCTCTGTGACCCAAGAATTAAGGTGTAAGACTCACAAGCTGGTCCCCCAAGGTCGAAAACACCACAGAGATGAGACCACTTCCTTACTCCCATCCTCCCTTTTTCTTTATCTCCTGGAAAAGGCTCGTTAAAGGCTAGGTGGTTTGTTTCAGAATTCACTAATGAAAGAACTCTGTATTTTATGTCTAGGAGTGTATTTTGCTGGGATGATCATAAATTATAGCTGAACTGATAAACTACACAAGGGATACTTTGCTCAGAAGGCAGGAAGACGTTTCCTTATTTAGTCTGTACCGGTTTGAACTGGGAAAGCTGACACACGAACCTTTTTTCCTCTATATAAACTGCTGTGTATCAAATAAACCTTTGAGTTGATTTGGGAAGGCAACCTGAAGCAGTCTGTGTTTCCTTGTTCTCCCAAGCTGCTCCCGGCGCTGTAACTAACCCAGCTGAACGGCATACCTGAGTGTTACTTTAAATAATTAGGAATCTTAGAAGGAAAGGACAGAACTCTGCTTATCGCTCACGCCACGGAGGAAACCCGGGACGGCAATTTCCTTCAATTTTGGTGTCAGAAGTGGGATGGCTGACAGAAGGTAAATACACGTCTTTCATATTTATATAAAGACCGTATTATACCTCTCTCAGTGATCGATCCATAAAAAAAACGGGATATGCTGACGAAGTTTCACTTAGTGATCCAGAGAGATACACTGACGACTTCCTCAGTCCCCGAATAAAGTAAATTAACCCTTGTGTGGTGTTGGTGGACCCGCTAGAGTTGTGGCTTTCCAAATTAACACTATCAAACAATTTTATGTTAAATTACTATGAATTAATGTGCTTCTCGTTTTTCTTTTATATAAAATGTTATAAATAAATCAGTTATAATCAAGTGGAAAGACACAACACATTTATACGTAAAAAAAAAAAAATAATAATAATAATTAATTGTTTAATTTTTCTTTTAAAAAAAAAAAACAAAAAACAAAAAAACAAAAAAACACGGGTCTCAAGGGTTAAAAGCAGTAAATTAAAAGCAGAAAGACACAGGGAGTTGCCTGTTGTTAAGCGAGAAGTTGCTCGCTAAGTGAGAGTTGCTCACCCAAACAAAATTGCTAGCAATAAATTTAAAGTGACCTCAGCTGTGCCGCAGCGAAAATACTAACCTAAATCCTCCTAGCGTGTAAACCCCTCTGGAAATCACTGAACATGGGTCAGAATAATTCAAAGACCACAGACAGGTCCGATAAAAAATCTAAAGTACCTGTAAAACCAAAAATTAATAAAATACAAAATAAAGTCTCAAATAACGGCTCAGTACAACTCCCATTTCCGGTTACGTGTAACCTACGTCCGCGAATCGGTGAAGACGTCCATGATCACGTATCCAGAACATGCGGAAGTGCTTATGTGACTGACTTTGTTTACAACTTACGGACTGTAAGTACAATGCATTCTAATTTATTTCCGGAGCCCTATCCCGAACGATTACCGCCAGAAAACAGGTCAGTAAAACTGAAGGCCAGTGCAGATACTACCACGAAAGCTAAAAGTGTTAAGATAAAGTTGAATTTTGATGTAGAAGGCTCAGAGGAAAGTGAGAAACTAATGTATGCAGGATTACCCGCTCCAGCACAGCAAGGAAGTTTCAGAGGACGGAAAGATAAAAGTAGAGATGTGTGTTTTTGCTGTGGAATGGTAGGACACTGGTCCAGAGAATGTCGCTTTGCAGCCACCAACAGGGCACACGCGCCTCGACCACAGAACGCAGTACAAGTTCCTGCCACTAGGCGTCAGCGGAGCTCTTCCAGACAAGGTAACTGGCAACAAAGGGAAGCATGCAATAATGGCCCCACAGGTGCAAATTTAGCTCAGTTTTCCAGCAGCCGCAGACACCCAAAGCAAAAATGAATTTGTGTATTTAATTTAACATAAAGGGTGAAATGTTTGCTGACACTGATAACAGCTTATGTTTTCTCTGCCCTATGTACCGACATGATGGAGAAGGAACATCCTCTGTGTCAGCTGGACCCTCAGCAGAGAATGAACTCAACATCCTTTTTGTCCGGTACTCTATGTCACACACTGTGCCAAAAAAAAAAAACGTGTACAGACGCCACTAACAGGTAATCCCATGACTGGGAGCCACACTTTTGTTTCTCTCACACTGTTCAACAACATGATAACTGCTCACACAAGTGAAGGTCAAACAGTGATTTTGTTACATAACTCAGACATAGGTTATGAAATATGTCGTCACATAGATCTAACCTATCCTATCCACTGTACTATTTCTGCAGTTACATTGCCAGCTGAATACCAGAATATGACATTGTGGTCAAAAAGTGAGAATGATATATGATTTATTGACTTTATCACGTACACCTATTAAAACACAACAAGCCAGTATATGTCAAGCAACATCCCATTTCTGCCGAAAAAGCCGCAGCCCTAGATGTCATGATAGGAGATTTATTGACTACAGGAGCAATAAAGCCCACACTCCTGTCAATCCTGTGCCAAAGCCTAACAAACCTGGCGTATGGCGTTTCATACAAGACTTAAGGCAAATTAATGCAGTCAACATTCCTCTGCCACCTCTCGTTTCAGATGTTCACAGCATATTGACATGCACTGCATACACACTTTACCGTGGTGGATTTCAGTACCTGTGCATGAAGACACACAGCCGTTATTTGCATTCACACATAGAAATAAGCAGTACACTTGGACTCGTTTGCCCCAAGGCATGATAGACAGCTCTGCTGCTTTCTCAATGGTGCTTCACTCCTCCAGGGCTGCACCCTGATCCACATGTGGATGACCTCCCCTCTGTGCTGAAAGTGAAAAACTATGTCAAACTGCTACACACATGCTTCTCCAGCACCTCCAAAAGACTGGCCACAAAGCATCTGCAAAGAAAATGCAGTACTGTCAGACTTCTGTTCAATATTTGGGATTCACACTGTCTCACGGAAAACGTTCCATGACTGCAGACAGGGTCAAAGCTGTGACCTCCGTCCCTCGTCCCACTACACAGAAGGAAATGTCGTCCTTCTTAGGCATGGTGAACTATTGCAGACAGTGGATACCAGACTGTTCTTTTCATGACCACATTCTGCGTGACTGTTGTAAAAAAGACAAGCCTCCTCGAATACTGTGATCCACAGAAATGACTGCCTCTTTCAATGCATTACAGGGAGTGCTGACCTCCGCCACTCAAAGGTGCTGCCTGAATTGTTCAGGAATGCCGGCCTGCCTGAGGGCAGTAGCAGCTTGCTCTATCATGATAAGGGACTGCGAGAAGCTTACACTCTCACATGACACTATTCTACACACCAATCACCAGGTCACGACCATTCTAGCAAACATAACTACACAACATATGCAAATCTCACTATAAAAGCGAGCAGCACACCCAATTCGCCAGCACATTTATTGATCCTATGCTGTGTTCTTCTGACCGACAGGATGGCTCAGACAGGCTTGACGATCATGACTGCATGACACGTATACAGGAATCCACAGCACCACGTCCAGATTTAGAGCAAACACCTATCCCAGACTCAGCCACGGTTTATGTGGACGGGTCCTGTTCAAGGCCGAGTGACAACTCATTTCTTTGTGGCTATTCAGTGGTAACAGTGCCTGACATCATACTAGAGGCTCACTCATTACCATTTCACTCAGCACAAAAAGCAGAGCTCATGGCTTTAATACGCGCCTGTGAGCTACATTTGGATAAGCATGTGACAATTTACGCAGACAGCCGCTATGCATTTGGCGTTGTGCATGACTTTGGCACATTGTGGAGACAGAGAGGATTTAGATCTGCTGATGGAAAATAAATTGCTAAATTGTGATTTTGTTCAAAGACTTTTTCAGGCTATACAGCTACCATCGGCCGTTGCAGTTGTAAAAACGAAAGGACACAGTACAGCTGACACAGACGAAGCAACAGGTAATGCCTTAGCAGACGTGACAGCCAAGGCTGCAGCTGCATCACAGCTCCCACCTCCGCAGGAAGTATTATCTGTGCCCCTACAGCTGCCACTTGTTACACTCCCAGACTATTTAGACACAAATGTTGATTTAAAATTTATACAAGAGCAAGCCTCTGCATGTGATTACACCTATTGGGAGAATAATGACTGTACCTTAGATGACAGAGATGGCCTATACAAAATCTTAAGGGTTTGATTGCCCTCCCATATTCCCTGATGCCAGTCCTTGCCCGACATTTTCACTGTGTGAGTCATGTCGGACAAAGAGGGGTAATAGGGGCAATAAAATCAAGATTTGTAATTGAGAAAACATCACATGCAGTAAAAAGCATATTAGCAACCTGTCTAACATGTGCACGAACTAATGTAGGTAGCTCAAAAGCAAAACATCAGCATTTACCACAACCAGATTTTCCATTTCATACATTACAAATTGATTTTACACATATGCCAGCGCAAGGAAGCATCAAGTACTTACTGGTAATAGTGGATCAATTTAGTAAATGAGTAGAAGCTTATCCAACCTCAAAAGAAACTGCAGAAGTAGTCTGTCAAAAGTTGAGCAATGAAATAATACCCAGATTCGGAATACCTCACCAGATTAACAGTGATAGAGGATCTTCATTCACATTAGAAGTAATTCAAAAGTGTGCTAAAACTTTAATGACCTGGGTCAAATTACTTACTCAAGTCCTGTGTGAGATTAGAATGACTCAATCTGCAGTAACCAAATTATTTCCATTTGAAATAAGACTATTTCCAACACCATGGTCAGCTTCCAGAGGGGCACCGCTAGTAGAAGGTGATGTATATTGCATTGTCCACTGATGTTCACAACCTGGTAGAAACACTGAATAATAACTATCAGAAAGTTTGTCTCTCTCAGCCTTTCCCCTCCACAGTTCCACCAGTGGAGACAAGGAGATGCATGTTGGAGAAGCCACTAAAACCAAGGACACTCTGGGAGGCCGCGCGTGTTCCAGCCCCAGACTGTACTGGCAGTGACGAAGAACCAGCATCCTCACAGACGGACAACCTCAGTGGATTCATGCCAGCAGGGTTAAGACCAGCCCAATCGGACCATCTCAGGCGTCGGATCAAGCAGACGACATCTCAGGCGAGCCAGCGCCCGGATCCAATGTACATACACACGCAATCACTGATTAACACACAACGTCTGAAAGAACAACAACAAGGTACTCAAACATCCAGCAGGAACAGAAAGCCAAAAGTACCACATGATGTCTAACCTGATAAAGCTAGACTCATTCCATCCTGATCATGGAGAAAATGAAATGCCCATTGTCATCATACGACGCTTATTCTCTGTCTCTCGAACCTGGGACCAGGCCAGAAGACGACTGAAGAACTGTTTTTCTTATATATTTAGGTTATTTATCATATCTATCGCATTAACCTTAGGATTTCTCTTTGCTATTTTGTATTGTAAACTGCAACCATGTTCACATTTCTGCAGGTCATATTTTGCTGACTATACCTCATGCTCCATTTTGCAAGACACCTACTTAATGCACTCCTCACGTTCCCTAAAATCAGTAAATAGCAACATAGACGCCACTAATAAACCATTTTATGCGCCCTCTAGAGCAGGAGCTAACGCCTGGTATGAAAATGCCAGAACAGCCGCTCGTGATTTAGGAAACAGTAACTGTTATGTCTGTTCAAAGGCTAATCCAGAACAGGTAATAGTAGGATACCCCATATCCGGTTTCCCCCTCACTGAGGGACTAGAGAAAATCGGCGGAGATAATGCTCTCTTTAAAGACACTTTACAGTTGACTCTGAGCCCTCTCGACTGCCTACTTAGACACACACACACACCAACTAACCCTGAGACTCCATTGGGCGAATTATTGAAGTTATCTGATGACACCGCAGGGACCTGCGCCCCAATGAAACGCCCTAAGAATAGGTTAAAGCCCTCACTGCCCTTAGGACAGATCCCTCTCCATTTTAATACTAGTATGATATGTCTGCGCAGACTAAAGTTAACTGGCCCAGACACACACATAGATTATACAAAGGATAACTATACATTCTTCTCTGACTCCCCAGGTGCACGCTGTAATGAGACATGGCTAGCTGTCTCTGTGGCTGAAGTTTTATCATATCTGGAGGAACACACACACAGTTCAAGTTCGAGCAGAGAATCGATCATTGTTCCCCCAGACGGTGTATTAAATGACACTGACTGGGGGGAGTTAGTTAAATCACACATGGTCACGCGCCTGACCAGACCAATCCCACATGCTTATTGGTTGTGCAATAATACCCTTAGATTAGCTTTACCTGTTAATTGGACCGGTACCTGTGGTTTAGTAACCGTTGATGTATGCTGTACTTTCATTCCCAATAATACCGCTCCTAACGGTTCATTCACACAAGCTATGAATAAACTTGAAGCATTGCAGATAGAACTAATTGCCAATACAGGTCACGGTCAGTGGCTACATAAGTGGCTACAGGACACGTTTGGAAGATGGAAGGAACTAATTGTAGCCTTTGTAACCGTTGCAGCATGTTTTTGATGATTATTGTCTGTTGTGTGGTATCCTGTGTACGTTCAATGATAACCCGTATAGCTACTAGTACAGCTACTTCAATGTATTTGCAATTGGCACAAATTGACCCAGATTATGTGTCAGATGTCATCAATGATGATCCTGATGTATGTATTGAGCATTAGATTGTAAATTACTCGATTGTCTAAGAAAAGAATGACGTTTTCTTCTCTTTCTTTTCTTCTTTTTAAAATTTTGATATTAAGCTTCCTCAAAGGACTAGTTACATTTATGATTTGTTTCACATTTATGATTTATCTTTATATTATGTTATTACATTCTGTCTTTATACTATGTTATCATTTCATGATAAAAGGAGAGAACTGTTGTGATATTTTGATACCATAGTAGCATTTACAGGATATTGTTTTATTGTGATATTATACAGAAAAGAGTTACTCAATAAGGCCCATCTACTAGTTGTTTTTCTCTTTCTCTGTGACCCAAGAATTAAGGTGTAAGACTCACAAGCTGGTCCCCCAAGGTCGAAAACACCACAGAGATGAGACCACTTCCTTACTCCCATCCTCCCTTTTTCTTTATCTCCTGGAAAAGGCTCGTTAAAGGCTAGGTGGTTTGTTTCAGAATTCACTAATGAAAGAACTCTGTATTTTATGTCTAGGAGTGTATTTTGCTGGGATGATCATAAATTATAGCTGAACTGATAAACTACACAAGGGATACTTTGCTCAGAAGGCAGGAAGACGTTTCCTTATTTAGTCTGTACCGGTTTGAACTGGGAAAGCTGACACACGAACCTTTTTTCCTCTATATAAACTGCTGTGTATCAAATAAACCTTTGAGTTGATTTGGGAAGGCAACCTGAAGCAGTCTGTGTTTCCTTGTTCTCCCAAGCTGCTCCCGACGCTGTAACTAACCCAGCTGAACGGCATACCTGAGTGTTACTTTAAATAATTAGGAATCTTAGAAGGAAAGGACAGAACTCTGCTTATCGCTCACGCCACGGAGGAAACCCGGGACGGCAATTTCCTTCACAGCTGACAGATGAGGAGGAGGATGCATGCAGGTAAACTGAGGGTCTGCTGAGCTGATCGCTGGTTTAGTGAGAAAAATGTCAGCTCGTTCTTTATGTTACAGAAGCACAGAGACACAAGACCAGGCGGAAAGAGACGATCGTTCGGTGAAAATGAGAATCTGCGAATGCAACATGTGGAACACGGAGAGTGGAATATGTAAACAAACCGGTTAATGTACCCCCTCGGTGCGCTCTGCATGCTAACTGTTAGCAGAGCTAGTGAAATCTCTGAAAACATCTGAGCACTTTTGCAAACATGTTCTATGTTGACAACCTGACCAGACATACCGACATTCGCGGCTAAAACACTGTTAAAAGTGTAGCTGGTGACAGAAAAACGGCCTGTGATTTGATCTGCATTCTGGGATAACTGGCTGCCCCAAGTCTACACAAGCAATCGATTATCTAGGATCGACCTGTTTTGACTTACTTTGCACGGCAACCAATCAAATGTTAGAGAAGCTGCATGGGCAGCGTTAACCCCGCCCCCTGAGTTTGATGGGTGAGGCTGACAGATAAAATTATTTCATGACGAGAGCCAGGCGCCAGGACTGCCAAAATGAAATAAATAAATATATCATTAAATAATTAATTAAATGTGTCAATAATTAATTAAATGTGTCAATAATTAATTAAAATGTGAAATACATAAATAATTAATTAAATGTGTCAATAATTAATTAATTAAATGTGTCAATAATTAATTAAAATGTGAAATACATAAATAATTAATTAAATGTGTCAATAATTAATTAATTACATGTGTCATAACTATTTATTTAATTAATTAATTCCAATTTTAATTAATTATTGACACATTTAATTAATTATTTAATGGTGTATTTAATTAATTCATTATGGCAGTCCTGGTGTTCCATAGTTTCGACTTATCAAGTGCTCTTCAAAAACCTGTCATACAGATCAAATCTAGCATGCATCTTTCCCCTTTGGATTCCCCACCACAACCCCACAACAACACACACACACTGCAACCTTTTGAACAGGCTTTAAAACTCAAGCTGTATATAAAAGCACATCTTATCTTAAAGTTTAAACATTTCTAAAAGAAAAAAAACTCACACAGCTATTAAATAGCATTTTACTGACGTAAAGGTGCAGAGGTGATGCCAACAACCGTTATCAGGCTAACAATAAAGGTTCCAAAGTGCACACAGTAAATTTCACGTGCTTGTAAAACTTACTCAGCCTCCTTTGTTTTACATTAGTTCACTGTGGTTGTAATTGATATTAAAATATTAGTACATTTAGGATAAATGACAGCTTTGAAGCATTAAATATTACAGATAAGATTATGCTTTTTGTGGTCTTCTGTATCACCTTAACCTCCCCATTAGAATCAGAATCAGAATCAGAAACTTTATTGTCATTGTCATGAGAACAACGAAATTAAGAATGGTCCCCGATCATTGCATCATCCCTAGCAATATCAAAATATAAATAAAACAATAAAATTCAATAAATAAAATAGATAGAATACTTAAAATACTAATAAGATATAACAGTAAAACATTCACATACATTCCCACACACATGCTTCAGACCGTGCATAGATTAACACAAGAGTGGCGTGATGGACATTTTTTTGTAGTATTCAGATGTGTTATTGCAGTTGGATAACAGCTGTGTTTGAGTCTATTAGTCCTTGCTCTGATTGCCCTGTACCGTCTGCCTGAGGGCAACAGTTCGAACAGGGAGTGGCCAGGATGTGAGGTGTCTTTTATGATGTTTATGATGTTTAGCTTTATACTTTATTACTTCGTCTACTGACATTTAGACCCACCATACATTTTTTTACTGTCCGGATTATGAATGTTCTGAGGGGTTAGTACTACCTCATCACACGCCACCTTAATAATGGCCATACTTTCTATGATTAAATACAACCAAAATTTCAACATAGCAAAGCAATAAAATGCGTGTGAAAATAAACATTTAAATTCAAGTCACATGGTTATTGTAAGAGGGCCTCAGTGGAGAAAGAACACTTGGAAGCCGGACTTCTCTTCACTCGGTTTATTTACAGGCGCAGATAACAAGGCAGCTCAGGTTGGTGGTATGAATGACAAAAGAAGAAAACTATACAAAAGCAAACTTACAGCCAAAGCCAAGCCCGTGGCTCTTAGTCTACTAGCCAGCACTTTAATCCTACAGTGCAATTTGAACTCTCCCTCAGGAGCATCAACCAGGCTTATAAAGCTTAAACCTCTTCACAGAACAAACCAAGCAAACATTAGTCTGTTAACTGTCATAATAGATGTTTTTACACAAAAGCAGGACGAAGACATTCTAGGTATCAATTCTGTGGCTTTTACAAAAACAACCACAAACATAAAAGTTTGCTTAGAGTGACTGAAAGGTTGTTTGAGCAGACTGAAAAACTCCCCCTGCTGGTCAAAACCTTTATTGTCATTTAACTATTCGTGATGGCCACTCGACTCCCTCACGACAGCGTCAGCACTGAAATAATCAGTGCCAGGAACAGAAATAAAACACAGTAATTTGATTTTGTGTGCATCACTCATTCATCTAATGTTTCTGATGAATGTGTAGTTAATACAACAGGTCTGGATATATGTAAGGTGTCTATTAGTTATCAAGGTAGTTATCTCGTTGATGTCAGACGTCAGGAGAACAGACAGAGTATTTTAAACTGACAGGAAACCCAGAATACAAGGCATGCAGAAGAGCACCTGAAGATGGAACACAGATGGTCTACAGCATCAGAAGACCACGCCAGGTGCCACACCTGTCAACTGTTTCACATGCACTCACCAAAACTGGACAATAGAGCGATGGAAAAATGCTGTACTCCAGCAACATTCACAGTCCAGTACAGCACGTTTGGGATGTGGTTGAAGGGGAAATTTGGATGTGCAGCTGACAAATCTGCAGCAACTGTGTGATGCTATGATGTCAGTATGGAGCAAAATCTCCTGTGAATGCTTTGAGCACCTAACCGAATATATGCCATGAAGAATTGAGGCAGCCCTGGAGGCAAAAGTGGGTCTAACCTCCACGTTGGTTGAGTGTGGAGTAAGTGCATATGAGAGCATGAGGGTGGGAATGGATGTTTGTATCTGTGTGTGCCTGTATGTCTGTGTCTATATGTCAGGTTGGGTGTCAGGCGCCACCTCTCTGGGGACATCTCAGGCCCTCCAAGGTATGGAGGCCTATCTCCCCCTACCACCACTTCCCCTGCCAGTGGCAGACCCCCTCAGACATCGGTGCGTTGGTGGTTCTTTGTGTCCGGGGGTGGGCGTCCAGGTACACACCGGCTCACTCCTTGGCAGCCGCTTATCGGGGCCTGGAGCCTGGGGCTCGCTCGGGCCACTTCGGAGGTGGGGTGCCCCCGGCCTCTCGGCCTGGGGCTCGGTCACTCAGGCGCAGCTGGCTGCCGGCGGAGCTCACGGGCGCGTCACTGCAACTCCCCCTGGCTTCTGCTCCGCGGCTGCTGAGTGAGCCCTCATCTGGGACTCTCCTCAGCTCTTTCTGGGACAGTGGCGCGGCTGCCCCTCTGTTGGTCTTCCTTGGTCTCTTGTGTTCTGGGGGCCTCTGGATGTCTGGAGTTTTGATCTCCTCCACACCTGCTTCATGCCCTGGAGGACGGGGCTGTGGCCCCCCCACACCCTCTAGCAGATTATTACATGAAGGAACCTTTTAAAAAACAAGCGCGTCCATGCTCACAGGTGTACACACGGGTGATCACACCCACAAACTACACCCTTTTTGGCTCCTACCTCAAAGCACACTGTGTTCTGTTGATCTTATGTGCTGCACAATAATGTTTAATATTTAGTATTTACTGTCATATTCCCATATATCATTGTGATGTTGTTTATTCTATTACTCTTGTTCTCTTCTGCTTGTTTTCTTTTTTCTTTCTCAGCAGGTGATCCAGGTGATTGATATATGCATTTTTTTTCTCTGCCCGTTCTGTTGGTTTTTGTCTTTTGCCCTTCTCCCCCGTCCCTCTTCTCAGCTGTTTCTCTTTCCCTCTTTCTTTCTCCCCTTCTTTCCCCCAGTCAAGTCTGTCCCGTATTCAGTAAGTGAAAATAAAATAAACAATAAAAGGTGAATCAAATGGACCATTACGGCAAGGCTGGGATGGTCAGTTCGGTAAAGTAAATCCGTTGGGCATCTTTCTTTGCCTTTAGACAACAATTCTGATGGCAAAAGAGCCAAACGGGACAGGCCAAAAAAAAAAAAAAAAAAAAAAAAAAAAGTGGGTTTAACCTTATATTTGCAAGGTGTAACTAATAAAGTGGCCGATGAGTAATTATGTCAAGTTATCTTTATTTATATAGCACATTTAAAAGACATCAAGTGTCGGCCAAAGTGCTGTACGCAGGGATAATATATATATATATATATTAAAAAATGTGTATATGAAGTACTTTGATTGAAAACACTGATGTAATTCCGTGACATGTTGGAACTTGAGAGATCTGTGACATTAACAGGAGAAGTGCATCACCACAAATATCTTTAGCAGTGAAGTAAAAAAAAAAAAAACAGCATTGTGTATAAAAACAATTTAAGGTAAAGATTTAAAAATGCTGGCAATCAACACAGCTGATTTAAACGGCTAAATGACCTCCTCAACATGTCATGAAGTTCTCCAGAGGCCTGGTAATGAACTAATCATTTGATTCAGGTGTGTTGACCCACGGTGAGATCTAAAACCTGCAGGACACCGGCCCCCGAGGCCTGGAGTTCCCAACCCCCGACCTGTAGCATCAACATGAAAATCCACCTTTTTCCTGAAATTATTGCATTCAGATTTTCACCCACGGCATGAATTTGAAACTTTGTTCTCGAGTTATCGCATTTACAAACATGCAGGGTGGCGACAATACCCGATCTGCCTTTTCCACTGCAAGAACTCTTAAAAGTGTATTTGTCTCATTTCTAGGACCTGGATCTGCAGAACTTTCACTTGTTCCATTGGCAGATTTTTTCACTTAATACAAGATTTTTGCCTGAAATAAGTGAAAAATCTGCCAATGGAACAAGTGAAAATTCCCCAGATCCAAGATTCACTGTCTAAAAACAAGTTCCTATATCTCACTGGAATGTTACTCTGTAGCTCAGGGGTGCCCAATCCCGGTCCTCGAGAGCTACCGTCCTGCAGCTTAGATGCATCCTTGTTCCCACACACCCGAATCAAATGAATGGCTTGTTATCAGGCCTTTGCCAAACATGATGGCATGCTGAAGAGGTAATCAAACCACTTGATTCAGCTGTGTTGGAGTAGGGATGCATCTAAAAGCTGCAGGATAGTAGCTCTTGAGGACTGGGATTGGGCAGCCCTGCTGTAGCTGATCGAAGTGTGATGAGATATTTCAACTAGAAATTAGACAAATATACTTGGTAAGATTTTGAGTTTTTGGAGTGTACAGCAAGGGATAAAAACTGCAGATGAAATGACTTTTCTGCTGTGAGAATGTTTTTATCCATTTCTGTATGTTAGTAGTTCATCTTTTAATCTTGTGTTGCCTTAACTTCCCTATTAGTTGTAGCTTATGCTTCTTGAAACACTAACACTGTTTTTGTTGCACTGGCTGTTTGTGAGCAGAGATGGGCGTTACTGTAATCCGATTACTTTTTCAAGTAACGAGTAAAGTAAGGGATTACTATTGCAAAAACGGTAATTAGATTACCGTTACTTTCCCGTAGGAACGCTGCGTTACTGCGTTACTAAAACCGTGATTTTTTTTTGCGAGAATGTCTCACGACAGTGACGTAAGCGAGTGCGACGTTCGTGGCAACAGCTGTGTGCAGATCAACAATGGATCATATATGGAGTGCAGAGAGAGTATGAGCGTGCAGCGTTTAAAGCGTGGAAGTACTGACCTTACTTTGAGTTTGATTCCATAAAAAGTGACAAAAACATTAGTGTCCGCTGTGCGTGGGAAGAAAACTTCTTTTTACAGCGAAAAAACCCCTAAACTTCCAACAAGCACCGAGTAGCTACGACGTAATGGGAAACTCACAGAGAAACTCGCGGATTCTTCCACTGACCGCGGCACACCTGCACCAGGGTAACCCTCCGCCTACCCAACTCCTGCTTTACAGGTGAAAATAAAATCAAAGACTAGCGGTCCTGTTGCTCTATTTCTTTTCTGCTGTGTTTTACTTGCATCTATTTGAAAGACTGAGTATAAATACACACACACAAAAAATTATGAGCTGGAATGTGCAGAAAATAGGTTTAAATATTAAACAAATTTCTTCCAGTCAGAGAATGTTGCATATAATTACATTTTTTGCTTGATGCATAAAGTTAAAAGATTAAAACTAATAAAACAAGTTTTAAAAAGAGACTTTTCCATTTGATTACATTTTGTATGATGGATTATGCAGAAAAAGTAGAATTGGGCTGAAAGATCTATCGCTTTATCACCTATTCAGGTTGTAAATCGTGTTTTTAAAAAGTAACTAAGTAACTAATTACTTTTGAAAATAAGTAATCAGTAAAGTAACGGGATTACTTTTTTGGGGAAGTAATCAGTAATTAGTTACTGAGTACTTTTTTCAAGTAACTTGACCAACACTGAGTACTGCTAAAATGTATTTTTTTTACACTGGGATTTACTGCAGTAGCACTGCTTTTAGTCCCCCTGCTGTCTGGATTGATAACAAACCTTCTGAGTACTGCCACTAAAACACTCCACCTTCATCACAGTCATACTTTCTATTATTAAATACAACAACCAAAACATGAGCACGGTAACGCAACGTCTATGAAAATAAAAAAAAGGGTGAATACGCTTGAGAAGCATTGTCATGTCAGACACATGCTTTGTTTAATGAAAATATTTACCAAGAAAACTAAACTTGAGACACATTAGGGGATAATTCTTTATTTATGTACAGAATACAGTTAAAGACAAAGCAAGATTTCACATCGGTCGCCTTAATAGTTGACGGTCTTGGCCGGCTTCGTCTCATCCAGTTCTGCTTCCAGGTAACGGAAGCGACGGTGGCGACGCAAAATCTCAATAGCCTTTTGCTCTACACTGGAAGCAGTGATGCCGAGATCCTCCAGACCCGGGAGTCCCGGGTACTTCATGTCTGTTGTGTGAAACTAGAAAATGAGAGCACATTAAAGGATTTTCTTATCGATTATCCTGAAAAAGCACCTTGGTACAAGGCTGAGGGGGGAATTCACACCAGCCTTCAGGCAATGTCAGATACTTGGCAGTCTTACCCTATTCACTTTGTCTGGGGTTGTCCAGGGCTCAAAAGGATTCATTGCAAACAACTGGGCAGCCAGGCTGGAAAATGAGCAAACCATCATTTATAACACTAGCAAACAACTTTTGATAACTATACTTCAACATAGCATGAAGTGGTTGTTCTGTATCTTTATTGTCCTAAATTAATCTGGATGGCATTACTTTGACCTCCAGTAATATTGTGAGAAATCTTGGAACAATTTTTGGCCATATGGATTCAACATGCGCACGAAGCATTTATGTGGTACAGCTTTCCTTCATTTCCACAATCGTTATATTCACAATCATCAGGTCCTGTCATATGTTAAAGATGATAATATCCAAATATGTTCTCAGACTCTTATCTTACTTGTGGTTAGTTTTTAAAAGTTTAATAAAAAGAATTTCTTTTTGGTAACGCTCACAGTCGGGATCAGGTGAGCCTTAACCATCCCTCAGTTATACTGCTGGGCACTTCCTACGATCCACTGAACATTTCTCCTTCACAATCTATATGTTTAAATACCAAACCATATATATTGTATTTCTTCATTAGTAATTATTAAACTCGGTCCTCCATCGTGTGTCTTCTGTCCTTCCTTTTCTCTTTCACCTCACCCCAAACTGGTTGCAGCAGATGGCTGCCCCTCCCTCAGCCTGGTTCTGCTAGAAAGTTTGCTTTTGCCACTGTTGTCAAACACCATGGGTTTGTCTAATTGTTGTGTTTTCTCCCTGACATGGATAGTCTTTACCTCGCAGTGCAATCCCCCAGAGGTGACTGCTGTTGTGTTTGTTAAAAAAAAAGAAAAGAAGAAAAAGTGAAACTACTTTGGATGCAGATGCGGCTCTCAGCAGGAGCTCTGCATGCGTGCGGATCAGTAATAAATCACACTTGTTGCATATTTTTTTAAAACAGTTTTAAGCTAACTCTGATCTTGCTTTGTGCTCCAAATAGTCTGGGTTATTACTAGATAATGAATAATAATGAATACTTTTCAGGATCCACTGTTTACGTGACTGAATCCTTGAAGTATTTACCCAAATAAGACGACTTCTTTTAGGAGAATATTGAACCCTGAACATAATATATGAGGTGCTTACTGAAAAAGTGGGCGAGGCAGAGGGTAGGGCACAAAAGGTCTGTGCGCCACGGCGTAAATGTACTCCACCAGGTCATGAAGGAGGTAACGATTGGGTCTAGACAAAAGAAAACAGGAGAGATAGAACGAGAGAAAAATGTTTATCATGCACACCCATGGTAACAAAGGCAGGACTCGAGCCATTGACAAACATGTTGCAACAGACTTATCGTACAAATGACTTGATTCAATTTGACAAGTTAAGCACAAAATTAACCTTAGTCATCTTTCTTCAGTATGCTTTTACAAGTACTTTTTCTAAATAAGTTATGAATCAGTTACACCAAGCTGTGGTATGCCAACTTGGCAGCTGAGGCGGAGGGCAGAGACTGGAAGATCAAGGCGTGTCTGGTGGAAGTGGGGTGCAGCGGCTTTGTTGCCAATACAACAGAAAAACTGCTTAGATTGGAGTCAGAGGACAGGCGCAACGGCAGGCTATAACAGAATTAGCTAACACTGCTGAGAGGACCAATCACTGGCTATGGCTGAAGAGGGCTGACATCACTTGGGCAGCTAAGACAGTCGGCCCGCTCTCCCCGCCTCCTCCTCTCTTGCCACTCCTACCCCCTCTCTCTCTCTCTCTCTCCTCTCTCCCCAGGACACAGCTGCTTTTGATTAGCCTCGTTTGCCACCTGACTCCAGTCAGCAATCACCTATGAGGCTATTTAAACTGGGGATGAGCTGTGAGCAGGGTGTTTTTTTTCCCTCTGTGGCTCTACACGGTTTTGTGTTAGGTTTTGGACAGACAGCTGCCTTCTGACTAGTGAGTAGATGGGCTTGTGGGCCCTGAGAGTGTCTCCCCGTGGTGAGGACTAGGGTAGGAAGTGCCTCCCTTTTTTGTTTAGTAGTCTTCTTGTCTTTTGTTGCTGCGAGTGTTTCCTTTGTTTCTTTGGCATTATTGGTAAAACGGCGTTGCCGGCTCTTTAAGTTAATGTTGTGATGATGGCCGAAACACCCGATGAATCCAAGGTCGACTACTGACAATGTGTCCCAAAATCGTAATATTATAATCTAGATCAGATCTCTAATCCCTAAACGTAACCAAGGAAGATAAAAAAGGAAAAATGGCAGAATAGCTTGTAATAAAGGGCAGAACACCTTCCTCATAGCAGCCGTCCCTCATAACCTTCTCCATTTGAAGCAATGCATTACCAGGGATTGTAACATCTAATCCTTTCATTGAATTGATGTTTTTTTTTGTTTTTTTTTTAACTGAATTTAACACCACCTAAAACGTATCACATTAAATTATACATCTCCATTATAAATCTGTTTTATTTTTTAGTCCAACATTTAGGAACTTTAAAACCCTCGTGTGTTCTTCTGCTGACGTACTGTTTCTGGCAATTTCACAGTACATTAAAAAACTAAAGAAGACATTGAAGAAAAAGGGTGGGTGTGGGTGTAGGGTTTTGAAGAAACACCCTACAGCTATGTTATGATTGTTGATGTTGTACAATTTGTCCACCAGAGGGCACTCTGGTGTTACAAACAAACGTTACAAACAACAACAATCTGATGCGAGCAATCAGGAAGTGTGTGTAAATGGGTATAATGGCAGCTATAAATTTGAACTTTTAAACATTTCAATATTTGTTGAACTTTCTGGCATAAATACATTACAACATGCTAACTTTGCTAACAAATTAGCCCACTTACCCAACAAGTGCATATGTCTTTCCATTAGCATCAGGGTCTCTGATAGCACTGATGATCGCCTTAGCCACATCCACCACCTGAAGGGGAAAGACGGTGCGTTTAGTTGATTTTGTTTACAGTTTTTGAAGCATTTAGTCAAAGAGTGGTGTGGTCATCCACAGTGTTTTGCAACCACATGGCCCAGTGATAAATTAGGTATGCAACAATGAATCAAACCAGTGGAGCCACTTAATCATAGCTGCAGTGGCAAGTGTGGCTCTCACAAAACAGCAGATGTGATGGAAACCATTAGCCACACTCCAACAAAATACAAACAATAACGTTCAATTTTTTTGTGTTTTATCTTAAAAGGGAAATAAACTGATAGATAAAGCAGTTAATAAAATCAAGCACTGCTTAGCTTTTAAATCTTACATGAACAGGCTGCTTCACCGTCTTTTTCCCGAGGGCAATAAGAGGAACGGCATTTCCAAACCAGCGCATATCTGAGGAAGGTTTACATCACACAGTTACACCAATTATCACTCATCTTCAAAGATGAGGAACAACAGCTCTGTGTGAAATTAAAGAAAGGAAACACTGTAGCTAACATGCAGGACAAAAGAAACCACAATTATAAAACTGTAATGAGCTTTTGCTGACATTTACACGACACAGAGGTACAGCCTTCTTACTTGCGTAATAGTTGAAGAATCTGTCCTCCCTCCCAAACATCTCAGAGGGCTTCATGATGATGGCATCGGGAAACTCTTCCCTTACTGCAGTCTCTCCCACAGCCTACAGTTAAAGAATGAGACACACAAAGATCTGTTAATAAACATTAATTCTGAACTGTAATATAAATGTACCAAAATTCGCTTAAAATTTCAACAAACCCATTCAAAACATAGTTTGACTTTGACAAAAAGAGGTCCAGTCTGTATAGAAGCTGTTCCTGACCTTGTTCCTCAGGTATTTGGATGGGCTGCGGATGTCAGCGTTGAGGTGCGACATGTGGACGAACTTTGTGATGCCGGCTTCTCTGGCTGCCCTGGCAATCTGCTGTGGGATGGTAACATACACATCCTCGAAGCGAAAGTTCCTTCACAGAAAGAGGTGGAAAAACCTTAAATAGCCAACCTCAAAGGGAACTTTAGCACAAACCAGCTTCATGTGAACACCAGAGCCTTTTTCCAGGCAAATATACCTCGTCTCCCACTCTCTGCCCACCAGATTGATGACAACATTTGAGTGCTCCATAGCCTGTTTAATGGAGTCTTTGTTCCTGGCATCCCACTCCTTTAACACAATAAACAAAGACCAGGTGACTGTCATATCCACTGATGTTCTGCATTCATGGCCGTATGCACTTTAAAGAGTTTCTTCAAGAGAAATTTGCATCTATAAGCAGCTTACCAAAAAGAGGATTTGCCCAAGATCACCCATGGGCCTGAAGTGCATGAGGTCATACTGATCACAGCGATGAGGGATTATAATCTGAGACCCAATCCGACCTGAAAACACCACATGAAAACATTTTAACTTCCCCTAAACAGTGTGTACTCTGTAATCCAGCATTGCAGTATGTATACGTACTAGCTAATGAGCAAATGCACATTAATATCAGCATTTTCCCCACTTTTTCTCAACTCACCCAGCCTATTGACGACGTATCGTCCCAGGAAACCTGTGGCACCAAACACCGTGGCAGCTATTCCGCTAAAAGAGGAGCGTCCTCCTTTCCCTTTAGGGATGAGAGCATGATGCAGCTTCCTCTGCTGGACTGTGGTGACAGATGCAGCTGACAACAAGGCAGGGTAGGAGTTGCCTGCTAGGGGGTGTAGAAAGGCAAGTAGCAGTTTGATTTAATCATAAGGTGAGATGCAATCAGTTACAGACTTAATTGGAAAAGACCATAAAGCTGAATGATTGGCACTTCAAAACTGTAGTAAAGCTTACAATTTAGCCTCATTCATCTGGCAACCGAAAGCCACAATAGAGTGTGCATGGTATTACATATTAGAGTAATGCATTTTACTAAAGTTAAGTTAGTTTAATTTAAACACCACAGAATTTAGCCCAAAGTCCTTTACAAGCACTGTTAAACGTTTCCATAGCAAATCCTGATCACCTTTAGTTTTTAGGCAACAAGGGGCATTGAGAGAAATGTATATGTTATAATTATAATGTTGTTATAATAATGACTTCATTGAATTGGAGGCAAATTGTGAAATTAAAAGACCTGTAAATTACTGTGACGCTAACTCATAGACGGCTTTAAAAGTAAATAACATTTTGAAACATTTATTAAAAACGTCACAGGCAGCCAAAGCAGGGGAGCTAAAACAGAAGTGACGTGCTGTCTTCTCTTTGTGCCGGTTAAGAGCCGAGCAGCTGCATTTTGAACCAATGTCAAACCAGAGAGTGGAAATGGGAAATCCTATATACGGGGAGGCTGCAGATGACAGAAGCGACAACATTGTCCTTGATTTCACACTGGTTCTCAGTTTGTAAATGCATGAAACTAAAAATGTCAGCTAATGTGAACTACAGGGCAGACTTGGGACTAAAGCTAGTTCAGTGTTTCCAGAATTATATAATTATATCATCCCACTTCGGCAGTTAGTCTAAAGACAGCATCCATTCTGTTAAGCAACAAAAATGTTGTTTTATTTTGCAGTAAAACAAAAAGAGAAACAGGAGATGCTAGCAGTCTGCGAAACATACGCTACAGCTGCACAGAGGAACCAGCTCGACCCAACATCATACCTCACGTCTTTGATATATTAATCCACAATGGGACGCAGTCGCCCAGATTCAGCAGTAGCTCATGGTAAAATACTTAATTTTACTGTTCTTGTTTCCTACTAGCTACCTTGAGCTCTTGCTAGCGGGTGATTGGCCGAGCCCGTTAGCAAGGTCACCCGAGCCGAGTGTCCCGTCTCCGTGTGATCTTGTTATGGAATCGCACAAATGTAGGGATTGGCTATATGAATCTGTAAAGCATACATCTACACATGCTCTGGCGACAATTGTAACGGTACTCACTTGAAATCTTTGAAAGGACACTCGCAGGACGGCTAACCAGCACTACGGTCGCCATCTTCCCAACTACGGCAAACCCTGTCGGCCAAAATACGAGCGCTACCGCACGAAGAAGGCGTAAAAACCATAATATACTGTATATATATATTTACAGTATATTGTATAAAGAACCTTTGTTTTCTGGGCAGTTTGTCTTAATTTTAGCTTTTCCAGGCTTGGACTTGATATAACTTTATTTGTGTCTTTTTTTATTATTTTGGTGCCAATAAAAACTAAGCACTAAAATAAATAACCACAAATTTATTCACACTTTCAGCTTTTTATTAGCATAAACTGATAAAACACTACTTATATAATTATACATTTCGATTAATGGTATTGTCTCGTTTCTGTTTTATTACTTAATTGTATATTCAAATATTTATTTGCTGTTTCGTCGTGGCCTCATGTCTGCCAACTTGATGGTTATTATACCCGTTAAGACGTTAATTTGCTGAGTATTACATCATGAAAATACGAATTACACCAATAACACATTAACTTAAAAGATTAATTAATGTACTAGTAGTGTAGTCCAAACTGTATGACGCTCACAAAGTGATGAACATGCCTCGTTTTTATCTCTGGTTGAATAAAAAGGATTTATCAAACACATGGTTTCTGAAACAGCTTTTTTCTCGTCTTTTATTCCGTCATAAAAATGATTTATCAGGACTTTTATTTCAGCTACAATCCTTTATTTCAGCATTCAGCCTTCTTAGCGAACACAAAGCGAGGGCACGGGCTTATCTGCAATTTATGTCAGATCTTTTATGGCGACTAAAAAACCCCAAAACAAACAAACAAACAAACAAAAAACTAATAAAATGCAAGTTTTTTTTTCAATTTCTTCTGTAACATTATATAAGATATATGATCTTATAAAATAAAAAGGATCCTGGCAGGTTAAATCAAATTCGGGTAAGAATTCAGCAATTTCAGGTGTACACACAATATTAAAGTGCAAGATTTCTAATACTGCAAGGCACAAACTATCAATAATAGGATTGTCTTTTTGTATCTAATATAAAAAATGTTGGTAATAACACAGACATACAAAATTTCTTCATACAGTAACAAGACAACAAGTAAAACCTTGTCTAAGTCCCCCACAAGTATCTGAAATATTTTCTCATAATATGGTCTGTGGTTGACATGTATAAGAAGTTACAGCTGAAACATACATTTATATATATATATACAGTAAATTCTGTTACAAATCTTTAATGTTTGTTGAATTAAACTGTTAAACAAATATGAAACAAAGGGTCAAATATATTCCACAATAAACAGCGATAAAGTAATTAATAATCAGTATGTCATTGACTTCATACTATAATTAAAATGTACATGAGAAATATTTCTTGAATATCACAACTGAAAAAAGAAAACATTTGGCTCAGCCTTTATTGCACCACACAGTTCTTCAGATCTTTTTTTCTACAATGTTCTTTTCTTTTTACATCAGCTCATCTTTTCAATGCACAGCAAAGATTTTTGGGGTTCATAAACAGTAAGAGAGTTTATGCTGTATCATCTGTACATTGTTGTGTGGCAGACAGTTTGTGACACATTTAGACAAACTAACAACTGCATCTCAACTTCATTCAAAAATGCAACTGGTTGATTGACTTCACTGTCATAAAAACTCAAAGATTCACCAAACAAATGATAATACACTACGACTGAATAGTTTAAACAATAAAAACGATGTCTGTCTTTGCTGTTGATTGTTGTTTCTACTCCATACATCAGTGTTTTCTACACGGCACGTGGAAACGGAGACGTTTTCTGTGTGTGAGTGTAAATCACACATTTCTGTTACTATCAGTGGTAACGTTTCACTGACTTTGTGAATGTGCAGGGTTTTCAAAATCAGCTTTCTCAATCGTGTTATTTGAATGTTCTCTGTTCCCATTTGTCATGATTGTAGCATGTTTATCTCCGTTTGTTAGACAGCAGGTGACAAATCCTGAGATGGCTCCTGAATATCTTTCCTCTCTGTGTCATCTTCCTCTTGAGGTTTGATGATGATGTGTATGGGCCTTTCTCCGCTGCATTCCTGTTGCTTGGTATCTGTGGACAGCTTGCCTTCACGTTCACACACCTCCTCTTCTGCCGAGGCCCCAATGGGACGCAGACGCTCTGCGGGAGCCATCTTTGTTCCGGTTTCTGAACTGTCTCTCTTCAGCTTGTCGCTGCTGTTGCTTTCCGAGCTGACCTTCTCTGCTGCGCCGTAGAAACAAAGCACATTAGATGTCAGCTCGCAGCAATTACAAAAGAATTTAAAAAGTGACATGGATATCAAGTAAAGTAATTTCGATGTGGTAAATATCATATTCTCACCAGGATAGCTGTTAGCTTGTTTGTCTGTGCTGGTCGAACTGTCTGATGTCTTCTTGGCTGCAGGCTTGGTTCTGCTCCGGACTTTGTTGAAATTTCCTTGTAGGATCCACTCATGCTGTAACCCCTCATCAGGAGTCATGCGCTTACTTGGATCCCAGCTGAAAAGCGCAGACAGTTTGAATTTAGATGAATTCATTTATGTGTACAAGTAATAGTCATGATCTACCAGCTCAAGTCAGAGGAAGCAAAATGTAATTGTGGTCGATTAAGAAAGACAAAGAAAAGAATCATAATGTGACCTATGAACAAATAAGCAGAAGTGTACCTGAGGCAGCATTTGATGAAGTCTAAGAAGACAGCATCATTCGTTTTCAGCACAGCTGAAAGCTCTTTGGAACTCGGTCTCCGTTTCTTCCCCTTGCTGTTAGTGATATTTCTTGGGTTTCCTTTAGAGTCTGCACAGATAATACCACACAGATTTACCAGAGTTATCACTATCTCTAAAAACACATACTTTACATAAAATAAAACATATAAATGATTATAAATTATTAGAATCTCACCAAAGAACAACCTCCTTCTCGATGCTGACTGAACAAAATCATTTGGAGGCATTCCAAGGACCTATCAGGTCAAATATCACAATAAGAAGGAAGCAATTACACTTGCAAAGCATGAACAGTAATCTCTGTATACAGAACAGGTTATTTCCTTGTCATACCTCCATTATGCAAGCTATCTGCTCCACTTCACTCTCTCCAGGGAAGAGAGGATAGCCTGTGTAAAGCTCAGCTAGGATGCAGCCCAGGCTCCACATATCAATGGCCATGCTGTAAGGGTGACCCAGGATGACCTCTGGAGAGCGGTAGAAGCGACTCTGGATATATGTGTACACTAAAAGAGGGGAATGAGTAGGGAAACAAGAACATTTCTGTCACCTCCCTAGCGTGATATTACTTAATTGTACATGTGCATCAAACCACTTCTGCCTTCTTACCTCTTTGTTGTTCATAGCAGCTTGAGCCAAAGTCGACCACCTTGATGTTGCCTGGCCCTCTTTGAGAGAGAAGGATGTTCTCCTGTTGAAAAGAAGAAGCAAACTGTCAAAAAACTCGCCAATTTCTATAGTACCAGTGCAATACTCTGATGCACCACAAGGTGGAGCACAATCTGCAAAATTGTTCTGAGTAATCCTTGCAAAGCAATCATCAACAGCAGTACAGTTTTGATTGCTTCACTACGTTTCAATCAGTCGAATATTATTTTTTTATCTTATGATGCAGGTCAGTACCGGTTTGAGGTCGCAGTGGATTATCTTCTCCCTGTGCAGCATCTGCAGGCACCTCAGAAGTGCATGAGCGAAACGCCGGATAAGGGCGAGGCTGAAGCCCTGGAAGTTGTTTTTTTTTATGAGCTCGTACAAGTTCACCCTAGATGAAGGAAGAACGTGTGACGTTTGGTTATTTCATCAAGATGACGACACATAAAGAAGCTTCGTTTAGCTGAACGTTTTTATGAAAATACTTTGTCCATGTCCAAGTGTACTCAATGTGGATTCACTTATAAAAAGATGCTCCTCAAATAAACCCCCTGAAAAAGAAGGCTGCTCATTTTGATGTCACTTGACACCTACAATAAAACATGCACTGAGTCTTGAGCGCTTACTTGGAAATAATCTGCGATTGTGCCTCCATTCATAGGAAGACCGATACAAAAACTTTATCCCCCTGCTATTTCTGAGCATGAATTTCTTTAGACTGTGTAACCAGATCCTTCACACATGAAGCAAGAAGGGGTAAGAGATAGGGCCCCAATCAAGGCCTTAACTAAAGGATTTGGTGACAGTAATGTTAGACAAGGTAGCAGCTCGAGACGTCCCGTAAAGGTCATTGAGCCACAGTGACACACAAAGTTCTCTCTCCTCAAATAGATATCAGTAGTGACCCATACTAAAACATGGTTGGCTGGAGGTACACAGGTAGTCAATTTACTCCTAATTGATTGCAGTTACTTAGAAGTAAAGACCAGAGACATGCGAGAACTGCCTTTGATAAGCTACACTGTCTTCACACCGTGCTATTGTACCTGGGAAGGGTGACTGACGGCGGATCCCCTCGATTAAACGCTTCATTATTTAGTGTGTTTACATTCCTGCTTTCTGAATGTAGGTAACATACTAACCCCAGAAGCTCAAAGGAGATGCAAAGGTGATTTCGGAAGTAGAAGTACTCCTTCATGTGGATGACGTTGTGGAGGTTGTCTTTGTCTTTCCTCTTTATCACATCCAAGATCTTCAGCTCCACAAGAGCCTGGTGATGAAACCTACAGACAAATTTACAGCTGACACTTAAATTCACACCAAGAGTGATTTGATTCATTACTCATTTCTATATTTTAATAATACAAGTGCAGAATAAAGATATTCTTTTCTATAAAGGGAGAAGAGTCATTAAATAAATGAGGATCTGTATTTGTACAAGCTTTATTTCTCTGATTGAGATGCTTTTCAGCACAAAAGCCTCCTGATATCTCTGGATATTTCTTTATATCCACTGCAGAGAAATCAGATCTAAGATAGCCATCTGACACAGCTTAAAGTTCTTCTGTTCCAGGTTGCACCTATTTTGTTTTCTGCATTATTGAAGTAGCGGTAGGACCCAGTGGCTCCTGCATCTAACCTACAGGACTCTGGCACCGCAGCCACTGTGATCCTCAGTTAAGAAGGACAGGTAAGATAATACCATTGGGGTGCCGACTTCTACCATGCTAAGTCAGGTCTCAGCTATTTGGCAGTGTCCTGAAGTGTAAAGTGATCAGGTTGCAGACATGTGGGGGAAAAAAAACTGACAACGGGGCATGAGATCTCAAATGACTGACAAAAGTTAACTTCTTCAATGTCACAAATAACTTATTCCATAGAGCAGTGATTCCCACCCAGAGGTAGCCCAGCGACCACGGGCCAGTTGTACCTGGACAGGCAATGTGACAAAACCCGAACACAATTTAATTTAGAATTGAGTAGACGTAGACAGGCTTTAGCAGGAAAGATAACAACTACTTGAAAGTAAGTAGTAGAAATTTGAAGTAATAAAAGTATATTAAAAGCTAAAACTGGCAAGCAATTGAGGCAGGTAGATAAGCAGTTAAAATTATTAGGCGGTCTGTCATAGGGAGTCAGTGAACAAAAACTACATTGCCAAAAGTATTCAGTCATCCATCCATATTATTTCATTCAGGTGTTCCAATCACTTTCGTGGCCACAGGTATAAAATCAAGCACCGAGGCACACAGACTGCTTCAGGAGCTCAGTGAATTCCAGCGTGGATTGCATCGGTGCAACAAGTCCAGTCGTGAAATTTCCACAACTATTCCACAATTGACTGAGTGGTATTATAACAAGGTGGGAGTGATTGGGAACGTCAGCAACCCACATAAAATTGCAGACCTTCAGATCAGCTCAAGAACAGTGTGTAGAGAGCTTCATGGAAATTGTTTCCATGGCCAAGCAACTGCATCCAAGCCTCACATCACCAGGTCTAATGCAAAGCGTGGATGCAGTGGTGTAAAACACGCCGCCACTGGATGCTAGCCGTGGAGAGGTTTACTCTGGAGTGACAAATCACACTTGTCCGTCCGATGGACAAGACTGGTTTGGACGGAACGTATTTGTCTGCCTGGTTTGTGCCGAGCATAAAGTCTGGTGGAGGGGGGATTGTGCTGTGTGGTTGTTTTTCAGGAGTTTAGGCCATTAGTTCCTGTGAAAGAAACTCTTAATGCTTCAGCATACCAAGATACTTCGGGCAATTTCATGCTCCCAACTTTGGGAGAACAGTTGGGGATGGCCCTTCGTCTTCCAACATGACTGTGCACCAGTGTACAAAGCAAGGTCCTAAGAACATGGGTGAGTGAGTAGCCCTATGGATTAAGAATGGGATTTCACTCAAGTTCATATGCATGTTAAGGCAGATGAGCAAATACTTTTGGCAGTTAGTGTAGCTGAATAAGAATAGCTGATACCAGAGTAGGTACTAAAAGTAGTGCACTGGTGGTTGAAATATTAAGCTAATAGTTGAGACTAAATAATTCAGATATAGACCAAATTTAGTTTGAAATGAGTTCAGTGGGGGTTTAATGTCCATCTGACAGCGGTGTGAGGGCAAGTCCAAGGATAAAGGTCGGGAGCTGTAAAGCTTTACTTCACTTGCAATTTTAAAACAAGAAGTATATGAAGATAGGAAGTGTTTCTTTTTTTTTCTTTTTTTTAAATACAAATTTCAGGATCTTTTTTGATTCTTTAGTGAATTGATCACAAACAAAAAGAAAAAAATAAATCATATTACATTTTCCTGTCATTTCTCATACCTTTTCTTATTGCGGATTATCTTTATGGCTACAAGTTCATTGTTCTTGTGATCCAGGCATTTTAGGACCTGCCCGAAGGAGCCTTTCCCGATCACTTCCAGCACTTCGAACCTGTAGGCAATGTGGTCATGCAACACCTGAAAGAGCAAGAGAGAGGAGAAGTGAGGATGTGAGACTACTGTGCACTTTGTCCTTGCACTAAAACAAATCTTTATATCACAGTAAAAGTAAATGATGTAAAGTAATATCATGATTTACTAACGTAACATTATATTAACTTGGTGATATTAGTCTTAGAATACAGGCAGCATTCTCTTCTTTGTACACATCAGCCACAGTGGCTTTCCTGTAACTGTCAGTCAGCGCTGTAACAGTGAGATGAGCCTCAACAGACATATGAGAGTCTAAACAACGGTCAGTCACTCAGCCTTTAACAGCTCATTCATTGCATATTGTCTATTGACACACAACTGTCCATCACGTGTCTGATTTATACATGGTCAGATTGAACGGTGGAGTGGTGCCCGCAGCTGCTGGAGGTCGTTTGGTCACATACTGTTTTCATTGGCCAGCTTGTTGGTGCATAAATGAATGGCACAAATGTCTTTTACATAACGACTACTACTGTTGCATACTACATGTGGGTTCTCTATCATATCGAGACTATCTCTCCACTTGTACGGAGTGGAGAGATAGTCTCTCACTCAGAGAACCACGGTTACAATGTAACCGCATGATATGTGGATGTGCTTGTGAATGGAGTCACTTAAACTCTTGACAAACTGACCCAACCTGATGGTGACCTCATCATAATTAATATTTCTTTCCTTTTCTATTTCAAAGAAACTTCTAGAAACTACACTCGGGTGTTGACTGCACCTTTTGTTAGATGCTACCATATGATTTCTTCATTAGGCCTGTTTATTTAATCTAACTGTCAGTCTTTGCTGTGTTAGGTCAAAAATATAAGTTCCTGCAGGCTGTAAAACCTCGGCATCAACACAGATGAAGCCTGATGGTTATAATCCAGTAAAACTCTAATGCTTGCTCTGAAACATTACCCTGATGTAGCTTCCGTGTTCATCATCGTATCCTGAGTTCTGTGGAGCTCCTTGGGAACCCTCGATTTTCTGGGAACCCAAACCAAGGAACCAGATCTCAGAATAATCCATGATTTCTTCCTTTTCAAACTCTGTCAGCCGATCCTGGAAGTTCTTCAATGCTTCTGCAACAGGAAGCATGAGGAGGAAGACAGGATGAGTCAGTATCACGTTGATCTGCCAAATGCAGAGGATTCTGAAATATCGCCTTCCAATGCCAGCATGCTATTTTCATTCCATCAAGGCAATGAAAAATATTAGTTACGTGTTTTTGTTGGAACACCCACAATATATTCAAAATATGAAATAACGTTTCCTTTATGATTCACTTGTGTTGTATTCTGGTTGACACCAACATACCTACAGGTGACATGGGTAACCTTTGACCCTCGTATGCTTTCTCTTTCTCCAGCTTGTTGATGAAAATTCTGCTGTTGCGAGACACTGCCACTTTATCGACTGTTGTACCAAACCGTGTGGTGAACTGCTGAGCGGGCTTTGGCCTCTCATCCTGTTAAGTAACACATAAAAGAGTCTTTTAGCATTTTGGGAGATGAATAGTAATGAAAGATCCTCATTACGTTTTCACAGTGATTCTAAAACTACAGCGCCATTTCTCAGCTTTGAGTTAAATAAACTAGCTGACGGCACACTAGACAGCTTCTACTTCACCATGTTATGGATGCCTAGTCAATAACAGCCTTACCGATTGTGTCTGATAGTTGTTTGGACCCCCTTTGTTGGCAATTTGGGGCAAGATGCTGTCTGACTGCTGCTGCTGGTTTTTGGCATTGCTAACCATCACCTGGACCACTGGTGGCTCGAGCTGAGGCAGAGTCCCCACACTGGAATTGAACTTCTGTGATTCAGATAAATTGTTATAGAAGTGTATTTGGTAAGTGCATTCAAGACAAAAAGGTGAAACATAAATGGAATAAGAGTTAGAAAAGAAAAGCAAAGTTTTATCAGATCAGTTTACCAAACTCGTAAAGCTTGATTTTTGAAGAAAGTGAAAAATAAAATAAAACATAATAACAAAATTATTATAAAATAGGCAATTTAGGTCAACAAACAAGCTAGCTCTGGGACCTCTAAAATGATATTTCTCTACACATTCTACATTTTCATATGACAGAATGAAACACACAGGCATCTAAACAGACAGCTGTAAGAAGACGACAAATTAATTGGATGAAAATATGGCTGCAAGTGTGATATCCAAATATTCATTTTAAATGCTTGTTGCAGCGCCTTTCATTTTTTTTCATGAGAATGTGCAAACTGCACCTCATCTGTTTTGCTTCATCGTCCCTTCATGCATTTTGTCGGTGGAGGCTTGGGTGACCGGGACCTCCAGCTGATAGCGTCTGGAATTACCGGTCAGGGTGAAAGAAAAATGGGGGACAAAGACCCATGAGTCTGCGCTCTGACAGACTCTGTCAGTGGTGGCTTTGTAGGAGGGTGAGGTGCACTGACCTGCTTTTCTTAGGCTGCCACCCTGATTGCTTCGAGAGCATGATTACATGTGTCACTGCCTTGCAAGGCTCAATCCTGGCAGTGATGGTGCAAAATTAGACATCTGTGCTTTGCCAAGTCCTCTTGAGAACATCCTGCAGAACCGTCTGTGACAACAGGGTTTTTTTTCTCACGTTTTTATGTATTGAACTCAGATGTCACGGAAAACAGAGATTCCCTACATCCATAGTGATACTGCATCCCCTTTAGCAATGGATGGATGAAAATTAAACTCTTACATATTAATTATTGATAACATTCCATAAAAAAGCACTTTCATAAATTCTGATATTTCATCTCACGTGTTAAGACCTGCTGCAAGATCTGCCAACTTGGTTATGACGCATAGAGATAAGCTAAATATAGTCACAAGCACCTGCCACAACAGGCAAAGGAAGCAAACACAGTTACATGCCTGAACGTAACTGGGGGGCCATGTTGTTTAAATAACGCACACACACACACATATATATATATATTTAAAAGAGATGAAAGTAGTGGCTGTAGTTTATCTTTTTCTTTGTTTGTCTTGTAGAAATTGTTAGAGTAGGTCAGACACAGCACATTAGTTTGAATGCAAAAAGAAAAGGTTGGCATCAGTGGAGGATAGACTTGGCTAAAGAACATGTTCTGGTCAGCTGTTAAGCATCATTCGGTGGGAAAGCACTGACCTGTGAGCAGGGCCGATTTGTTCCAATACGGTTGCCTTCTGCTGGGAGCCTGTGAGGGTGAGGAAAGGCCTCTGGCCGTGATGTCTGTGGGAGGAATGAGAATGATTCATAAAATGCCCTACACAAAAAGTGAGAAATAGCTGCCTTTTATTCCCAACAAGCTGGAAATAAAATAGATACAATGGGTAACCACATTTTTCTCCTGCAGTGACTTATTTTTACAGCGTGATGCAATTGGACAACGTGTCCAAGTCAAATAAAGGAATCCCTTTACACCAAAAAAGACAGATTAAAGCAGGCATGTAAGATAATAATTAAGTGTCTACTTGTGCTGGATTCCCCAGTCTCTTCAGAAACACACAGCCTCTAGGCAGCTGAGCGGGGCTGAAACCAGACGAGCTAAAATAATGCACTGTGATCCTAAAATAGATCACATCTGCAAAAACCCAGCAACACCAAGCCTCTCACTTTAAATTTCCCTTTGTGCATAGTTTGTGTAAGCATGTGCTCATGTGCACATCCATGTGCTCTGCAGTAGGTGTGCACGTGCTTCCGAGCCAGTCCTCACAGGAGAATCATTGGACTGAATGCATTACAGGGAAGCAATAAACGCTGTTCTAAAAAAGTACCACACACGTTTGGGATGATTCTGTGTGCGTCGCTTCATCACCAAGCCAGCTTACACGTGCCTTATTAATCAGCGGTTGAGCTCACAACTGTGTCGAATGACACCATATGGGTGAAATAAAGCTTAGCTTCATACGGGGATATGTGTTAAACTCACAGGCCAGGTTGGGTTGTTGTCTGCAGGTGCTAGATGGAAAACAGCTTCCAGATCACAATCTTAATCTGTATCATTGACTCAGAAGCAAATGCAACATCAAGTCAGCGTCACCACAGAACTGTCTACAGAGTGAAGAAGGTGAATTAACCCAACTAGCTGATTCGACTTTTTGTTAAAGCTTAACTGGATACAGGCGCTCTCTGGGTTCTCCCTTTACATTAAAGTCAATACAGTTCTTCAGGTTAACACTGACAAGGAGTAGGGTACAATAATGTGGTCATGTTACAATGTTGTGAGTGAGTGACAGCTGGAGCCATGTAGGTCACTGTGACAGGTTGACTTCTTAAACATCACCTGTACAGGTGTGCTGTAAGCCTGGCTAATGAGTACTGAGCCACTGGAAACCCAGTGACATCACAATAAGGCAAATGTGACCTGTGACCTTTTATTCCACTGTTATAGATGCATATACATCAGCTGACACTGAATAAGTAAATGAGCACATTTTGTTTTCACTTTTTTTTCTTAAAAACAATAAATTGAATTCTGTTTTTGGAACACAGTGGATGAACTGTAACACTGTAAGACTTGGACAAACTTTTATTGTACATGCAATAAACGTGTGCTCCCTTTGCCCATGTAAATCCATAATCCATTAACACGAAGGTCGGAGGGACCATATACAAAAAGGATATTTGCTCTCATCCCAAATAAACAATGGACCTACAATCAAGACAGCAAAAGCCATGCCTTTATTGATGTGGTTAAGTCTTAGCTGGATGTAGGATCATCTCAACAGGTGTATGAGAGCAGGTTGACCTTAAAACCGTCCACCATTAGGGTCAACTGGTTAAAGGGTTAAAGCAAAGCAATAAAACCAGGAGCCATTGAGGTAAACACCAACAAACTAAAACCTGCTGCTCATGAACACTGTCATCTGTCAGACATGTCTAATCATGCTCTCCATTTATTTTGTATTGCACATCGCATGCTGAATGTGAGCACAAGGAAGAGGATGGATGTAAAGTGGTGGTAAATAGTCATCAAACCATGTGATCACAAATCGTGCTAGTCCTTAGTTTTAGACATAATTTGTAAAAAGGAATTTTGCATTTTTTCACTCATGCAGGAAAAAAAAGGCTACAATTCTTTAAAGTGCCAAAAACAGCAAAGGTTAAATTTATGTCAGTTCCCATGTAAGGTGTGAAAAATATACCAGAACACATATAGACTTACAGAATCTGTCAGCACAACAAACACTGAAGTAAGTAGGCTAAACAACGACTGAAATAGAAATGGATCAGATTTTTCATCATAACTTGGCATGCACTCAGGGGAAAGGGAGTGGACTGCGAAATAGCACTCAAGTAGGATAGCTTATGAAAGAGAAATGGAAATCATTTCAAAGTTACGTTTAATATTCTTGGAATGAGTTTTTTAAAAAGTGAATACAATAAAAATGGTAGATTTTTACTATAGTTTCATTATAAAAGTTTACCTGTTAGAGGTCTGTCCTACAATTATCAGGGATGTTAGCCCTGTGTCAGAGCAAAAGTCATCTAAAAATGAAGATAACACATGCTCTGGCACTGGTGCCAGTGGAGATAAAGCAGTGATAATATTAATATTCACAGAACATATTCATATTGTCTGTATCATAACAATATAACACAGACAACATTATGATCCCATAAAATAATCCCAGGAAACTTTTATGAGTATCGTCAATTTGTTTTTGTAATTTTCCAATGAACTGCCTGTAAACTGGAATATTGATCCCTATTCGATTAATAAGAACTTCCTGCTTTGCTACCAGACAGTCAGTCTAGTATCCAGCGAACAAACAACTCCTCACCTTGTTATTTATTTCTGGCAGCATGCTGTGTTATCAGCCTTGACAATCCAAAAACAAAGGAGAAATTACGAAATCCAAGTCATTGTATCCAACTCTGTCCGTCCAACCTCAAAAACAAGGCGCACTTTCCAAAAGTCCAACTTCGTGATAAACACTGAATCAACACTGATGAGGAAAATCCCGATGACTGATCAGATTCCCGCAACCCAAAGCTGCCGTACTCCCGGTTTTACGCGCACACGGTAAATGCACTGTCGTCAGAGAGGAGATTAGCCCGCGAGACAAGCTGTTGTGCCGTGACGCGTTCTGCTAAGACACCGGAGGAGCCACCTGTTCAGGTTTCTGCCGCTGACAGCTGGGGCTGTCCCGATATAGATTTGTTGGTTTTTTTATCCGTTTGCTGTCGTCCACCTACACCATGCGGTGTGACTGATGCGCTCTCCAACACCGACGCTGTGCAGCGAGGGCTACACCAACGCACGCACGTACTGGCCACAATGCTTGAGCTCACTTCAGGTACTGTAAATGTTTTGTAGACTATTTTCAAAGTGAGGTCCAGAAACCTCTGCGCTGTCGAAAGCGCGCAAGTAACGCACGGTCTCACCGTCGTTCTTCAAGATGAGTCTTCATCTTTAAGTGACACGCACACGCGCGATGTGTTTTCCACAGTAGCTACATTCAGATAAATCCAGCAGGTTTACTGGATTAAAACTTTTCTTATTCCTTTTGTGTCTTTCCGCCAACATTAATTAAAATTAAGCAGTTCTGCTAAAATCTGCCATGTTTTACAGTCCTGTGCCATTTGTGTGTGCACTGCAGGGTCAAGTAGTTGATAAAAATGAACTAAAATCTCAGCTCCTTGAGCAAGATACTAAACCTCAAATTGCTCTCTGATTATCATAGTGTGAATGATAGATACGAAGCAATTAGGCTTGGGTGAATGAGTGGAGTTGTACCAAGCCCTTTTAGTGTTCAAGTAGAGCAGAAAAGTGCTATATAAGAAGTATTCTATAAAACAGAATGTCAAAACAGTGATTAATGCACTCAACGCATTTCAACACATTTGTTAGCCTTAGCACACTTTAAAAGAACTTCATAAAACTAGGGCTGCCACGATTAGTCGACTAGTCACGATTACGTCGACTATCAAAATCGTCGACGACTAATTTAGTAGTCCGAGACCGAGAAGGCCGGAAGTGTGAGGCTTAGGGATGGGTATCGTTTAGGTTTTATCCGATACCGGTGCCAAATCGGTACTTTTGAAACGGTGCCGGTGCTTAAACGGTGCTCAAACCGGTGCTTAAAGAATGGAGAACACAAAATTGGTCCAAAAACCTCTCATGTTCAGCTGTTTTTTGTAAAAAGATAACAATGTTAGCCTTTTCTGCAGCTATGGGGCATATATGGTATCACTCTTGGCTGGAAGCAGTGCTTAAACAATGGAAAAAAACACAAACTTTGTCCAAAAACCTCTCATGTTTAACTGTTTTCCACTTTTTCTTTGGTCATTTTAGCCTTTTTTAGCCAGGGTGAAGGGAGTATCTGCCATCAAACAAGAAGACAGCCGCATGTAGCTATGATGATGTTTGCTAGTTCACCTTACATGCATTAATGTAATAACGTGGTTAGCCTACTCAACGTAAATTACACACGAACAACATTAAGCTACTCACGCAGAGAAGAATGGCTGCTGCTGCATCATCATCCTCATCATTTCTGCTACACTGGCAGGGCTAGGGGCCAGGACTCTCCTCTTCTGGTTCTCGGGGGATGTTGCTAACTCCGGGTCCGATAACAGTAGATGTGCTCTGTGTGAGGTCTCGCAGCAAGCTATCAAATACGGCGCATTTCTCGGCTTTAAAAAAAAAACGCTATGCGTCGCCAGGTGTTTCATCGGATTTGAGGTGTTACCTCCTTTGACAGTATCACAGTATCAGTTTAAAGCACTTGTTGCTGCTGAGTTTGCATCTTTTGCTGTGAAGTACAGCCAGACTTTGACCGCTTCGCCTTGGACATTTTTAATCTGTAGCTCTGCTCTAAAAGAACCTACGTACCTGGCCCCGCCTACTATCCTTGGAAACGTAAAATGATTGGCTAGAATCTAAAGTGTATCACAGCTCAGGAAAAAAAAGCACCGAAATGTGCGCTGCTTTTCGGTCTGGTTACTACCGTTTATGACAGAACTGGTGCCATCATGGCACCGGATACCGGTACCCATCCCTAGTGAGGCTTGTCAAATGGGTCGGTCTAACCTTCAGATTTGCGTCACCGCTGTGTCGGTGGAGTTTAATAAACAAACTAAAATATAACAGGACACTGGCGTAAATTCTCGACCGTCTCACACTTCTGTTTAATCAGTTTTCTGTTTGACGTTTATTCAGCTGTGTGAAAATCCCACAGGAAACCACCTGATGGATTAAAAAAGTTTTATTTAATCTAATAACTTTGATCTCAGCCAAACCGATTTACTCCGGAACAAATAAAACACCGAAAAAAGCCAAACAATTACATTTTTATGTTATCCGAGTGACTTATATATGATATTTAACCCTAGTAGCGAAAGACAGCGGGGGTCTGAAAACAATGAAGCCAGGAGTCCGCTGCTCTCGCCGGCTCGAGTGACCATTGAACCCCCCGGCTAGCTATCGAGCGGGTGGGTAACAGACGTCTCCAAAAACGTCGGCGCACTTTTGCAAATATGCGATGTCTTGATAAACTGAGCAGATATTTGAAGTTTACACAGCTACTTTCTCACCTGAAAATATGTTAAAAGTTTATTTTGTGGCACAGGAAGATTAATAAGAGTAATTTTAAAACTTAGCAGCAGCTGCCATTGTTGGAAACTGAAATTGGCTGGGCCGCACTATGAATTCTGGGATATGGTGGGCCACGAAGGAAACACCCGACCCATCCTTCAAATTCGGGAAAATGAAGGACGTATTTGTCGGCTGCATTTGAAGGAGTCGACAAATTGGGACAGCCTTCGTCGCCTGGCTGTGACGTAATCGGCCTTCAAATGCAGCCTCCGAAGGATGCAGCCGACGTTTTGGGACACAGCTAATGTATTTGAGTGACACGGTTAGCGCCCAGTTAGCTCCTAGCATTTCTCAACAGCTCTGCCTCCTTTTCGACTGCCCGGGACATTTAAACAATGGATAATCCGTATACAAACAAATTCATGCTTTTCTCCTCAACAGAGAGCGTCCCCCGATTGAACAACAGCGCCGTAATATAAGAAGAATGGCACCTAATTATAGACTTAATAATACTGACTTAGTAATATGTCACATGAAGATTCATCAGCCAGGTTAAGTGTTTACTGACAATTGACAATTATAGCGGACATCATCATCACTATTCCAACAATCCTCTCCACACAGACAAACATAAACACTCGATAACCACAGTTGAGTACGTGTTTGTAATGACACTAGTTCAGTTTACAATAGGGTTCATTTGCTCGGTCAGCAGGTGGCGGTATCCCCGTACACTGGGGAGTAAACTGCCATTAAACGAAACAGAAGAAGAAGAGAACATCTGCACATGCGCGGTACGGATCGGGGAGTCCTGATCCGTAACTATCTTTTTATTTTTCGTTTTTGTCTACATTATATTGAAATGTTTCATTATTGCAAACATTTTAAGAGATACTTATTATTCTTAACATCTCAACAGATAATCTGACCGTAACCATCATAAAAGGCTTCGAGCGGAAGTAGTGGCTTTTTGCACGTGCGTGGTACGGATCGGGTAGTGACAGTGCCCGCATTTGGAGGCCGATTACGCTACAGCGAATCGACGAAGACTGTCCAAATTCGAAGACTCAGACAAATGCGCCCTTCATTTCCCCAGATTTGAAGGATGGGTCGGGTGAATACTTCGTGGCCCAACCTATCCCAGAATTCATAGCGCGGCCCAGCTCAGTTTCCAACAATGGCGGCAGCTAGTTAGTTTTAATATTACTCTTATTATTCTTCCTGGGTCACAAAATAAACGTTTAACATATTTTCAGGCGGGAATGTAGCTGTGTAAACCTCAAATATCTGCTCAGTTTATCAATACACATTTTCAAAAGCGCTCCGACGTTTTCGGAGACATCTGTTACCCACTAGCTCGATAGCTAGCAGGGGGCTAGGGTCACTAGAGCCCGTGAGAACACCGGACTCCCGGCCAATGGTTTTCATTTGTTCCTGAGTAAATCGGTTTGGCTGAGATTAAAGTTATAGTTTTTACACAGCTGAATAAACCTCAAGCAGACAGCTGATTATCAGAAGTGTGAGATGCTCGAGAATTTACTCCGGTGTCCTGTTACATTTTAGATAGCAAGGAGTTTATTAAACTTCACCGAAACAATCTGCAAATGTCATTAAAATTTAATAAACTATCATCTTGTCTTTATTTTTAGTTAGCACAGACCTTAAACACTTAAAGCTGTAAGCTAATGATAGTTATATAAGAGCAGATGCTGCTGGTGCAATAAGCTGTACGTTTTACGTCCAATGGATGATGATCTGATTAGCCGACTAATCGCAAAAATAATCGGTGACTAGTCGACTATCAAAATAATTGTTTGTGGCAGCCCTACATAAAACCCAGAAGAAATAGCAATGAACTTTCATTTCACCTTGACACAACAGTTACGTGTTTTGAACCCTGACTGACATATGAAACACACCTTACCCTTCAAAGTCATATTAGAGCATGGGGCCCTTTCACAACAGCCATTCTGACAGTTTATGGCCAGGTAAACTCAGGTGGAACTATCATTTATTACACTGAGCCAAAAAAGACACAATTAAAATGTTTAATTACCTTTGTTTACCCTGCTGTAAAATGTCAAAATGGCTGCTGTTTACAACAAAACAAAACCTATTTGCATCATGTGATGCAAATGTAAGACGAGATTATTTGCTTTCCAGTGACTAATCCACACTGCAGGAGGGAAACAACTCAGTGCTCCATGTGCTGATTAGCCCGGAACCAGTACAAGAGATGAATATGATAAGACGACAGCAGTTATGCAACAACAGTGGCTACTTCAGTAATCAGCTCTGGGAATGAGCATCTATTGAGGAAGCTGCTGCTACTACCCTCATTATACTCTTATCTGTTCTCTTGTTCTCTTATTTCTCTTGCTGTATTTGTTTAGTCAGACATACAATCCTGTTTCCAAAGACGTTTAAATGCTTGAAATTAAGCCGGCAATGACAATTGGAAAATTAGATAATGCAAAGCTCACAAATTCAGATTTCTAGGCAGAAGGTTAGTAACATGACTGGGTCTATAAAAGAACAATTACAAGGGGCTATGTATGAAAGAGCCAGGGTAGCATCTGCGATACTAGCAGGTAGCTAAAATTCTATATAAAGCAATTATTTAATATACTAAATTCCCAAATACCTAGAGTGTAGTTCAAATAAAATGTCATGCAAGACAGTACAGAAAGATGCTCTTATCCTCACAATCTGCCTTTCACTTTAGACAGTAACCTAGCATCTCATTTTGAAATCAAGCTGTATGATAAATAATGCTGAATAATCTTGCAGCATTATTTTTGGACAATGACCAAATATGAAGAAGGTGCTACCAATGATAAGTTAAGGTTTAGAGCTGAGCCACTGAGAGTATTTGTCCCCTGTTGGTAGAGAAGCCATCCAAGAGGGAGGTGAACATAGTGACAGTGAGCACGCGGTCCTCTCAGAGGTGGAAGGACTCCTTTAAGTCTCATTAATATTGACAAAACTCATTACCATGCATCTGTACTGCAGCATGACTGGAAAAGGGGGGTTAGATGAGAATATTGACTTCTCTCTCATGTGCATGCTAAAAATAAAAGCAGCTTAGCCAAGCATAAAGACTAGAAACGAGATGAAACAGCTATCTTGACTGCACATAGAGGACTGTAAACCTTGCCACACTTATCCTGGAAGAGTATTTAAGCAGCTTCTGTTTTGTCACCCAGGTGACAACATATTAGACGCCGCATGAGAGCACCTGAAGTAAAAAACTCAGATATGGAGTATAGAAACAATGAGAACAGAAAAATCAAGAAACAAAGGATCACAGTTTATTGACGGGTGTCATAGCACAAAATGTAAAGCCTGTGAGCATTTCTTTAAAATAAATCAATAAAAACAAAAATAAATTCTAACTAAAAACAGATAAGTGGGTGTGGCTGTCTGGAGAATGGAAACAAATGATTGCCTTTAGTCCCATCTAGGCAGTCCTGTTGCTAAATATACCTCTGGGTTGACCCTCCTGTTCCTACCCCAGCAGCAGCCATGGAGGAGGCTAAAACCACAGCAGGCAGGTGAGGTCCCGTCTTCCCACATAGCACATCTCCTCCATGCTGTCACAGCCGCAGCCTCAACGACATCTCAACCTCTAGACACTATTTCCATCCAGAGGTGCCGTAACGACAGATGGCCTCTTGTTTGAGGAGCAAATGAAAAGATTATGATTGCAGTGATGATACCAGGCCTGCATTTCCAGTAGGTTTTTGGTCTAGTTGAGCTCCATTTGTTAAAAAACAAAAATTTCTCCAACTTGACAGAACCTCGATGCTACAAACCTAAGCGATGATAAGTTTCCATAAACGATAAGTTCCCTGAAAACTTCTTGTGACTCTGAACAGTACTCCTCTACAATCTGGACCTTGCTTCATCGAGTTATTCATTTAGACGAGGTTATATTCCAAACCTCTGTGGTTTCTTCTCTGTCAGGTTTCTGCAAAGTATTTTTCTCTGCCCCAGGTTTTATCCAGAACAGAGAGGCAGACTGCCGACAGACACTGAGAGGATGCTATTGCTTTGTGCGGTTGCTATTATGAGTGAGGGAGTGCTCTCTGTCTGCTGCTGCCAGTGACGTATGGATGGGACTTGACTGGGGACCCATCCTGAGCCGGAGACAAAGCAGCAGGGGCCTGGCACTGACTTTGCCATAAAAGAGGCCTCTGGGAGTGAAGGACAGGGGGTGGGAAGTGGTGAGCTGGGACTAGGCAGATGAGAAAAGACAGGTACAGAGCTCATCATCCTCCCAGGTGGGCACTTCGTGGGGAAGTCAGATGGGGAGGTGGTGCAGCTCTAATGGCCCTCCCATGTGGTTCAACAGATGCCTGCAACTTTCCTCTTCCTTCTCACTTGTCACTGTATCCTGGAGACAAAGACAACGGGGATGTTATATCCCCCTGCCTGCTTCTCCTTATCCACCCCTCCATCTCTTCTACTCTTCTACACCTCTTTAGCTGCTTTACTTGCTGCACAAACCCCTGTGAGATGCTACAGTCTTGCTAACAAACAGCTTAGCCACCCCACCCTCCTGTAGCTACCCCTGGCCTCCTGCCTGCTACACACAACAGCAGAAACAGCAGAGCCCACAGCAGGACAGGAGACAAATGCTGACTATAGCTTTTTACTGCAGATAGTCATTGGGTAACCAAGTGTTGTAATTATCTCTCTGTATTTCTTTTTAATTTATTGCCGATGATTAAATGATTTATCGGAGGAGCTCTCTATTTACAGTCCAGTTATTAGGGAGGTAAGAGTGCAACAGTTCATATTAAATGTTGCAGTCATACCAAAGACCAAAGGACACGCTGTCAGTAAGCACAAGCACGCTGCGCTCACACAGGTTCCACCCCTCCACTAAAAATAAAATCTGTAAATCACCATGTTTTGGTGACAGGAAAAATGTTGCTATTCCTGTAGCATGAAGCACCAGGGTACTGTATTCCATTACTGCTCAGTCAGCCAGTTGAGACACTTGAGGTACAGTAGCTGCTGTATCACTTCTCTCATCCTGTATTCTCTTGTCCTGTATTATTTAATTCATTTGCTCCTCAACCAGCTGGATCAGTCATATAACTGGGCTATACCTTTTTAATGTCTCTGATCTGGATAGAATGAACAGTAAGTCTGTTAAGTCATGACCAACCTGCCACCTCTGAGAGGACTGCAACCTGGTGCCTTACATGCTGTTGGGCCTTTGGCTAATCGCTGCCAGGTGCAGGCAAATTGAAAGAAGATGGGTTATCGGCCAAAACAGACCGTGTCAGTGTCCCCTCCCACATGGCAGAGAGGTATGTGGGTAGTGTGACCCGGCTGGCAGGTGCAATGCAGCATCTGCAGTTTAAAATGCACAGCAGACGTCTCAGTAACAGCATGTCACCATGTGCAATATGGGTCAAGTTCACAAGGTGGCACAACCACATACACTTTAGTCACACAGGTGATTATAAACTCACTTGTAACATACATTATATGTAAACAGTTTTTGTGCAAAAGTGCAAATTTTGCAAAGGTGTTGTGGCTAAGATCCCCAGTCTGTTAAACCTACTGTGGAAATAAATGAGTTCATTTCTGAAGAACAATAACGATGTCGTCATTGAGTCGCTGCATTAAAAGAGCATCTGATAATCTGTTTTTATTAAAGTAATTACAATCAAGCCACATTCTGAATATTAGCCCGCTCAGCCCCATTCTCTATAAGGAGGTCTGTGTGCTTGTATCTGTGTGATTGCATTCATGTTTGCTATGTTAGTGTCTGTGTTTCTTTATTTGAGTAAAGCTGAAAATTAAGCAGTTCCCAGGCAAGCGAAATCTTATTAGGCACGTGGAGAGGCTCTCTCCAGCAGGGTGAAGACGGTGAGACAAAAACAGGCAAATAACCTCAAGTCGACTTGTGTCCATCAACAGAAACACAAGCCACCGTTTGTAGTAAAACATTGTCTAAATTTGGAAAAGTATCTGCCCTGTTTGACAAAAACATCCTGCAATCAAAGTCAACTGAGCAGATTTGTCCTGATGAATAAATTAATGAATTGATTTATAATAAGAAAATATCAATGAGGATATTTTCCAATAATGGGGACATTTTGTGGTTAGCACTGTTGCTTTAGACCAAAGTCTTGTTTGTTGTCCTGAGTGGGATTTCTGGCTTTCTCCCAGAGGTGTTAGGGTCCCTGGGTCGTTGACCCAGTGTTTTGTGTTTTTGGTTCTTTGATTTTGTTATTTCATTATATTCTAGCTTTGCTTTATGGGTTTTAGGATCATTCTTAGTTTAGGTTCTCTGGGTGGGGTTGGTTAGAGTTTTAGTGTTCTGGTTTTCTGTCTGTGTTCCATAGTTGCTGTCTTCCCTGTCTGCTGTATCCCCACATCCAGTCAGTGTTTGTGTCTGCCCTGGTCCCACGTCTCTGTTCCCTCTGTAGTGCCTGCATGTGAGTCTGTGTTATGTGTTTCCTGTTTTACTTTGAAGGTCTCTGTCTTATCTCAGTGTGTTCAGTTTACGCTTCTTTGGTCTCGTCAGTTCTGATTTGTCCCAGCTGTGTTTCCCTCCTGTTACTCATTCCCTGATTGCTCCCTCTGTGTATTTAAGCCCTGTGTTTCTCTGTGTGGCGATCTACCGTTTACTTTGCTGTGTGTTTTGTCAATCCGCTGGTGTTAGTTTGTTTTTTTGAGTTTTTCCAGTTATGTTATGTTTGCGTTCAGCATTAAAGCTGTTTTGGTTTAAGTTCTGTCTCCGGAGTCTGCACCTTGGGTCCTATTCCTGCCTGCACACAGCCACACCTAACAAGAGGTTCGGTTAATTACCAGTTTTAAATAGACTGAAGGTGTGAGGTGCTACCTGTCTACCTGCCCCTCCTCTCACCCCTCGACAGCTGGGATACGCCGCAGCTCCTCCAAACCCTGAACTGGATAAGCCTTTAAAGCAAACCAGTGAATATTTTCTAATGTTTAAGTTGTAACGTATGTCATAAAATAGCAAATAAAAGCAAAATCAAAGACAAACATGAAATTAAATGGCACTATGTGATATGATTTCATGATATGATCTGAGGCTAACAAAGTGTGATGAGTCAGATTTCTAAAAACGAAAGATTGTGACAAAAAGCTGCTGAACTCTCTTCAAACACATAATATTTATTTTACTTCAATATTATATTGTTGTGATTTATGTTTGTGTGGGGTGTTCGATGGTTGTGGAGGCTGACCTACTACTTCATATTTGTGTCAACTGTGCTGGCCCGTCGGGACCACCTACATGTATAATCCTCCCATGCACTATAATACAATCTTCACCATTTCATGTACTGTAATAACCACAAACAGATATACAAGAGCTTCCTGTCTGCCTCCTTTATCAGACAGACTGTCACAGAAAACACCAGAATTGGGCCACAGGTCATTTTTCTGTGGCCTTGATCGGGGGTTGATGGGGCTGTGGTGGAATTATTATACTTCCCCATCGTGGCACCGACAGATAAACCCCTCACTGTTTGAAATTAATCCAACATACAGACTGAATGCTTGCTACCCGTTGCACCCTTGTTGAATGCCTCAACACAGAAAGAAATCCCAAAGATTTTAACTGTAACTAAAATAAAATGTTATGTGGTCATAAAAGCTCTGTGATTCAGTCAGAAAATAGTCTTTTTTAAACATTTTGCGTTGCTATTTCTTCACCTCTCTTAATCTTTTGAGCTGCAGTGAGACACATAGTCAACAGCCAAAAGTACTCCTGCAGGTCTAACTGTTCTTCGCACTGCATCGCTGTGCAGCTATTCTCTGAAAACCATTAAAAACACGCTGGAAGTCTTTTCTGTTTGTGAAATTTTAAAAGGCCAGGAAACCGATTGTACTGATGCCCTACAACTACAAGAATAAAAACACAAAACATATTCTAGCTCAGTAACAGTCGATAGCCTGGCTGGGTTTAGTCTCATCAACATTGATTGGATCCAGCTTTGGATACTCCGAGCTCTGTTGTTCTGTTCACATCAAAACTAAATATTTTGGAGATATTCAATGCATTCAAGTTAAAAGTCATGTCTCTACAGCAGTTCTACTGATACAATCTCTAGTAAGACACCATAGCCTATATTTATCTTATTCTTTCTAAATTAATATAGAGCTGGAAGTCTTACCTCATGAATTATTCTTTCATCTAAGATCTGCGGCATTCCTTCCCTGGAATGAGCCCTGACCCAGGGCCCCATGTCTGGCTCAGACCGCTGCACTGTTATTTCAATAAACCCAATAAGATTAAATTAATTGGCCTGCTTGTGAGGCAGCTGAGGCGTAAAATGTTTGCAGGTGCATGTGTGTGTCAGAGTTCAGCTCTATAATCAAAATGTGTGTGTGTGATATGTTTCACTGCTAAATATGTTTACAACACCGCAGGATTTACCCCCTGTCGTGTGCGGTGCGGGCGCTGACCTAAATGCCCCAGACTCTGCCCTGCCAGGTTTGAGAACCTGAGGATGGAGTCGGCGCGCTTGTGCCATCAGACCTGTGTGAGTGATGATGGCCTGACATCTCTGGCAGCCCTGTGACCACAAACCTTGTCTACAAATGGGTCTAATGTTGCGCCAAGTGAGCTATAATCTCCAGGCAACACAGCATTTAATTTTCCATTTTCAGCTTTCCTAGAAACCATCCCCTCCTTTACTTTCTAATCATCAGTTGGCAAGCTAAGTTATGGTAACCCACCAACCAGCCAACCTTTTTGCGTCCCAGTGGTGGGACAAAGTTGAGCCTTATCACCTAGGTAAGATCAACTGTCCACTTCTGACCCCAAAGTACTTACTCTCCTGTCACCTACCACAACAAGCCTTTGCACCACCCGGGTACGAAGCAGCCAATGTTTGAGCTAGACAAAGACAGACAATATACAGCCTTCAAAGTGTATCATTAGCACAAATTGCAGGATTTAATCTCATGGCTCGCATGATGGATGCAAACAATGAAGAATGAAACATTCATTGAGTCCTTCCCCATTTCTACAGGTGTATACTGACACACTCTGGCTAGCACAGGCGTGGCTTAAAGGTAAATCCTGATTAATGTGATCCTGATTATGTAATACAATTACAAGCTTTCATGAGAGGAAGTGCAATTATAATTACATAAATGATCATCATAGTAAAAGACACAAATACTTATTATTAGTGGGGGGGTTTTAAAACACTTTTCATTTTCAGCCAACAGTGAAGTTTGAATTTGCTGCTTCAATCAAAACTGTGCAAAACTACTAGATGATTTAAAGTAGTCACATCTCATATTCTTAGATATTGCATTATACTGTAAAACTGTGTAGGAATCAGTGAACCAATCGCAACAAATGTGTCCTTTTATATAACGATATTTTAGATTAGACCAGATTACACAACAATTCTCCTGAGCCTATGGAGATGGAACGAAAGGGTGTGATGGGGGAGGACGTTGGCATACCCTGCAGCTCGGTACTGCATGACTCACTGTTAAAGGAAAACAGACACTTCATGCAACTAAACCAGACACTCATTAACTAAACTCCCTGGGTGGCTGTTTACACAGCATTCTTTGTAGATCCAATTAATGTTTATCGGCCGAGGAGTGTTCTGGCTTCTTGATCCTCTCCGGGGCAGCATCGCTACACCTCCTCACCATTGTGAAATTTAGCCGTGACATGGTGGCCTAACCAGGATCACACCTTGGCAGTATGAGACCTGCCCAGCTTGCAGGAACCAGTGGGAGGAATAGCAATCGCTGGCAGAAATGAAAATGTTGCTATGGCTGGAACTATTTTGGTGATCATGGAGATTCACATGTTGACACGAGTGAGAGCCATGTGACAAACAAGCCGCAGGCCGTTCAGTTGGCACACACAACATCTTCCATGCATAAACATAAACTCGAGGGAACACAGTGCAGGAAAGCAGATCCGCAAACACGCTCGGAATGAGAAACAAGAAACGATCGTTTGATTAGGACATGATTAGAATTAAGCTCATCGTACTTCAGATGTAATTTACGCGCAGAGTCAACTTTGCAGTAAAGTGACAGTGTGAACTCTGTGCTCACTGACATCGATATCAGCCTGTCATTCAGAAGAGGTGAACCCTATGTCTCTCTAAATGACCGGCTTTTATTCAGGGGTCCGGTGTCATCAAGGAACAAAGCAGTGATGAGAAACTCTATCAGGGGCAAGGTTCATTAGAATAATAGGGTGGCACACTCCTTATTCCACATTCTGTGGAGGTGGCTGACCAGGTGCAATGCAGTGAAGCGTGTCAAGAAGTGCAAGAAATATAATCAAGGTCTTAATCTAACGTAGTCTGCTACTGTGTTTTTATACAAGCTTTTATAAAACTTTTATGCAGGCATTTCAGTGCTAAATTTAAACTGCAGATCTGCTATTCCAATTACACTATTTAATGTTACAACTTTATTCAGCTAATTCATGAGCCATGGGGTAAGAAATCTCTTAACATAGAGATGTGCACGTGCATGAAGCTCCCAGTATAAGGCAAACATTGAGCTTCAGTAACGGGATGAATGTCCATATGTAAGTCATATATGTCCAAGTACATGCATGAGTCACTGTGAGATATAAAAAGCATTCTTAAATGATCAAGTGGACTTGAGCAGTGAGTCATAATATACGAAAGCTGCAAACTTGAAAAGACACTGCCTGCTCCAGTCTCAGCAAGCATCTGTTGAGAGCAGCTGCTTGCGTCCGTATTTTGCAATGACGCAAATGCTTCGCATCGATAGCCTAACTTAGAAAACCAGAAAAATCTTTTGAACTGACACCCTAACCATCCATGGCAGCTTCAAATGATGCCTCAGCTACCACTCTATCAAATATCTCACTGATGATCAAAGATTTTTCAGCCTTCTTATGTTGGGCATCTTTTAGCTCAACAACCTGTGGGGAGTTCTATTGCTAATTAATAAGGATATCTGTTTGAGGGCCTTTTTTAAGTGTTGGGATCAAAGAATAAGAGGAGCCATGATAGGATTAAACAAGGATGCGTTTAGCTGACCCATTCTGCAGTATGCAGTAATCCACATGGAAGACACAAACCGAGCTTGGCTTGGTTGTGCTGTTTTAAGTGACGATGGGCTTTCTTATTGCTGTGATTTGGCCCTCTCCACAGGTCATTAAATTCCCACTCTCTCAAACCCAACACACACACATGCAATATCAATCTGGTGTCCCCAATTCCCCAAATTCATATGTTCTCTCGTTTGTTTCTCCACCTTGCTCATCTATTTTCTTTATCAAAATATCCCTGCTTTACTTAAAAATAGTCTGAATGACGCTGAACCCAGGATGCTTTACAGAAAGACAACAGTGAGCATGATCTTTGTTGCATTAAAGGATGCAGTAATTTCTCCTCCACTGGTCTTTGTCCACTATTGGCAAAGAGGTCCAAACTGTATTAAAAGTTTAATCAACAGTAACTATAAAAGTGTCCGATAGGAGCTCAGCGAGGGAGGTCTCAGGTGCTTTGAAACACACTAATCCCATCATGCAGAAGGGAGGGGGTGGGCGAATCAGTCCACCCCTGCATGAATGTGTCCTTGCAGGGCACAGTTTAAAGCTGTGGAACCTTCCAGGAAGAAGAGATGATGGGGTTAACACAGGTGTCTGCGCGGAAAGCTTCAGATATGGGACGCGTGTAACGTCATAGCTATTCGCCATCGAGTAGTTTTGCTCTTCCCAGCAAATGGGAATAGAGCACATCTCTCAGATGCTTCCATGGTGCAGGCCAAGAACTTTACAAGGGAGAGCATGTTCCCCAATAAATCACTTCTGCTGAGAGCACACAATCACCCAAATAACATTTATTTAATGGCCTGCAGATGAACTCGGGGTGTTTGGTTACTTGGAGGCCTTCCGTCACCCCACAAAACCTTGGCAACAACACTAACTTATGTAATACATTAAGCTTTCATGATGGCACAATTAAAAGAAAAAACCCCTCTCAAGATTTAGTATACAGTTGAAATAATAAAGCACAGTGGTAAGACGAATTGCTGTTTCCATACCTTGATCAGAAGGGGAAATGTGCATTTTCTCTCCTTTAAAAGCTTATCCAGCTTATTTTTGGGGCCGTTTCTGTTCAAAGAAAAAAAAGATAATAGTATAACAACATAAACCTGCTGCTTTATCAACTGCAGATTAAACTACTCTTCAGTTATGCCAACGCATATTGATTCATCTTTCAGAAGCATAAGTCTTGCACTAATTATTGTCATCCTTGTTGCCAACATTACATCTGCATGCGGTTTCAGACTGAAACCACATGCAGATGTAATGTTTGCATACTGTGAAGTTTGTTTTTTCTTACAGCAGACACAGACGCGGACTCTTCCTCAGCAGCTTACTGCGTACACTACACTGACACCTTCTGGACACAAGTTTGTCTTTTATTAAACACATTCAACTCTTCATCCAGTCCATTCATAAAACTGAAAGTGTCACTAGGATTAAATAGCTTTATCGGTAAACAGGGAATGTAAAGAAGAGACTCTAAATCCCATTACGAACTAAAAACGTCTACGTTAACTCTTCATGGGCATTTATTTACTTCTTTATATATTTCACTAAATGCAGAGTGCACAGCATTACATACCACAAACTTCTAAAAGAGGACCACACAAACCTTTTCTCCGAAGACTTGTTCGGCGCGCTCATGTTGACGTGATCAGCAAGGTGGTGTTGATGAAGCGGTTATGCGCGGCATGCCCGCTAGTCAGGTTTTTAGGCGGTAATAACAAACGGCTGGCAGCCTTCGTGCTGTCGTAGTTACCACCACCGGCTTATCCCAAACACAATGGCCGTTGTACACCAAGTGCTCACTGACAAGTGTTGTTCTCCCTTTTTTCTGACGTAGGCGCTTAGTTGCACGAGTGTGCCCGTGTGAGAGAGCACGAGACAAAGGGAGAAGAGGACACCCGCTGAGCTACACGTTTCCCACATATTGCAGCACTCAGTGACCACACCGGCAACAGAGACGTAGCACGGCGTAAAGGAGGGCCCGCATACTTTCATATTTCTACAAAGATACAAATTCTTTCTAAAAAGATTCCAAATTTCAAAAGAAACTAGTGCTGCTAATGTTAACCTGGTTACCATGTTTCGTTTTAGCCCTTTGAATAAAATATTAAAATATTAAGTAATGTGATAAATAAATAGAAAGAATAATGCAGAATTTGTCTCTGTAGTTCAGAATAACTCTCTTCATTCAAAGTCCAAACAGAGCACTTCTAATAAGCAAGCAGGCGCTAGCATAAGCCCACACCTGCCGCCCAGTACAAACATGCAGACACCCAGTCTACTGAAGACTGGTGGCAAAATCGAGCATTCTTATTTGCTAGCAATGCCATGTTTTCTTGAAATATATTTAATTAAAAACAATTTTTGAAATTACTTCTTACGGGCATACAGGGAGTGCAGAATTATTAGGCAAGTTGTATTTTTGAGGAATAATTTTATTATTGAACAACAACCATGTTCTCAATGAACCCAAAAAACTCATTAATATCAAAGCTGAATGTTTTTGGAAGTAGTTTTTAGTTTGAGCTATTTTAGGGGGATATCTGTGTGTGCAGGTGACTATTACTGTGCATAATTATTAGGCAACTTAACAAAAAACAAATATATACCCATTTCAATTATTTGTTTTTACCAGTGAAACCAATATAACATCTCCACATTCACAAATAAACATTTCTGACATTCAAAAACAAAACAAAAACAAATCAGCGACCAATATAGCCACCTTTCTTTGCAAGGACGCTCAAAAGCCTGCCATCCATGGATTCTGTCAGAGTTTTGATCTGTTCACCATCAACATTGCGTGCAGCAGCAACCACAGCCTCCCAGACACTGTTCAGAGAGGTGTACTGTTTTCCCTCCTTGTAAATCTCACATTTGATGATGGACCACAGGTTCTCAATGGGGTTCAGATCAGGTGAACAAGGAGGCCATGTCATTAGTTTTTCTTCTTTTATACCCTTTCTTGCCAGCCACGCTGTGGAGTACTTGGACGCGTGTGATGGAGCATTGTCCTGCATGAAAATCATGTTTTTCTTGAAGGATGCAGACTTCTTCCTGTACCACTGCTTGAAGAAGGTGTCTTCCAGAAACTGGCAGTAGGACTGGGAGTTGAGCTTGACTCCATCCTCAACCCGAAAAGGCCCCACAAGCTCATCTTTGATGATACCAGCCCAAACCAGTACTCCACCTCCACCTTGCTGCCGTCTGAGTCGGACTGGAGCTCTCTGCCCTTTACCAATCCAGCCACGGGCCCATCCTGTTAGGTGTGGCTGTGTGCAAACAGGAATAGGACCCAAGGTGCAGACTCCGGAGACAGAACTTAAACCAAAACAGCTTTAATACTGAACGCAAACATAACTGGAAAAACTCAAAAATAAACTAACACCGGCGGATTGACAAAACACACAGCAAAGTAAACGGTAGATCACGACACAGACACAAAGAAACACGGGGCTTAAATACACAGAGGGAGCAATCAGGGAATGGGTAACAGGAGGGAAACACAGCTGGGGCAAATCAGGCCTAACGAGACAAGGGAAAGCAAAACCAGACACATTAACATCAGACATGGACTTTCAAAGTAAAACAGGAAACATAACACAGACTCACAGGCAGGCACTATAACAAAGGGAACAGAGACGTGGGACCAGGGCAGACAAACACTGACTGAACACGGGGAAATAGGAACTAAGGATACACAGAGACGCGAACTAGACAAGGGGATACAGGTGATAGGGGAGACAGAGCAACTAAAGAAGACAGAGACATAAACCATAAGACAGAACTCAAAGAAGCCAAAGACTAGAAAGTATAAATAATATAATAAACTCAAAAACCCTGGGTCAACGACCCAGGCATCCTAACACATCCATCTGGCCCATCAAGACTCACTCTCATTTCATCAGTCCATAAAACCTTAGAAAAACCAGTCTTGAGATATTTCTTGGCCCAGTCTTGACGTTTCAGCTTGTGTGTCTTGTTCAGTGGTGGTCGTCTTTCAGCCTTTCTTACCTTGGCCATGTCTCTGAGTATTGCACACCTTGTGCTTTTGGGCACTCCAGTGATGTTGCAGCTCTGAAATATGGCCAAACTGGTGGCAAGTGGCATCTTGGCAGCTGCACGCTTGACTTTTCTCAGTTCATGGGCAGTTATTTTGCGCCTTGGTTTTTCCACACGCCGTGGCGACCCTGTTGACTATTTTGAATGAAACGCTTGATTGTTCGATGATCACGCTTCAGAAGCTTTGCAATTTTGAGACTGCTGCATCCCTCTGCAAGATATCTCACTATTTTTGACTTTTCTGAGCCTGTCAAGTCCTTCTTTTGACCCATTTTGCCAAAGGAAAGGACGTTGCCTAATAATTATGCACACCTGATATAGGGTGTTGATGTCATTAGACCACACCCCTTCTCATTACAGAGATGCACATCACCTAATATGCTTAGTGGGTAGTAGGCTTTCGAGCCTATACAGCTTGGAGTAAGACAACATGCATGAAGAGGATGATGTGGACAAAATACTCATTTGCCTAATAATTCTGCACTCCCTGTATATTGCCTTATCTTTTATTCTCTTGTGTTGTTTATTAATGGAAATCACAGGCTCTAAATATAAATTGTCTTAATTTAAGGAAATGTTTGTCCAGCGGGGGAGCGGTGACCTTAACGGCCACCTCCACAACCACCACTACCACTGGCTACCTAACACTGGGGCTTTGTAAAAAGACCCACTGGGTCAGAAAGTGTTCAAGCTTGTTTTTACAAGCTGACTGTGGATTTGTATAACTGCACAAACATTACATGTTTTTGTGCTAAAGAACGCAAATATTTCTGTTCTCTGTCATGAGCAAGATGGGGAACCAAATCAGTGCCATTCTTGCAGAAGTTGTTTGTGCAAACTTCCAAACAGTTTCAAATGCAATGTGGTCTAAAGCACTTATTTCAGCTACAAACTGAGGCAGCTCATTTGAAAGCTGTTCTGCTGTTTCTGCTACTAAATGAGAACAAAGAAGTCTGTGTTTCTCTTGGGAAAAGAACCGTGCAATATAATTTTTGCCTTTTCGTTTCATTTTTAGATCGTGAACAGAAAGCTAATTTGACTGCATGCAGATGTACATAAATGTTCTTGGCTTGACAGAATGTGAATAGTATTTTCACACATCTTAAAATGACTTGGGAAAGAGAACCAAAGGACAACTTTTTTTAAAATAAAGTGGTTTATTTAGAATAATCAAGGCAGCGACATAGCACCAATCAGATGGAAATATTCAGACATCACTTTAGTTCTGCACAGAGTGGTTTTCTTTCACGTGTGACCAGCTTATTCTTCTGTTATTATATGCAGCAATTACCGAAGCACCATTTAAATATTTACATGGAAGCAAAATCCCTTTCTTTTATCATGTGTATACTGCAGCAGGGATTATTGTCTCTCATATAGTATGTTAATGAATAACTGTTCTGAACTGGTACATATTTACTGCATAAGTCGTCAAAGAAGTGTAAATGAAATCAGTCTTTTCAAAACGAGTCACTTTCCTTCAGTAGGTTAATTTAAGTTTTCTTTTTCACAGGGGGAGCATCTCGAATAGGCCTCTTAAATAAACAGTTTTGTCTTTCTTTATTTTGCTTTCCAAGTCACAGTCAGCATCTGTTAGCTTGTACATACCTGCAGCTGTTCTGAATTTACTGATCCACATACTCACATGGTATTATTTTTTAATTAAGAGTTATTAGCGCATAATATAAAACATCTGGATTTTCTTAGCTGACTCACGGCTACACCTGGATTTTTTTCCCTCTTGTCCATAAAACATTCCAGATTTCAGAAGAGGAATTTAGAGCTAAGAATGAAGCCCACATGGTCTTGATTTTTTCTGCTGACCAGTCTTAAGAATAGAGAGCATGGCAGTGGATGAAAATAGGAACAAATTATAGAGAGGGGGGAGGGGGCTGCAAAAATCGGGGTTGCTCAGACAATTTTGCTAATCAGCTTCAGTTTGCACCTTGCGCTACCTTCACCAAAAGCCTCTCCTCCTCCCTTTTTGCTGACATCAAACAGAGGGACAAAAGTGCTTTTTTTCTTTGGATGCATGCTGAGAGTGTGAGAAACTCGTCTCCCTGTGGACACGTGACTGACGAGAGGCATTGCGCAGAGGAGGTAGCAGCTGGAGGCGTAGTTTAAAAAAAGGTCAGATCTGATCCCGGTTTAGCTGCGAGCGGATCAAACAGGACTGGACTGATGTCTGAGGTTGTGCTATGCTCGAAGCTGAGGCTGAGTTCAAGTCGACCTGAGCAGGTATGAGAAAAAAAAATGGGTCTGTTTACAGGAAAATGCAGATGAGGATGATTTTATTTTTATGTGAGTGGCTGAGAACATACTTCACCCCAGGTGCTTGTGGTGATGCTTTTCATAGCCCACTGCACTGTTAGAGCTGGTACCTATCAAATAAAAAAGCCACAATGATGTCAGACATATTAGCTTTACTTAATATTCAGTTTGAAGCTTTTATTCACTTGAGCTTCTTACCTAAGTAGTCCTTGTAGTCCTTAAAGTATTTGTGTCTCAAGCTACGTCCATCTGTAATTAAAATCACCGTTATATGCACAAACTGAATGAATGGATAAAGTTCCCTCTGTCAAATACTTGGTTTAATATTTCTGCCAACAGCTTCAATCACACGTTATCAGTTCATCTCGTGGCCGTCTATTCATTTGCAAGGTCACTCCAGCATGTTTATTTCAAGATCTATTTCAAAGGAGAAACCTGGCATCTAACAGCGTGCCATTTGCCAAGATAGAGACACCAGAGCAGAATGCTTGGCACAGCCTGGCATTCTCATCCTGCCCTGTGGCGCTTCAGAGCACAAAGCTTTGAGAGCAGCTCTATCAGACGGTTGTTGTGAAAGTGACATATAGATAGGAGAGAATGTGTGTTAAATTCTACATTTAAAGCCACATCACAATCATGTGAGCGATCACTAAAACATTTAAGTCAAGGGAAATAAAATAATACCAGAGTTGCCGCGCTGCTTGATGCACTGTCCCCTGTTAGGGATGCCAGAGGCTGGGTTTCCTGGATTGATGATGTGGCACTCGTAGCCCGTAGGACAGTGCAGAGGCTCATCTCCATCCTCAGTAGTACTGCAGGCCTCAGCTAGTGGGCAAAAAAATACAAAAACCAACACACTCTGTACACTCTGTATCCAAGGAAACGACAATAAGAAGAGCAAAAGTCATTTTGTGGCACTATATTCTGGCTTTCCTTCAAATAATTAAAAAACAATATTTCCCACAGGAAATGCCAGCATACAAATATAAACTCAGAAAAAAACTCAAAGTTTTAGAGTTGTTTTTTTTAAAGGAAAATGAGCAGCAAGTCTGCCCTCCTGTTAATATTTGTGGAGCGTTGTATTTGAGACTGGTGGGACTATTACAGTGAAGATGTCTTTACAGTTTGTGATTATTATTGTCACACAGGAAGGGAGGAAAGTGACTTCTGATTAAATATCACTGCACAATATTGCACTGAAAACTCAAAAATGTTCTGCAGATGGATTTTCTGGACTCACATGTGTGTTACCCTTAACTGTTCAGGTGTGTGCCCTCACCTTGCAAAACCTCCTCAGGACCGTCTAGCAGCCAACCGTTACCCCCCAACCATCGAGGCTTGGGCTGCACCAGCCAGTCCAGAACTGCTCAAAACACACACATCCTTAGCTACTGCAATACTCAACAACAATACGAGGAAAAATATAACTTCCTGCATTTCTGTGAACATCAAAATATTGCCAACCAATAATCACTTTAATATAATTTGAAGCCCTATTTTAATTCCAGTCTGCTGGTTCTGCTGACCTGGTGGTGGCTGCACAGACTCCAGGCAGGCATAGATGCAGCCATTGTAGCAGCAGCGTTTGTGGCGCTCGCATTCTGAGTCTGAGCGGCAGCCCGGGACCTCGCAGGCTCGCTCTGGTAACATCTGGGGCGGCGGTGGACACCGGTCATTCTTTTGGTGCTGTGTGGACTGGGGATGATTGAGATACTCGTAATCCTGAAAGAGAGAAAGAAAGACAGATAAATGTCTGAAATATACCATGGATGGGGTCTGTTACTTTGATGCACGATACCCTCTCTTCTTTATTTAAAGTACTGGAACATATTACCCTGGAGGCCAATGTGAGGGCAACACACACAAAAAGAAATAGAGATACCGACTTCAGAATTAGTAGATATTGAGATAGATAGATATATGCTTTTTATTTTTTTAATAACACGGTTAAAAGACAACAGATCATAAAAATGCAGCTCTGGAGTCTGGAGTCACATTAACTTTGCAGGTGTCGCTGTAAACAAAACCATAATAAGTACATTATGGATGTCTCTGTAGGATTTCACATGCTGTTATATAAATGAATTTCAAAATAAAGTAAGTAAAGCTAATCACTGGCCTCCTAATACAAGTTTACTTTGATCAGTTAGTAAAGTTGAAGCACAGTAAGATAAGATAAGATAACCTTAGTCCCACGTGTGGGAAATTTATTTTGTTACAGCAGTGCAGTGCAAAGTTGCATTGAAGAATTAGAGAAAAAACACTGGAATAATATATCTATGAGATACTGTACACAATAGAATAGAATAAAATAAAAATAAAATACTATATACAATCGAATAAAATAGAATACAAATGCTATATACAAGTATAATACAACAATGCCAGAAAAGAGTATTGCGTTTAGTGTTATTGCTATTGCACATGTGTGGACGTGTGTGTTTGATCAGTTGAAGTAAAAGCTTAGTTTCACTGTAGACAGGAAGTATTTTCAGAATAGGTGCTGGCTGTGCTGCATGTATGTAGATTAGACTGAGACAGTTTCATTCAGTGTAATAATATCTGTGACCACATTGCAACCAGCAGAGGGCGACAATACACCTGAGGGAGCACATCCAGCACGCACTTAGCTGAACTGTGCACAGGAGCGGTGAAGGTTTGATTTCTGCATGCATGCCTGCCTACCAATACCTTAACCTGGATTGGTCAGGTGTTTCAGTGTGGGACCGAACACTTACTTCCCTGGTGAATGAGAGGGAGAAAGTAGGCCACTATGAAGCTGAGCAAAGATCCACTTCACACACAGTTCTGGCAAGAACAAGTGGAGGGAAGTGTTTTGTTTTTTTATTATATTTTTTTGTTCACTGCTGGTATTGAATATCTGATGTTGTGCACCACAGAATAAGTGACCATTCATTGTTCTGGGGGTTTGTGCACATGGAAATTATTATAGCAAAATCCCAAGAAGCACAGCTGCCATCAACTAAACACCAACTCTCATATTTTCTCACGAACTGTATTTACTTTTCTGGATGAAGCGTCAGTGTTTTCTCTCCTTTTAACTGTATCAAAATGAACAGTTTGGTTTAACCTCGGATCCTCCAGAGCGGAGGAACATATTTGGGGAATATTTTATTAATTGGCTAGAGTTTATTTTCTAAACTGGTCAAGGTAGTGCATCTCTGTCAAACTGTTTGTCATGATGTTGAAAGCACACGGTGCAAGAAACAAGTGAAACTGCAGCATCGTTTCTGAATGGGCCAGAGTGCAGATGAAAGCGAGAAAGAGGAATTTGTTTTTGTTTCTTCTTACACTAGATTTGTAATTAGATAATTGGCTTCTGGGTGGCACACGATCATTAAAACTGTGCTGTTTATTTGGCAGGCTTGCAGGCTGTTCCTCCGAACCAACCAGTGAAACACAAAAGACAAATGTTTGGCACTCATGGTGGCACCACAAACACTTTAAAAATGAATTCGTTTCTTCTGGCAGCTGGGAGCTCGGTGGGTGTTTGGTGTATGGGGTGAGGTCGTTGAGATGGAGAGAACGTTGTGTTCTTCGGTTAATTTGAAATTTCGATTATTTTACCGAGTTGAAATGAGATTCCTCTTTTGCCTGATACTTTGGGCCTGAAATTTGTTTCTCATCAGTCGTTTTGACACATGGACAGAAACAGGAAATAACTGGATACCTTAGTAAAGCTTTTCATCTCCAAAGAACAAGAATATTGTTTGTCAGTTTGCTGCGGGTGTTGTCTCTGATGTTAGTCGGTGGTCAGTGATTATTTTATTGCTTTTCTAGTTAAATTCCACTCTAATTTTTATGTGTATGCTGGCCTCATACAGACAGGAGTCTACTGGAGCTCCGTACTCATTCACAGCATCTCTTCTGTGAATGACTGGATAGTTTGCTCAGACTGGATAATTACATAATGATTATTACACTATCTGAACTTATCTTATATCCGATCTGTTCCCAGTGTATCCTGCAAACCTCTCCTACAAAAAGCTCAAGCGTGCCCTTCCTGTTTATTCAACTGCATGCTTTTGTGTGTGTGTAGTTTGAACTTGCTCTTAATTATACCATACAGGCAAAAGTGCACACTGCAGGAGCCATTCACTGATTTATTACAGCTCCCCGAGAACGCTACCATCACCCATGCTGGTTCGGACTGTGCTTTGGTTAAATATCTGTTACTCTTCTTTTACTTTAACCACTTTGTTCTCAGTTGTCATCTCATGATTTTTCCACTGCTGTACGCCAGAAGGGCTGTCATGCTCTGTTTCTTGAAGTCTATCATAAAATCTCACACACATCTCTCAGATGTTCCACAGTGTTTATTTACACTCCTGTCTGCTGCTTCTCCCCAATAAAGAAACTGCCAGCAGGCTTGTGTGTGATGTTCATGAATATCTGTGGGAATATTTTCCCCTCCATCTATCTATCTGTCACTGTCTGTACTCCATCTCGCTCACTCTTTGATGCTTTCATTTTCTTTCTTCCCCTGCTGTTGGTGTCGAAAAGCAACACGACGGTAGCTTTAAAGTCTGATCTCAGTTGCTGATTCTTTCACTCGTTCCAATTTCTCACAGAGAGGTGATGAGGAGAAGCCACCACGCCTGGCTCCCTTGGTAGGACCTGGGACCATTTCGTGGCCTTTCCGTTTTTTAATTCCACGCCATTTCCACTGTGTTTAATGGAGTATAGCCAAATTTTCAAACATGTATTTTTTTCCCATTTTATTTTAAAATTTCAGTCTGAGTTTTTTAAATGAGCTTAAATGGCTGAATAAAAGGCATACATCCACTATCGAACCTCGTGGCCGATTTGTGCCCCATTGAAACCCATTATAAACGCTATTTTTCACGCCAGAAAAATTACGGTCAAAGGGATCGTCAGGTTTCCAGCTTAGGTTTCGTTTTGGACTACAGGCCTTAAGGGTGCATTAATTTTTTTTAATCAACAGGAAATGACGTATTTGTTTTCACGTGGTAGCGGAAGTGTGTGCTGCAGACACGGGAACCGAACCATATGCTCCGGCGCTGCGCGAAACACACCCGCGGCAGAGGCACTCCTCCCCGGGGGAGCAGGAGCAGCAGCGCCGCCTGGGGACATTTTTGGCTTCTGCAAAAAAAATTAAAACCGGATCGAAATTAATGTTCGTGCCAATCTTTTGTCCATCTAAAGGCCTAATTATAATAACAATAAAATATTACTTCAAATGTTTTTTTTGGAAAATATTTTATGTTTTATGTTTTATGTTTTTGGGGCAAAAAAAGCAGTGCGCTCATGTGACGAAACCGGGATATAAAGGGTTAAAATCCGCGAAATGTAATTAAAACTTGACATGAATATTTCAAGGAGAAGTAGGTCTAAAAGATTGGCTAATTTAAAGTGGAATAAAATATTAATATATAAATTTTTTATAGCACTTTTTGGGCGTGGTCGATAGTGTGCATTTTATGAAATGCGCTCCTGGAAAAAAAATAAAAGGCGATCGAAATGACTGTTGGTGCCAATCTTTAGTCCATCTAAAGGCCTAATTATAATAACAAACAAATATTACTTCAAATGTTTTTTTTGGAAAATATTTAGTTTTTTTGTTTTTTGGGGCTAAAAAAACAGGGCGCTCATGTAATAAAACTGGGATTTAAAGGGTTAAAACAATGAAAATATAATTAAAACTTGACATGGATATTTTAAGCAGAAGTAGTTTTAAAAGATTGACTAATTTAAAGTAGAAAAAAATATTGATATATAACATTTTTAGAGCACTTTTGGGGCGGGACCATTTTTTGGTCCCGAGGTTCACGAAAGGATGGGATTTTGAGGTCCTAAACTGAACTGAAATCTGACCATTTGAAGTAAGGACAAAACAAAATCGGAGACAGATACTAACATTTTCTGCTTCGTCTGTGCAAGGATGCAAGTGCACGAGCACACACATGCACAGAAACTTGGATCTACAAACAAACCAAAGAATATATATAGGCTGCTGGTGCAGCCTAGATCTCTCGGTTGAAATCTAGAGGTGATCGAGCGTTTGCTCTGGCTGCACCAGAGTTGTGCAACCTTCCGATTAGCATCCGGGCGTCTGACTCTATTCAATCTTTTAAATCACGGCTTAAAACGTATTTGTTTAATCTTGCTTTTTCTACCGGCTAAATGCTGGCCTTGTTTGCAGAGATTTATTTATTCTTTTAATTTTCCTATCATGCTTTTATTTCCGCTGTGTGTGTCTTGTCGCCATTGTGTTTTGATGGCATAGTTATATTGTGCTATAGTTATATTTTTTCTATTGGTGGCTTTTCCTGTGAACATAATTTTACACTTCTATTTTTTTATGACTCTGTTTATACTTGTGTTAATTTGTTTTATGTTAAGCGCTTTGGCATGTCGTTGGTTTTTAAATGTGCTCTATAAATAAAGATTGTTGTATATATTTCCATGGTGTACACACAGGTAAACGTGTTCGGTCTTTTGGTTAGGTTTCAAGGTTTCATTTTAAATCTGGAAGATCTTCAGCTTTTACTAAATGAAGAAACTCACAGCACACATCTGGTTAGATTTTGTGTTGTGAGACCCAATTTCCTGCTTCTAGAGCAGCTGTCAGTTTGACAGAAAGACAGAAGAGCAAACGCAGCAGGCTAAGTTGTGAGGAAAACAGACAAACTGTAAATCAGTAAGACATGAGAGCTTTAATGAATGATGGGAAATCATGTTGACAGACATCATGTTGGTTTACACAACGTTCTTTCAACAGAAGGAATGTTTGGGATGATTTGGACGGGAGTTTATATTTGAGGTTTGTGGTACTGAGCAATAATCTGCTCCAGTGTTATGTCCAGTAATGTGCTGCTGACCACCAGACTCAGATCTAACTGGAATTAATCCTGCTTTGAGCTGCAGAGTTAAATAGCTGACAGGTCATGTCTCAGAAAAGAAAACAAATATATTCATTAGAATATATTAATAATAACAGAAAAATTATCCCAAATTGTAGATTCTAAGCGAGAATAGTGTTACACTACTATGATATAACTGATGGTTTATAGCTAATGACCAATGGCTGCAGTAGTTTCCTTCATATTGACACTCTGTCCTCTCAGAGCTCTGAGCCTCCACAAAGCAAATCTACATGTTTAAAGTCACCATATTTAAAACTTCACAGCTACAAACGTGGCCTGGTCTTTCTACAGTCAGCGCCTTCCATGCATTTATAAATCCCAGGCTTACAGACTTTTCCCCTTTTACCTAATAATAAACAATAATAATATTACACTTCATTTACAAGCACCTTTCAAAACACTCAGGGGCCCTGTACAGTAAATGAACAAAAACCAAGTAAAAGAGCACTAAAAATAAAGAAGTTAGAAGTAGACAGTGCACATGTGATCACAGGGGGAAAGTAGTTTTAAACAGATGAGTTTTGAGCTTAGAGCAATTGCATACAGCTGGAAACAATATTCCTTGCATTAAAGTGTTCAAACTTTAGCTCTGAAACTGTTTGCATTACAAGACAAGCCATCACCACCAGTCTGCAACATTTACGCCACAAATGTCCACAAATCTCTCAAAGATCAGGCAGCAGTTGCATGCTTATCCTTCAAACACATGACCAGACAAACGCCAGGAAGCCCAAGTGTTTCACGTTCTGCTTAATAGCAGATACTGTCAGAAGGGCCCACATCACTTCACTTAGATGAAACTAAAGATTTATAATGCTACTGTGAGACACTGCTTTGCACACGGGCATGCCCAGGCAGATGTCTGAGCCAGACTGTGTTATGGCTATATGAGACTAAACAATCTGGTTGAGTGGTGGGTGTGTGCAAAGCAAATCTGGAATCTGAAAATCTGGGCAATGATTTGGTAAGAGGGGGAAACTTATAGATCCAAAACTTTCAAACTGAGGCGCTGCTGAGGTATTTATCTCAGACATAAGAGTGGGTCCATTTCCTTTTTGTTCCTTTTAAGCGCTTAAACAGAACAGGCAATCTCCAGCCTGATTAGACAGGTGCTGAAAACTGGCCTAATTCTATTAGCATCTCTATCACTCTGACCATTGCAGCCTTTAGGCCCATTTCTTACCTAAATACCCTGATTACATGTAAATCATTCTTAGACCGGCATGTTTCTATTGAAGCGCAGAGATGGAACATGGAAAGACTGTCATGCAAACACCTTTCTTTCAAAAGATTTACAAGTATACTAAATGATAAGATAAGATAAGATAAGATAAGATAAGATAAGATAAGATAAGATAAGATAAGATAGAACTTTATTAATCCCTCGGGTGGGTTCCTCTGGGAAATTCGACTTCCAAAAAAAAAGCACAGCAACGACCGAAGTTACAGTTACAGAATTGTTATATATATATATATATATATATATATATATACACACACACACACACACACACACACACACACACACACACACACACACACACACATATATATAAATACAGAGACAAATATAAATAAAATATACAAAGGGGATAAATAGAATAAATAGGAATAAAAAATAAAAATACAAGTGATCAACTCTTGGTGTACACAGTGCATGTAGCACTTCTCTTAAATCCAAGTGATACTTTGGTTTTGGGAAAATGTCAGCGTGTTCTATCCATTACTGACCAAAATACATTCTTTAAGGTTAAAACAAACATCTGCCAAAATCTGACCTCCTCTCCTGTATTAATATGCGAACCTACTTGCATGTAAAAATTTTGGTTAATCTAAACGGATCGTGTATTCATATTGTTATGGTTTAAAGCTTATTATACAATCTCAAGAAAAGGCTTCAAAAGGCAAAACTGAGCATGTTGGTGGTCTTGTGTTGATTTCAAATTTACCAATTTTCCTTTCGAGACAAAATATCCTTCTGTGGAGTGTGTATGTTAAATACTGCGTGACTATAATTTGTCTTTCTGTATGGCCTTGGCATTATGAATGAGGCTGAGTGTGTGTATGTGGGAGATTTAAAAAAAAGAAAGATTGCAAGATACCGAGATGAAAAGGTTCAAGGAGTAAAAGGCAAACTCTGTCTATAGAGCTGTCTCAGCATGTTCCAATTACTGCAGCTTTGAGGCAGAGTCCAGACGGACGGTTCTTTTGGCCCATCCTGAGAGCAGGAGGAGACCAGAGAAAGATATTTGAGGGAAAACGGAGGGTGGTGTACTGAGAGAAGCACACGGTCAGCGGGGAAGAGAAATCGGGTCAGAACGAGGGTGGAATGGTAACAGTTACATACAGTATTAGAGAAAGGCTGAAAATGAGAGACAGAGGCCACAAACAAGTCAGAAGGTGAGAACACTGAAGCATGAAAGGTTACAGAGAGGAAAGGCAGCACGCTACAGTGAGCCCTTGTTAGAGATGATCAATCAGCTACACTGAGCTGAGTTAACAAGCGGGGGCCTGGCCTGCAAATTCAGTTCCTGCCCTAATAATCCACTACACACACACACACACACACACACACACACACACACACACACACACACACACACACACACACACACCAACTAATGCTGAACATCCCATATACCCCCCACTGCTCCTATAGAATTATTACTTATTCCAACCTGTTGCACACTCTCTGTTACTCTTCAAAACTCGCCTGTCTGAGTGGATTTTTCATGCATCTATAAATCAAAGCACATCTGCTCTCAAACCGTTTTTTCGCAACGGTGAAAGAAATGTTAAAGTTCTCTCAAGCAAAACACCGACTCTTCTCCAGACTGAACTACGTACTTACTTTGTTACATTTTTGTTGATCTGATTTTTAGCATTTTTTTAAATGTATTTGTTTCAATGTTTCATCTGAAAACTAACAAGCATGCCTATCTCATACAGTTTCCGTTAAAAGCTACAATATTTCCCGATGATAATAAGTGATCATATAAAAAAAGCTAGCATCGTGTGGATTGGGCCTATTTAATCAAAATCATGGTCATTACCTAGCCACAGTTAGCATAGCTGGGACATGTGGGGTGCCACAAATCTAATTTCACGCTCCTGGGTTTGGAAAAGTCCTGAATTAACTTTCAGAGCTGCAATTTGTTGTTTTTCCTCCACGACTTTGGAATTGATATAAAACAAGATATAATATATAACTTTATTTACCAATTTAATCTGATTTAAAATATCCAGCTGGTGATTGTAGAGTAAAAATATCTATTTCTTCCTTTGAGTATAAAACCTGAGTAAATGCACTTTTTCTGTAAATGTGTTTTGTACTATGCCACAACACTATCGGTCATTTTAATCACAGCCCTCAGGCCTACTCGAACACCTCTCACCTCAGACACAAAACTGCCCTGACAGCTCAAAGTGCCTCCCTGTAACCGAGCAGACATTGTACTGCAGTGCTGTGAGCTTTCACCGACTTCCACTTTAAAAGATTCTCTAAACAACCCCGAGACAGAGAAATACACACACTCGTATGTACAGTAGAAAGGTGAGGTTATGTGCCCCACCTTATGGTTGAGTCCTCTTTTCCTGATTCTTCTGGCATCACTTCCTGTGGACAGGACCAACAGGGACAGGAGCACCAGCAAAGAGCCTGGCATGGTCTGTGTTCTGCACATCCCCCTCCTTCTTCTCCTTTATTTTCTCAGAAGTATTCCTTCTTCCTCTTTATTACAGAGATTTACTCGGAGTTTGTCCTGTAGCTGTTTGTAGGTCCTCTGGTTTGTTGCCTTTCCAGCTGAAGCAACAACTCTGGGTGCTCAAGTGCAGCCAGAAATTACACAAGCGCTCTCCCTCCAACAGGTCCTGCCTTTATATCCGGCTGAGGAAAAGTGACGGGCAGAATGACAGAGTAGAGAAAAAGTAGAGGAAAGTACAGAGGGGATGAATAGAGGCAGTACAGGAAAGGAAGGAGAATTGTTAGGGGGAGTAAAGAGGGGAAGGGAGAAACAGCAGCAGTCTGTGCATCAGTTACCGAGAGCTGAAACTGTCTGCTGGCACAGCGTGTGCACATGTCTCTGGAAGAGAGAAGGGGAGGTGAAAGGAGGGAGGGAGGACTGTTGGAGAGGGCAGTGAGTGTGAGACCGCCCCTTGGCCCCTCGTTGCATCTTGTAGCACATCTGGTGATCTTTATGTAAATTTGACAGCATTTTGTCAGCGTGCATTTGTGACTTATTTTATTTTATCTCGTTTCTTTGCACGGGGTTTAAAAAGACTTCACTGCTAGCCTGGAGTTCATACATGCTTTTTAACTATTAACAGTCCAAGATTGAATTACAACAGAGTTAGGACACACCTGATTCATATGGCAAGGTGTCTGAAATTGCACAAATACACCTAGCTGTCTGAATGAGTGTCCAAGTGTGAATAAATACAAGCTAATGTTTGTTGGCAGAGCACTCACAGTGATTTCAGTGGCATTGATCCATGCACAATAAAAGCATGTGGTGTATTCCAGGGAAAGGGGCCTCTCTGTCTTTTTCTCCGTCATCCCCCCCCCCCCTAAACTAGGACGCCCTTCATCTCAACCCCACCCCCCACTTCCCCCGACTCACCCCACCACCTTACCACCGGACCTTTCTCCCCATTCTTTGCGTCTTGCACTGAAAGGGAGAAAGAATGCTAAGCCGGCACAAATCTCAGTCATTATTAGTTTTACAGAAGCAGAGCCGGTGTCACTGAGAGAGAGGCCCCTGGGCTCACTTACACAAAAGACAAAGTAAAGCAAAAGCAAGGGAGAAAAAAATGAAAATGCAAAGGGTAAGGGGTGGGCGACACGGACAATAAGATATGACGATAGTGGAATTTAATGAATGATTTGTTTCATTTACCTTCCATATTTATGCTAAGTTATAATTACACTCCTGGAATGCTGGAGTGGAATTCAGCTGTCCCGTTTACAGCAGTGCTTCCCAGACATGTTCTCACATCTACATCCTGCCCTTCTTTCTAAAGGTGGAATTTACAGTATAAACGAGTATAACCAAACAAGACGAGATCAGGATACGGTTGAAACAATCCAGCCAGCAGCTACAAGATATAAGAACATATCGCTCTGAATACAGTTAAGTAATAAAACTGCTGGTCTGTGGCAAAAAAAGAGTCTATTGCATCTACTTTTATCTACACTGGGAATCAAAAAGATCAGTTACTGTGGTTTTGAAAGCAAAACATTTTCCCCCTATTTGTTTGATTTTGAATTTCAGTTGCTCTTTTCTTTTTAGCAACACCCCAAGTGCTTTAAATGCACAACAGGTCCGGACTACAGGGTGGCCAGCTGAGCACCTGTAGCCTTGCTGGCATTGCCGAAGCGTGTAAGGCCTTTCCTGGAAAACAACATCAGTTAAATGCATGCATATGTTGCTCCAAATAAGTCCCAGCTCTATATTATTCTGGATACTTTTGGTTGATAACCAGTGTCCATGATTTTCTTTCACACATATGATGAAATTTCCAAGTACTTTTTAAATTAAATTCATCCATTCATACTTGCATTTTCTGTCTGCGTTTCTGTTACAGGGAACAGCATCTGAACTATTTTGGAAACAATGTTATATGTGTGTCATCTATATAAGACAGAAATGAGAAAGATAAGGGGCTGGACACCTAAAAGAAAATCTTTGATTGCAGTCTGTTTAGAGACAGGCTCCTCTTGAAAGGCAAAAAAAAAATCCTTTCATCTGACAGCTGTTCTCTGGAGAAAAAGATGCATTGTAGTTGTTTCTGGGAGGATGGAGTGTCTGCAAATCTCTGGGGACTCCATATTAAATCCTCTCTGATTCTGATTAATTCTAGCCTGATTCATGCTGTAATGTTTGGTAGCTCTCCAAAGACAGATGTGGCTCAGCGGACAGAGCAGCCCCTCTTTTTCATGTTTGTACACGAGCAGAGAGTGTGATTTCATAGAAGCCAAAGAGGTAAATGTGTGACATGTGTTTCACAGCGAAGGCCAGCTTGTGCATCTGGACAGAATCTGTGAGTTTCAACAGAGGTTACATTTAAATAGTACCAGTAAGCTTTGTGGTTGGGGTCTACTGTAGCCAAACATGTACACACACCATGCATTCATACCACAGATGCTTGAGTTTCCCTATATAATTCATCATATTTCTTGTTGATACTGGGATTTTTTGCAGTAAATAATGGGATAAAATGTTCATTCCTCATGCTGTTAATCTTAGAGACTGCAGGAGAGGAGTTATTTAGTGCTGACGGTCTTTAACACATTGCCAAAGGCTTCTAGGGATAATATGAACCAATCACTGAGGTACTACAGAAACATTAAGCAGTACAACAACAGCTAGTAAACCTACTCCAATCACATGGACCAACCCTGACGTCTAATGTTTTGTTACCATGATCTTAGCAATAAAGGAATGAGCTTCTGCAGATTCAGTCCACAGAGACTTTATTGCTGACTCTGTGCATTAGCGTCAATGTAAGGAGGACGAAATGCACGGCAACATTTAAATGAACCAAAACCAAAGATTTACCAGATTTTGTGAACATGTGCTAAAGTGATATGTGGAAGAAGAAAATATATTTAAAATTTGTTCTGAAGATTGTTCTTTAATGTGACTTTAATGTTAAATGTGCATCTTTTGCTAAAGCATATAGTTAGGGCTGGACCAGGTGACCCTGAATCCTCCCTTAGTTATGCTGCAATAGACGTAGGCTGCTGGGGATTCCCATGATGCACTGGGTGTTTCTTCTTCACTCACTATGTGTTAACAGACCTCTCTGCATTAAATCATATCTGTTATTAACCTCTGTCTCTCTTCCACAGCATGTCTTTATCCTGTCTTCCTTCTCTCACCCCAACCAATCACAGCAGATGGCCCCGCCCCTCCCTGAGCCTGGTTCTGCTGGAGGTTTCTTCCTGTTAAAAGGGAGTTTTTCCTTCCCACTGTCGCCAAAGTGCTGCTCATAGGGGGTCATATGATTGTTGGGTTTTTCTCTGTATCTATGAAGCGCCTTGAGGCGACTTGTTGTGATTTGGCGCTATATAAATAAAATTGAATTGAAATGAATCTTTGAACAACGTATTGCATTAATTTGGTCATAGAACAGTAACAAGTAAGACAAAGTAATGGACACATTTGTTTCACCTGAAGATGGTCCAATTGATCATTTACCTTCTATGTTGGAAAAAACATGGATGTTGGAACCAGAATGGCTGAAAATGTAATTATTAAAACATTTCTGAAATAGTTTAGTGACAAATAAACTGACAGACAACATGCCATTTGTGGAGTTATGCAGGGGTGAAACCAGCTTTGCGAGTGAATAGATCATTTATCTTTTTGGTGTGGCTTTTAATGTTTATTAGCTTTTTGTGTGGGCTGCGTTTGTATCAGTGAGCTGAAGCCTGAAGCTGAAACTTGTCAGATTATTCATTTCTAATCAGGCCTGTCAGTTGGGGTCAGAGGGTCAACGCAAGAGGTCACAGGTCAGCTGCGATTGGTTAGTTTGAACTCGGCTGCTGAATGTGGACAGGAGTCAAAGTTCCACTTGGATGAGCTTTAACCCCCTGACACACGCAGTACATATGACAACAATTAGCGGAAAATTCTGATAATAAATTGTGTGTTTGGTAATTAGATGATCACGCTACATGATTTCATCCTGCAATGCTGTGCCAGAAGTGACAGAAGGATACCCGAGCTTTGTTGCACTTGTACAGAGCAGAGGGCAAGTTTTTACAGCACTTTAACTCTTTAATGTCCTCCTTTTGATGTTGTGTACATCAAACGGCAATAAAAGTCCACCTTGTTTTATTTTTCACTAAGTCACATTGAAAAAGGTCCAGCAGGCTTTCGCTGCTTCCCAGCATTTGGTTTTAATGTGTCTGACAGAATGTAAACTCTGAGGAACCAGTTGGGATCAGTTACACAAATCTGTGACTTAATTGCAATTTTACTGATTGTTCTCATGTGTTTGCTTTTTTGTTTTCTAGTTTGAAAACTGAACTTTAGCAAATGAAGCAAATATTATACTACATGCAAAGATTGGCCTTTGATGTGCGTGATCTTTATCTACTATAACACACATACACACACATATGCACGCACACACACACAATTTATTATTATTAAGTGTATTTAAACATGTAGTCGGGATAAGGACGAGCAGCTGAAGTTCAAACTGAGCATCAGAATGGGGAGAAAGGTGATTTAAGAGGTCAGATTAGAATGGCCAGGCTGCTTGAAGATCGCTAACTCAATTAACCTCTGATTAAAGCCAAGGTATGCAGCACATCTAATCTTGAAGCAGTTGGGCAACAGTAGAAGACCACACTGGATGCCGCTCCCGTCAGCTAAGAACAGGAAACAGAGGCTCACTTGTGGGATTGCAGTGGCATTCCTTCTAATTTGCTAAACGAGCCACTGATGAGCTCCAGTAACTAAAGTCTGACACAAATGACAGGAGATGTAATTCAATTTTAAAATGCCAACTTTGCAATGATCATAATTACATGGTAGAAAAAACATGAGCTCCCAGGTATATCGTAGCTCTTTGTCCAAGTCCACATGATGCCACTCGTTAAAGGGAGCATTAACATTAACAAACAGTCAAAGGCACAGATACTTGCTTATCTTTATATCTCAGTCAGGCCATATCTTATCTTAAGGACCTCATAGCAGCATATCACCACGATGGAGCGCTTTGCTCTCAGACTGCTGGTTTACATGTGGTTTATAGGGTGTTTAATGGAAGAATGGGAGAGCAGTCACCTTTCTCTGCTTCTCCCTTCACCTCTTTTCACACTCAGTGTGCATGTAATCATTAGTTATTCATAAACTCCCCGTCTTCCTCCCGTCATCCCTAACCGGTCGTTGGAGATGGCCTCACTGAGCCTGCTTCTGCCGGGAGTTCTTCCCTGCTAGTGTCACTGAATGCATGCTCACAGGTGGTTTGGTTATTGGGGTTTTCGCTCCGTTATTGTCTTTAACTTACAATATAAAGTGAGTGTTGAGATTTGGCACCAGATAAATAAAACTGAAATGAGCTGAGCTTACATCATGGATGTACAGCCAACAAATCTGCAGCAGCTGTGTGAACCTGCCATGTCAGTATGGACCACAGAGTCAGGAATGTTTCCAGCACCTTGTTGAATCCACGCCATGAGGAATTAGAGTAGTTCTGAATGCAAAAGCGGGTCTAACCCAGTATTAGCATTTTGATGAAGTATCGGGTCGGTGCATGTTATAAATAAAATCTTGCTTCCTTTGTATGGCACTTAAAGGTTTACTATTTAAGAGTGTTAGAGATACAGCAACACACTGATGATTTAAAGCATGGCAGCTGTTTAATACTGTGGGTTAGCGCAGGAAGAAGATCAAGGTGGAAAGATAAAAAGAGGGTGCGGGGCGGAAGAGCTGCAGATAAAAGGAGAGGAAGGGTTTGTGATAGATGACAGACAAAAAGGCATTCATGACGCCCAAACAGTTACTCCCCTTCAGTACTGTCAGTAACCTTAAAATCAGAAAAAGGCTGTTTTTATTTACAAAAGATTTAATCGCCTGCAAACTGAACGTTTATTCAAGGCAGGGAGCGCGTCAAACAAACTCCAAATTCACGTGTGTTCGTTATTCAAACTTCTAGGCTGTGTGTTTGGTTTTTTAAGTCTGTTGTAGTCTAGAACATTCCCCTGAAAGTACTACAGATATCTTGTGACATCTCAAATCAACTAAAATCAAAAATCTGCTCATGTGTACAGCTTTGATATGTTTTAGTAATGATTTCTGTGCACACTGTGAGCTTCTGTTTGCTATAAATCTTAATTAATCTAAACCCTTTTTAGCTGTTTCATTAATTTCTCATTATCAGGACGACTTTCTCACTGATGTGATTCTGCTCGATTTCCTTCTGTTCACTAAAATATCACGATACTGTATCCTCTAACACAGGGGTGCCCAATCCCGGTCCTCGAGAGCTACCGTCCTGCAGCTTTTAGATGCATCCCTACTCCAACACAGCTGAATCAAATGGCCTGATAACAAGCCATTCATTTGATTCAGCTGTGTTGGAGTAGGGATGCATCTAAAAGCTGCAGGACGGTAGCTCTCGAGGACCGGGATTGGGCACCCCTGCTCTAACAGCTCCAACCTGCAAAAAGTCTGATGTGTGAGCTCAGTCTGAGAGCTTCCCCCGGCATACAGTAATTGGTTCTTTTCTGTCTTTCTGCTTCCTCTTGTCGTTTATTTATGGTTGATTGCCTACTGCTCTACCTCATGTGCTCCACCTTAGTTTTAAGTTTCTCTTTTTGTCCAAATTAGTTTCTCATCTCTCAGATACAGTTGTCTTTTTTCCCTCCCTCTTGCCTCACAGCTCTTCTCATCCTGCAACTAAAAACTTTGAACTCGGATAGCTGTGCAGAATTCCTCACCGTGACCTACAGGTCGAAAAAGAAGAAGAAAGAAACTCATTCAGTTTCTATAGCAACTCACAGCTCAGACGTTCTACTGTGGGGTCAAAGTGTCCAGGAGGTGCTTCAGTAACTCATGTTAGACTTCAAAGCTCTTCGTGTGCTTCCGTCTTTATAGGAGATGATGCTGAAAGGGTCAGATTTAGGCTGCCTCAGGTCACTGCTCTCCGCCTCGCACACTCTCTCTTTCTCTTTTTACACACATCCCACCGACGAGGTCTTTCCCTCATATACATGAAGAAAACACCGTATTTATTGTGACTGAATTGTTTAAATGTAAAAGTCGACTTATTAGGTTGCAGTGCACTTTACACCACATCTGGTCCATAGTTCTGAAGAAGCTGCAAAGTCTATATGACCTCTGTAACTAATATCCTATCTCATGTAATGAATAAGTCTGGATATTTTATCTGGATAAGATGTCTGATTGCAAATCATAGTCAAATTACCAACATGCTGCTGGGTCATGTTCTTCTCTTGGTACACTGTGGGTCCTCGGTATTGACTAAACATCATTTATATTCCAAAAGCTGATCACGAAGCTCAAATCATCCACACTGGTAAACTCGAATTATTCAAACTACGTAGAGATAATCCTGCAGAAAAACATTTCTTTCACAGTATCACTGTCACAGGCTTTTGCTTTGTTGTTTTTGATTGGTTGTAAAAATGAGGCAGCCTGTGGGCGGATGCCAGCAGAGCGAGAGAAACTTTCTGCTGGGCTCTGACGGACATTGGAAGGACTTTTGTCTGTTGTGCTCCGTGCACAAGTGTCAAAATAGGACGGGGGACAGAATGAGGTTTTCACAGCCACAACGATGAGCTGGTGAAAATTTGGAACAACGTGTAACTGCATGGCTCTCATATGGTCTGCAAATCACTGGTTCAATAAACCAGTCCTTACACTGAAAATGAAAACTGCATAACCCGCCCTAGTTTCTGATTTTACTGGTCTGAAAATGCACATTTGTTCAGTTCAGAAAACAATAACCGTTTCCTGACGATAGGTAGTCGCATCCGTCTCTTGGCACTCAACCACGGCGTACTGTGTGCCTGCGAGTGTGTGTGAATGAATGTGTGTGTTTGGTTTTCATGTAGAGCTCCTATGAAACATGGATTAGGTCTTTGTTCCTGTCTGGTAGATCAAAGCTTTGTGGTATTCTGAGAGCAGCTCTCTTGTTGTGGCGAGTTTTCATTTCTGTAGCCTTTTGCCTTTGCTGTGTGTGTTGGCCTGTGTGAGTCTGCATATCTTGTGCCTCTTAGTGTGGGGGCATTCCAGTGTGGGCCACTGCTTGTAAACCTCACTTTGGATCTCGTTATTACAGGTTTATGAAGAGGGATGTATTTATTTACACTCGTTACTGTGTGTTTGCATTACTGCAGGGTTTGCATGTACCAAAAATTGTACAGCATAGGACAGGAAAAAATCCCGGTGGGTTTCAAACTCCAATGTTGAAGCTTTGAATAGTTCAGATAACGTCTGGGCTGTTTACAAGGGGCCTGAAAGTAAAGGAGAGGATGCTTCACACAGTTTAGGATTTCATACAACTAACTGCAACTAATTTTCCCCCCCCCAATAGTCTGTAATCCTCTCTGTGATCTGTATGTATCAGCATTTTCAGCTCAGTGCTGCAGTTAGGAAGGCTGCAAATGCAATAGCAGTATCTTGTCACTGGAGGGAGCCATAGTTGCATTTTAAAAGTAGCGGCTCCGCACTCGTCCATGCAGACACATCATCCATACAAGGATTAAAGACGTTCAGTAACAAAGTTGTATTTATTAACATATGAGAATGACCTTGTGAACGGTCAGGTCAAATCTTATCATTACTACAGCTTTGTGCAGACGAGTCAGCCCAGTGTTTTCTACCAGTGCTTCGGGGAGCGTACAAAATGCTCGTCAGTCTATTGGTACAAAAAGCATTGAGCATTCAGTTAAAAACGGTTAGCCCTTTCATGTGTTTCTACTTGCTCTTTCTTGAAATTAATCTCAAATGCATCTTTAAAAAACCCCAATACATTTGTTCCTATCCGCTGACTGCAAACACGCCTGCAGGACTGACACTGCTAACACTGAAAATAACAAAAACGAGACAGATCGCTTTGTAAAATTGTGCTTTGTGAAAAGTAAACAGAGGGTTGCGAAGTGTTTATATCAAAATGACAAAATGACAATTTCTTTATTTCCAGTGGAAATTTTGTGTGACGTTTGTGTACGTAAAAGCAACATATGGCAGGGTGACAGTTTTTGACGTTTAACTTGCCAGTCCTTGCTTTCTTCTTTTTCCTTTTTTGATGGCAATCTTTGGCTCAGTCACCATTTTAAACTCACCAACTGCAGAATATCATGTCATGTCCTGCTCCTCTTTTTCTTCCCCTCCTAGACTTTGTCCTTTGTTGTCCTTGTGTGTACTCTGGCTCTTGTTAGCTGTGCCCTGACCTCTTCGGTTCGTTATGTGGAGGAGGAGCAGGAACAAGGCAGAGACAATGAGAGACACCCCTGCCATGAGGAAACCTGTCCCATAATCACTCATCTTGTCAATGAAGAATCCTAAAAGGAAAAGTAGAAGTGGGACAACATCTATTCATCACTGGAATTCACCTGCGCTGTCAAAAAACCAACAAACACAACAATGTTTAAGCTATGTTATTGTTCATGAACAAGCAAAAGACTGAGGCAGAAATTGGATTGCACTAACATTAGGTTCATCCTAAGGCAATGAAGCCAGCGACGCACATGAAGGAAACATAAATAGAATCTTTGATGCATCCTCAAAATCCATCAAGTCTCCGGTCATCAAAGTAGTAGAAGTAGTTAGAAATAGCCTCTGTGTCAGAGGAACCATGTTAAGTTAAAAATAGGACACCACTGGCTATATTTGCATCTACTTCACTTCAATGAGCATTTAACTATATTTGAGGTCAGTTTCAGCCTTGAGCGTGTTCTTTAATTCAACATTTAAATGTGGGGGGTGTCACTTTTATCCAAATTAAGAGATTTTTAGGGAGTTAAATAAATAAAAAGATTCTTTAAATGTCAGCAGGAAAGTAAGAAACTGGGGGAGGACTGAAAAGTATTTGTTGATATTTTTCTATGCAACATTTTCTTTTGTTTAAAGAAAAATCAAATAACCATAAATCTTCCACCAAAGGCAGCGTATCTGTCTGTCTGCATGCCAAATCACACCGGATGTTTTCTAATCTCTATTAACTGCTTTTCTTTAGTGTTGTGTGTGAATGTGAGTCACAACCTCCATAATCAGGTTAAATCCTCGCTGATTTGGGAGGCGGGGCTCATGGTATGTGTTGGTTTGCACAGAGAGAGGAGAGGAGCAGAAAAACATTTTACTGTAATTTAGTTCAAGAAATGCCTTTTTAATTAAATTCGCAGACAGATTACTGGAGATGTATGATGGCATATTTGCAACTCGTTTAAATATATCTTGGCAAGGTGGTGAGATGAAATAGCTGAAAAAAGGACACATGCACTTCCAGTTAGGCGTCTATTTGCCATTTGTCATCTCTTTGCTCTTTTTTTCTGCTTTGCATGCATAGTTACTGCAGCTGCTGTTGCAATGCAGTGTAACAGAAGGAAAAATCAGTGGGAAAGAGCCTCTCTTTAACAAGAAAAAGACATATTTGGAAGCGATCAGCTGTAAAATAAACATAAAGTAGCATCATAATGTGATTTTTACCCACTTGCCCTCTAAATACAAAAGAAAGTGTAAATAGAATAACAAGGATTCTGTCAGATGGACATTTGATGAAATCCATTATTAATTGTAAAGCAGTACTGAATGTAAGCAAGGTATCAAAATCTCATTTGATTCCACTGAGCTTCAGTGCGCTGCAGTTACATCGTAGAAAAATGCATAAGCACAACCACTGTGTAAGACTTTATGTATTGGATAATGTGAGGGGACACTGCGACCTTGAAATGTTTCTAAAGCTTTGCAAATAGAAATGTTAATATAAAGCAACAATTCAATAATTATACCTTTTAGTTTGCAGTCACAACACCTAAATGGATGAGTTTCACAGCAACAACATAAAGTTAAAAATCCATTTCTTTTGTGATATTCACAGAAGGTTTAACATGTCTGTTGTTTTTAGTGTTCACTATAAAAACTCACCAGCAATAGGTGGTCCAAGCAGGCCTCCGCTGCTGCGTATAAGCATGAAGAACCCCAGTGCACTTCCGAGCCTCTGGATGCCCACAACCTCAGCCAACACAGTGATGTGAATGGCAACCGTTGCACCATACACCAGCCCGTAAACTGCACTAAAAGCAACCAGCTCTGAAAACGAGGTAGCCAACGGGCATAGCAGTAACACTGTACCCAGCAGAATCACTGTAGCCGTCAGCTGCTGCACCTGGAAATGGGAAACAGTGCATTAGAGTGTTTCTTAGTTTCAGACTAGAGGGCTAGTTACATTTTTTTTCTCAATGAGTCGCCGGGAACATCCCAAGTATCGATGCATTATTTACCTTTCCGTAGATATTAAGTTGTAATGATTTACTTATTGTTTCACCCATCACCTACAATATTTCTTTCTCAACAGGCATATCTGTTTGATCTGTAATACTGTTAATAAGAAGCACTTTGCTATCATGTGATTTTCAAAGTATGGTTCTAGGTCTGGTTCATTATTACATTGAACGCACCGTCTCTGTCAGTCTCAGGTTTGCCACCCAGCCAAAAAACACTCTTCCAAAGAGGTCCAGCACTGCAGAGATGGACATAAGAGCAGCTGCCTGGTACTCCTCGATCCCTTTACTGCGGGCATAGGGAACCAGGAACAGAGCTGGGGCAAAGAAACCCAGAGCAGCAAACACCCCAAACATAGAGTAGATCATGAACTGAGCATTTGTAATGAGGGTATAATCTACATACAGAAGAATTTTGTTCTTTAGTTCAGTCCACTTAGTTCTGCTGGTTGATTCTTCAGTCATATCATGTTTGTCACTGGGATCTTCAAAACATAGTTCCACTCTCCACTCATCAGCATCCTCCAGCTCTTTCCCTACATGGCAGCTGGACTTGACCTCATCCAAGTCCTCTTTAGAGACTGATCTGATTTCCAAGCTTTCTTCTGCAGCTTTTATCTCACTGCCATTAGTAGGATCTTTGGTGGCTTTCAGGGGCCTCAACAACATCCCACTTACGCACAGGTTAAGCTGCAGACCCCCTAAGATCAGCAGAGCACCTCTCCAAGAGAAGCTGTCAATCAGCAGCTGAAATAAAGGGGTGAGGACAAAGGTAAAAATGCATTCTCCTGAGCTGGATAAGGCATTTGCCACCGGGCGCCTCTTCTCAAAGTAATAGCCCAGCATGGTCACTGTGGGCGTCCACGTTAAAGCGTAGCCAAATCCTGCAGCAAAGAAAAACAGCAAATATGATATTTTCTGTGTTGTGTTTTCGGTTGATTTTGTGTGCATTGTATCACTTACCATTTAGAAACCCTACTGTTAAGTAGAGTTCAGTGAGGTTATTGGCAAAAGCCCCAAATACAACTCCTAAGCTGCACATCAGACCCCCCGTTATCACTACAGCACGATGGCTGAATCGTGCGCTGAGTGCAGATGCCACTGGAGCTGCAAATGGACACATAGGACATACTCATATAACTGATTCCATAACAACATTTACACACTTCATAGTATAACAGATGCTTTTTAATCTGTTCTGTAACTTGCTTAGAATTTTAATCGTCGACTTAAGAGTGTCCTTTATTGTCCAGCTATATAATTTATATAACCAAACTATCCTAACAGTTGGGTTCAAAATTATATCTTATTATTTTGAGTACTTTCTTGGTAGTTTTGTGATTAATGCAGTAGAATTCATTCAGCATGAAAAGAACCGGGTGTCAAATGTTTAACCATTTTTTAAATTGTAGAAGTGCGACACCTGGTGGCCACAACTTAAAAAGTGGAGGGCATTTAAAGGGTAAACGCATCGAGATAATACTGTCAAAATAGGAAAATGTGTCGGGATGCTCCGATGTCTACTCTCACCACACTCGCTTCCATACGCTTGTATTAAATACAGACATGCTTAAGATTAAAAACTTGCTGATAGTTACCTACAATGTGAATGGTAGCCACCGCAATAGAGGTGATCCACGATGTACCTGTTGCTGTGGTTTCAAAGTATCGATGTATCTCAACGTAGAATACACCAAATGCTTTAATGACCCCAAAGGTCAGACCAAAAACTAGAAAGCAGGAGAGCAGGATGAACCAGGCGTAGCCGCCGTCGGGGGCTGCAGCTACCGCCATGGTTATCCTTCTCCTCTGAGCTCTCGATGCAGAGTCCATGTTCACTTGCGCTGGCTCCTTAAACAGTCAAATATCTACAGGGAGAAAAACAAGTATGTTATTATTTATTTATTTTTTTGGGCGCTTTTACATTTGATGTCAAATTGTTAAGCAAGATATTAATTTCCATAAGAGACTTTAATTTGTAAACAGATATTGGCTGGTGTCTCTGCACTGAAGATATTCAGAACAGCTACTAAATCTGAATGATGTTCTTGTTTAATTTCAGATGCAAATCAACATATTTTGGACACGAATACATTAAACAGAAAGACTTATCTGGATACCTCTGGCTAAAATTTGTCAGTACTAAGTGAAAAAGTTACCTTCTAAGTACAGTACCCAACTGCTGTACTTAATATATGAAAATGTACATCATGATGTCAGTGAACAGAATTACTAATGCATGCAACAACAAGACCAGCCCAGGTATGTCTGAGAGCCAGAGCTGCGATTCTGTCTCCAATAACCATTTAGTCCCTAAAAACAGAGCAACTTCAGCAACCTCGCACAGAGCACTGTACTTCGAAAGTGTAACAGTACAACCAGGCAACCACCCTTAGACTCAAGTTCCCCTGCTGTCATCAGTTTGATAAGTGGTTAAGAAAATATATGGGTGGATATATTTGAGTAATATGTACCTGGCTCGTGTACAGAGCGCTGACAAAAACTCAGAGAAGCTTTTATGATGAACTGGGATCCCACATAAAGTTTAATTTCCAGGTGTAATGGAGAAAATCCAGATAGGATGCAAAATCTTGTGGAAGTCAATACGAGGTTTTTGATTCTATTAGTTTTTCCCTCACATAAACACTCACTGAGCGAATGTTGATTCCTAGGTTAAGAGTTTAGTTCCAGCTGTAATTCCCACCAAGCAATACTGACCGATGATAACGATGACTTGTGTGGTGCAGTTGGATAACACTGACAATGTAACTTTGGTCATGAGACAGTACATACAGTCCATTTACTTCCTTTGATGTCTGCCTCAAACTGACCACCACGTGTGTCCACAAGACTAAAATCTCGAGGGCTGGATTAGTCTTTGTCTAAGCAGCATTTCATTTCAATAAGCCATACTCACTCTGCCTGCTGAATCAACTAAACATGAAACATTTGTCATAAATCGAGACATTCAACACCTCTTTATTCCAACCAGCGTTTAGTCTGAAAAAGGACATTTTTCATCTTTCTCTGCGTCTGTCCAAAAAGGACAACAGTAAAGTGCGTCTATTGTTAGTTATTTGTCTCTTGGTCTCTTTGGACGACAGTCAGAGCACAATTTATCACACATGATAGGATTTAGCTCAGGTCCCTTTTCTGCTGATGAAACATACATAACACAAAAACCGATAATGAAACTGCACAGAGTGCATAGAGAACAGAGGATTTTCATGCATTTCAATTATGGAGATTATTCACCTTCTGTGGGATTTGAATGAAAGAGGTCTGAACCTAAATCCAGATCATGACCCCAACAGCTCAACAACATTATAAGATGAGATGAATGAAAGTGTAATTCAAAGCATTAGATTTTACATGTGATCCATGTAAAATAATATTGCTACCTTACTTTTCTTGGTCAGCATGAAACCATGATGTTCCTCCTGTGGGGCAGCCGTCCAAGCTTGGTGGGATTTGTTAAGCATAAGCGGCTTGTCACATGCTGAGGTTGTAGTGGTGTTACTCACACAGGAAAAGATGCAGCTCGTCTTCTCGTGTTAGAGGTTAAAAGGTGCAAAAGTCAAGCATGGACAATAAGTGTAAGAAAAGGGGTTAAGTAAAGGAATCAAGGAGATAGGGAATAAAATACAGCAGAGGATTAAATATGATGTAAAAGGTTAAGAGCAACATGTGAACAGCTAACCTGGATAGACCTTTGTACCTCACGGTTCCTGGACATGTTGAAAACAAAGACACATGCAGGGCAAAGTTTTATTAAACTTGTCTTATCAGCTGTTTGGTGTGTGTGTGTGTGTGTGTGTGTGTGTGTGTGTGTGTGTGTGTGTGTGTGTGTGTGTGTGTGTGTGTGTGTGTGGGGAGTAACACCATAAACACAATCATGCGTTTCTCTGTAACATTTAATATCAATGACTAACTAACAACAATCAAAGGTGGAAACAATGTATCAGTAAATCAGTTAAGAGCTTCATATTAGAGAACTTAGCTACTTCAGTTTACTCAGAACTTTCTGACCACGAGTGTGACGCGTCCATCATGCAGTTAACAAATCACTACGATACGTTCAAACGCATGTTCTCATTTGCTTCTCAATCAAATCCCCAAATCTGACACTTGTTTGTAACATCCTGGGTTTTTTAAAACCACGATTTTGCCTTGCGTGCTACTTTTAATAGAGCAGTATCATTCAATAGGGAAGATGTTGTGTGTTTCAACACCCCTCAAATACATGTACATTCTGACCGCAACATAATGAAATCTGTAAAAAAAAATAGACAAATAAAGACAGACCATATTAATGTGGTCCATGATAACCACCCACACATGCAGATAAAGCTACAAGCTCAGACAACTGAGACTGTATTCTGCGCCGGGCACGTCAAAACACAGCTGAGAGCTCAGCAAGTCCTTTCACAAGTGATACGTTTGCTCTGTTGCTGCCTTGCAGACAGTCAACACGACTCCTCTGATCAATGCGTCATATACCAAAGAGAAAATGGCAAGGTTGGTTAAAAGGTGCCCGGAGTGCACGCTTGCTCAAAGCAACACTTGTTTATACCATGTAAAAGTAAAAAGATATGATCCCGTCAAAAAGGTCATCCCATGATTAGTAATGGATTCCTTCAAGGGAAAAACTAAAGATAAATATATTTTTTATTTCAAATGAAAATACTTAAATTAGCAAACTGAGTTTTGATTCATGAGGTGTCCTTTTTAGTCGGGTGCTGTTTTTAAAATAACATAATAAATAATATTTTAGCTTGAATGTGTTTGAATCAGATGGATTTGGATTCATCTGCTCCATTCCTGTGTACCACAGACATATTCATTAGCAAAGGTAAAATAAGGACATGCAAATGTGACATCATTATCCCACAACCACCTGGGACAAACCCCTCGTAAACCTCCTTTAACCACCTCTCAGTGGTACAACCTGCCAATAAACTTTGGCAAACTATTAATTCTGCTCATGAACTGTCTCTTTTATGAGCTTTACAGTTCACTAAAGAGGCACGGTACCAATGTTTGTGGTGTGCCAGATTGTTAGTGTGGATCTTTACAAAGCCAAGTGCACATTGTTTGGGCCAAGTTTATGTGGGCTTGTGAGTCAGCAGACGGCAGCAAAGAGAGAAGTCTTCCTTTAATAGGGAAGCAAATGATCCTTCCTGCTTCATCGATCACATTAAATCTTCTGTCAGTGGTAAAAGTATATATACTCTGTGTACTCTTAACCTATGTTGAATTTGATATTTTCAAAAATAATATCCATAAATGTGATTTGGGGATGACTCGCACTCTTTGTTTCAGTAAATTCAAATTTCAGATAGCTTTCCTGTGTTGTGGTGAAGGTCACTGCGTGGCAGTGCTGTTTAGGTGTTAGAGCTTAGCGAGACAGAAACGGTGGGGGATGGAATAAAAGAATCAATCTTCTTTCTCTGCATCTGTCCAACACCCAGGTAATAATTTAGACCAGTCTACCTCTCCTGGATGTATTCCTGTTATGTAACATCAGCAGAAGAATTATCCCAGTCTATTTTAGAGTATCTTTAGTAATTGTACGTTCATGCGAAAGCTTGCTTGTAATGCCCAGAACACAGACATACACGTACCAACGAGTGCTTTAAAACAATTAAAGATTTATAAGAATGGGTGATGAATTACAAATCTATACTGGGGAAGGTGGGATAGTGGTATAGATGGAGATGGAGACCTGAATAATGAATATGTGCTGCTGAAGCCTGACACAGTGCACAGGGTGGTGTTATTAACTGTGCTGTTCAGTGGAGGGTGGACTCTGATGCCTGTCTTCACTGTATCTGGCTTCATGTCTGTTATTGTTATTGCAGCAGAGACGTGTTTGTCTGCACAGGCTGCCCCCACACGTCACCAAACAAGTCAACTTTCTGTTTTTCACACACAGTCTCAGATCTTTGTGCCTATGAGGGAATCCAGAGCCATGTTACGTTTTTTAAAAGCACAATGCTACAGGGAAAATTTGTAGCATACTTCATGGCCAGCGTTGCATTCATTCTGCTGCACGCACGGCTAACTGAAATGCTGACTAAAGCTTTACTGTTGTTTCTTTTTTTCTTCATTTCCAGTCATGATGGTGATGCAACAAAAGTGAAATGCAGAACACCGCTTTGAAAGAAGCCCATAGAAGTTACATGACAGCCAGCTTCCTCTCACTCTTCTAATGCAACAGGTGTTTTAGTTACACACTTCCTCTGTGTGCACTATTTTTAGCCACACTAGCCTCAGTTAAAAGATTTGTATTGCACCATCCATCCATATATTTACCCATCTTCTGGTTGTGGCCATCATTGTGGCACAGTCCAAACAGTTAGGCAGTCCTCCACAGGGCCAGTACACAGACATAATTTACACTCACATTCGCGCTTGCTTGCAGGACCATTGGAAGTAATTAAATCAACAGTTTGGTAAATGGGTAGCAGAGCCACAGTGGTTAGCACTGTGGCTTACATCCAGGAGGTCCTGGGTTTGAATCTGCCATCTGGCCGAGACCTTTCTATATGAGGTTTGCACGAGTTCTCTCTGGGTACGTCTTCCTCCCATAGTCTACAGACATGCAGTTTGTGGGGTTAGATTATCTGGGGATTCTAAATTGCCCACAGGTGTGACTGTGACTGTGAATGGTTGTCTGTCTCTTTGTGTCATTAGCAGCAAATTGCCACCCAGCTAAATCAATACTGCCTCACACTAGCTGTGTGAACGTAAATTTGCATTTTTAACATTTGTGCATGTCACCAACACACAGCAATGAGAGTATTAGACAAGACAGAACTTCCCCGATGCACACCAACTGCGTCCAACAGCCACTCACACATGCACCGCAGTAATGGCCATGAAAGCTAACAAGGCAGTCGGGGGCTACGTGTGATGCAATCAGACACTCGATTGTGTGATGAGCCAAGGTCATTGGAAAAGAACAAAGAGATTGTAATCATACAGGAAAAGAATCTGCTGGCATCAGACCACTGGACCTCATTCCTGCTCTCTGATTAGCAGTGCAGCCAAATGTCCGGCAAATCAACTTCAACCGATCAGTCTGTTTGTCTGCAATGAAAGACAAATCTTAACTCAGATCCTACTGGAGGCTTGGCACACGCACACACACACACACACACACCACATCAAGGATTGCAAGAGCGATTTAAATCTTTTGGGTATTTTTTATCTTCCCAGTTTCCAAATGTCCTTGTAGCTAAAGAAAAAGTGGATAATATGTTTCAGTTCATTATAAATTCATATATGCAACAGGGCATCGTTTTGATTAGCCTCTGATGTTTTAATTAAAGACCAATGAGTTTGTGAACTCTGCACTAAAGGTTCCCAAGCCAGTGAGAGTTGAAAGATGTCTTTGGAGCTCATTTTTAGGCTGGTCGTGTTCTGTAAAACTGGCCCTTGGCCCCTTCCCCACTCTTTCGTCTCCTTCTCCTTCACAAAACAGTTTAGTCAATGATCATTTAGGATTCAAGCCTGCTTAAAAACCATATCACACAATCACTCGCACCAACCCACACACACTGCAGCACACACCCCACATTCACACACCTCAAAAACTTGCAGATATCCTTTCAATCTTCTCCACACACTCAGCCCCCAAGAATGTTTGGCAGTCGGTTTTGTTTATAGCTGAGTGTGAATTATTCTAGTGAGTGAAGAAGAGAGGGGGGGATTGGTAGGGGGGCTTCCTCTGGAGAGTGGCTGACAGCCTTGTCAAAAATTCTGCAGATACACGCAAACTCAGCCAAAACATGCCCTGGGGGGTATAGATTTGACCCTTTTGATGTAGATGTCGGTTAATTCATGCCACATGAACAGGTGCATCGATGCTGCCCCAAGGCTGCTTTGTACGGGCGTCCACAGGAATTACAATGTTCAGTCCATATGTGGAGGAGGAATATGGACCCCTTGGGGATAACACGGGTTTGGTGTAGGAGTTAGCTTTATATGGAGAAAAGTTGGTAGAACACAGAAAAGAAGTATTGCCTCTCTCACTCACTTCCATCTATGTTTCTGCTCCAAAATCACTCTCTGTATCCTTTTTATGTATTTGTCCAACCATGTAAATGGGCTGAAGAGAGTAAAAGTTGTAGTCTACCTGAAGGACAGTCTCTCCTTGCATCACCTCTGCTTGAATGCTTCAGTCTTTGCTTGCCTCTCCGTGGCAAACTCCCAGAAAGCACAGGTGTGTGTGGGCCTGCCCAGATGGCAGTGTTTTTGATGATGACAGGAGGAAGAACAAGCCAACCGAACTCAGGTCTTCTAGTCTTCTATTCTACTGCCCCCCCCCCCCCCCCCCCCCGCCCTTTTTTTTTACATTAAAAATAATCAGCAGTGTTTGGTTTGATAAAGAGCTCAAAGTAACCTGTAAACCTCATTAATAAACATTTCAGTGATAAAAACAATACATTTGTGGTTCACAGCCTTTGTGCTGCACGCCCTGGGAGATGCCACATTCTTGCATTAGTTTGGCAAAGAGTTGCATTTTTTAACAAAAAAGGTTCCATCACTAACACCAAATAATGTAATGCATTAGTAACAGTGTTACAGATTAAGCTTCTGCCAGCACAAACCGAACATTCCCTACTCCCGTTGCTTCACATTGAAAGGATTTAACAGGCAGGCATAAACTAGTCACAGGAAGTCTTTGTTGGCGAGTCTAGCACTTACCACTATCATTCTTCAGAAAAACGAAGCCAAATCACTGGAATTTTCAGGATTTTGCCACAGATGACCAGTTTGAAATATTGCAGGAACTAAATTAACAGACACACAGAGCGAAAATGAGCAACAACTTTTACTTTTTCTCTTCCCTCTTGTCTCGTCTCATTCCCTGCGCAGCATGGGATCAGATCACAGTTCCTCACAGAACGAGTGGGCTATTGTCTGATGTCTTCATTAAAAAAAATTACATTTACATTTTTTCTCTGCCTCTCGGTACTCTGTAACCTGTAGTTTTAAACCTAATTTGTTGTTTCCAGCAGAAGATCAAACAGGACTAAACAAGATGACTCAATTGGACTCAAATGATTTTGTGCTCTTGAATGGCTTATGTCCTTGTTACACTCCATAATTTCAACTTGACATATATGCTAGTTCTCGCTCACAGTAATACTAGTGTACAAAGAGACACATTAGCATTCCTTCATAAAATATTTAAAAATCTGCAGCAGTTCAAACCGAATCTGAAATAAATGGATGGTTCGCCCTCACCTGCTCGTGTCTTGCTCTGGTCTCCAGGTGAAAGATGTGTTAAAGCAGGAGGTTGCTAACAAGCACAAGGTTGCTCACACTTGTGTTACCTGTAAACACAAGGAATGAGTCTTTACAGGTAATGAGTTGGAAGCTTGGACTTAAAGAGTGGGATCAGCTGGTGTTGGAGTGTTTGTTTTTTAAATAACGATTTCACAGGGGAATACTTCCCCTTAATTCTGAACATTCCCACTGCTTCAGTAGGCTATGATGCTTCCCATTATGCTATTTCTTTGATGGACTATTTGCTTTGAATTGCATAATATTTAGAGTTCTATCATCTCTGTGACTGTACCGTCATAGAAACTGCACCACTAACTAATTTATTACAGAAAATATGTTACAAAATGTAACATTACAAAGTAACACAATTTTGCTAGATGCTCTATGAGCTGTGCATGCTAATGATGCAGTATACTCCAAATACTCCTGCTGGGCACTCAAAGTGCTTCCTACTGCAAGTCTCATTCATCTAATCACACATATATTCATATAATGTTTTATCCATGCCTAAGCATATTTTCTAACATTCACACACTCACACTCCAATGAAAGCATCAAGGACAACTCAGGGTTCATCTTCTTGTCCAAGGATATATTGACATGTACACAGGAGGAGCAAAGGAGCTATTTACTTGAGCCACAGCCACCCCAATGACAGTGCAAACACGCCAGTGTTCACCAGATAATCTGTCCCACCATTTCTAGAACCTTAGCATGTTATCTCTTAACACATATGCAAAATGGTAATGGTTCTTGACCTGGGAGTGCAAACAAGTGGCTCTTTTGTTAATCTCCTGTGGTGTTGATGAAATTAGATGAATATGAATATGGAACAAAACAAACACTACCTACTGAGCTATTCCTGTTATCCATTAAGTGTGCTCAACCTCAATAGCAGTGGATACCATGGATGATATATATCTATAGAAATGTGAAAAAAGATTTTCACACAAGGGGGGATCACAAACCTTGCACCGGTGTCCTGACTCTGGCTCCTGTGCTTGACTCAGTCGTGTTAAGCGGGACACTCAAACAATGTGATGCTAGTAAGTATCTTTCCCCTGCAGTTAAGACTAGACTAGCAGCACTTTGTGTTCATTAGGTTTATTTAAACAAATCATTGAATTCAGAAGTTCCAGGCACTTCCATAGCCAACGGGGAAAAAACCAGGCACCTAAGCACCTCCACACATTTATAAAAGAAGCGATTGATCTCAGGAGCTCAGTGAATTCCAGCATGGCGCAGTAACCCGATAGAGTACCTTTGAGATGAATTAGAGCAGAGCCTGTGAGTCAGGCTGCCCCCTCCAGCATCAGTGTCCGACCTCACAAATGCACTTCTGCAAGAAAAAAAATCCCATAAACAGACTCCTCAACTTTGTGGAAAGCTTTCCCAGAAGAGCTGAAGATGTCATAGCTGCAAAGGGTGGGACATTGAACACTATGGATTAAGAATGGGATGTCACTCAAGTTTATATGTGTCCGCAGGCACATCTGGTAACTTTGGTAACAAAACCAGTTCAGAAGATGCTGGGACTCTGTGACATGGTCTCCTTAGTTTCCAGACATTCATGGACTTTTGTTAAAAGAGGAGGGGGTGCTGCACAGTGGTAAACAGCCTTGTTCTGCCACCATTAGTCGACTAGTCACGATGTCGTCGACGACTAATTTAATAGTCGACGCGTCGTTTGAAGCTTTGTAAGATTCCAAAACATGCAGGAATAAGTAGCAGGATTTAAGAGTGTAATAACGGACTGAAACAGAAGATGGCAGCACTGCATGTACAAGGATGCCAGCTGCCGTTAAACCCCGAAGAAGAAGAAGCTGTGTCCAAATTCAGGAACCGCATCCTCCTGTACCCGCATTTGTAGGCTGATTACGCTACAGCGACACGACGAAGACTGTCCAAATGCTAAGACTCCGACTAATGCGCCCTTCATTTCCCCAGATTTGAAGGATGGGTCGGGTGAATAATTCGTTGCTCAACCTATCCCAGAATTCATAGCGTGGCCCTGCTCAGTAGTGATGTGCGATACCACTGATTTCCTTTCCGATCTGATACCAAGTAATATTCAGGGTGGTATCGACGATACTGATCCGATACTTTGTACAAAAACGTATTTTATTTATTGTATCTCAAATTATAGCATCATAATGATTACAGGACATCAGATTACTTGTTCTTATCACTTAATAATGCAGAGTTCATCATAAAGAAATAAAAAAAACTGAAGTTGTGCTATTTGACCACCTTGCCTGCCTGTGAGAGACGTCTGTCTCGCCCTAGCAGCACCTGTCCCTGTCCTCCTCTTCAGTTCGTCTCAACACTCGTCATATTCTGTGATATGATTTACTCTGAGGTGACAAGGTTAGTGATGTTGCCACAACCATACATGCCAACCCTCCTGATTTTTCCGGGAGAATCCCAAATTTCAGTGCCCCTCCCGAAAATCTCCCGGAGCCACCATTCTCCCGAATTTCTCCGATTTTCCACCCGGACAACAAAGTTGAAAAACCATATCGCAGAATTCATAGCGCGGCCCAGCGAATTCCAGTTTCCAACAATGACGGCAGCTACTTAGTTTTAATATTACTCTTATTTCTCTTTCTGGGTCGCAAAAAAACTTTTAACATATTTTCAGGTGAGAATGTAGCTGTGTAAACTTCAAATATCTGAGCCGACACATCGTCTTCAAACCCCCGCGGGCTTTCACTACTCGAGTTAAACATGATATTTAAGTCACTTTGATAACTTAAAAATGTTCTTGTTTGGCTTCTTCAGTGTTTTATTTATTCGTGAGTAAATCGGTTTGGCTGAGATTAAAGTGATTAGATTTAATTTTATTTTATTAATCCCTCGGGTGGGTTCCTCGAGGGTTTTCACACAGCTGAATAAACATCAAACAGAAAACTGATTAAACAGAAGTGTGAGACGGTCGAGAGTTTAAGTCAGCGCCCGGTTATATTTTAGATAGCAAGGAGCAGACGGCAACATTTCACTCCACCGAGGGAGCTCGTGACGTACTACCCGGCTTTCTTTAGAAAGGCCGGGTCCTCAGGTGGAAGCAGCCTCTGAATTTGGACACCCCCGCTGTTTCCAAGCCGGGTACATTGGGTAGGATGTTTTTCCAGGTAGGATGGATTCCCAGAACACCGGCCAATAATAACGGTGACATTTAACGTATTTTATCCGATAAATAAACACTGTAAAATGTATTTATCACCCCCCCCAACAGCCCTTTTGAATATCTCCCTAATTCTGAGGTCTCAAGGTTGGCAAGTATGGCCACAACACCTCACTTTTTTGCCACATGTATCGTGAACCACGTCTCAGCTGTTTGTGGAGGTAAAATAAGTCCGCACAATTATGCTCAGCCATTGTTGTGAGTTCACGCGCCAGCGGCTGCCAGACATTAATACAGCGTATTTCGCACATAAGTATGAAGGCGGAAGAGGAAGTAGTTCCTTTGAATGTAGACAATCCGAATGATGTAGTTTCTAATCGACTAATCACAAAAATAATTGGTGACTAGTTGACTATCAAAATAATCGTTTGTGGCAGCCCTAGTTCTAACGTTTTTGATATGTGTTACTGCCATAATATTAAAGATAACTTCAAATGGTGAATTTTCTCTGTTTAAACATTTGAGATGTTTTCTGTTTTCTGTTATAAATAAAATATAATTTCATGAGATTTGCAAATCACTGAATTCAATTTTTACACAGCATCCTAAATGAACCGGGTTTATACATCAAAGATGTGGATTATGTGTTGGTGGCCTCATTGTACAGAAGCCTTTGTTTGTATGCATGTTACCTACTTGCATTGTTGTTTCTCCTCTTCCCTTTTAATTTGTATCCACAGGTAACAGGAGGTTTGGTTTTTGTAAACAGTTATCTGGTTAGCCTCAGGTAATCTTTGAGTTCAACACAGCTGAAAAGGAATGTTTAACGACTGTATTATATTCAGTTTGATGCTGGTCTGGCCGGCTGATTTCCCCTTTCTGTCCCTCTGTGCTGGCTTGCAGGTCCTGGGTAAGCAGAGTTAATCAGGGTTATTGTTAGAGCATGAATGTTTACAGACACTAAACGTCGCCTTTGCAGAGGATGGTAAAATACTTCAGTGAATAAAATCTGCTGCAAATCTTGCGAAGACTGTGAAGCTCTGAAGGACTTTTTTTATTACGAGCCTCACTGTAACTACTTGAGCTTCCCTCCTCCTGAGCTTTCCAGGACATTTTTTAGCATGTTTGTGTTAATCTTTTACCAAGTTCACTGTCTTTATGTGAGCGTGTTTGTGTGAGTCCTCTGTTATTATAAGGTATTAAAGGGCAGTGGACCATCAAGTCAAGCTGCCACGTAATAAAGGGCACATAATTCATTTCACTATGGAGCAGAAAAATGTGCTTGGCTTTAGATAAGAAGACACTTACAGAGACTCTTGTTTTCTCTGTCCACTCCCTCTCTCTGATGTTCCTCTGTCTCTCCTTTTGTCACGGTCTGGCTGGCAGACCGTGGGGATGTGGGGAAAGGAGGACCCAAAACGCAGACTCTGCGATGCAAACAGTGCTCTTTATTCACAGTGAAAAACTGTAAACACAATAACTCCCCGTTGCTCCCTTGAACCCCGTGTGCGTGCTTCCCTCCGACGTCTGTGCTCGTGCTCCCCGCTGTTGTGTTTCCGCACACCCCGTGCGTGCTGCCTTTCTGGACCACTCTTCCTCCTGCAGGGAAACCATAGAGGCAGCTATCAACACTAACCCTCGGCGGGCATATACGAACAACACAGACATATACTGACACACTAACTTGGTACGATAACTCAATGATCCCGCGCCGGTGGGAGCTCCAACACTCTCCTAAGTAGCTCCCCCGACGAGCCCTGATCACCAACAGGTGTGGCAGGAACTTCAGGTGTGGCCAGTCCTTCGCAGGGCCACACCTATCAGGCCTGCAGGTGGCTGTGCTCCATCCTCCAGCCACACCCGCAGACATACACACGTATACACCCACACCCTGCCTATACATACGAGTGGGACACAGACTAACACAGCATTGTGGAGAAAACACACATCACCAAATAATAATAATACTAACAACAATAACAACAGTCAAAACTGGTCACGGACCCCCGAGTCCTCCGGAGCCGGGTCCGTGACACCTTTTTCTGTCTTTTATATTTTTATCAAATCTACACAAATCCTCTGATTTCCCACTAACAAATATTCAAATATTAAATCACATAGAAACCCATCAACAACAGCTTGTGTTTGTCTTTTTCTTGAGATTCATGTTTTTTTGGTTTTGTTTGGAACAAACTGGTTCAGTGTCCCTACAGTCGAACATTAATGGCAGAATGCATTTTCTTCCCTTTTCCATTTTATTCCTTTAAATTAGAGTGAGAAAACACACTGGGACACGAGAAAGACTCATTCGGCTGATTAAAATCTACATTTGCGGTCTGAGCCAAGTGCTCTCTATCTAGATGGTGGGATATGTCCTCTGTAGGGATTTCTGTGCTGATAGTCTGTGCCTGTGCAGTTTAATTGGATCCATATCTTACCATATATCTTATGGTGTGCATCAACTATGATGCCTATGGTGGAAAATCAAACACCAGCTTATCCTATCTCATGACATGGAGGGAATTAAGAAAATTCTTTCTTGTAACAAAGAAGAGAAATGCTCAGTGGGGGGATTTCCCAGCATCACAGAATCAGTGCATAATCTCACATCAAGGTAAAATTTGCTATATAGGAAAATGTTTGAGATTTACAAATTGGTTGTGTTGAAAAAAAGATGTCATACAGATGACGCTGCAAAGCAACTTCAGTTGCACCACCGGCCTGAACATCTCTGCAGTACAAGAATCACCCTCTCGCCACATTAGCAGCAGCCTCCCTGAAGTAAAACTGCTACAAAAAAAGAAAAGGAAAGGTGAAAATCCTACAATTTTGCAATTTGACCTTATTACAACCAGTAATACCTGTAGTATGAAATATTTCTCAACTTTATTTATTCCAGAACAAAAAATGTTAAAAATAATCATACTTCTAAAATCAAAATCTGCACATCTACTCACAAGGACTGCTCCAAGGATTAAAACAAGCAGCTCACTTCACGTGTCCCTACAAGCACATACGATACCCTTTTCTCACTGCTGTCTTGAACCTGTAATAATTCATGGCTGTGGAACAACTGAAATTCAAGTGTTAGCTTCACTATGAAAATTACAGCACCTCCGACAAGCTAACACCAGTTAACTGTAGCCTTAGCTGTCATCAGTACAAATGTAGGATGAAAGCAAAGCTGGCTTTGAATATTAAACAGCTACTTCTCCTCCTTACGTGGCTCTTGGGTCTTTGGGAGTTTGGGTTGTTGAAGACTGGTGGGTCTCCCCCCAGCATGACACCAGACAAAAATCTGATAAGTCTCAACATGATCACTCAGTTCATTAACTGAGGTAAAGTGCTATGATACATGCATATGTATATGTAATTTATAAGGAATATTGTAGCATATGTCAATATACAGTGCTTGACTATATGTCATAAAACAAGCATTTCTCCAAGCATGACATCCCAGTGTATTTCAGACCCAGCAACACGCTCAGACAGAAACTGGTTCACCCGAAAGACAAAACGCCAAAACACAAACTTAACAATGTGGTGTACGCTGTACAGTGCAGCGAGGAATGCTCAGACCTCTACATTGGAGAGACCAAACAGCCACTTCACAAGCGCATGGCACAACACAGAAGAGCCACCTCCACAGGACAAGACTCAGCAGTCCATCTGCATCTAAAGGTCAAAGGTCACTCTTTGAGGATGCCAATGTTCACATTTTGGACAGAGAGGACAGATGGTTTGAAAGAGGAGTGAAAGAAGCCATCTATGTCCACTGTGAGCGACCATCTTTGAACAGAGGCGGGGGTTTACGACACCAACTCTCTGCCATCTATAATCCAGTTTTGAGTTCCCTTCCCAGACGCCTTAACGCCCACTCACATTCTGGGCCATCTGACCTCAGGAATTCGCATGATAAGGTGGGGCCAGGTTTCACAATGAACACACCCGAAACTCTGGCTGATTGGGACCCACGCCCAGTTTCCCACCTTGGCTCAGGCGATTAGAGGATCATCAGGGGGTCCTTTGTCCCTCTGTGGGGGGAAACTCCCACTAGGTTTATATCTGGGACTCTCCACCATTTGACCTTAGAACTGAAGAAGCTTCTCGGATGAGAGGTGAAACGTCTTCAAGCAACTTAAAGAAGTCCAGACGCTTTGCTTCGCAAGCTCCTTAGACTACGATGACCTGGATGACTGAGGACATTCACAGACACGTCATAAAACAAGACAACATCAGTAATTTAAGTATATTTGAGAAAATTACATCATTATCTTTTAAGCAAATTACAAAATTCATGTTCTTAAACCCAAAGCCAGGAAAGACTTCTCTGATCAGTCAGAAATTAATCACCAATTAAAATCAACCACCAACCCCAATTCTTCTGCAGTTAAATAAGCGTAATTTGGTATAAAATGAATCATTTGCTTTGCCATTTTTTCAGCTTATCTTTTAAAACAGTACATTTGAAAGTTGTTGGATACAATTTGATTATAGAGTTTGTACGATGTGAACCATAAAAAAACATAAAAATGATTTTGGTAATGATAAGTAGCATTAATTTAGGGCATCTGTGGCATAAACCTCACAATGAGTGGTGGTCTCATAAATTTTTCAAGCATTGTATGTTTATTTATCATCTTTAAAAAAGTTAATGGAAAAATGGTGACACCAAATATTAACCTTTTTTTAAAAAAAACAACACATACCACACAGATAATCTGCTGAGCTGCTCTTTAAAAGTTTCTGCCAGGGTGGATGATTTACCATATTGGTAAATGTAACTTCACGTGTATTAACCACCAGGGAGAATATCCTACTTTGTATTGGGACTGCTTCCATCTGCAGTGACTTATACGTATTTGGTGGTGTGACTGTTTTGGGGATCTTCAATTCGTCACATCCACATATAAAATGCATAAGGCAAGGGTAACACAGCTCCATGCTGCAGGGCATGAGACCAGCTGAGAGAAGACCCAGAAAACAGAAAGAATGAATGAAAACAGAAATGACCTTGATTAGGGTTGTGAAAAAAGAGGTGAGGTTAGGGTGGGTTGCAAAGTAACTTGCAGATGCACAGAACTGTGTGCAGGATAAATCAGCTTAAACAGTAGTGCCAAGCATTAGTAGATGTTGACTGGCAGTGAGGGCAGCTGATGTCTCTGGATAATGGCAAAGCCTGACTTTGGGGCCTACCTGAGCTACCATCATGACAGACTTATACCATCAAGCTTTCTTCTTCTTCTCTTCCTTCCCCAAAACTGTAATAAGCGTCTGCTGAGATTTCTTTAATGCCACAGAGCTAGAAGCGACATACATGACAGATGCTCCATCTGCTGTATGCTGAGTCCCAATCCTCACCTCCATCCAAACACCTCTACCACATCCACGCTGTGCACCTCCGTTCTTATTTTACCAGAAGCATGACATACACATTTTTCAAGTTAACTTTATTTGTTCAGCCTTTCTTATCACATTGTCAAAGGGTTCCTCAGCGCCCACATCATGGAACAATGAATGCATGCAGCGACCTTTCGACTGTCAATGAGCAAGAAATACTCCCCCTAAAACCATGGATGAAAAAATAAGTAGGCGTGTGAGAGACAGTTTATCCGTGCAAGAAAGAGAGAAAGTGTCATGGTCCTGGGTCGGTGACCCAGAGTTTTGTGTTTCATTTTGATATCGTCTTGTGTTTTGTGTTGATTCTTATTTTGTATTAGTTCTTAAGGTTTTAGTGTTCTCCCTTCTGTGCTCTGTTCATGCCTCTGAGTTTGTGTTTGTAAAACAGTTTGTGAGTTTCCTGTTTTACTTTGAAGGTCTGTGTCTCGTCGTGTCTAATTAGGTTCAGCTGTGTTCCCCTCTGGTGTGTCAGTCCCTCACTACATTACATAATTCTGGCTACAAGCATGGCCAATAGGTCTTTATATAGAAAACTTACTTAAAACTTAACAAATGTCTTCCTCTGATCCCTCCTGTGTGATTTCTTTATTTGAATAACTCGTAGCATTGCTTTGTCCAAAATTATATAATTGAGACATTTTTGTTATTGTTACCAATGCTAATCAAAACCTGTTAAGATTGATACATAAGAATGATACAGTGTGAGCAGATAATTGTGCTGAGCACTGTCCTTTTTGGAAAATGCACTGGATGCTCGTTCTTATTTTCTTATCTAACCATGTGAGTTAGGTAAGAGGATTATTGCTGCTGTTATGTTTGTATGGAGACAGAGCCAGGATGTAATTAGCTTAGCTTACCATGATGATTTGAAACTGCATTAAACACCTGCACGTGACCACCGGCTAGCTAAGTAACAGTCGTTTTTTGTTCTACACAGACTGTCTAAATATACTTTTTCTTTCATGGCCTTCTCGCCTCCGTGTCTGCGTGTCTTCTTCTACATATATTTGCCTTATTAATGCAAAAACGGTGATGTGTTGACTGGAAAGGTCAAATAAAAATGTAAAACACAAAGATATTTTTTGAGGGTTGACCCCACACAACCTTCATAAAACAATGGGCTGATTCCTGTACAAAAAATTAAAGGGCTTAGCTTTATTTAGCAAACACCCTGCTGGCTCCAACATCCTAAATGATATTACTTTTTTAATGCAACTTTCTGCAAAGAGAAAATATTAGAACATTTTCAAGTTAGAATAAAATGTTTTAGTCGTTTAAAAAGTGCCGCTCAAAAGCGAAAGTCCTTGAAAAGGTCTTTATCAAACATTCATCTTTCTTGTCTTTGACGTGTAAGTGACTTTTTGGACTGAACTTTACTTTTGAGCATCAATAATGATTTGTGACGATGAGCTACACAGACATATGAGAATACTTGATCCCCCGTAGCTGCTTTTAGAATAATGGTCCATACGAGTTATGATCAGTGTTGCAAAACCCCATTATATACTGTTTATAATATCAATGTGTCTTTACCTACTGAGTATACAGATGGATAAAAAACTTTGTAAAATACATTATATTTCATCATGTGCATGTAAATCTTAATTCTAAGGCATGAAAACCACAATAAAGCAAAAGAAATTGCCACTGAATTAATAGAGAAAAAAAAAGATAAATCTTATTTGAAGCAACTGGATGAAGTTGAGTTTCAGGCAGTAACCCGTTTCCCTGTGGGGGTTTTAATCCCAACTTTAATCTAGATTACATCCACATCTGTCATGTCCCTGCGTGCCTCCACAACCTTCTTGGACCCCACGGTGCTGCAGGCAACTCTTCTCAGTAAAAGAACTCTGAGAGGTCCAAAGGCCACAGCGGGATTAAACAGAGTAGATGAGGACAGATTTGTTCCAGACACGAAGATCAACAATAGATTAGACATTAGAGAGACGCTCTTCCACAGTGCTGTAATTGTGCGCATGAAAACGAGAAGGTGATGTAAGAAGCGGATTGCCACAGAATTCACAGAATACTTCTCTGTCTGGCAGCGGCAGCTGTTTCTGTTTCTTCTTCTCAGAGTAAATGTTCAGCAGTAGGACTCTGATTGAGCATCCCAGATGAGCAGAGATTAGACCATCGCACCAAGGAAAAAAAATACAGACCAGAAAACGGATTTCTCTCAGATTACTAGGAGAGCTTTTATTTGGAGCGTTGCAAAGTACATTTCATGGTTTTAGTGCTCACTCTCTCTCACTCACGCTCGTCTTCATTCAAATAAAAACACCTTTTTTTCCTCCATGTCCGTTCCTTTTGTCACTGATTTAGAAACATTTGGAATAATTATGCAATTTCTTAATCGTTTACCTGGAGTTTATATTTGAGAATGGAGAAACCATTTCAGTCCAAGCATAGAAATATACACAAGAGAGATGAATCGTATCATATATGAGACAATCAATTTGCTATAGCATGGCTTCAAGCTAGTATACAGTACGAAACACACTGAGGTCATACTGTAGGCAACAGATTAAAAAGTAATGAGAATGAAACTAAAAGTTGCAGTCAGTATTTTCACAGTGGGAGGAAAAGCAACTTTGGATTGAATATTGCATGTTTATGGACGCAGCCGTTTACTAATATTGCTGCAGAGGCTTTCTGGTCGGACAAAATCATCCGATTTAAAGGGTTGTGTGTCTCTCAGCGCAGACACTTTTACTCCTTATGAAATCCTTGAAGAGCAAAAGAAATGCGTAATGTTTGCTTAATCTCTTTTTATCCAAACAATGCAGATGCCCTCAGAGCTGTGTAGATAGTGAGGCCTTTTGGAAACAGTACTTTCATCGTATACTGCACAGTCACATCTTAGAGGTCAGTCTGTGCAAATGCAGCTCAGAAAGCTGCTGCCGGAAGGCTGTGATTATTATTTCCAGCAGCTTCGCCACCTTTCCCTAACAGAGCCAGAGATTCCAGCGAGTGCACATTATCATTGTCTAGATGCATTTTAGGTGGAGCCGAGTTCTCACCGCCTCCTTCACCTCCCGCCTCCTGTGGCTCCCCACTGGCAGCAGCAGCTGCAGCGGCAGCCACGCACTCCTCTTTGAACAATCGGTCATGCTCCATCTTGAGCTCTTGGTAGGAGCGGGAGAACATGTGGAAGATGGAAGTAGCAGGGAAGGCCATGATGAGAATGCCACTGAGGATGCTGCTCAGTGCTACCACCTGTCCCGGAATGGATCTGGGCACCATATCGCCATATCCCACTGTCGTCATGGAGATAATGGCCCACCAGTAGGAGGCGGGAATGCTGGTGAAGTCATGGGTACCTGTGAGCTCGCTCTCAGCCAAGTGCACCAGCGGGGAGAAGAGGGTGACAGCGACGCAGAGAAAAAGCAACAGAAGGCCAAACTCCCGGGTGCTGCGTCGCACCGTCAGCCCCAGCGTCTGCAGGCCGAGAGAGTGGCGAGCCAGCCTCATCACGTAGAGAATTCTCAGCGCTCGCAGGATCCTCAAAACCAGGCCTAGCTTGTCCAGGTAGCCCTTACCTCCTCCCGGCCTCTCGTGTTCCAGCGCTGGGTCTTTCTCTGTCACCACCAAGGAAACGTAGTAGGGCAGGATGGCCATAGCGTCGATGATGTTGAGCGGCCCGCGGAGAAAGTCCAGCTTGCTCTGAGCTTGAATGAACCGCAAGATGAACTCCAGGGAGAACCAGGCCACACACACCGTCTCTATGATGAACATGTTGTAGCACTTAGATGAACACTCGCCCTGAGGTGGAAGAGAAGGCAAGGCAGAGAAATCGAGGATAAGAGAAGCGAGAATTGACAGGGAGTAAGACAGATGGTGAGAAAAGCACAGGGAGAAGATTCAGAGGTCAGATAATCGTCTTTGGTATTCATTAATTAATCATAAGTTACATTCGGTCAGCATACTAAAGCTACTGCAGCTGCACTGGTGGGTTATAAAGTGACGTGATCGATCAATTATTGCATTTGGGAAGACCTCAAGGATTAATCCTCCATGGGAGTGGCGACAAAACGCAATCAAACTTGTGTGCCCTCCAATGACAGTGTCAACGAAGAGCAATGCAATAATAAAAAACTCCTCTAAAAGAATAGTGGGAGTGGGGTGTGTGTGTGTACATGACACTGCTGCTGACTGACCCTCGTTTTCACACACTTGTGCCATCACGCAGATATATTCCTCGCAGCCAGGACAGCTCTTTGTCATGTGACTTTGAATATATGTTGTTCTGAGTATTTGCTACAATGTTTCTCTTAGAAGCGCAGTTTCTTCAGGCAACACTTTGTTGTCGGTTTCTGACTGTAGTAAGTGAGAAATATGCTAAAGTATCCCCTCTGTGAAGAGGAGACTTTGCGCCCCGATGATGGGGAATCATCAGTTTTTCATAATGTTATGAGTTATTTGGTTTTTACACAGGCTGAATGTGAGACCGCATTATTAAGACAGACACTGTTTATGTCTTCTCTGTGACACTCCTTTCATCAGCCTCCCCCCCATTTCTCCCCACGTTTCCCATTGCTCACTCTCTGCTTTTATCTGCACTGTCTCATTCATTTCCCTTCTATCTCACAACTTTTTTATCCTCCTGCAAGCCTCTCCTTCATCCCTCTGCCTCCATCTCCACCTTCTCATCATTTATTCTTCTTTCCTCCTGTATCGCCCTCTTCGAACTCCCTCCCCTCTCATTCTTCATTCTGTGCTCGCCCCTCACACTGCTCTCCTTCTGCATTAAAGCCTGCATTCATTCATTCATTCATTCATTCAGCGTTCCACTAAGTGAAGTTTCTCTATGCGTTGTATCCGTCATACACACATACATCTGTTTACTTCGTGTTGCATTATCACTTGTGTCCTCTCTGCCTTTTTCACTCTTTTTAATCCCACTGTGATGTTTTGCCTTTTTGCTTCATTCCTGCAGAGTGGCTCTGCATATTTTGTAATGCTGGTGCAGGAATATGTGTGCTAAGATATTGTGACTTTCAAAGATGTTCCTTTGTGCAGGTTGCATCATGCAGTGATGCTAGCAGTGATAATAGCAGTGTTTATCCAGTCTATAAAGGAGGACAGTCTCTCAGCTCTCTGGCATGAATCTTAGTTCTTCAAAGTTCAGGACAAATTTGTCTTGGTGAGACACTTTTTAGGTTTTATGCTCTACAATCTACATTTGAACAGGTCTTAATATTAACTGTTTAAATGCTTTTGAAAAGGATTAATTTTATTTGATTGTATTGTGTTAATGTTTTATATATAAGGCCTTTCATGGCAGATGTAGTTCTTTTGATCATTATTTTTAATGGACAAATATTCATTAAGTAACTTCATGTTGCTTTAGATTTACATCCAGTACGACTTGCATACTGTAGCATAATGCAGCATCAGCTTCTTTCAAGGCTTCGCTGAGTTTTATGGTGTTTACACCCAGTAAAATATTCAAACCCAAGATTCCACATCTTTCACTTGCTGCATGGAAATAAAATTAAGCCTGACCTCTTTGCTATCTTATGGTAGGAACTGACCCCCACTGTGATGAAACTGTAAGCCTAAAACAATATGTATGAGGCTTCATGTCTCCCAGGTGGCTTAAAGTCTCTATGTGACTATAAGAAGTAAAAAAAGCTCTCTGTTAACTGAAGACATCGATTAAAATCGATCAGTCTTTTGTTTTCCAATTTTAGACTAGTAATTAAAGATTTCAGTCACTGTCTCAGTTTAGCTTTTGATATTTGCTAATTGCACCAAACGGCTTTCTAAATGTGAGGATTTCTAGGAAAGAAATGATGTAAAAGTTGCTGAACATGATTCAAAAACAGATGAATAAACTTTAGTCCCGACAATCGTGATAAACATGAACCTTTAATGGTTCCTAGAAGGAGGAGCAGGGCAGAAACACATTTAGTGTATCATTAACATCAGTGTGGTTAATATGTTAGCCAAGACATCCTAGTTTCCACATGCAGCAGGCAACATGATGGCTTACAGCTTTCTTTTGGTTTCTCAGCAAAATCACAAAAACTCTTTGTTTTATTTTGGCCTTTGAGTTGACAGCGACATCGCTCTTAAGCTGGTCATTGCATCATAATGTTTCTGAGAATTTATGATGTATTTAACATCTCATGTTAAAATGTATTCAATAAAGCTGCAGCCCGCACAGTTAAAAGTAGAACCACGATGGCTATATATGATTTCTCCAGAGGTCTGAAGGACTCATTGCTTGATATTTTTGTTGAACTAAAGGAAAAGACACACCACAGCAAATCATTACCTAAATATTAACTGAATATAAACCTTTAAATTTCTCAGTTTCAGGACATTCATCGTGTTTTTTCTGTCTGATGTCTAACTCTGTGGTCTCCCTGCATGAATCTTTAAGGCACTTTCTGTCACAGTGTAGATGTTCTGTCTGACACAAGCACCATCCTCTCCTCGCGGCTCTTTCTTTCTCAGGCCTATCGCAGCTTTGTGCTCTCGCTCTCTGCAGAATAGACCATTTGTTAGAGCTCCAAGCCTTCTACTTCTGTTTCTCTGCCTTTCAACTACAGACACAATTGTGCACACAATAACCTCCCACAATACTAACTATCTCCCTGACCTTATCTCCTCCGAATGACTCTGTGGAACTAATGCCAGCAACAGCACATTTCAGCACAGACACCATTCACCCCACAGCTGTCTCATAGGGGGTCTCGTTTTATCATCTGCATTAACACATCCCAATGTCAAATTAAGACAAAGACTGCAGTGGGGGCAACGAACACTGAGGCATTCTCATGGCAAGGACATTTAAAATGAGCAAAGAGGAAAATTATTATTATTATTATTATTAGTATTATTGCAGCTTTCCTTATATTTCGGAGATAAATAATAATAATGGATACTTTATTGATCCCCATGGGGAAATTACTTGTTTTTCTCTGCATTTGACCCATTCACTCAGTGAAGCAGTGGGCAGCCCACTAAGCAGGCGCCCGGGGAGCAGTGTGTAGGGACGGTACCTTGCTCAGGGGTACCTCAGGGTAGCCGTTAAGTGGATTCGAACCGCCGACCTTCTGATCATGGGGCGACCACTTTACCTACTGAGCTATCCCTGCCCCTAAAAATGGTATTTCTACAGAATCCCGCAGATATGTGGGGCATAAATCAACTCGAAGTAAATGAATAAAAAGAACTCAATGACAAAATGAACAATATGTATGACGCAAAAAAATTCTACCCAAAGGTCGAGCTGATCTGAACTGAGTTGCTATTTTGCACTAGATGTGTGTTTTACAAAATAAACACATGCATGACAATATTGATCATTATATTTTGGCTGAAGTGCCCTAAAAGCAGCCCTGCACTCAGCCAGAGCTCATTATATGTGATCACATCCACACCTTACAGTTTAAGTATTAACTAAAATGTTTAATACTTATGTATGATGACGCTATTTTGAAAACGTAAAGTATGCATCTTAGGCAACTTGAGATACTACACTTGCTATGTAATACATTATTTTGGTATTACAATGTGAACACAGTGTGGAGAAAAAGGTTTCAGCTGAAAATGTCTGTGTGACCTTGACAATTGTCCTTGTTTTGAATACGGCAATAACAAGGAGAAGCCAGATGCTACAATATTAATATATATAAGCATAAAACTATCACAGCATTACAACCTATACAAGCTAAAGAGAGCAGCCCAGAACAGAGTCCGTTGGCATGGTGTTGTTGCGGACCTATGCTCCCCCAGGAGTCAACAGGAAAATTGATTGAACCTATACAAAGTGATCCAAGTTAATGTCTGCTGACCCTTCATCATAGCTGCTTTTCTGCATGACGGTTTTTCTGTCGTCTCTCTAAATAAACATCTGGCTTTAACTGCGTAATTTTGACGACTTGCAATGTGCTACACGGTGTTTGTGTTCATGGTTAAGCAGACGGTCAGAAACATTCAATCAGCTCGTGATGGTGTTTTTCTCGTTCTGACCCCCGCACTGGTTCATCGCCATCATACTGTTACTGTTGTGTCAGCATCAGTTGAGCTTTATATTAATGTTGGCAGCTTAGCATCTACCCTGTGCAGTCAGACAGCTACTGGCTGTGGGGTCGCTCCGTGTACCGTGGGTTTGAAGTGTAAATGTGTGTCTCTATTGTTGGACAAGAGAAAGCTTCTATATCTCTGAATTATGAATGTTTTTTTTCACGTGTGGATCAAATAAAGCTGCACATTTTCACTGTGTTCAAAAGATAATTAGGACAACTCTTCGCAACTGTCATGCTGCTACAGCAACTCAGGAATGTTTGCTTTTCTAACCACTGCATGATTATAAACTGTGGTTCATTCTCTGACTCCTTCACAGTATGTCCGTATAACTCTTCATTCCTCTTTCTTCTACATCTCTTGGGGCTCCTTCTCCCACGATGATTCTGCAGTCCTGCATATCAAGAGGTACAGTTGGAAATGGGAGCAAAAGCAAAGATTCTGCCCATCAGTCAGCTTTACTGTGCAGCAGACCTTGAACAAACTTTGCACCACTAAACACTTTTCCTCTATGCTGCTTTACTGACCTTGCCCTCACTTTGAACGCTCTAAAGAAAAGCTGAATAAAGGAGTGTGTGGATGGACAGCGAGGACAACCACAAAAGACACGCAGCTGTCCTTAACCTGGAACTGCCAACATCGAGCAATGTGTTCACTAGTCATATGGACACGCACGCATGCACACTGGGTAGAATATGCCGTGTGGACTATATGCACCCACTGAATTACAAGAATCCTTGAGATATATTGTAATAAATAAGAGCCTCAAACAGCGAGCTATTCTCTATAGAGTACGACTCCTTACACTGAGCACCTTACCACGGACATTTGTGTCAGCATAGAGTTGCACGGTTTTATCTTCATATGAAGTAGCTGTAAAGCCTTCAGAGTTATCCATCACTGATAAAGACCAAGAGATTGTTCATGCATGAAAACCCCAATAGAGAAAAATGAAAGTGAGAAGGTGGCTCGGAGAGATACGGGAGAGAAAAAAGAAGAATAGATGAAAGGAAAGTGGGTGGCTAAGTGGTGCAGAGGGAGAGAGGAGAAAGGGATTACAAGCAAAGTTGATGAGGAAAAGAAGAGGTGACATCTGAACCATGGGGACCATTTGCAACTCTGCATCTCTATTCTCTCTCTGTCTGTCTGTCCGTGCAGCACATGGACACACAAACATCCACAAATGCAGAGATGACAAATTTTAACAAAGGTTTTTGCTTGTTAGACTCTCTCTTTCATGCCTGCATGCACACAAACAGACACACACTAGTAAAGTCTGTCTGTAGCCTCCAGTTTCAGTGCAAACTGCTATAAAAGCAATTTAATGTGATGTCAGTTCCTCATCCAGTATTTTAAATTGTTTAGTGTCCCATCAAACTATAGGCACATCGGGCGCACACAGACACACACACGCCTTCAGTAGACGAACATCAACTTTTATGATCACAAAAACATTTTGTGCAAGCGTTTTATTTTTTATCTGTAAGAAAATTATAAAAATGTCTCGTCAGAACGTGGAGCTGAAAAGAAAAAAGCAAACTATTGGCTGCAGTGTGCACCGGCTCACTCTGAGTGTGTGGGGGAATGCAGCGTGACACAAAGAGTGACTGCTGTTACGACACGACTGAGCTGTCTTGTGAAAAGGGAGTTGGCAAATGTCATGTATGTAACCTCAGGAAATTAAGCATCTGCTGCTTGTTTGTGTGTCACTGTCACAACTGGTTTTCTACCACATCCTACTCTGTCTACTTTTAATTGATCTTTTGGGCCGGCTGGTTTTTCTGGGGAGTTTTCCCTCACCGGTGTTATTCCACACCTGTCCACCAGGTGTCAGCTGTGTGGGCTCCTGTTACACAACCGCATAACTGTGCCAATGTGCTTCCTGCCTCCACAGCTGTCCCACATCACAAATTACTTTCTACATGCATAAGTAGAGCTGTTTTCTCAGTTACAAGGTTGTTTGCAGTGCATCTGTTAATTATGCTGAGCTTTCGTTCGTGGAATTAAGTCTTACCATTTGGCAGCCATCTTGGCATCGTAGACATGTGGGTAGTTTTTTTTTTTCCTTGTATACCTTATTAATCCCCTGTGGGGAAATTACTCTCTGCATTTAACGCATTCACTCAGTGAAGCAGTGGGCAGCCACCGATCCAGCATCAGGGGAGCAGTGTGTAGGGACGGTACCTTGCTGAGGGTTGCCTCAGGGTAGTCGTTCGATGGATTTGAACCCCCGACCTTCCGATTATGGGGCAAACACTCTACCTGCTGATATGAGTTATGCACACATGTGCAGTTTCACAATATTGTGGCTTCATTAGCATGCGCAAATATGATCATCATATCTGTAGGTCTGGTAAATCCTATCAAACACTCACCAAAAATCATGTTCTAGATAAGGTCAAGCAAAAAGAACCTTTACCTACAGTTATGGGAAAAAAGAAAGAATTCAAAGGGCTCTGTGCAGTCCTGTGACAGCTAAGGGGAAGTAGCAGCCAGGTGCTGCTGATCAAATGCCCTTGGTTAATTAATCATCAGTGCGTGTAAACACCTTTATGAAAACTACATGTTGGCAATAAATGTGTCTCAACAAAATGTCATTCAAGGTCAGAGTGTGCAAAAAAATAATAAAAACCCAAGAGCCACATCTCAGACTCTACAGGCCCAGTTAGCATGCTAAAAGTTAACATTCGCGACAGTGCAATTAGAAAAAGAATGAACAAGTACTGCTTGTTTGGAAGGGTTGTCAGGAGAAGGCTTCTCCTCTCTAAAGACAATATATAGAACTATAGCAGAGGTTCCATCTGATCAAACCACAGAGATGTTCTTTACACAGACGGGAACTAAGTGGAGATATTTGGCCATAAAGCACAAACTGTGCTGCACGTTTAAGACCAACTTCCTTTTGCTTACAGTTGTAGGCTGTGCTATGTCCTGTTATTTACAAACCATTTAAAATACTGTTGTAAAGAAGGTGATACCAAGTTGCCAAATCACTTTAAAACCGAATTATTGAAAACTCAAATGAAGCAAAATCACTCAGGGGAAAGAAATTTGAAGCATTTAAGGTCATTATTGTGTTTTTGTATTTGGGAAAATAAGCTTCTATTCACAAGATTTAAAGTCATATTTGAGACTCTGCTAATAAATAGATTTTTAGCTTTTTATATTGAAATGATCTGTGAAAATTACTAAATATTTTCAGACTAATTTTCTAGCTCAATAGTTTGAAAGCTCAACACACTGCAGCTGAAGAAAAGCTGACAAATTCTTTTAAACAGACAAAACACAAGCAAATATTTTGCATTTTCATTAATCAGCTTTTGCTGCATTTAGACAAAAGCAGGCAAATTCAGAAGAAAATGCACCGGACAAAAATTTAAAATAGAAAGCAAAGATGGAGGCGGGCTCATGGCAGATATTAGATATTTGGAACATATGAAACGGGGAAAATACTCTTTCTCTAATTACCACTTTAATCTTTGAATAGTCAGCTTATTTTTTTATGCAGCTTGCTCTTATATTTGTATTACCAGATCACACTCAGGGACTCTGTGCATCTTTACCTGTTGCTATAAGTATGTATACAGTTTACAGAGATTCATATGATGCAACTCTCAAATGCATTTTAACTTGTAGATGTCAAAATATTAATTTATAGGAGGAAGTTCATGTCCAGTATGTTCTATATTTGTTCTCGTTCACCTTTTGAGCACAGCACGAATGTGAAGGCTACTTGACATTTATGGAAGTGTGTGTGATGCATCTTTGTTGCATGTCTTTCATTTCTTTTTAAAGGTCATCACAAAAGCATCAAGTGATTTTAAAATTCATAAACTGGCAACATCGGGTGAGACACTTTGAATTAAAAAGCAGAATTTGAATTTAAAATGTGTTACAGGAGACAAAGGTTGAGGAATGGCTCCCGTGCTTTGCTGTACTTATCTATGCTGTGCGATCCCACTCTGGCATGGACAGGATAAACACCTCATGCTTTGCTGTTCTCTCAATGATCCCACTTGGCAGCCATGCGGCACATCCGACGGAGGGAATGCAGCTCATAAGCAGATAGGCCGTAACAGGCGTGGAATCTGCTTGGAACTGATACGTTCAGAGTACATACATGCCCGGGGAAACAAACAAGGAAATGCATATGCATGCTAACTCAAAGTGTTGCTACAATTATTCCAGCTGCAGTGGAATCTGATTATTAGCATGTACTGTAACTGCAGACCTTCTTGTGGTCTGAAGGTCTGCAAGTTTAGAAAAGATCTAATGTCTGCCATTTTAAAAGGACAGTGCGTGTACACAAACCGCCGACTTAGCCACCTCTTTTTCCTACTTCTCCGGCCTCTATTTCATTCCCTCTAATCTGCAGCCACCTGCTTCTCTAAAGTCTTACTTAGTTACTTAAGTATAGTAACCCTGAGTAACTGGCAGACTCGCATCCTGCTGAGGCAACCAACTTTACACACCAGCACCTATTTATGCTCTCTTTGTGTGAATTTAATGAAGGGGGGGAATCATCACACACAAAGCACGCATGCTTAATTTTGTGCCTCTGTTGTTAAACACACAAACAAGCTTATGACTGATGACAGTGCTTTGTCTTCTGAATTTGGCCAATGACAGAGAGAGTACACACACACACACGTGTGCACACACATGCACACTAGCCTTCGTGTTAATTCTGTGCATCTATTACATTATGTTTCACATCTCAGGTGTGCAAGTAAATCATCTTAAGCTAAATTACATGCAGGGGGAGCCTTTAGTTACATTATGCTCACACAAAACTTATCAGATCGCTGTCACTGCTGCTCTGAGCTGCAGGGGGAATTCATTCATGCTTCCGAGTCCAGATAGTCAAAAATGTTGGTCTCCAAATCACAACTCCCCCCTCACAGACAAAAAATGTCTTTGTTGATTCACATAATGGAATTTAGCACAGAAGCAGGAGGCCAGTAATTCTTCTGAGATGTAATCACAGCCAATACTGGTTTTCAGTGAAGCTGGACATAAAATGCCAGATAAGGATCCAGACTCAGGCAAAAGCGTGTTTTTGGTTTCAGACGCTTGGATCTCTGACAACCAGTAAATGTTATACTCTTTCCTGGCCAATCGTTTCTTATTTCTATTGTTTTATTTACTATATTATATGTAAACCTGTCTCATAGATTACATGAGATGCTACCTGTTCCATAGCAGGTCAGCGCTACAATATGTACCCATTCATATCACAACACACCGGTCCACTGTGTCCATTTCACAGATGCAGACGTTGCAGTAAGTTTCGGTAATCTGCAGTATCAAGCCAACATGAAAATAATCATGCATTAAACAGACATTATACATATTAGCCACCTAGCTTACTCGATTCTAACGATTAAGGATCCTGGAATTAAAACACTAACTTTAAGTATATCATCTCCCCCTGCTGGTAATGCAATTTCTGCATGCGTGTCCATTTCAGATTTGGAGAGGCAAAGCGTGAAAAGGACACGGTGGACTCGCGTGTCTATTACACGTTTTGCTGTGATACTGGGTTGACCCATCACCTGTCAAACATGAGATGCCATTCTTAAAGGCAGCTATGTGATCGTATTATTAATGAATGATCTTCAGTGCTGCCCGTAATTTAGATGTGGAAGGATTACTGACAGTAATTGCTTTTAGGTTATTGTTCCATCACTGAGGCTCTGTTGAAGATGACATGAATAGAAGGTCATTTAATGGACTCCAAGAGTGATTACACACCATTACATAAACTAACTTTATCTTAATGACCTTAGAGTTCAGCATATCAAATGCAACATGCTACGCTATTAAGAATTGATGTCTAAAAATAGATTTTTGACTGTGCTGCAAATGCACAGTCAGTGTCAAGGACGTGTGCTTCGTATGACGCTCACCGGCGGGCGGGGAGGGGTGGGGGGGCTAAAAATGCTAGCAAAATAATATGAAATGAGTTAGGTTTGCTGTGCCGAGAATGTGTGCGCACACATGTGTGTCTCCTCTTTCTTATTTACCACTTTGTCTGAGACAGCCTCTAAATACTGAACAGCTCCTTTGAGAAAACAGAAATTGGAATGCAGATGTTTTAATATTTACCACTCGTCTCTTACTCCTCTATTACCTTCTTCTCTCAAATACATAAAGTGATACTTTATCTTCCTTCAGACATCACAAGACTCATTATGTCAGTTTTGTATCTCCTAATAAAATAAGAAATCCTTCTCGTCCGCAATCAACAGCCCAGCTCTGTAACTCAGTGGGACTATTGACCAGTCTCTGTTTGAGAAGATGTGGATGAATCAGAACGCTCAGTGTGGCGCTTGAGCCACGTAGTCTGTCCCTCAGTCTCAAGATATTTGTGATTGATGTCCTGGGACGTAACTATTGAACAGCAAATCCCACTCCAATTTATGGCATTAAGAACATAAAATGACTCCCCAGGCCAGAAAGCATCTGAATTAGGCAAAGGAGAGCAGATCTGTCGAGGCAGTCTGAAAATGCTCCATCAAACAGACTTAATTCCAAGCACCACTTAATGACAGGAACGTATTTCTGTGATAGACGGATGAAAATGAATACAGACAGGTTTTACTTTGAAAGCACAAATAAAGTGCGTCTTTGTTTCATTTGTGACATTTGAGCAATAACATGTAATTTCAAGAAGGTTATCGATATATACTGAGACCTGCTGCTCTTTCTGAGTGTTGCTACCATAGATTTGACTCAAGAAGATTACTGGTGTCTAAAAACGTTTTCATGAATAAGCAAGCGTCAAAAATAACGAGCGATTCACTGAGATCGTCGTGTCTTTTAGCTCAGTATGTGACACTGATGGAAGAAAGTGCTTCCACTCCAGAGGGATTACATTAGGGGGCCACAACCAGAACGTGAAGGTTAATCCAAAACAGTAAAAGTAAAGACACAAGCAAGAAGTAAAGGCAACATCACAGCATCATGTAGCTGCGAGCCATAAGGTACAGATGAGTTTTGTTACTTTGTTATTTATTAGAATAAATAACACCAAAAATATCACCTAAAAAATAACGTGAATCGAGTTTTTTCTCAATCTACACTTGATTATAATCTCAAACAGGATTACCTGAGAGTGATAATCAGAGGAAATGATTATTTTGTCCTTTCAGCCTCTCGACAGCAGCGACAGATCTTTTGTGAATAGCTAGTTAGTGAGATGATGCTACAACTTTTTAGTTCTGTCAACGTTTGAGCAAGAGCACTGCATCAAACATCCCATGAACTTTATTTAACTAAATCTATACTATAGTTTGAAATACTTTCTGTAAATAAACACTGGTATCCATCTGTGCGTACAGTAAGTTCATTTGGAGAGCCATTAGCAGTTTGGTAGCCCAGTCTCACTTTAAAGAGTCACTGACAGTTCACTTCAACTCATTGCATTTATATTGCACTAAACCGTTACAACAGTGACCTCTAGGTGCTTTACATCGTTAGGTAAAGACTCTACAACAATACAGAGAAAACCCAACCATCAGATGTCCCCTATGAGCAAACACCTGGTGACAGTGGGGAAGAAAAACACCGTTTTAACAGGAAGAAACCTCCAGCAGAACCAGGTGAGCCAGAGATTAACAGTAACAAATGATTAAATGCAAAAATACAAATAAATAAACATGAAGAGATCAAAAGTAGGTAAGTGCAGAGGAAATGCTCAGTGAATCTTGGGAACCCCCCAAACTTAGGCCTATAGCGGCATAACTAAGGGAGGGTTCAGAGTCACCTGCTTCAGCCCTAACTGTAACCTTTCTCAAAACGTTTTCAGTTTTAATAGTAAAAGTTTGGGGTCTGTCTCTCCAAGCCAAACTGAGAGCTGGTTCCACAGAAGAGGGGCCTGAAAACTCTGCCTCTCATTCTACTTTTAATATCCCAGGAACCACAGTTATGTTACTATAAGTGATCTCAGGAACACTATTACATGCTTAGTCTAATAACAGCCCTGAAATAGTATGGATCTTGGGTACTATTAGGTAGGTACAGGAGCCTTTGATGTATTAAACAAATCACTTTCATTTCAACTTACTATAAGGTATTTCACACACAAGCATCTTTAGACTTTAATGGGCCAAGAAAAGAAATGGGTCAAAGAAAATGTATTATAATCCAGGACCACTTACTAATATAGATATTAGGTGGCTGACTAATCACTAATCATATATTGATAGTAATTTTTTTAATCTTTGAATGATCATCTTCATATGAATCCTTTTGATTTTCTTTGTTAAAGACTTAAAAAAAACGTGTTAATTGTGTAATGTGCACAAGTTATATAACAGAGAAAGACCTAGTTTGGTATTAATGTTATAACACTTCTTGTTACTCCTTGGCAAAATATGCAAAATTATAAAATTCTGAAACTGACAAAAAGATATTTCATTTAAATTTGGATGATCTGCCCTTCAAAGAGTCTCCTTGGGGAAGGGAGATCGTGGCTCAAGAGTTGGGAGGTCGCCTTGTAGTCGGAAGGTTGCCGGTTCGAGCTCCAGCTTGGACAGTCTTGGTCGTTGTGTCCATGGGCAAGACACTTCACCTGTTGCCTACTGGTGGTGGTCAGAGGGCCCAGTGGCGCCAGTGTCCGGCAGCCTCACCTCTGTCAGTGCGCCCCAGAGCAGCTGTGGCTACAATGTAGCTGCCATCACCAGTGTGTGAATGTGTGCGTGAATGGGTGGGTAACTGGATGTGTAAAGCGCTTTGGGGTCCTTAGGGACTAGTAAAGCGCTATATAAATACAGGCCATTTACCATAACTTTGCAACTCTTATGGTGCAAATGCTATTTTTAGATCGCTCCATGTTCGGGTACAAGCACTTGTGCATTTATGACAGGCTTGGATCTCCTCTGATGTGTTACAGCACTGACCCTTTGGGAGAGGAGAAAGTCATAAGGACTCAGATCTGGTAATTAGGGTTTGAGGAGTGGCCACAAGAGCAGTCATCACAGTTCAGGCTGTTTCTCTGTCTCTCTGTGCAAGTTTAAGGTCCACGGTGACTTTGCGAACACACAAGAGCAAGCTCACAAGGTCGAAAGGAAGACCTCCACAGAGCAATCAAAAAATACCAGCTGCACGGGGAGCAGTGCTTCAAATCACACCTTGCCTTTATGTACCTACAATAAGTGTTGGGGAGTAACGGAGTACATGTACCGCCGTTACATATTTAAAATACAAAATATGAGTAACTGTATTCCGTTACAGTTACCGTTTAAAAAGGTGGTATTCAGAATACAGTTACTTTGTTGAAATAAATGGATTACACGGCGGTACTTTCCTGTTTCATATTATCGCGGGTCAGGACTGTTTGGGTTTTGTTTATTCTGTTGTTCCAGGCGGCAGCGTTACGGTTGCCATGGTTACAGGGTGACGCTCTCTTTGTGTGTTTCCTGGTGAGCGAGCGCCTTTTTGTTGTTGTTGTTGTGCTAAGCTAATAGGCAGAATGCTACAGCCTGATGGGCAGTGTAGTCTGTGCTGCAGGGAGAATGGACTGCCATACTCGTTATGAGTCTGTGAGCGAGGGAGAAAAAGGAGAGTGGAAAAGTACGAGCTGTCACCGAGCAGAAACGGGAGCTGGAAGCATGTAAATATAATAATAACCACTGCAGCCAAACAGAGCGCCTGACGAGCCCAGTTGTAAGTAAGTTATTAAGACTCGACTGTACACCGTGTTCCTGTTTTCCTCCGAAACAATAAGTTCCATTGAAGCAGCCTTTCAACGCCTCTCTCTGTCTAAAACTTGACCCAGACAACAAAGTAAAGCTAGTTTTCGGCTACGAGCCCGACACAAACTCTACGTATTAGTCAGAGCTCCCTTTACTACGGTTCGGCGCCGCGGACCTTCAGTAATCGTAATAAATCACACAGCAATAGGACATTCATGTAGTTGTAAAAAGCACGATAATATATTAAGTAATCCAAAGTATTCAGAATACGTCACTCTCATCGAGTAACGTAACAGAATACGTTGCAAAATACATTTTGGGGCATGTAATCTGTAATCTGTAGTGGAATACATTTTAAAACTAATCTTCCCAACACTGCCTACAATATGTTCTTTGATACAAGATCAATTTATTATCTTTAGTCCAAAAGCTGCTGTTGGCATCATTTGTATACGAGGCATGAAGCTCAACTCTTGTTCGGTGTTTTTCGACATGATCAAAGATGCATTGTTGAATCATATGAAGGTTTCTTGCATCCACTTGCGTTTTTGTGCTTTCTGTCAAAGTGTCACAATTACAAACATCCTGCAGAAATGACATTGATTTCAGAATCACATTGAAAGTTTTTACATAATACAGAGCAGGGATACATGCACACCCACAGCAGGAGACAGAAGGATGAAAGAGTGGTTATCAGTGGGACTGGAGCTGAGCTGTTAGCTCCTAGTGGTATACTGCTTGATAGACGAGATCAGCTGAGGACAGAGAGAAACACATTACACGGACAAAGGGGAGCAATCAGAGGAGAAAAATTAAGTAATGTTTCTTGCCGGGTTTTTTCTACCAGAAACTTCCTCTCTTATCTCCCTAAAGCACATTCTTTCTCTGTCTCTCCTTTTCTCCTTCACTCTATTCAGCCACCTAGTCCACAATCCATCTTTACTTTACGCTATCTCTCCTTCACATGCCTTAGCCAAACAGAAACAGGCAGAGAAGGTGGATGAATTATGAGTGGACGAGGGAATTTCAGCCCACTCATAACAGAACAGAGAGACAAACGGCAGGACTACGTGAATTAAAGATGACAGGAACCCTGCCGCTGCTTGCTAGCTGGACGCTGCAGATGGAGTTCAATGCAGCTGAATAGTCTGAACCTCCGGAGCATGCAGAGGGAAAAACATGAAAGCGGCAGATGGATTTGTTTACTTGTAGATGGAACTGCCATCCTCTTTCTAGGAATGAGCGCAGACATGCAAACACATGCCTGAGTGAACGCATACACCTAAATGTCCTTACGTCCCACAACATCCTCCCAAAGGTGTGAGATGTCAGACACAATCATACAAATCTCAGATGACCTGATAACCCACACTGCTGCCTCAGGGCATCGAGACAAACACTCCTAGTTACACTAACTCCTAGAAAGAGTTTCACAAAACTTTGCACTGGCTGGAAACACTGTTACACCAGGAATCAATACGGCGTGGTAATTGCAAGTGCGTGTGTACGAGGGAAGGCTGCGTGCAGCCTTTCAATGTCTCCGTCAGTGCAGCTGTGCTTACCTGAGGTGAATATCAAGCAGGAAAACTTCATTTACCATTTACATAAAAATGCTACTGTAATACTACACATCAGAAATGTTATGCTATTCAATCTCTGCTTGCTTTTAAATCCTGCTGCATTTCTCATTCGTTTCTGCTGGACCTTTCACTGTCATCACTGCATAGAAAATAAAGCTACAGCAGCAACTGAAGCCACTGCATATTTCCACTTAGGACAATAGTAATAGGTTTGATCTATCACATGCTCTAAAAGGTCCATATCGAATGCATAGCAGCAGACCAGGAGACTCGATCCACTCCCGAGCCAAAGCTCTTGTCCATCTGTGTTCCTATGACTCTCACCAACTACTGGACTCCTCTTGGCAGGACTCTCAAAATCCTCTCTTCAGCCTTTACAACTCATCAAGTATTCTGCTGTCGGCCTTCTCCAGTAACACCACCCCCTCCCTGCACTCGATCTTTTGGCTGCCTGTGACTGCTCGTATCAAAATCAATACAGAGATGCTGCTGTACACTTCTTGAGGAGTTTCCATTGAACAGGTGTGTCAACTTACATACATACGTACATATGTACTGTCTTGAGCCTGATACTCGGTTAAAGTTGCTTTATTGTACACCTGAACCTGATATGCAGGGATTATTTTGAACTGTAATTGGACTGGTACTCATGTAGTGCCATAGTGGAGCTTTCTATTACAAGTCTCATTCACCCAGTCACACATACATCCATGCAGAACTTTGCCTAAGAACTTTCTAACACAGGGGGCAACTCTGATTTCACCAACTTGCCCAAGGATACTTTGGATGTGGGCTGGAAGAGCCAGAGATCGATGCACTGTCCTTCTAATTGGTAGGCAACCTGCCCTACCACCTGAGCCACAGCTGCCCAGTTGTGAATTGTACTGAGCTGCTCTAGAATAAGAATGTGGAGCTGGGAACGAGCCTGACAGGTCTACTTCAAGGACACCCGGCGTATGAAAAATGATCAAGTCCTGAATGGGGGACATGCTGCTGTCAGACGTTAGTCATGAGCCAACATGAGACAAAAGAGTAAATGTGTGCATAATTCAGAGAGCGCTGTATCAGTTTCAGTGGATGGGCTATTCTGTGTGCAGTGGTAGTGCATATATGTGTTTTTTACAGCGTGTCTGTTGATGCACGCGTGTGTGAGTCCGTCTACGTTGTCACATACAGTACGCTCATTTCATTATTCAGATACTGGACAGGCCTCAGTGAGCAGCTCCGGCTTAATTATTCTGTGCTGCTACGGGTAGACAGATCACACACCGACACTGCAGCGTCCCCCCAGAATATTGAGGAGGATAAGATGACAGCGAGTTTTATAGTTTAGAATTTTCACTTTTGCAACATCAGCATTTGTCTAAGATGTTCTCGCTCTTGTTTTTTGTTGTCCTTCAATCCAGAGTGGAGTGATATAAAAACAGTTAAAAGCAATTATTCATAAACATGCAATTATGTGTGCACAGACCCCGACTTGCAAAGGGCCAGCGTATAGCCTGGGTTTGGGGATCATCTGGACTTTATAATGGAATCTATCACCACCACTAATCTCCACACCTGAGCTGCAGCAATGGCAAAATGTTTATTAACCAAATATCTCCATTAAACACATTTAATGTTAGTTTCCAGGAAATAAAGGAAGTGCTAGTGATTATGTCTTGATGAGCCTTCATTCTAAGCAGTCACGATCACTCACATGATAAATCGCTTTAGGACTCTCTCTACAAAATTGTCATTTATGGCTCTTTTGTACTAATCTGACTTGGTTTCTGAATCTTCTGCTGCTAATAGCTACGCTTGCAGCAGGCCAACACACGCTTGGTCACCAGTGTTGATTTCACTGGCCAGTCATTTTCCTCAACGACCAAAAATAACAGGCTGAAATGTACTGACCCTTTTGTGAGTGAATAAAAATGAGATGAAAATATTCTGGAGAGACGAGATCCAATCAGAACTAATTAAGTTCTGCAGGAGACAGGAACTAGCATCCATGCTCCCTGTCTCACGACAACGTGATAAAATATCAATGCATGGGAGGAAGAGTGGAAATATGGGCACATTTCACATTCAATGTCAAGGAAAAACACAAGAAACCTTTACACTTTCCATTTTTGTCAGCTGATTCAACTTTAGATCTGGTGTACTGTACTCTTACCATATTTAGTTGACTAAAACTACACTAAAACTAAAAGAATTTAGATGCCTACATCATGACTAAAACCCAAAGACTATGACTGAACCTAAATCAAAATGGTCACAATCAGCACTGTTGGCCACTCACCCTGTCCTCTTCCTCTCTGAGGTCTGGCATCGTGCTGATACATAAACTGACAACAGTCACGGCAACCATGATCACCGACAGGCAGGCAAAGATCTTCCCAGGTAAGCCTGACTGTGGGTTTTCTACCATATCTCTTAGCCAGTTCATCACTTTTCTGTATTGTGTTTCCTCCACTGTCTCCCGCTGCATGGCGTTTTTCTGCCTGCGCTCCTGCTGACGCCTCTCTTTCTCGTGCACTTCCTCGATGCGCGTGTACATCTTCCTCTTGCAGCAGCGCTCCATGTACGCCATCTCCACGCCCCAGTAGGTCAGCTCATCGTGCAGGGAGAGGATGCACATCTCTCGTAGCAGTCGGAGTTTCCCTGCAGCCAAGAAGTTGAGGATAACCCTAAAGGCGGATGGTGAGCGGTCGAAGAAGAACTCCTTGCGGGCTTCATCGTAGTCGTCACAGATGCTGGCGATGTCCTCAGGTGACCTGCAGCCACAGAGGCGGCCAAGTCGTGTGAGGGGAAATTGCTCCAGTGTGCTCCAGGGGAAGGTGTAGCGGTTTCCCCCGACATTGATCACTGCCAAGGAAGCATGGTCGATGGACAAGAGGTCCTCTGGCCGACGGATGAACTGAGCTCTTTGGTAGTACACACCCTATAGCACGAAGAATGAAACGGTGATCATTGTTATACGATTTGAGAACTTGTTTAATATAAATCTTCCCTAACCATTAAATTTACCAGCAATCGTGTTCATACCTTGATAGTCTCAGTCTCTGGGATCTCAGTGAATATGTGGTCGAGACTGCTGTCATCACTGACGGACAGATTGCTGAAGTCATGGTTGGCATTGCTGATGATGGGCATGGCAGCATTCACAGAGCACTGTGCTTCGATTGGAGAGTGGACAGCTCAGACCAGATAGCAAATACAGAGAGAGTCTGCAGACAGTGCCCTCTGAAACTTTTCAGTCTCAATAAACATCAGTTTTTCTGATTTACAGATCTGAAAAAGTTTTCCTGCTACCGTAGGAAAACAGAAGAAAGAAAAGGTGCAGTGCTGTTTTCCTTTTTTTGGTCCCCAACCAACAGAGCGTCATGAGGTAAGAGGTCCACAGCAGACTGAGTCTGTGTACCAGACTTCAACATCAAATCAGTGGGTAATCCTGTTCTGAAGCCAGTCTAGCAAAGGCAAGCCTGAATAAGAGGACTGATCACTGGCTGATAGCTGCAGAGAATGAGCTGCATGAGGTAAGGAGCCAAATTTGCAGTGCTGGGGTGTTTGGGGAACTGAGGAAGATCCTCTGTGTCACCACAACAGGATTAGGGAGGGTCTAAACCCGTGGTGGCATCATGCAGGCAACTGAAAGAGAGACAGAGAGAGAACTGTTAGAACGAAGCAAGGATGGACTGAGATTAAGGCATATACGACAACACAGAGCAAGAATAGGAAAGACTGAGGACAGACCCAAGACTGAGAAACCTAAAGGAGACTGCAGTGCTAGAAGCTCCTCCCTCCTCTTTCACTTCTTTTCAATGAGAAAGAAGACAGTCACACTTGCTGTACTGCTATAAATGGCCCGTTGCTGAATGCATAGGCGAGGAATTTTTTGCTCATGTTCACATTGAGAGAAAAATGATCTGTTAAAAATGAAAGACTAACAGAAGAAAAGAACGTTCAGGTTCACGGTATGATTCACACTCAGAGTACGTTACTGGCCGTGTGCTTCAGTGTCTGTTGCACAGCGCAAGGTCCAAAATGTTTGCCGTTGGCAAAACAACTTCCCTGAAATTTACTGGCACTGTTAGCTGTTAAAGTTGCCCAGAATGGTGAGTTGTGTCAGAGCTTTAAAGAGTTATAGTTAATACTCTGATTTCAATGTGAGCCCTCTTATTGTGTTATTTGACATTTAATTGAATTCAACAAACACTCAGATAATCCTCTGTAGTTTGTTTTTGTATCCTGTTACTAACAATACAGCTGCCTTATATTTGGCTGTCCTCCACTTTTCTCTTGGCAGCTTTTGGTGTGAATAAAATGCTACAGTGACATTTCTTCAAATGTCCCAACAGTTTAGATAATCCTAATTTAAATTTCACAGTTTTCTACCCAGGACCACCAACACTAACACTGCAGTATTGTCATTGTTCTGCTTAGTATTCATGTAAAGTACATACAGGCTTATTGAATGTGTGAATGACACTTGGACGAACTGGATCGTACCCAAGTGCTTCGGTGCTTCAGATGCAGGAGGATAAGATCCTGTTATTGAGGAACCAATAAATCAGTTCTGTCAAGGTGCTGGTATTTCATTTCCACCGCACAGGAAGAGGAGAGAATGATAAACTGTAGTTAACTGATCTGTAGTCCTAATGGAAGTTCCCTCTTTTTTCCTACTGTAAAGTTAATTGAAGGAAGCGTTTACACTGTTACTATCAGCTAATTTTGGTGCAACAATAGACACAAATCCAATAGGTTAGATGGTCAGTCAGTTAAAATGAAATTCCTATTGTTGTGCATTTTCTTTAGAATTCAGTAAGCGGAGTTTTATTGAACATTGTGACATTTAGGAATCCTCCAATTAACTTATGAAACTGACTAAAAGTTAAAGTTGTATTAAAATGAGAATACGTACAATTCTGTTTTGTTTTTTAGATTCTTGACTCTGGGAGTTTTCTATTAAGTGGCTGTGCTGCATGCAGCATTCATTCAGGGAGCTTATGTTATATTCATAGTCAGTCAACAGTGACTGCGTTTGTCAGGAGCTGCTGGAGAGGCAGGGATGCTTTATGTTCAGCAGGAAAATCTCTCTCTCTGTCTCTCTCTCCCCAACTTGCAAAAGCACACACTGGGAAACATTTTTACGCCCTTATCTCGAATAGATATCCAATTAAACTCGGTTAAATCTGTCGCGTAATTACGATCATATAACCAACTCTCGTTTGGAGGATTTTTGCAGAAAAGAAAATAATAATAATAATAATAATAATAATAATAATAATAATAATAATAATAATAATAATACGACCCCGAAAGTCAAATGTGGTTTGAAGGACATTTTAAAGACCGTAATCTTACAATTGATTCGAAACAACTTCATATTTTGGATACACTTAGTTCCAAATAAAACTCTCAAACACAAAGTGTGATCATTTGTCCTCCTCTGTGTTACAGTGTTAGCGAGATAAAAAGAGACTTGTATTTCATTACAACTTCAGACAAATATAAAAACTACAAACAAAACCCCTGCAGACGTCGATACAACTTATGAGCACACCTTACCGTCCTCAGCCCCGCGCTCATTTCAGACGGCCGGATCGATTTTGAGTAAAATCCCTCAATGTCGCCTCTCAATTCCTCCGATCATTCAACGCCACGTCAGGGAGTCAGCGGTCATCACCAGCCACCACATGTCACAATCACAGGGACGCCTTTCCGGCGTCATCCACTCCGATGGAAGGCGCGCAGACAGTCTGAACATACCGTTGATGGGAAGCGAGTAAAGGTTTGGAGCACTGAAAGTGTCCCGTTACAGCTCACGGAGCGGTGCTGCAGGAGGAGGAGGAGGAGGAGGAAGAGCACGGGAGGAGGGAGTCGGCGCTGTGGTGCGCAACAGAGAAGACCGTGGATAGCTTACCCAAGTTCAAGTGTGCGTAAAGGTGACAGCAGGTACACAAGTGACCGGGAAAAGGCGACTGTGTGCAAGTTCCAGAATACACAAAGGGGGCATTTCAGCAGAAATGCGGGCATCGGGTGGCTTTTGTTGTCCGCTACCTTTTACACAGTGTGTAATTCAAGGACACTGAGGAGATGCTATCCTCCATGCTTCCTACCCTGACCGCTTCACGCGCAACAGGGGGCGCGGTTCTCCCCGGAATTACCTTCACCAACACATCTGAACTCGAGCTCCAATTCAGACTCAAATTTTGCAGTCAGCTTGTGTTTTATGTGTAAATAAGACCAAACTAGTGGCTTTAAAGAAAACACAGCAAGACAGAATATTTCACGTTACCTGATTTATCAAAAAACACAAACATCTCTGTGCTGTTCTGATGAGGTGAGCCTGTTTGCGCTGCAAATTGGACGGTCGACGAAGAAGGTGCCGTCAGAGTGAAATTGATTTTTTATAAATATTTTACTTGAACTAATCTTATAATTCAATAACTGATGGTCTTATTGCTTCCTATAGTTTACTGCTGTTTACTACTGGAAGATATGGGCTATGTAAAAAAGAAGAGTCATTGTAGGTTGAACCAGATGTTTGAATTACTATTTAAAGCCACACATAAAAGAGGAAAACTCGCCGGTGGGAAGGACAGTAATAAATCTTAGTAACACTGAACAGCTGGACAAACTTTGGACTGCGTCACAAGTACATAAATAGATGTGAGAGTTTAAAACTGCCTTTGAAAAGTGTAACTGTTCCAACAAAACTCATGCAGTATAATTCAGACAAGGTGAGAGTTCAGAGAATAAAATATCATCAGGCTTGTTTGCATCTCCAGCCTCAAAGTTTGTCCTTGAGAAGCAGCTCATTGGGTTGTGTGTGCCTGAGGGAGCTGCTAAAACAAGCAAACACTTTGGCCACACCTTTATGCCATCTAACAGAGCAGACAACACATTAGTGAGGCAAGAGATGGAAACTGACGAGGTAGGCAGGTGGTGCTCTGTGTGTGTGTGAGAGACATTCAGCTTATTTAATCCCTCCATCACTACTCATTAACCTACAGCACAGGAGGGCTGGTTAGTGTATGCAACATGACACTGATCACACATGCTGGGCTAATAGTTCTGTGTTTTCTGTTTTGGTTGTTTTTATTCCTGCACAGCTGAACAGATTAGGCACCGCACTGTGACTGTAATGCAATATAACCTTTTAATGCTGTGTGTCACTTTCTTTTGCTTTATCACACACGTGAAGACAGAGAGAGAGAATCACTCGCACACCCACATGGACACATGGAGTGTTTTCAGTCTCAATTTTAGCACAGGTGGTAGACAGGGAACACCCAAGCCTCTAACATTAAACCAGCTAACATCTTTATCTGCTGCACTACCCCCTTGTATCAACTCATTCTTCCCTCAGGTCACTGTTATTTTTTTAATCTCTCACACACACACACCTGCAGCTGTCCACCATCCGTCTCACAAACGCGGCAGTGCTAACACAGACATGCACACATGCATGAGAAAACACAATGAATACCACAGCCCTGCTGGTACTAATAGCAAGCTTCAGTCTGGCGGATTAAGACTTTAATCCTTCACAGGCAAGCAGGGTTGAGATGAGATCGCTGCAGCCAGCATCCAGGGGTCTGATCAGCAACGGCATGAGGTGCGTGCAGGAGAGAAGCAATGAGTCACTGGGCTATTTCAAAAATAAATAAATAAATGTTTGAACAGATGCTTTCACACTGATGGCTACCTGGAGGTCCCACACGATGGAGTTGTCAAACTTTTCCACCCTAAAAGCTGTCTCTGTTCTCTGTCTCTGCTCTGATTTTACAGTCTTTCTTCTCTTTCTTCTCTCGGTGATTCTCCAACCAACTTCCCCCGCTGATATTTGTTTGATCTCAGTTCTACCGAGTTTTGATCAGGTTAACTGAAGGTGGGAAAAGACAGAATGCCTCTATGCACACAGGATAAAGACCAGTGAGGGGGGGCTAAGAGAACTGAGAGTAAAAATAGTCTCAAAATGATTAAATAAAGGAGAAGCATGAAGGAAGCCATTTGGTGGAGATGTCATCTGAATTTCAGGAGCGGGACCACTCCTCCTCCACGCCCCCTCTGGCCTCAGCCTATAAATCGCAACCTCGCGTTACGATTTGGTGGCAGCGTATTCTGCCAGTACCTCATTCAGTTTGCTTCTCAGGCAGCTGCTCGCCTTCGGCAATTTAACCAAGACACCTTCCGGGGCAGTCCCGATCAGGAAATCTACTGCCATCTTCGCCGCCCGTCTTCTCTCTCCTGCAAGTTGTGTGGCGCCCTGTCATGTCCCACTTCCACCTGCATAGTCTCAGCCCAAAACGATTCAGTCCTCATGCCGTCCCTCTGTTCTCTCCCGCTTGACCCCAGCTCCCGTACCAGAACCTCTAAGCCCACAATCTCCACCCCAGCATGCCTTCGCCTCACGGTTCAGACAGGCGGGGCAGGCCCATCACGCACCTCGGAGGCCGCACCATTTGCCACGACTTCTACGAGTCCAGCTGTTCCTTGCCTCAATGCCGCTATATTCACTGCTGCTCCTTTTGTGGCGGCGGCCATTCCCGCCCCGAATGCCCCCTCAACCCCACCAGCCTCCCCCCCATCCACATTCCAGCACTAGAAGTTGCCTCATTTAAAAAATAAATAAATAGGTGCTTCACCCCTTGATGGCTCCCAGTCATACCCCCTCCCACGTCACCACCAGCTCACGGATTATCCTCTCCGAGGTCAGTCTTCTCCGAACTCAGCGCTTCTTAGTCGGAAGAGAAAACGCGGGACCTTTAACATCCCCGGAGTTCCTCGGGATAACCCTCGACACTGAACGTTTCCAGGCTGTCCTGCCCATCAAAAAGCTCAATCGCATCACCCTTGTCCTCCAAAACTTCCTCCTCGCTCTCTCTTGCTTCAAACAACGGCTGCTCTTCCCGTTGGGACGCTTAAACTTAACCCTCACTTGCTTTCACCCGCTACATCCAAACCAAAGCCACTCCTCGACTCCGCCATGCTGCATAGCTCTCCCAGGGCCGAATCGCGTCTCTGGCAACTTCTGCTCGTTAACTAGAACGGCATCGCCTTCTTCTCCAACGATCAGCTGCCCCACCCCGACGACGTCCTGCTCTTCACAGATGCCGCCCCTTCTGCCGGCTTTGGGGGCTACTACGGCCGAAGACATTCAGAGCCTTGGCGCCCTACGCAGAGGCAGCTCCGACCCCAGGTCCTCCATTTTCAGCCACGTCTTTCGAGATCTAAACCCCAGCATCGCAGAACTCATCAGCATCTCCCAGAGAGCGATCATAAAATAGCCTTGCAGCAAGCACATTGTTCTCCTATTGGACCGCTCGGAACACGTTCTATTCATCACATCACAACTTCAACCTGCCCTTTCCGTCACTTGACATCGCAACAGTATCCAGCTTCATATCTCATGAGCATCAAAATTCCCTCCATAAAGACGTATTTCAGCGGCATCAATCCCAACTTCAGATCTACAACATCGCTGCATCTCTACCCTCCAGCTGAAGCATAGCAATTACTTCCTGGCGTGCACACTGGAGGCCACGTTCCTACTCGCCTTCTTTGGCGTACGCTGTTCCGAATTTTAACTCCTCATCCTCAAAGTTCCATCCGACTCTTCACCCATGCATGAGTGTCATCCACCCAGCCTCCGAAGACCGCTTTATTTTCATCCTCAAACGAAGCAAACCAATCAATCGGGCAGCACCACGCCTACATACTACTTCAAAATAAGACCCTCCGAATCACTAACCCTTTACCTCGACCTCAGAAAATCTCAGCACACCTTACCTTCAGATCCTCTGTTCATCACCGAATCTGGCCACGCCCCAATCAGGACATGGCTCCTCTCAAACTTTCGTCAAGCGCCCTCGTCTTCCGGGATTCCTCCAAATCACTTCCCTGGCCTTCCCTTCCTCACCGGCGTTGCGACTTCTGCCTCCCGCAAAGGAATCCCTGACCACTTAATCGAGCTCCTGGGTCGATGGTCATCACAAGCCTACCTGGTATACATTCACAACATTCTCCAAAACCTCTGTTATGCCCAGTCTTTGCTCCTGCAGGGGATGCTGTCTTTGGGGGTTCTGCCCGGCCCGAGAGCCGTTTCCAGTCCCCTTCAAGGCCTTCCCCAAACCGCAGCACTAATCACACTTCCTCATCCCTCGTTGCTCATCGTTGCCAAGGGAGTGGTCCCTGCTAGTGAAATTCAGAAAACAGAGGTAAAGCACTGACAATGCAAAATATGTTTGCAAGAGGGCAAGGAAAGGACCGGCTGATGAAACCTATGGCTGATGTAGGTAGACAGCATTTACATAAGGTCCATTTCAATTAGTGTCTCTAACATCTGAGTTTGTGTGATACAAAGATAATCTTGTTGGTTTCTTTTCCTATGAATTAAACATATACGCAGCGTTTGATCCACCATGTTTTGCCTGAAACTGTCACTGTGGACCAAAAATTTAAGAGCAAAAACAAATCCTTTGGTTTGCACTTGTCTTGTACACTCTCAGGCAAAAAGAAAAAGAAACCACAACAAAGAAAAAATAACAAGCAGGCTCGTGTATATTTGAAGATGGAGACATGAGGAATCACAGCAACAGCAGAACACTCTTTAACAGCGTTTAGGCCCATTGACCTTATTAGCTCTGACATTGCACCACGCGTGGTTTGCAGCTTGTAAGACTATTGGTGTCCGACCCACAACAAGAAAACATGTGATTTTATTCTTATAGCCTTTTAACATTGTTGGTCTTTAATTGTAATATTTGAGAGCAGCAATAACATATTTATTTCACACAGTGTTTTATCAAAGAACCTCCAAACATCCCAGAGCACAACTGACAGATGACATTATTTTTGGCATAAAAACCAAGGTGTATCAACAACATGCATGTTTGTTCGTGTAATTCTTGTTTATATATTAAACACACACACAGACACACACACACAGAGTGGGTGGAGAAGAGCTGTGTTTCATAGAGTCAGAGTGCTCGAAAGAAAAAAACATGACATTAGATGAAATCCCCGATTTCAGGGTCTGGTCATCGTTGTCTTTAGATTAGATTAAGCTGGACTCATCATTAATACTGTAATCATTACTAACTTCAGCCTCGTTAATAATAAGTGAAGGCGGATTCGCAGAATTCAAATGCATATTCCTAATGTAAAAATATTCAGACCTGCACACCCTCCAGTGGGCGAAATCACTCGAAATGAGCCAGCGTTGTGTTCGCTTCTCGGGATCATTTATATTCAAAACAGGTTCATAGCTTATCAACAAGGCTCCCTACTGACTTCCAAATCCTATTCAGCATAAAAGAAAATCCTATACAGCGGACCGCGTGGTAGGCAAAGCTCACCGCTGTCTCTGTTTTCGCCGTGTGTCCATCCCTGACATTAATTTAAATTTCTTCTTTTCATCCCACTTCAATCACATCCAGTTAAAGATTCCAGTTTGGTCTGTCTTCTTCTGGATCCAGCCCACATCACTAATTTACTTTTAAGTAATTAAAGTCAGCATTGGAGGAATATTAAGGTAGGTCAAGTAGTTAATATTCAGGTTAACTGCAGGGCCCTCTGAGGGGCTTATTTCAATTACAATCACTAAGCAAAGTTGAAAGGGCACTTTGTTACTCTGCCAACTTTTGAATGAATTTTGGTAGTAGTAGTTTTTGCGTAATCAGCACTGACCTCGCCAAGGTGAGAGCCTGAGGATTTAAAATAAGCAACCCATCGGAAACCTCCACCCTCATCTTTTCTTCCCTTCTTTTCACAGGGAAGCTATCTTTAAAAAGACTGCTCCAAAACTATCAAGCAACCACTGGAAAAACACTCAACACTCAATTTGTGTCTCAGCTGCTGGCTGAAAGCTTTGCTTCTGCATATTGTAAGAGCCCAGAGATGCAAGAAGCTGCCATCACCCAAAAGAGGAGATGTAAAAATGCAGAGATGTTGCTGTTCTTGGCCCAGAGAGATGAATGATCTCATTCTGGAGCGATTTCTCAGCTAAAAAAGGCAAAGCTTTGAAATTACTTTTGACCTGTTCCTCAATCTTGGCTCATATATTCCCACTGCTACATTCCAGATTTTAGAGATGATAACAAATCAAGTAAAAGCACTCGGGGAGTCTAGTTTTTATGTCCTTAATGACGGTGTAACCTGCAAAATAAATAATTGCCACATAAAGTTTGCAAGAGTTATCTGAGAGAAGTTACTGAGGTGTAGCCTGTTTCATCAGAGCTTTGGTCAGAGGTCGCCAGCGGTGTTTTTCCACCCCCCATGAGTTCATCCCTGAAGTTTCCTTTCTAAAAGGTAACCAACGAAACAGTATCTGGATGGTTGGAAACACAGCGACTCTCATTACACTCTCAAGCTTTTACGTGGGTATTCTTCCCTCTTATATCTTGTTACAGGAAACACAGTACACAGTAACCTGGGATCAAAACAGAGCTCTTAATACAGTGATAGCATCTCTGGCAAGAAGAAGAAGAACCTAATCTAGCCAGGTTATTACCTGGCTAATTAATTATGTTAATTAAATAGATACTGATTATTTGAGAGATGGAGTTAGTTGGTTTCACAACTCATGTCGTGCCTTTAACATTCCCACACATTAGATTCTTTCTGTGTTCATCAGTATTATGAAGTTGCTACTTGAGGAGTATGAAGAAGCAAGAAAGCTTCTCAATGTACGCATGCACACACACACACACACACACACACACACACACACACACACAAAAAAAAATAGTAGAAAACATGGGCTTCTTGCTAGTTTCTTGCTTCATTTCTGAGGTCAGCGCGACTCTTGAATGGATTTTCAAACTCTGGCAGTGGTGCACGGATTCACACATCCCTGAAAATAAATCCACACATGGCTGCAGGGATCGGATGCTCGTGCAAAAGTTACTTTTCATGTTCCTTGTTTCTTGCTTCAGCCTATAACACCATTACATATTACATATTCTGAGGACATCATACCCGACAGCGTGGGCATAATTGTCATGCACCAATCTGCATATCTCTGACGTCATTATGCAGCTACTATTTACATTCATGATTTAATAAAGTGGAAGAAAAAATATGGATGTCAAATGAATTCATATCAAGCTGAACTATACAGAATAGACTCAATAAACATAAAACTGTGCAAAAGTCTTGAGCCACCCCTTCCCTCTGTCAGGGAGTCAGACTTTAGTGGTCATCAGCAAAAGTTCTCACAGTTTTCTGAAGGTCTTCCATTGTTTTCATTTAGACACCTAAAGGCAACTAACTCAGAGAACAAACCAGTGTTGTGTCTACAAAAAGCAGACAACTTTTTAAACAACTACAGGAAATAAAGTGTTCATTTTAAAATATTGTATGTAAATAATTTTGTTTGACATTGTGACTCAAGCACCATGAACAGAGAGTCTAGTTAAACAACCTGAAGAAGAGGTTTCTTTGACAAACAGCTGCTGTCATGGTTCTGGGTCCTTTTGATGCAGCATTTTCAGTCTCTGGTGCTTTGGTGACATTTTTTATTATGTTTATTAACTCGCTGGGCCCACGCTCTCATTTTAGGTTTGGTTAGGTTTTTAGTGGTAAAGGTGAAGGGCTTGGTCATGCATTGAGCTGCGGTTTGGGGAAGGCCTCGAAGGGGACTGGTGGCGGCTCCCGGGCCTGGCAGATCCTCGTGTACGAAATAGAAGTGAAGAAGTTAAAGAACTGAAAAGGGGAGGGAGAGTGGGGCACGTGAACGCGAATGAACGGCTTGTAGAACTGCGGGAACATGTATAGATGAGAACTGGAAGGAGTGCGTTTGGAGGCGTGGCCCCGCTCCTGAAACTGCGATAAACATACAATTCTTGGTTACAATCCTGTTACATTTAGTTTCCAATTAAATCATCTCCAATTATTTAAGGCTCATGTAGTTAGTCCTGAGTTTCTTCCATGTTAGTTTCTTATACATTTAGGTTCCCGTTGTGTCTTTGTCCTCTGTGTCCCCTCCGTGTGTTTGAGTTTGTGTGGGTCTTTGTGTCTTGTTTCCCTTCCATGTGTTCATTCCCATGTTTCCCCAGCCCATCATGTCTACCTCCTGCGCTCCCTTTTTTCCTTCTTTTTCTTGTTCTGTTGTATGTTCCTGTGCCATGTTGGGAGTTTGTGTCTTTATGTTCCTGTTTTATTTTGACAGTCTTGTGGTTCATGTTCAGTGTGTTTAGTTTTTCTTCCTCTGTCTCGTTTTGTTCATTTGTCTCAGCTGTGTTTCCCATGTTTCCTGTTCCCTCGTCATTGTATTGTGTATTTAAGCCTGTTTCCCTCAGCCCACTGTCGCGTTCTCTCTCATTCCTGCTGTGTATTGTTAAGAAATATATATATATTTTAATGCTTATTTTCTGATTATATTGTTTTATGTATTTTAATTAGAGATGGCACGATACCACTTTTTTATGTCCGATACCGATACCGATATCATAAATTTGGATATCTGCCGATACCGATATGAATCCGATATAGTGTTTTTTAATCAACAAAACAGTTTTTTAAATATCTTGCTGCATTTTGTATAAGTTCATACTCAAGTTTAAAACAACAACTACACTAAAGCTATTCTGTTATACCTGTATGCAAAAAAAAATATTTCATAGTTCAGCAATACTGATCAATCTAATAAACTTAAACCTACACCATCCTCCCTATTCTGGTATTTTAAAGAGTACTTAGCATAAATATTAAGCAACCTAACTAATAGGGTTCCAACTCCCAGCAACAACAAAAATAAATAAATAAAAAATAGGGAACCACCCCTCACGCGCCACCTCATGATGCTTAATCGACGTAATCAACCTTAATTTGATGCAGTGTGAAAAAAAATGCACAGAAATAAATTATTTTTCAAGAAATATTAAATAGATTCAACATCTTTCTTCAACAAAATTGCAGACTGCACAGATGGTACCCTCCCAAAGGAAAAAGTACTATAGCTTACTAGGGTATATATATTAGACTTAATAGTCACTATATACAGTAAATGACTTCTATTCATTTTGCATCAAATTAAAACTTTGGGTGTCAGATAATTATTTATTAAAAGCTCGACATTTTAAATGAGAATAAGAAAGAAAAGTATGTCTTTGTGCCCCTTTTCCCTGTTAATGCCCTATCGGCCCCCCTGGCTAAACTTTGCTAGATCCGCCCCTGCACAGTTACCAGCGTCAGCTACGTAGAAAAAGATCCTGGTGTAGAAAGTAATAATAAATAAATTCTAACAACAGCTGATCAAGCTTAAACGTGCTGCTGTTGTTCAGCCGCTGGTTTCCTCTTTCTGGTGCAAAGTGGACCAAAAACAAACCAGAGAGACGGACTCGCAACAGAAAAGCCGATCAGCTGATCGTTAAGCAGTTTCATGATTGAAGTAGCAGCAAGAAGACGCAGTCGCTTGTTAAGCTTAACGCAGGAATGCTTTACAAACATTCAGAGATGGACTTACACACTTGCTTTACTTCTCTCGGGGATAACTTTGTCGGAGATGAAATGCCGGGTTGCTAGCGAAGCTCCACATGCTATCCAGACCACCGACAGGTCCCGCATGCCACAGCCGCTCTATCACGTGATGCATACTGCTCCGACGTGCTAACGTTCTGAGGTGAGTTACGGCGTGTTGCAAGTTTTGTGAGGTGCTTTCGTGATATTTAATGGATCGGATTACATTTTTTATTTTTCTCCGATATCCGATCCAGTAATTTAGGTCAGTATCGGACCGATACCGATACGTAATATCGGATCGGTCCATCTCTAATTTTAATATGAGAGGCCTTTAAAAACTGAGCTCAGAGGAGACAAGACTAGGTTAAGGGTGACAGGTTGCCCTGGCAACAGACCTCAGAAAGGGGAAGTTATTGCAAGCTGTACAGGAAGCTAAACAGAAAAAGAGGAAGCTACTGACATATAAGGAGCTGTTTGTATCGAAACTGAAACTGTGTGTGACGTCTGAAGTACAGAAATAACACCTATATGAGACTCATGTTGAGCTTCTAATGTTAGAGTTTCTGTAACAGGCTTTGGGCTGTGCAGGGCTCTCTCTCTCCCGGAAGATGATTGAATAAAGAATTATAAATGTTTTGACCACTCTGAGTCGGGTTTTCTCTGTTCTATCATGGGGATCAAAGAATCAGCGTTAATAATTTCTCCCCGTGTGTTTGTTGTATGTTTAGGTTCCAGAATTCCAGTTTCGTTTAGTATCATTTTGAAACACCTGCACACCAGCAATAAAGCTGTATTTTTGAGTTTCAGTCGTGCCTGTGAGTCGGGCATACTGCACAGCCAGGATATGACATATGTGCAAACACCTGCTAAATCACATTTCTCTCTGGTTACCTATTAGCTTACTGGAGGTGTTGCTGCTGCTCTGTGAACAGGGTCTGCCTGAACACAACCCTAAAAGAGGCATGTCTAACTGACATAAAAAAAAGGCCAGAAGTTTTCCTCGAGAAGGTCATCTGATGATTTATGCCACTGCCACTAGAGACGGCTCCAGATACAGGGGATTATTTTGCCCTTTTAAAGTGGAAAAAACTTGAAGTGAGCTCTTAATTTTGGTTCAGCAACACAGTACCACCACCATAAAATAGCAGGCTCAGGATACCCAGGGAGCATATGGAGAGGGCTGCTTGCTGGTATTACGACAGCGACAGTAACTGATAACAGCGATTTAACAGGCTGATAACCTTTGAAACAGGGGTTGGCTTTGAGGGAGGTAGTAGGTTCCAGCTTTTACAATATATACTTTTCTTTGCAAACTAGGAGGCACTTACAAGTTGAAAAATCTAGCAAAGAATAGTTGCTTTTCTACTCAGTTCTTCTCCTTTGTAACAACAAAATCTTCAGTATATTGAAGAACTGGTTCGTGCACCAGTGAAGATCATATTTTCTGTTTGCTTGGTTACAATCCTGTTACATTTAGTTTGGGCTTTGCATGTAAGAATACCCACATGACTCATGTAACTTTGTTATCAGAAACACAGTTAGGTGAAGAACATTTTAATACTAATGAGGTTCACTGGAAGTTCAGCAACGTGATTGGGTATTATGTGGCACTGCATTACAAACAAGCATGATTCTCTTGTGGAAATCACTTCACGGGCTCAGGGACACGTTCAGGAGTCATGGTCTGTGTCACCATGCCATCCACAAATGCAGGTTAAAGCTCCGTCATGCAAAGAAGAAGAAGCCATTTGTGAAAACGATCCAGATGCCACTGTCTCTTCTGGGCCAAAGCTCATTTAAATTGGACTGAGGCAAAGTGGAAACTGTTCTGCGGTCAGATAAATCACAATCTGAAATTAGTTTTGGAAAGCCTGGATCCACGTCCTCTGGATTAAAGAGGAGAGAGATCATCTGTTTAGTTATCAGGTCTCAGAAGCCTGTATGTCTGATGGTATGGAGGTGCCTACAGAACTGGCAGTTTGTACATCTGGAAATACTGGAAGGTATACGCAGGTTTTAGAGCAACACATACATCACCTGCTGGTATTATACAGTTCATGTACTGCTAATACTACAATTCCCAGAATGCTCTGTTGGTGTTTTGGCTGCAAATACAATTTTTATTTAAGAAATGAATTCCACTGATGTGTTATTTAATTGGAATTTCGATTTTGCATGTGTGCAATATTAAGTTATATATACGTTTATATAAGTTATATATATTGTTTAGTATTAAGCTTTGCTTGTTCCATACTCAGTTTTTCAGCAAAACTTGAGTCCATAAGAAAAGATTCCTTGTTATATTTGGAGGAAGATTTTTTTTCAATGAATATTAATGTTAGCCCGCGACTTTGATCCAGTTTTGAATTTTGGCCCACTGTGTATTTGAGTTTGACACCCCTGTTTTAGAGCAACACATACATCAGGTCTTTTTGCATGGCTCAGCAACACCATGCTAATCGTCATACTGCACTGAAGAGGCTTGACTCTGATCCTGACCTTTCACCTGCAGAAAATAATGAGACAAAAATACAACAAACTATTAAACAGCTAGAATGTTGTATCAGACAAGAAAGTTCAAAATGACCTGTTTTTCTTAAAATGGCACATTTTCTTTGTTTAAATAAGTGATGTGTTTTCTATGTTGTATTATAAATAAAATACAGATTTATTTGCAATTCAATTTTATTCATACAGCGCCAAATAACAACAACAATCACCTCAAGGTGCTTTATATTGTAAGGTAGACCCTACAATAAAGCAAATGTTACGTTCCCCTGGGGGGGGGGGGGGGGGGGGGGGCTAGGCAGGGAGGCAAAACAGTTAAATAAAACAGTTTTATTGAAGTAATTCAACTAAAAGAAACAAACAAAACTCAGGCGTCGGTCAGTAAGGCAAAAAGTCAAAAGGAAAGCGCAGCTCACTAGCTGGAAACACCACAAGACACTCAGCTCACTAGCTGGAAACACCACAAGACACTCAGCTCACTAGCTGGAAACCACAAGACACTCAGCTCACTAGCTGGAAACCACAAGACACTCAGCTCACTAGCTGGACCCACACAAAATGGCACTCTGGCCCAGAGCTCCCCCTGCTCTGGGCTTAAATACCCTTAATTGCTGATGGGAGTCAGCTGTACAGGAGGGAAAGGTGACATCTCAGGCAGGGGAGGTAGTGGGACACGCCCACACAGCCACCCTCAGGAGAGAGAGAGAGGCTAGGGCCGTAACACAAACAAAAAAGAGAGAAACCCAACAATCATATGACCCCCTATGAGCAGCACTTTGACAACAGTGGGAAGGAAAAACTCCCTTTTAACAGGAAGAAACCTCCGACACAACCAGGCTAGGGAGGGGCGGGACCATCTGCTGTGATTGGTTGGGGTGAGAGAAGGAAGACAAATCATTGCACTCTGATAAATTCTGATTATAAGCTTATCTCTAATCTAATAAGCAGACATATGGTGTGAAATGTTACATAAACATTCTTCTGTCATGTTTGGCCATGTTTGCCTTTGGCTGCAGTGCGTGCCGCTGTCTTTCCAGTCATGTGTTTGCACTTTTCTCTGTTTATTCTGGGCAGCATGGTGTGTGAGCATTAGCTGCCCTCATTGTTAATCAGAGTGTCCCCTCTAAACATGTCAGCATTTTATAACACAGCTTGAGAAGTCATATTTTAAACTAACTGCACCTGGGTTTGGAAAGGTGAGGAAATACAGACAAGTGAAATCAGTCTCCGTGACAGAGAGGAGAAAAAGAGAAGACAGAGTGCCGAGAAGGTGCTGGTAGAAGGTGAGGACTCAGACGAGTTTGGGTTATTGAACACCTCCATCACAGCACAGCGTCCAACAGTACAGCATACGCTCATGTTGGGTTAATGTGCGACTTATCACAGGCCCCAGCTTCTTACTGTAGGTCTCACTCATTTGGATGGAAATGCATTAAGTGTAGCTGGCCTGCAGTCTGGCTCACTGTGACAACAGCGTGTGTGTTATTATTACAGCCTTATCAGTTTGGTACTCTGCTGCTGCCTTCTCTGTCCCGTTTGCTCTAATGGGATGCACAAAATTCAGTATTTTGCCGTGACTGAAAAGCCTGTTTCTAACACTTCTTGAGCATTTTGATTTGATAGTGTTAAACGCCTACATCATCTGTGGACACAACAAACATAAAGCGAGTGAGTCACCAGACAGACCATCAGCATCATCATGAAAGTGATGAGTCTCAGTTAGCGCTACTGTCATTATCCTACGATTCGACTTTAGCTTTTGAGGTGTTTTTGAGCCTTTTGTGCAAATATACTTTGTGAAGATCTTCAAGGCTGTCCCACTCCTGTTTGAATCAGTGGCCTTTATTGTCATTATACAAAGTAAAATGAAATTCAGTTCGGCTTTCACTAAGGATAAAAGTAACAATAAATAGAATGAATAAATAAAAATAGGCTAGTTATTACAGAAAAATAGACTTAGCTGGAAACTTAAGCCACACAAACAGAGAAAAACAGCAACATTGTAGAGTGTTTATTTGAACAGTGTAATGTGTCAATAACAAGGTCAAATGTCTACAGTGCCACATTGTGCGTTTGCATTGAAGTTTCTATCTGTGTCATATATACAGTCAATTGTGTAGCGTGATGAAAACTGGGGTGGTGAAAGTTTGAAGTTTGTATTATTTTTTGGATTCAGTCTTAGCTTCACACCAGCACACGGCTGCAGGGATCAGCACACAGTGCCGCTCCTCATTTCTTCATCTTTTGTTGGGAAAGCAAGACATTGGTGCAATGATTAGTTGGAAATGTGAGACGGTACATCGGAAAACAGTTTGTAAGGCAAAAGCACAGTTTGTACGCTTCTAACAAGCTTGAAAGTCAATGTCTGGCATGACCATCTTCCCCTTAAGTAAGAGTACTTGTCATTTATTTAAGAGTCTTCTAAAACAGTTCTCCAGGCTGCTTAAAGGACATTCGGTGTTTTTCGATGCTGGGACCATTCAGGTGTACATTTACTGCAGTGGCAGTGTGTCTGGGATCACTGTCATGCTGAGAAATTAAGCCATTGCTAATCAGACACTTTCCAGATGGCATTACATGATAGATTAACATCTGGCTGGTACTTTTCTGTCTTCACTAATTCCACCAATTCTGACAAGATCTCCAACACGTGACCTGTCGACATTGACTTTCACTCTAGTTCTGTATATTATAATGCAGCTTTTATTCAAAACACATTATAATTATACAACAACAACAGCCATTTTCACTGTTTTCCTTCCATCCTAAAAAAAAGACGATATCTAAATAAAAACTAATGCATGAGGATAAAAAACGATGCGCTGTATAGAAAAATAAGAAACTTTGCTATGTGGAGCAACTGTCACTGGTAAAAACATAACAGTCTTTTACACTTTATATTTAGTCAGTTTTAGGTTTCGTCTGCTACGACAATGATATTTGGTACATATGATCGACTAAAACTAAAATAATTTAGATGCCTTAATTATCGTCACGCTGAAGCGACTGTTGTTGTGATTTGGAGCTGTATAAATAAAACTGAATTGAATTGGAATATAAAGGTTAACAAGCAGTCAGTGTGTTTTGTCGCCATTATTATTTCACTTTGCTTTGTGGTATAACGTGCCCTGAGTTGTGAAAATATAGTTCCTCTGTTTTTATCCTTTGATAAGATCAACAGGAAATGTAATCTTAATGGCCTCTCTCTTTGACGAGATCCACTCTCCCAGTACGAGAGAGTGCTTCCCATAATGTTATCGACTGTTCAGGTTCCACATTATACCTGGGACAGTGCTGCTTATTAACCTGCTGCTTATTACGCACCAGTATCAGCAAAACCCAGTAAGAAACAAGTTTCTAAAGTTATAAATTAAACTGAAATTTACGTAAAGATTTACAGTTTTAAAGCTAAGCTTTGTGCAAAGGTGCTAAGCCGAGCCCATCAAAAATGCAAAACACATACATGATGGAAGTCTGCCTCCTTTAAGCACTGACAGTCTGACTGTGGGGAATGTTGAAGGAATCAAGGACCTCGCTCTTGGTCGCATCCCATTACTTCTACGCTTTCCTGAGCCGTGAGGACATCAAGATTGATCTCTGTAAGGTTGGTGGTTTAACAGCAGACGTTCACATGAAAGTGGTGAAAAAGGCTTACAGAGGTAAAGGTGATCCAGAGGTGCACAAGATGACGACGTTAAGGGGGACAACTACCTTTGAATCAGGCCTCACAATATTTCCAAGCACACCTTGTGTTTGTGGATTTGAGATTTGTGGGACGCTTCAGTCAGCAGTCACTAAATTCCTGATGAAACCAGATCGCTTTGTGAGTTTCTGAGGCCTTGAGACTTCAGAGTGTGTTTGCGTGTGTTCACCAGTAAAAGGACATGCACACGTGTCCTCATCAATACATTCATGACTCTAGCTCTGAGCCGAAACTGAAACACTAGTTAATCTAAGAAGAGCAGAGTGGAACAGGCAGAGGCAGACACGTCAGCCGCAAACAGAATAACAACACAAGTCAAAGGTGGTGAAAAATAAAGACGTCTTCCTCTCAGTCGTCTCTCACCTTTCTTTGTGAATCTTTCAACCAAACAGTACGATCAACTGCAGCTTCAACACCAATTGGGACAACAATCAATATAATTCAAAAACTCATTCAGCTCAGTGGGTTTCTGCTTGAGTGAAATGTTTGTTTTGAGGCCCAGCCATCAATAATGTATCATACCTTACATATAGTCCTGTTTTAAAATTGATTGCGATTAATGGTCCAAACAGAAAGCCTTGACAGGAAACAGGAGAGTGGAAACGATTGATCCGAGTTTTGCCTTTCTTTGAGTGCTTTTGTGAAGTGTTCGTTCTTTGTCCTAAGTTGACTCCAGCATCATAGATCAGGGTCCTGACCAAGAGTTCAGATGTGTAGACCTATCTTACTATTTGCATAACCTGATGCACAACACCTGTCACCATTTGACACCCTGGGAGTAAGAATGGGATCGTCCTCTTTTTGCATGCATGACAGCAGCTTTTGAGCGTGGGAACAATACGTGTAATTTTGCCTGTTTGAAGTTTGCTCTTTCAAACTCTGGCACTGGAACTCATCAAGGAAACAATGTTCAATGCCTGCAGAGTTTATGAGGAAAACAGCTGTGCATGCATGTGTGAGAAGAAGAGCTCGAGTGATAAAACAGTCCCCTCAAATGTACACGAGGTCGCTCACGCTCCTTTAATCAGTCTTTCCAGGTTTCCTTTTACTCACTGCTTTTGTTCTCATTTACTCAAATTACACTGTGCACACATCAAGCAAGGGCATATTTAATTATAATTAACCTATGATTATTGTTCACTGTTGAATGGTACAAAAATGCTGCACAGTGCATCAACATATGGATGGGCAGAGCTATTCTAGGGAGGCAGCTGTTCTGCCACAAGACTCCAAAGAAGGCAACTCGGTGCCACGGGCAAACTCGATGGTTCAGCAGAGAACCTACTGTTCACAACGAGAGTCAGAAAGCAAGAAAAGAAGAAGAGGAAAAAGAGAATTTTAACAACTTTTAATGATGTCCTGGTATTTTTTCAACAAATGTCTATAATTTCTATTCCTTTTATCCTTATTTACAAAACAAACGAGGTCTTGTTCCTTTTCCAAAGTAAACAATATCTTCAATATAACAATATCTTTGTTTACCAAAGTAAACAATATCTTCAATTTTATAGGATGCAGTAATTGGCTCATTTGTAACCTTCTGGTTTACATCTGCAGTTTCTGATTGTTCGCATAGACAATCAAAAGATGCAAATGCAGAATAATGCATCATGTTGCTCTAGTTTAATCAGTGGACTTTTTATTTTTCTCTGTGGATATTATATGAAGAAATAAACAAGCTGGCTGAACGTCATGTTCAAATGCCAGCGGAGTTCCTTTCAGCGTGTGATTCACAACTTTTCACTTTGAAGAGGGAATTATATACATATATACATATTTATGTCTATACTATATATAATCCTGCCCTCCTCCCACTCAGAAGCTTCTGCCCCAACATTTGTCACTCATCATGATAAGCTGTCTACATTCAATAAATGTCTAAAATGAGGCAAAAATAACAAACTAAACCAAAAATACAGCGAAAGAACAAAAGTAAAAAGACCTGATCTCCTACATACTTATCAGCATATACAGTGCTGTGTCCCTGAGTTCCTATTTTTTGCATATTTGTCTTACATGTTTCAGATCATCCCCTTCAATGTTAGATATTGATAACCCAGGTAAAGAAAATGTTTTATTTCATTATGAAGGCAAAAAGGTGATCCAAACAGTCCCGACCTGCGTGACAACAAAAGAATCGTCAGTAATCAAAATAACAATAGGTGGAGCAGGTCATCTGCTCACTGACAGGTTGGTGGTTTGATTCCTGGCTGCTCCAGTCTGCATGGTAACACATCCTTGGACAAAGATACTGAACCTTACATTGCTTTCTGATGTTTTCATTGGACGGCGAATGTCAGATAGAAAACATCAACCTGTGAATGAGGCATGTTGAATAAAGCACTTTGAGTGACTGAGTACAAAAATGCTTTATGTGAATCAGTCTGTTTAAAACTGATAAGCTCAAATCAGTGTTTCGTGATAACAGGCAACAAGCTTTTCACGTTGCTGTGGAGGAATTTTGGCCAAATCGTCTTTGCAGAATTGCTTTAAGAGCACAAACGGCCTGTTTAACATCACACCAAAGAATTTCAATCAGTCTAGGCATTTAGTGGACCACTCCAAAACCATCATCTTGTTAGGGTGCCTGGGGCGTCGACCCAGTGTTTTGTGTTTTTGGTTCTTTGATTTAGTTTATTTCTTTAGATTCTAGCTTTCTTTGTTTTATAGGTTATTGGATTATTCTAAGTGGAGGTTCTTTGTGTGGGTTTTGTTACAGTTTTAGTCTTCTGGTTTTCTGTCTGTGATCCATAGTTGCTGTCTCCCCTCGTCAAGTCAGCGTCTCTGTGTTATGTTTCCTGTTTTGCTTCCCCTGTCTCGTTAGGCCTGATTTGTCCCTGCTGTGTTTCCCTCCTGTCTCGCATTCACTGATTGCTCCCTTTGTGTACTTAAGCCCTGTGTTTTCATCTGTCTGTGTTGCGATCTACCCTCATTCTTGCTGTGTGTTCTGCTGCCTGAGTTTATTCATTGTAGTTTGAGTTTGTTACTTTGAGTTCAGCATTAAAGCTGTTTTTGTCTCCGGAGTCTGCACTCTGGGTCCAGCGTTCCTGCCTGCACACAGCCTCAACATGACAGATTTTGGTTTTTAAAGACATTCAGAGGTGGACTTGCTGGTGAGTTACGGTCATTGTTCTGCTTCATATCTTGAGTGCAGTTGAGAGAGCAAATTTCATGGCCACCCGGGTTCTGAACCGGAAAGAAGCCCCAAACCATCACCCTACCACCGCCGTGTCTGACTGTTGGTGTGGTGTTCTGCATTAGTTTTATGCCAGATGAAACCATGAAACCAGCCTCCCTCCTTCATCTTTGGTCTTCTTAGTCCACAGAATATTTTCCCAAAAGTCTTGGGGATCATTAAGATGTTTTGGGTTTTGGTTTTTTTTGTTTGTTTTGCACATGTCAGATGAGTCTTTGTGCACTTTTTGGTCAGCAGTGGTTTTTGCCTTGGGACTCTCACATGGATGCCATTTTAGCCCACTGTTGTCCTTATTGTTGAACCATGAACACTGAGCTGAGGTAGATCCTAATAAATAAAATTATATTTCAACAACTCCATTTCATATTTACACGAGTTAGTTTTGATCTGAAACAGCGTGACAAATATGCAAAAAAGAAAATAAAAATTCAAAATACGACTAAAAAAAAAATACTGAAAAAAGAAATCAGCAAGGAGGGAAAAGGTTTGTGACAGCGCTGTATACCAAACTGTGTGCACAAATGTAAAATATAGAAATACGTTCTTTTTTTATTGTGATAACTGAATTTAATATAATTTCTATTTTGTATTGATGTTAATAAATTTTTGAAAAGTTTAAAAACTTCACACAGCCTTTGAAGTCCGTCCAAATAGAGAAACAATAATTTTATCAATAAATTTAGTTAACAAGTGGTTACAGTATGAGTCCTTCTTTATATTAAGGGCAGAAAATCATTCAATCTATTACAGTTTCATAAACTCTGCCACTGCCAGATATTCATGTTTATATCTGAAATATGGCAAATAATGATAAATTCTTTTTGCCACTGGTGAAATTTCTATACAACGTTAACTAAGCGTGAAGGATAATTCTGGTTTATTTCACTTTCCTGTGGCTCAACCAGCTCAGATTGAAAGACCACTCAGCAGAGCAGTAGTTACTCCGTTTTCCCAGCTTTTGTAAAAACCCAGTATAATTTACCAGTAAAGATAAGTGTGCCTCTCTGTCCTTTGAGTCACATCTTGCTGCTACAGTGAAAAAGGCCCAACAAAGACTGTACTTTTTAAGGAGGTTGAGAGGTTTTAATGTTTCATCTGAAATGATGACTCTCTTTTATAAAAGTTTTATTGAATCTGTTTTAACTTTCTGTATCATTGCTTGGTACGGTAGTATGTCCATGGATAATAAGACCAGACTTAACAATCTGGTTAAAGTGGCGGGCAAGATTTCAGGGAGGTCTCAGGTCCAGCTTGTGGACTTTTATAACAGGCAGGTGCTGAGGAAGGCAACTTCTGTCCTGTTGTGCTCAGATCATCCTCTCTCTAACGATTTTCAACTGCTTCCATCAGGTCGTCGTTATAAAATGACTGCAGTGAAGACAAAGCGACACAAATTGTCGTTTGTACCTAGTGCTATTATCTTAATTAACAACACTAAATTGTAAGTGTTGTTGCCATCGCACATTGCACTTTTTTCGATGGAATATCTAGGTTGTTTTATCAGGCTTATATTATATTATAGAATTTTTTTAATGAGTGTACGTGATGTGTTGGTTGTATGTTTGTTGTTTGTTTTGACATACTGCGAATCAATTTCCCATCAGGGACAATAAAGTTACCATTGACCATTGATTGACCATTGGCCTCTGACAGTCCTGCATTGTAGTGAGTTCTTCACTTATTTTGGCTTCCCTGTGAAGGAATTCAGAAATAGTGGTTTCAGTTTTCTGCCAATGCAGGAGAGATGATTGGCGTTTAAAGAGAAGTATTAATTATTTCCACAATACCAATAGAGTCAAACACACTAATGAAAATTGTCACGGGGTCCCCTTCCAGACCTCTCCCGGACAAACACAGGCGTAGTCGGTAAGGTATTAGTGTGGATACTTTATTTGAAACGGCCTCCCCAGTGCATAAAAAGATGGTTACAAAGACATAAAACTGAGATCCGCGCTACACAGCCTGTATGTTACAACACACTCCCCTTCATATCCGGCTCGCCGTCTCTTATATCCCGTAACCCCTCCCCCTTGGCGTCACCACCAATTCTTTATTCTAACTTTAATCCCCGTCTCCCTCCCCCAGAATTTCTTTTTCATTATACACTCACAAAACATATACATTGATACAGGCTCTCAACTATTTCCCGGAAGTCTACCCGACTTCATATACACATTAACGGCCCACGTAATGAGGCCATTCTCATGACGGTCCAGACACACGTGAACTCATTATTTAAACCCCACACCCCCATACCATCGGCTTGCGTCACCCTGCACGATTGGCGATCCCCCGCACGTCTCCCCGACCGACGCCCTTAACAAGTAAGTGGGAACCAAAATCTAGCCACCCCCGATGCGGCTCACAACTTGCTCCTCACCCCTTTTATTCCTCTACTCGGTCGACAGGAAGATACGCCGCCCCTGGTGCCAAATCGAACTAATGGTGGCGATCTAATGGTGGCGGTGCCATACTCAGCGGACTCTGCCTTGAGACGGGTCACTCCGTCACAAAAATTGAAGGAGAAAGTACATGAAGGTGGCTTGAAGTCAGTTTCATATGCCCGAGCAGAGCACTGATGGTAAGGTAACAGGAGCAAAAGAGGTCCAGGTATCAGAAGTAAGCAAAGTGTCAGCGTGATGAGAGGATGATGGGGAAATATTAGACCTGATGGCAGCGACCTTATTTACAAAATAGTTCAAAAATTCATTACAATCAGATTTAGTAGAAACTGGTACACGAGGAATATCAGACAATATTCTTATCAAACAACATTTTAGGATTGTTCTTTTTTGAAGCTATAAGATTTGCTAAATATTCAGTTCTGGCATTTTTTATCATGTCGCTAAGTGAGAAAATTGATTCCTTGAGATGAACCTGATGAACCTCAAGCTTGGAAGCCTTCCATAAACATTCTAACTTGCAACAATATCGCCTAAAAGTTTGATTAGTTTCATTTATTCAAGGACAGAAATTTGAAGAATGGACAACACTTTGTTTCAGAGGTGCCACTGTATCTAAAATAGATTTGCATTGATTGTTAAAAGACAAAATAAGTGAGTTGATGACACTATGAGCCATGCCCGAGTCAAACAGCAGAGCCTTTGGATCATTAGTTTAGGAGGTGAAGGATCCAGGTCAAACGACAAACCAAAAAATATGGAGAGATGGTCACCCACATGCACATATGTTTAAATTCAGTGTGTGGCTCGTTGCACATACAGTACTACCAGCAGGATGATTTTTAAAAAACTGATGATTTAAAAGTCCAAACAGCCAAGTTACCAATTCTTGCACGGAAGAGGCCACCAGTGGATAGAAGAACAGTCAAACATCACATGCTGCAAAGAACAAGGGATCCATAATAATCAGATAATGAAAGGATTTCCACTCTCTGAATAAGTGTCTCACTGTAACATACAGCAAATGCATAATTTATGGTTTTGACCATGACTCCCAACATGCAGCTCAGCACACTGACCGTTGGAGCTGTCATTTACTTTCATGGATGTCCCATTAAATGTTTTCCATTTCAGGGATTTATTCAAACTACCGTATATCATAAGCATTTTTAATGAGAATAATGCCTGAATTGGTGTGTGTGCTAATCACCTTGTGGTTACCCCTGCTGTCAGTCCTTTGACTCAGACCGCGCCATTAGTAAGTCAGGTTTCCACTGTCGTGCAGAGAGCAGCGAGGAAGATCACAAACCCATTCAGCCTTTTCCTCAGTACGATCAGACTCTGGCTGGAGAAGCTTAATGAAATCAGAGCCTGATGCTTTAAAGCAGAGTAGCAGTAAAAGGATAATCCCTAATGCTCCAATGCTCCACACACACACACACAAATATACATGAGAACACACACTCACCTGTGGTATCTCTCATTGATTTCCATCTTCTCAATTGCCCAGCATTAGATTTCTCTTTTGGCTCAACGTTCATAAGAGACAAAGCAAAGGAAGCAGCACGACAAAAGGCCACGTAAATGTAAATGTGTCTCATGATCGAGCACGATGACTACCCCACTTCACCAAAACACCCTGCGCATTTCATTGTGTTTGCATGACTTGTTGGAAAGTGAGAGCGAAAAGTGCAGCAAAAAAAACAAAAGAAGTTCTCTGCTTTTAAGCCGAGTGTTTGAGAAATGCTCTCTTCTCCTCTCACTCGCCTGTCTGGGCTTGTAGAGCCAGTTAATGATTCACACTGGGAACAAGAGGTCCACAAAGGCTTGCAGTGATACAGCAGAGGAGACTGTTATAGAAAGCTAGGTGTGTGGGAGGGAGAAGTCCACTCTGTCCGTTTCACTCAGCCGCTCGTTCTTTCTCTGCTGCACGTCGCTGACATCAGTGGAGAGCGAGAGAAAAGAAAGACAGTAAGTGTGCAATTGTGCGTGTCTGACCTCATGATGCTTCCATGCAAGCTGTTCATGTGGGCAGGTAAATCACACAGAGGATTTGAGACTGGAAAAAGGTTGAGGAGTTGTTTACAGCAGCAGATAGGAGTGTGTGTGTGTGGGGGGGGGGGCTTTGTAATGGTGACTAAGTGTGCTTTTGTGTGTCCGTGTATAAATAACATTGTACAAGCACATGTATGTGTACAGTATGTGATCTGTAAAGAAGCTTTTTTTGCATTTTTGGTCATTTTTGTGTTTTCAAACACTGAATTTATTTTGGATTTTCTCTCTTCCACACACAAAGTAAATATCCAAACAGGCCCAAACAGACACAAGCAAACTGTACTTTGAATAGATGATGCTGGTAACACCAACAAGCTTGTGGAATACTTCTGGTTGGATATTTGACCACTCTTCTTGGCAGAACTGGCTTTTAAGCATAGTTAGAAATGTTGAGTGGTTTGCGATCGGTGCTTTGGGAAGGCTGTCCAAGAAACTTAACGTTAGCCAAACTCAGCTTTTACATGTGTTTGGGATTATTGTCCTGTTGTGTTGTTTTAACCATCGAGCTTTTGTTTTCATGTGAAGTTCAAGAACTGGGAGGTAGAGTCCTCCATCATCACTATTCCAGCTGGCAGCAAAACAACCCCAGAGTGTGATGCTACCACCACCATGCTCGACAGTGTTTTCAGGTTTAAAGTCTCACCTTCACTCCTCCAAACATACAGGTTGTCATTGTGACCAAATATCTCAATCATAAAACATTTTGTTCCTCCCTGTGGGCAGGTTCTTTTTTTCTATAAAAGAAGCGTTAAGAGTCCAAAATGACCATGAGACCATGAAACGACCACAACTGAATGTCTCTAAGGCCCGTTTTCTCAACACTTACATGCAGGAACATTTTCAGTTTTACGAAACAAAAGTTTATGAATGTCATTATAGTGGGACTTCTGTCAACACCTGATTCATAGAGCATTATATGGATGGACTCTTTGTGCCAGTTCAGAGTATTGAGTGTAAAAAAAAAGGTTCCTCTGTGAAATCATAATGTCACCAAAACCAAACAAGGATTTAAAACCTGGAATTATTATTATGTTCTTGGATATTAATGATAACCTCCTAATACACAGGAAATAACTGTCTTAGTGTGAGGAGTTAACTGGGAAAGTTTCATGATGACATCTTACATTTAAAATTCACTTTCAGTAGCTGGAATCACATCCTCTGAACGATGAGCGGAGGCATGAGGGAGTATGAACTGGTGCTGCGGTTTGGGGAAGGCCTCGAAGGGGACTGGCGAAGGCTCCCGGGCCGGGCAGAACCCCATGTACTAACGAGAGGTGAATGAAGGAAGGTAGGAGGAGAGAAGAGGAGAAGAGAGGGGAAAGGGGGGGGGGGGGGGGGCATGAAAATGACAACAGCAGGTATTGGAGAAGGAGGCATACATAGTCTGAGGTTGGAAGGGGCGTGAAGGAGGAGTGGTCCCGCTCCTGTAATTCAGACAATATCTCCACTTAAAATGTTGTGAAATTATGAAATTGACTGTTTTTTATCTTTTGTTTTTTTTCAGTAATTATCCTGTTCCATCCTACTTCATTTTACCGTGTATATTACCACATGGTCATTTAAAAGTATATTTTGTCCGTGGAGCCATTTCTCTGGGTGCTTGTGTTTTTTCCACATCTTTTCTTTTGCTTTTCCCCGTTCCTATTTGCCTTCATTCCTCTTTTCCCAGGTTTCACCTTCAGATTGGTTGCCTCTCTTCCAGCTCTCGTATTGATGACACAAAAAGAAACATTGTAACCTTACCTTGTCATTCTTTGCCACATTTCAGGGATAACAAGCAATGTAACGGGAAAAATAAATATGGGTTTTGTGTAATAATGTATTTGATTCAGTCCGTCTCAAATAACAGTAAAGTAAGATGTTTTTGAGCGTTTCTTTCTATTTTAATATTCATGTCAGGGTCCTGGGTCTCCTGACCCAGCGTTTCAGTTCTTTGTAATTTTTGTATTATTGTACTTGTGTGAGTTTCTATGGTTTCTAGTTTCGATCCCTTGCCCTTCATGTTTCTCTATGTCCCCTCTGTTCTGTGTAAGTCTGTGTCTGCATGTTTTGAGTTCCCCTCTGTGTCTCTCGGTTCTTAGAGTCCTCTGCCTTATGGTTTATGTCTGTGTTTCTTAGTTGCAGTCTCCACTGTGTCAAGTTCGCGTCTCTGTGTGATCCTTCCTGTTTTACTTTGAAGGTCCGTGACTTATGTGAATGTGTCCTGCTTTGCTTGTCTCGTCAGTTCTAATTTCCCCCAGCTGTGCTCTCCTTCTGTGTCTCATTCTCCTCGTTACTTCCCAGTGTATTTAGACCCTGTGTTTCTCTGTGTCAGTGTTGCGTCGTACCCTCAACAAGCTGTGTGTGTTTTGCCTCCGTGTTACCAGTGTTTTGTTTCCAGCTCCAGCTCCAGCTCTAGTTCTAGTTCCAGTTCAGTATTCTGCTTCAGTGTTTTAGTCCACCAGCGTTTTTGTTTGTCTTTGGGTGAGTTTAGTTAGTAAGAGGTTTTCCAGCAATAAAGCTGCGCTTTAAGTTGAACTTCTGTGTCTGAGTCCTGCATTTTGGATCCACCACTCCTGCTTGCCCGCCTGCCACACAGCCAACCATGACAATTCAGGCAGAGGGTTCAGATACTCTTGTCTCCTGGTGCATTAAGTCTAATCTTCCCTCTCTTATTGATGTATTTTTGGTTTCCTCTACATTTCACATTTTTATTTGACCCACTAGAAATAATAGAGTCGACTTAATTTCCTTACTTTTCTAATCTGATGTTATCTGATGTATCTAATCCAAGATGCATCAGTTAACATCTTTTAGAAAGCTCTACAGGCGTTATACAGAGTATACACAGAAATAGTTTTGAACACACGTGCATTAGATTTACATTACAGGAAATACAGACTGTGGCACATGTTGCTGTAAAATCAGTTTCCCGACAGCATCAAACATGACAGCCGTGCATACGTCTGTGGAGGACAGTGTTTGAAAGAAAGGTGTGAAAGAGGTAATTGTTATTTTATTGTGTCAGAATAAAGGTTTACTGTGATGGAGAGGCCAAAAGATTTTCATCACCTGAGCCGTGCACGCTAAATATCCTCACAGCCTTTTAACGCTTTATTTCATCTTTATGTTATTTTCCTCCGTCTTTGTCTTGTTGCTTTTCTTCCGAGCCACTTTCTGCACATTCATCCTTACTGCTCCTTGATCCCCTCGACTCTCCCTCCCCCTCCTTCACATCTCCTACTCTGTTTTCTCATCCTCCAACCATCAGGTTTCTCTCTCGGGGTGAAGCAGGGGAGCACACCTTTGGATTTCTGAAGGACTGACAAAATTTGTGTAAAAATGTCACTCACCCCTTGCCACATACTGTAAACTCACTACACTGTGAAGCATCACATATGCACACCAACCACCTTCAGAAACATATCCTATCCTAAAATGCTTTAATGGCTCCAGAGTTGAATAGTTTGGTAAGGAAAGATAAACTACACATCTCTGTTGGTTTGCCTCACAGAACATTACATTTAGCAAATTTGAGCGCTAGTACTACGCTTGTAGTTTGTCTCCCTTTAATAGACTCACCAGCTTTCTTGGCAGTGATACTTACCTTATTGCCTCTCTGGTGGTTTGATGCCAGGCGGCGGTTTTTCAGCCTTATTCATTGTATGGCTACATTAGAATACATCGAAGCCAAAATAATGTGTTTATGAATGCCAATGTATCATCAGTGAGTACAGTAATTTTACACAGCCAGAAAGATAATAAATAGAATTTAAGCCATTGAAAAATTTCTAATAATCTCATGTTTAATACTTTCATAAGTGTGATTAGAGATCAAGTGCAAACACTGTCACAGCAGCACAGGTGGGTTTCTGTCTTTTTACAACGCCTTTGTTTATTTAACTCTCCAAGTATCCAGTGACAGTGGCTTGGCTTTCACAATGACCCTGCTGAAGCAGCAATCATTGTTAGTCCCATTAATCATGAAAATGTCTTTATATGACATGTATAAAAGTTTGCATTCAAAAAGCATCATCTTGATGACACAAAGGCAACTTGTATCTGTTTATTTGTATTTTGTTTGGTATGTTTTCCTGCCAACATAACAACAAACAAACAGCTGATTCAAAATATTTTTTTTGACATTTATTCAAAAAAGAAAATGTATTTGTATTTTCAAATATTTCAAATAGATTTTAGAATTGAAAGTCTCAGTAGGCAGAAATCTAGAAGATGTTTGAACATGAGCGCGTTTTGAATGCATATAAAAACGTGGTATTCAAACCTCATGCATCACTCTTTACAACAATCACCTCATCTGGCAATTGGACAAAGTCTCCCATCACATGCCAGGTTTTCCAAGGCCTGAGTACAGAGCATAGAGGAGGCCACTCTCAGACCTTACAGTATTCTGATCACTGCTGCCAAAAACATGCTAAACCACTACTGGAAAAAAATCAGTTGCAATAAAGCTGTATGATATGATAAAGATAGAAAGGTACTGGCAGCACACAGTTAGCTGGCTTCGAGAACAGAGGACAACGTTATAGGAATGCCTACACTGCTGCTTTATTTTACTTCACTTTACAATGTCAAAACAAAGCCACAGCATTACAGGCAGCAGAGAGCAGCAGGACACAGTTATCATAACCTACTTCAACCTGTTACTAAAGGAAAGCAGTCTGGAGATTCTCTAATGCCATCATATCATAACAGGAAGCCGCTACCTCGCAGTGCCATACTGTGCTATAACTGAACCACAGGGTCCTTGACATTTATTGAGGTAAGTGTGTAGCAACCATATTGTTTTGTAAAAGCAGAGATACTGAAAACAAAGACACTGGGATAAGAATCTCAATGATTTCTGTTAGTATTTATTGTTAGTTTAGACTAGGCCAAAGTAAAGAGTCATGCCTTATGTGATTATTTCAGTTATTTCATTATTGATGGGTTTATAACAAGGTCAATTGTTTCTGGAACTAATGTATTTTAAACAAAGCAGATTAATATCACATACTCAGCTGTCTCGATGAATTAATATTCTGTAAATTTGATGTTTTCTGTTGAACACTTTGAGTGACATTGAACATCTCTCCTCATTATCCAGGGAGAACCTTTTAATTTATGAAATTAAAAACAAGAGTAGTTTAATGAACTTGTGTATCTGCTCTGACTTCCAGCACGTGACTAATGATTATCGGTGACTTAATGTCGGGAAGCTCTGCAGAAGTTGATGTTATCTTGGCGTGCACATCACACAGATGACCTCTGGATAAATCCTCATCAGCCACATGCTCTGCGATGTGCTATAAAGCTTGAGGTCATCACACTAATGCAGTATCATAACATGCAAATGAGTTCAATACCCACCAGTGAGAGTCAGTAATGGTGTGTAAAACCTATGGACTGTAAAGTATTGCAGACAGCCACTCTGCCTCCTTCAAAAGTAACGGTGGGAGGAAATAAGTTTGTTGCTGATGGTCATGAGGGTTTTGACCCATATCATCATCATCACCTTCAGCACTGTCACATCTAGCACTGTCCTCCTCCTCCTCATCATCATCATCCTCCTTTCTATTCTGGCTTAAATCACCTATTCAAAAGAGAGTTTGGGGGCTAATAATGATGTTCAGTGGTACAGTACACGCGGCCCCTTTGTTTCATGTCTTTCAGCATAAAAAGACAATGTAACGACCTCACCTGAGAGCAGAAAATAATGTTCTGCTTAACTGCCAGATTAGATGAGGTTTCATTTGAATCTCAATTGAGGCATAAAAACAGAGGGAGGGAGGTGAAAAAGAAAGTTGATTTGTGTGTAGAGGGGCTGGATTGATTAAAATGTTCCACAAAGAGGGACTGCAACGAAGGTGAAGGTATTGACCTCAATCTAATCCTGAGCTAATTGCTCAGGGAATGGAGGAACTGAGTGTGAATGCACAAAGCCCTGCTGTCTTCATCTGACCCTAAAACACTGAGCAAGTCTGAGAGGTCTTTGGGTTAAAAACACATTTGAAAGTTTGAGGAAATCTTCCCCCGTCTGCTGCTTTTTCTCTCGCAGTTTGTCTTAGAGAGGAGAAAACAGCTGGCGTGAATGTATCTGTGTGTGTGTTTGTATGAGCGTGCTGCATGCGTGACCTTCCATGCCGATTGCAAATAGAGGAGAGAAAGCAGTAGAGTGCTGCCGAAGCAATCATGAGGCAAAAGAGCCTGTGGAACTGCAAACACACCCGTACAATCACAAGCACGCACACACACTCCTCTGAGCCAGAGAACATATGGGCAAACAACACGAAATGCTAGCTATTCAGTCCTAAATTGAGGGCCAGCTGTGGCACACTGACAAGGTGGATATTTCACTGTGGGCCTGCACTCCTCTCTATTAAACTAACTTATGGAGTCATTTAATGTGGCTCAGAAGTGGCTCGGGGTGCTGGTGCTGGTGGAAGAGGGGGAAGCAGCCACAATGGCTTTCTGAAAGCATAGCATAGCATGCATTCCTGATTGCAGTGAACTAAAAGTATTTTGTTATTATTATTACTTGTTCATTTTTTATTGAATTATTTCTATAAGCCCAGCTTATCCTCAACACAAGAAATGCAATTTAGAGAGTTTACACAAACACCGTTACGACAAATGTTGGGTGCTTGATAATTTAAATACCGCTTGAAGTCAGTTATGTTTTCTAATCACTTATTTTTAATTACTAATAACCATCCAATCCAATATGTAACAGACTGGCCACCTGTCCAGGGTGCATCCCGCTTATTGCCCTATGGTAGTTGGGATAGGCTCCAGACCCACCACCATCTCAACGGCGAATGGATGGATGGATGGACGAATGGATGTATAGATGGATGGATGGAAAGATGGATAGACGAATAATGGATGGATGGATGCATGGATGGAGGACCAGATGGACGGATGGATAGACAGATGAATGGACAAATGGATGGATGGACGAATGGATGGATCGATGGACGGATGGAGATTGGATGGATGGACGGACTGTCTGTCCTAGTCTCAGTTCTGATCGAGGATGATTTAGCATAACCCAACAATTTAATGACAATGGGGGATTTTATGCAATGGTAAAGTTGCAGAGTCAGTGATGTTTTGCTTTCTGTCATATCTGTGCATGGCCATTACAAAGTCAGAGAGAGACTTTTACTAAAAAACTCAATTATGTTACAATATACCAGTACAGCAGAACTACTGCAGAGCTTAAATCTCATTTTCTTCTTCAGAAATGTGTTTTTAATAGTCCTGAAAAGTAATGAAGGAAAAAAGTGGCATGGCTTGTCAAAAGCGGTGTCGTTAGATATATATTTTACTGCGGCGTGACCTTCTCAACGCTCTGCCTACTCTATGTGAGTAAAAGGAAGTTGACGTTTATGTAAAAGTCTTTTTATTCTCATGTATTGTCCTGTCCTTGTATAAGCTGTTATTTAGTTGCCGTTTTGTTTAGTAGTCATTTGGGTTTCAGTGAAGTGCATCCATCAACATGACAGGAAATACTGGAAACATGAACAAAGGTCTCTGACAATCACTTTCCATCAATTTCACCCATTTTGATCCCATTATTTACTGTATTGTTTCCTCTTTGTGGGGGTAATTTTCTTCATATCACACAAGAATCTGTATATCTGTTGGTGACCTGCAATTTTCCACTTTGACAGGCGTCAAAAAACTGTACCATAACTATAACTGTATTGATATAGACAGTCAGTAAAAGCCAGTAAGAAATCTCTTATACTACTGACTTAAAAAATAGATGTCACGGCCAGCGGGGCGAGCCGTGTGTAATTTATTAAAGGACCCAAGACGCAGGCACTAGTGATGTGAGTGGACTTTTATTGAGGAGGATGACGTACAACAAAAGGCAAAGGATGGCGAGAACAGAACTGAAAAAACCTAACTGGGAAAACTAAGAATAAAACACCTGGAGACACAAACGGAGATGCAGGGAGACGTAGACAGATGCAGGGGGAAACACAGGATGACAGAGGGAGATTACACACAGGTGGGGAACACAGCTGGAAGTAATTGACGAGACGAGACAAGGGAAGCAAAACTGAATATACTCACATAAGACACGGACCTTCACAATAAAACAGAAAACAGGAAACAAGAAACAACTACACAAAGACGCAGAGTAGACACAGAACTAAACCTACACTAAACATGAGACACCAAACCTAAGAACGAATCCCTTAACAAGAAGAAACAGAAACATAGAATTCTAATAATAATCAACAAAGCACAAGAATCAGAATACAATCCAAAATTAAACCAAAACATAGGAACTCAAAATGCTGGGTCAAAATGACCCAGAACCGTGAGAATAGAGCCAATTATCTAGATATGAAACAACCAATAAGTCAGCGAGTTTTCAATAACGAACAACTGACTTCTTCTTAGCACTGATATGATGTGCCATCTTCCTTAAAACTCATTGTTACTGATTATTCATTGCTTTAAGCCGAGCATTTAGTTCTTTGCTTTTGACTGCGAGTTCTACGTTTGCCCTTTATTCTGTTGGAAGCTGCTGCTGCTCTGTTTAGCTGCCTTAATTCATGTCTTTTGGGATGTGTGAAAAAAAATCTGAACAATCTGAGTCACACATTTTAAAGCCAGTGTCAAAAACTTTTGTCTGAGGAAAACAACTTTCCGCTTGACATTCTCCAGCTCTTGTGCATCGAAATTGTGTGTTTGCTGAATACTTCACTTTCTTCTGTTATCGTCCCTTTCATGAAGTATCTGTTTATCGTCTGGCTCCACTGTAACTAATGTCCTCGTTCTACTAACATGACACTTGCTATACTGCATTCTCCATCATGATCGACAGCACACACCCACATGAGTGCACACTCGCGCGATGTGTAGCTTGCAGGCATCAAAACACCATATGAAGGAAAAAAACTGGCGTCACCAGCAAAAAGAACCTGCCCCCTATGCTGGGCTCATGATTCCAAAATAAATCTGAGTGAGAAGGAGATGATGCAAAAAAGAGCTATTTGGCCATCTGTGGACTCGATCTTCAGATGTTGAAATGTCAGTGAGAGCAAAGAAAAACATGAACTCCACAGGGGAACAGTTGGTGAGCAAGGGCAATGTTTATCCCGAAGGAGACTTTGATAAAAATAAGCCTTTCTATTACGAAACAGACTGCAGCATCCCGTCTCATATAGAGATCAGTGCATAAAGCATCCATCAGAGTGTTTTCAAGATTTACTGTGTGACCTGCACTTTGGTCTGTTTGGTTCTGACCTCCAGGCTGCTGTAATTGACCCTGTGCACGAGAAAATGCTAACTTCCTGGTTTGAGACCAGATGTGGGGTTGTACATTTCCGGTAGCTTTACTTTGCGGTCAATCGCTACTGTGAAGATATATCCTCCAAAATCATGTCCAAAACTCGAAAAAAGGAAAGATGGCGTTAAGTTACAAAGAGCAGAAGGTGGGAACACTCACCGCTGTTGTGTCATGAAAAATCTAATGATCAATTTTGACGTTTAAAGAGTTTAGATCGATCAGTTGTTTACATCACTCAACACAAGCAGAACTGCATCACTGCAGCAGAAGACACCTCGTCCACATTCAGAAGCACATCTCTGTATAGTGACTGGTCTGATGATCTAAACAGGCAAATGTTCAGCGTTCAAACTACAGGTGAACAACAGTCAAACCAGATGTTTCCCCGTTATGTCGAGATCAGCTAGTCAAGTACACACCTGCACAGCATGTTAACAAACCGTGAAAAAAGCCACACAAAAAATGAACGACTGCTTGTAACGGTTTCTATACATTAGTATGTACGAAGGGTATGTTGTGACTTACCTTCAAAATTACAGCGGTCCCTCGCTATAACGCGGTTCACCTTTCACCTCGCTGTTTCGCAGATTTTTTTTTAGTGCAAGTTTGCATGCTTATTTTTTTTTACGTCACATTGTGTCCTGATCGCTGCAGACGATCTCCTCCGTGACGTCTCTCCTGTACAGTACAGAATCGCTGCATCGATGCTAGCAGTGTGACTCTGAGGTGCAGCGCTGTATGTCCACGATGTCCACCAAACGTTTTGCACCATCAAAAAATAAAATTGGCTACTTGATTTCACCTCTCGCTGGTTATTTTTAGAACATAACACCCGCGATAAACGAGGGACAGCTGAGAAACCTAACATTTGAATCCCTTTTCTCTTTTGCTCTGAGGCGCGGGGAAAAATATCGACAAGTCGATGAACATCATTTACAGATATATTGGGTAAATGCCCGAGACATCTATAGAAATGTAAATCGCCGCTTGATTCATTCATTTGCAAAACTTGTTTTGGACACTGGAAACAAAGCTCCCCACAGGAGTTTCCGCACCAGAAGTAGCATATGCTAACGTGCACATAGTCAATACTCCACACGAGTCCATGAGATCAGGACTTTGAGCTTCAGTCTTTCGGGTCATTTCTTCCTGGTCGTGCTGAGCTGAGTGGCACTTGGCATTTTATGCCCGTCAAACTCTTTGATCGTTGGAATTTTTCATAAATTTTACTAAAGAAATGGAAACAAACCCTATGATTTTGTGACAAAGTGCCTAAGCATGCAATTTAAAATAGTTTATTTGCTAAGGTGCTACAGACACCGTTTCATCCTATAAGTTTGACTCCTCTTTATGCTTAAATGATTCACAGATCAGTGATATTAACAAAGGAAGGAACACAAAAGAGCTGAACTGAAAATGAGTCGAAAACCAGCCAGTGTCCAAAGAAAAACTGCAGAAAACCTAGCAAACCTTTGCTCAAGACCACTTTAACAAACTAATCCATAGTCTGGCTCCTTGGAAAATATGAAAAAGCAGTGGTTCAAGACTTTTGAGCAGCACTGTTCAAAACAGTCAAAATAAGCAGCAGCAACTAGTTTTGCACTGAAAATCTGATGTGATGATTTTGTTGATTAATAGATTGTTTGCACTGCAAACTGTTTAAATGTGTTAATATTAAAAATTCCCAGAGTTATTACATAGAATTTAAGTGTACTAAATCATTTCCTGCTTATTTTATTTCGATCAGCCACCAAAAGAGTAACCACAATCTGGATTACATGGTAGAGTCTTACCAAACTGATGCTGTCTCCATATCTAATCTGCACAGAAGTTGGGATACAGTGTTCAGTATGATCATCATTTTGAGGATCTCCTACTTCTTTTTCAGCGATGTTGTTCTGCCATATCAGGAGACACGATTCACTCGATCCGTGATGATCCACGAGATGCCTCCACCGTCAAACATAAACACAAGGTCGATACTTCCAATCTGTCACGGAGTACAAGTTTAAACCTCACATGGACGTTTCAGATGATCTTTTTAAACGAAGGGTGGAAGAAGGTCAGCTTTTGATTTCATTAAATTCTCCAACACCTGAATTTTTAAAGATTCCTGAGTGTTTTTTTCACTTTGTCCTTCTCTTTTCCCCCCTACACCTCCTCTGTTCTCCACAGTCTGTGACCTCGGAACAACCTCCTCCATCTTGAGGGTTTGATCCTGTCCCGGCCTGTCATTACATACCTGGGGGGTTGACTGTCCCGTACTGCAGGAACATGAGGCGGCCCTAAACCCAAGCCATCTGGATATGCTGCATTTCCCAAAAGTATACAGTTTGACTCGTGCTTTGTCTTTTCCTCAGGTGCCTCATACATCGTGCACTTTACTCTTGTGTTTTCAATGTCATCAGCTCTGTGAGTGATGACAGGGCAGCCAGCAGAGAATCGTTCTCTTCCTCTTTTCCATTTTACTCTGATTTTTTCCTCCAATTTATTGCTCAATCTCCAGGCTATAGAGCATCCCAGACTGGACGACCATCTGCTTATTAAATTCTACAAAATACAGAAAGATTTTTTCTGTCTGTCCATCTGTCATTGAAGACTCTTGTCTTGGTGCATTATCCTCCACTCTTTGACCAAAGAAGTGCCAAGGGTCATTTTCAGAAATTGTTTGTACAGGAAACGAGCAGTGAAATGCTTTTATTAGTCTTGATAACAGGATAAGAAGCTGAATTTTTTTTGTCATTCTCAAATGGAAGAGCTCTCAAAACTCCTGTGTCACATACCTGGGCTTATTATTATGAGCCCATCAGCCTGCTTTGAGCTTGAATTTTCAGAAGCGAGTTGTATCCCTTTCTCTCTCCTGCTCTGCTTTTTTTGGCCTAATTTATGTCGTAAGAAAAGGTAAAAGATGAAGAAAACGTCCTATGAATCCTCTGTAGTAATCAGTGGGGAACCTTCACATGGATGTTGTCCATTTTCCAACATGTCCTTTTAGGGATTATGCTGAGCTGATGTAAGACAGGCTTTTCAAAACAAACACATCTGGCTGCTGCTGATTAAAGTGCACACCGTTATCCAAATAAGGGATAACTTTGGAAAGGAGACGCTCACTGCAGCTGCTGATGGTAGTTTGGATCGTGCATTACATCAAACTATTGGCTACGGTCGAGGAAGCATTTAAGTGTTATGATGAACAGTCGAACCTGTAGGTTATTTTAAGCCAAATCATTAGGCTACATTATACATCAAAATGTGACAAGAAATAAAGATTTAGGATCTATCAAACTTTAATTTCAGAATGAGAACTATGGGAGAGAACTGTACAACTGCATCTTTATGCTGCTCAACCAATATAGACATACAGTAAAACAGCGGTCCCCAACCCCCGGGCCTCGGACCGGTACCGGTCCGTGAGTCGTTTGGTACCGGGCCGCGAGAGTTGAGGCTCAGGTGTGAAATGTATAGTTTTCAGGGTTTTTATCGGTTTTCAGCGTTATTTTGTTATCGTTTTTATCGTTTACTCGGTTTTCCTGGGTCTTTTCACGTGTGTTATGAATAAATTTTCTTTTTTTTGGTACCGGTACTAGTTTTATTTTGTTGTATTTATCCGCGACCAGTGTTGGTCAAGTTACTTGAAAAAAGTAATCAGTAACTAATTACTAATTACTTCCCCAAAAAAGTAATCCCGTTACTTTACTGATTACTTATTTTCAAAAGTAATTAATTACTTAATTACTTTAGTTACTTTTTAAAAACATGATTTACAACCTGAGTAGGTGATAAAGCGATAGATCTTTCAGCCCAATTTTCTGCATAATCCATCATACAAAATGTAATCAAATGGAAAAGTCTCTTTTTAAAACTTGTTTTATTAGTTTTATTCTTTTAACTTTATGCATCAAGCAAACATTTAATTATCTGCAACATTCTCTGACTGGAAGAAATTAGTTTAACATTTAAACCTATTTTCTGCACATTCCAGCTCATAAAATAAAATATTTTGTGTGTTTACACTCAGTCTTTCAAATAGATGCAAGTAAAACACAGCAGAAAATAAATAAAGTCAAAGACTCAGCGGTCCTGTTGCTCTATTTTCACCTGTAAAGCAGGAGTGGGGCAGGCGGAGGTTTACCCTGGTGCAGGTGTGCCGCGGTCAGTGGAAGAATCCGCGAGTTTCTCTGTGAGTTTCCCATCACGTCGTAGCTACTCGGTGCTTGTTGGAAGTTTAGGGGTTTTTTCGCTGTAAAAAGAAGTTTTCTTCCCACGCACAGCGGACACTAATGTTTTTGTCACTTTTTATGGAATCAAACTCAAAGTAAGGTCAGTACTTCCACGCTTTAAACGCTGCACGCTCATACTCTCTCTGCACTCGATATGTGATCCATTGTTGATCTGCACACAGCTGTTGTCACGAACGTCGCACTCGCTTACGTCACTGTCATGAGACATTCTCGCAAAAAAATCACGGTTTTAGTAACGCAGTAACGCAGCGTTCCTACGGGAAAGTAACGGTAATCTAATTACCGTTTTTGCAATAGTAATCCCTTACTTTACTCGTTACTTGAAAAAAGTAATCGGATTACAGTAACGCCCATCTCTGACACGTTAAAGGCTGGTCCGTGAAAATATTGTTGGGCATAAACCGGTCCGTGGTGCAAAAAAGGTTGGGGACCGCTGCAGTAAAACACAGCTACACAAGGGTTGATAGCGCAGCAAGAAGGTCAAATCCACTGATTGGCTGAAAACGCTGTGGAGTTTGTGCTTTCCTGCGTGTGCGTGCTACTACAGTCCAAAGACATGCATGTGGCTCCAGCCCTGCTGCAACCCTAAACTGGATAAGTGGAAGGAAAGATGTCAGAAATATGAAGAAATATTGAGACCTGGTGATTATGGAGTCCATTTGAGATCTATGGAGGCCATTGTCATATTCAAAAAACCAGTTTGCGATGATTTGAGCTTCGTGTTATTCTGCTGGAAGCAGCCATCAGAGGATGGGTACACTGTGGTCATGAAAGGATGGACATGTTCAGCAGTAATACTCAGCAGGCTGTGGTGTTTAGAAAATGATCAGTTTGTACTAAAGAGTCTGAGGTGTGGCGAGAAAATATCCCCAACACACTTACGCCAACAACTATTGCTACAAGGCAGAGTTGTTTACATCAGATTCTGACTCTAACATGTGAATGTTGCAACAGAAATTGCGACTGATCAGACCAGGCAGATTTTTTCTGCTCTTCTTTTGTCCAACTTTGGTGAGCCTGTGCCAGTCTCAGTTTCCCGTTCTGGCTAGAATGGTTACTGTTACTCTTGCCTTCCTTCCTCCTGCCTTCATGTTGAAGCACCAATTGTGGTCTGCTGGTGTAGACCATCTCCTTGAAGGTTTTTAACAGAGCCCTGCCGCTCACTGGATAGTTTCCTTTTTCAGATCATTCTCTGTAAACCGTAGAGATGGTTGCATGGGAAAATCCCTGCAGATCAGCAGTTTCTGAAATACTCAGACCAATCCGTCTGGCACCAAAAACCATGCCACGTTTAAAGTCACAGCCATGTAATTGGCTAATTAGATATTTAACAAGCAATTAACCAGGTGTATGGCTAATTAAGCGGCTGATGTGTTTAAATAGAAACTGAATGACTAGCACAAGACACATGAAACTAACCTCAGCAGAGAACTAGGACAAAGACAGGAAGTAAAACAATAGAAGAAAAGCAAAGAAAATAATTACCAAAATAAAGCAGGAACTCTGTGTAACAGCCAGGAGAAGCATATGTAAAGAACTAGAGGATGAACATGAGGGTAGAAACAATAAGGACAGTTATCCTGGAACACATAAACAAGAATCAGTGTTTTAAGAAACATGGTGTATTCATTATTATTCAATATTCGTCACCTATCATTAATAAATGGAGCAGACCGGAGCAGAGCAGACCTCGTGGACATGGGGTGCAGGTGAACTATTTCAGCCCACCTCATCCATCATTAAAACAAGCCACTGTAAAGACAGACATGTTGGAATTATCAGCTGATGGATGGGTGGATGGAAAGACGTAGCTGATGGCAGGTGGTCAGATAGATCCATTATGAGATTTATGATGAAACATTTTAAAACCCATAGACAAAGTCATGACTGCCATCATGCTATGTGATACCAATGAGACACACGTTACAGGTATCAGGATCAGATACAGCGTTCAAGTTCAAGCCTGCATTCCAGTTTATCTATTATTAATGGATGTACAAGCCAGGCCAAAACATGAATCCACTGAAAGCACAGCTGTTTTACACGTGAGCTGTGGGGCGTAGCCGGGTGTGCCGGAGTGTCTTAAAGAAATATCCACACGCCACGACCAAGGGGGTCGTACCCCGTGCATATGGAACATGTAACGTGTGGAGAGATAGTCTCGATATGCTAGAGACCGACAGGTGCAGCACACATTCTGTCCTTGTCCAACACTCAAACTATAGCCAGCTTCCTTAATATTTTACTATCCACGCTGCAGCGCTCCTCTTTATTGCTGTGAGTTATCTTGAACCAAGCGATGCCGCAACCATCTTCGTGTGTGATGTTGAATTAGGTAGAGGGGATTGGAGGGACACGAGTCTTAATTAACCCGCAGATCTTCAATTCCGTGCGTTCAGCAACAGAAAAGTCTGAACTCTACCTCAGTCTTTTTCATTATTTATTTGGTGCTCAATCCTTTTAAATAAAAGAATTCAAGGTTTTCCCTCTGCACTTTATCTCACTGCAAGACAGCTCGACTGGGACCTGTTCTGTAGAAAAGATATATCTACTGTACGGGAATGTAGAGAACATATATGTGGTTCACGTCTGGTGTTTCTAGCTAAGCTGTTGGAAATGTTATATGTTAGATCTTAGCCATGTTAAAGCTAATCACTCAGACTACCAGGCTTCTATTCTGTCTGTCAAACTCTTTCTTCTTCACATGCTTCACATTCACAGAGTTCACAGAGACAGAAAGCACACAGCACTACACCATGGACTCAAAATAGTTTATATTTGATGATGATAAATATTTCACATACATACATAGAGCTGCCATAAGACAGTAAAACGTTCAGACATTAACATTTTTGCAGTATTTTTACATACCTGATGTCACAAACTCTTACATTTTACATCACAGTTACATTATATTCATTATATTCCAGTGAAAAGTTACTTTGTTTGTACTTTTGGTTCAACAGAAAGGATCTTTTGGCTTATTATTGTTACACAGCATATCCTCCCTCTGCATGCAGAAAGGCAACAAGTAGATTTACCATCATATGAACTTCACTGATTATCACACCTGAGGCGCATGTGTGTGTGTATATGTGTGTGTGTGTGTGTGTGTGTGTGTGTGTGTGTGTGTGTGTGTGTGTGTGTGTGTGTGTGTGTTCATTTGTCCTGCTGTCCTTGAGAGGAAAAGGCTACAGAGCAGGCAAATGTTAAACTAAAGTCGGTGTGGGTGCTATTCTGAGCCTCTGCAGAGGAAAAACAATATAAAAATACACATCTGATGATAAGAGCATACATGACACAGAACTGGAACAAAATACAACTGTGGTGTGCAGGATAGAGGCGATAAGCCACATGCAGCTTACAACATGGCAAACAGATCTGAGATATGTGGATTTAAAGAATGCATGCAAACTTGGTCTGTTTCCAAAGCAGACCAAACAATATTTTTTTATTATTGAGCTAATGGTACCGACATGCTGGCTGCTGCAGGCTGCTGCTGCTGCCTTCATTATAAAAACCATAACAGCAAAAGCGGGTAATTTAAATATGATGTTCACTGAGATAAACAGGTGTAGATCAACTAATGGAAACTGGTGAGGTAAAAGTGTGGAAGATTTAATCAGCTTGAAACTTCATTACTTAATTAAATCATGCAAGTGGAAAACTAAAAAGAAACCTGTTCCGAGTACTGATCAGCTGCTGGGACTGATGTATTTGACCCTGCAGTGTTTTTGTAGGAGGAAACTATCAAGCAGTAGGTAACAGAACCAAAACTAACCTTAAGGCTCTATTTTTAAATTGCTGTTTCGATTATAGACAGAGCCTCTGAATAAAGTACATGTGAACTGTTTTGCATATTATAAGCTGCAGAGAATGCAGAGTTTAACTGCTTCTGTTATGGCTGCAAGGTTTCCCCAAAACCTATTAAACAGAGAGCGCATTCAAACTGAAGATGTGAAAACGTGAACCTCGTGGAAAACACTCCAGCCGCTGCTGCCTCTAAAGCCGAGCTCATCGGAGCTTTTACACGGAAGCATGAAGGAACTAAACCAAAGGTTAGCACGTTTTCCGTGCATTACATAACCTTTGCCCCATCCAGCAGCACATTTCTATGTGAGTGGAGACACTAAAGTGGGTCTGACTTTCTGAGAGACAATAGGGAGTCGTTCTCTTTTATTGACTTCTTTGTAGCCATTAGTTGATGTACAGTTTTATATAAAAGTCGGGGCATCCCTGAGAGATGTCGTCAGCTACAAGTCATCCTTCACACATGAATTGTCAGCCCGTCTTCTTGCAGATCATTTTGTGAGACAGGGCTCACACGGCATGTTGTTCAGGTTGAGAGACTGCAGGGCTGTTCCAGAGGTTTCAGCTGATGTTCCTCCTGTGAGTCGAACTTCACTGCAAGACATCTGCATTCAGAATCTGCTGATTTTTGGCAGAATCCATTGTTAACTTTGGATTTCTGAATCACTGGCCCGAATCCACTTAAATAAGGGCAAACCAGTCTTAAATTAAGCTTTACTAAGAAGCAAATCATTCATTAACCTCCTAGAACCTGGTGTCCACATATGTGGACATCACATTTTGGGTCGTCTAGACCAAAATACTAGATTTTGCTCTACAAGGGCCTGAAATCCACTTACGAAGACATTATACTGCCACTGTTCTATCGAAATTTAAAACAAATGTCCTCATATGTGGATCTCATTTTATTCAGAACCAAAAGTCAGGTTTAAAAAAATAATAATAAAATTTTACATTCATCAGGTCCCAATCAGCCCAAATAGCAAAGAGAAATTAAAAATGCTGCTGTGGAAGAGTTCAGGTCTTAGGAGGTTAAATATTGCTAGAATTTGCTTTTCTAATATTTTAAAAACTGACCCTAGATTAAATGAAAATGAAATATTAAGCTGTCTGAAAGGGGTCTTTGTTTTTGATTTTGATTTCTATGGTTTCGCTTAAATGTCATTCAGACTGTGGAAATGATGAGCTGGAAGCATTTTCGGTTCTTTTCACAGCATCCGCCTGTTTTCAGTGCATCGGCTAACTTCAGTTTTAGACCCTCAGTTAGTATCTTAGACACGATTTTAATGAGCTATTTTTAAGTGTTTTACAGGTAAATCAGTGCATATAAGCCTGATTATGTTTTAAAATGAGGAAACAAAATTTGAAAGACACATAATTGATCTGGAACAACGAGACCGGAAGAAAAAATAATAATTTTTTTTTCACCACTTCACTTCTTGGACTAAAGCGAAGAATCAGCCACCTGCAGTTAGACTGAGTGACCTATTAAAATCACAGCGAGTGTATTAATGAGCCAATCAGAAAAGGAAATGGTTGTTAAAAGAAAAGTTATTTCCTGTTGCTGAAAATAAAATCACCTTTGATTTTAACGATGGGCTTGATAATGAAGGGATTTGACTTAATGATGAAGTTTAAGAAAACTGAACACGAACAATTGACCTTTTTTAAATATCTGTTAGCAGCACACTTATTATTTACTGGGTGTGGACACCATCTAGTCAATAACCAAGGTAAATATATGTATATATATATATATATAAATCTTTCCTCCTTTTGAATGAGGAAAAGATGAGCAAAAAACAGCTTAACCTAAATACACTGGCAGAAATTGCAATAGCACAAAGATTCAGTAACACTGTCCCCTCGAGAAGTTTAGTTGCCCTGAAGTCTGCTGTGTTTCCGATGCCCGCAACACATTTTGCAGCTGAGGAAAAGTGCAAACCATCACTGCCCACATTTTTCATATTTCTATGTATACTGTGTGGAGACATGTACTGCACGTCAATCAAACCACCATACATAACACACAGATTGATGGCCTGTGTAGATTACTCCATGTACATTCTGAAGCTTTGGCTTGGCTCTTGATGCCAACGGCGAAAATCAATTTTAGCTGTGCTAACACACCAGAGAGAACGACAACCTCGCACACATGCAAAGGCACAGACAAGCTCACATATTATGTATCATGAGAAACAGTCCAGTGAAGTGAGGAGTGTGAAGTGGGAGAGCCATCAGTCAGGCAGCAGGGTCCAGTGGAGGCCTACCAGTGCAGGACTGGTTGTTACGGTTGTTACAGAAGCACATATTTGTCGTTAGTGAGCTGCCAATATGAGTAATGCATCCTCCTTACAATTTCCATGCCCACTACACTTCAGGAGACACGTAGCAAAATAAGGACAAATGTACAGGCAAATGCATTTAGGTGCTAGGGCATGATTAAAGATGCTAATGCATGAATTTTGGCTTTACGGCGTTTACAGGTCACTCGGTTGGGTCTCTTTGACACTAGGATAGTATGAACAGTAAAAGAAGTGAACAAACACACCAAAGAAAAACAAAACAAACACACTATTTGACTTTGATTTGTCCTTACTCTGGCACTAAACATTAAACGTTATCAACACTGCAGCATGTTGTAAAGGGCGTGAAGTCATCAGAGTCCTCGAAACTTACTCAAACACTCGGGCTTTTGTGTTAGTCACTGTAACAGCCATGCTCAGCCCAGCTTGGCTCTTGTGTCTTGGCTGTAAAACAGGACCTGGAGGAGGATGGCGACATCAATCAGGATCTGGACTGAACCGCACACCCAGAACTGCGCCGGGCTTTCATTCATCACAAAATAGGTGGTCTTGAAGACGTCACCAGCTGTCCACAGCAGCACCATTTTCACACTGGAGCAATGGAAACACAAAGAGACAAGTGTGAGCTTTCCTCAAAGCACTGACATTTTGCAAACTGGCTTTCTTGCTCAGCATTAGACAGAAGATAGATGCTAGTGTGCTAGCATAACTGGAGCCAGTTAGCATAACTTAGCATAAAGCTAAACGTCAAACCGAGAACAGTTAGTCTGGTTCTGCTGGATTGTACCTACCCGCTTATTAACCCATCACTCATAAACATGATAGAAATCATTTGTTAAATTTGTACTGAAAACAACAAGTGTAAAAATTACAACTCCACGTTAGGAAGGGTTATGAGTGAGAAATGTATTGACTGGCAACCAATGAAGACTCCAGGAAGCACCAGTATACCCTCCAACATGCCCGCTGTTAAGGTGCAGGAAACTGCTGCAATGAGTATTGCGCAGTCTGATGTTGGGGTGATTTTGCTGGGACATCCACTCCAGGGAAGATTGTGGCATTGTATTATTAACACACAGCTTAATATTCCAGACCAGCAAACTGCCTAACCCTCTGCTTTATAGAGGTGGTCACATCAGCTCATGATTAATTAATCCAGTGCATTTGATTAGTAGCATCTAGCTGCTACACAGCCTCTTAACAAGACAACACAGAATTTAATGAAAAATTCTTTTCACGTGACTCTAACCTAAAATCATGCATGTCAGTTTCACAGTTCAGCTGTACAGATGCAGCAGATGATTATTCTGTCAGTTGGCCTTGGAGTTGCTTATTATCACTAACTAATTTGCTGACTTCAGGTGAATATTTATCGCACAGGCATAAAAGGAGGGAATGCTTTTTCAAGCAAACAAGATTTTATTTCCCAAAATGTTAAATTATTACCTTAAAATGCTTTCTTTCATACAGCACACAAACAATCCTCCTGTTGATTAGGCCTCCCAAAGAGTCCAAAATAACAGCACTATCAGCCAAAAGTAGCTTTTTGTTTTCATTTGAAAAGTTTAAACTGATTTTTTTATTTTCTTGATTAAGTTCCCGTTGTCTAAGAAGCAGCAGGAGAGGCAGTGAAAAATCATTAGTCAGAGTGAAGTTTAGTCTAAGCTTCTGATTGATCAGAGCAAGTTAGAGAAAGCAAAGGAAAGACTGTCGGAGACACGGGGCTGAAAAGAAAGACTCGAGTCATCAGCCAAGCTGGCAGCCTGCTCCTAACACGGGACCTTGAAGAAGTCATCTGAAAATTTGCGAAAAGCACAGTACAGAAATCACCGTCTCATCACTGCTTATTGCACTCTTCCATCAGTTATTCACACTGCCTTCTCAAGCTTTTGCCTCCTTCCCACCCTTTTCTCCTTTTTGTTGCAGTCTTGACTCATTTACTGTCAAGCTCCTTCAACTCTTACCCTTCATGCTCTATGCTCTTACAGCACCTCACTCCCACTCCACCTACTCTCTGCTCTCTCCTCTATTTTTTATTCTTTCTTTGTGAACAGCAAAGACCCATAGGCATGAATGTAATATGAGTTTATTCTTTTTATTAGAGCTGGCTGGGCCTGGCCAGGACAATCAGTCATCAGTGAGACATACAGTAAAAGGGTCACACGGGAGGGGGTGAGGGAGTGCAGAGAGACAGAGACAGAGAGGCTGCGGAAAACAGAATTCATCCAGCATGCAGCAAGAAAGAGACGGGGCTAAGACGAGTCAAACCACCAGAGAGAAAGTGAGGGATCTCTGCGAGCGGGACGGAGACCTCTGCGAGATCGCTATGGATGATGAGTGTGTGTCAAGCACAGGCAGCCTAATGACCGTGGGGACGGCAGTCCTGCACTATCCTTCAGCTACCCTTGCAGAGCGGCATCAAACTCTCCCCTGGGCTCCCTTCAGGCTGATGAGGAACACAAACAAGCTCGCCCTGCCATAGAAATTATTCAAGATATGTGTAACTGTACCAAATGTAGATGGTTCAGGTTATATGTCTTTGTGACTCTTCTGCACAGTGACGCATTTTAATGATTCAATTTGAGCACCTTTTAAATAATAGCTTCATTTAAAGGTGACTTCCTTTAAACCAAGTGTTCTTATTTTGACAAACAGGCCAGAGGAAGTGAAAATGATCTCAGCCATTTCTAATATAAGAACCGGAAGAATGCACGAGTCTACTGTACACAGATGACAGCTTCAGTTCACTACGCTACCAATGGCACACGAATGGTTAAACTTTCTCATTTTTAATTCGTCACAGATCAGCTGCAGATGACAGTCTCGCTCCTATGCATGCTCGTAAGATCACAAAGGATCCTACCAAAGGTCTATTGTTACAATGAACTCAGATGACTCACTCATATTAGAGCGGTGATAATCCAACCGCAACTCGATTCCTTTGGACACTTTTATGTCTGGAGAAATATGTGACTCTTTTTATGCTCTGATATAGCCCGAGTCCCTCTGGAAACTGTTTCCAACTTCATTACTCTATAGGCAGCTTTTTTGAAACCCCTAACTTATCTGAATGGAGAGAGTAATAGCTGTAATTTAAATCATCAGCAGGACATAAAAATTGCACATATAGGTACTGATTAAAAAAAATGCTTTAAAAGTTTGGGAATTTTCTGTCTAAAATAAATTTTAGAAGGTTACACTTTTACTATGCATATGTAAAGTTACGCAAAATCTATGGCACAATCCAGCATTCAGTCAGTAACGAGAAGTCTGCCAGCCATGCATCAGTGCAACAACGTGCTCTTCTAAAAGGTTTGTCATTCAGGCTGTTGACTGGATCTGAAGGATTCTTCACATTTCTATTGAGTTTTTTTTCTCAGCAAAGTTTCAAAGTCACAAAATGTATTTTATTACCAACTTCACTCTGAAAGCTTTAAAAACATTCCAGTGTCCAGCTGACTTGGCTTCATCCAGTTTAACCAGCTCAGGCTCATAAGAACCAGGCTATTCCCACTGCTCCCACAGGCTGATCAGGGAGTGTCAGCGGTGTGTTACGCTCCCCTAACAATTTAAACTTTCGGGGTAAACATTCAACGGTTTGATTGAACTGCTCCAAAAATAGGCAAGCTAAGGAATTTTAAATCATTGTGCTTTTACTTCACTCTCTCTCTCAGAGACGCCAGTATTCCTCAGGGAAAATACTTGGTTTTTGTTCAGCTGAAGTTCTTTTTCTTCAAAGAAGGCTCTTAAGTGACGCTGAGATTTCTTTTGCTGTTTTATCTCTGCTGTTTTTTTCCTTTCACTGAGCCACTTTTTCCCTTTTCTCCATTGTCCTGCACAACTGCCATCTTTGTTTTTACTGACTCTGTCTTTCCCTTTACTCTGCTCCTCTCCATAGCATAAAAAGGAACAAAGTGTTATCTCATTATTAGTATTTAAAAAGACTTAAAAGACTTATTAGCTGCTACTCTGAACCATTTGCACTGCCTGGTCCAGGTTTGGCCCAGAGCTGGTATTTAGCCAGCACTGCTACCTGACTTCTGGCATGGTGAGTGGTATGTCATCCAGATATGGCCAGGCCTGGCATAGATGGCACTGTCTATGTGATGGCATGCCACATCTGGCTCGATTGTGGTTTGGTTTATTTGGCCAGGCTCATAGGAAACGGGTCTGGCCCAGATCTGGCATCAAGCTGGTACTTCTGACTGACTGGTGTCATGTATCTCAATGATGGCACTGTTTATGTTCCTATTTTCCTATTTTTGTTAGAAGACCCAAATGCCATGTTGCAATTCTATACTGCTATGGTAGCCAACGTTTCAAATGCAGGTTTGTGAGTGTACACTTTATTATGTACTATTATGTTCTGGCACATGTTGTTATTACATGGCTTGATTAAGGTACACATTAGGCTGACATCTGGGGCCAGAACTGAAACTGTTCTGGGCCAGCACAGGGCCAGCAGTGTGTCTGCAACTGGCCTTGTGCTGGCCCATGTGTAGGCCACCTCTGTTAAACCAGATCTGGGCCACCAAAGGGCCGTCATTCTTTGCGGTATGTGGGCCATGTGTAAGCACATTGTGTGGGCCAGATCTAGGCCATACCAATTTTGCTATCTGGGAATGTGTAGCCATGTTCAGAAGGATAATATGCCATGTCACACGGCTCAAATCATATCAAACTGGTTTTCTGAAGAAGAAAACGAGTTCACTTCACTCAAATGACTTTCACAGATCTCAATCCAATAGAGCACCTTTGGGATGTGGTGGAATGGAAGACTTACATGATGGAGTTGCAACTGAAAAATCTGCAGCAAGTGTGTGAGGCGATTATGTCAGTGTGAACCAAAATCTCTGAGAAATGATTCCAGCACCAGTGTTGGTCAAGTTACTTGAAAAAAGTAATCAGTAACTAATTACTGATTACTTCCCCAAAAAAGTAATCCCGTTACTTTACTGATTACTTATTTTCAAAAGTAATTAATTACTTAATTACTTTAGTTACTTTTTAAAAACACGACTTACAACCTGAAGAGGTGATAAAGTGATAGATCTTTCAACCCAATTCTACTTTTTCTGCATAATCCATCATATAAAATGTAATCAAATGGAAAAGTCTCTTTTTTTTAAACTTGTTTTATTAGTTTTAATCTTTTAACTTTATGCATCAAGCAAAAATTTAATTATCTGCAACATTCTCTGACTGGAAGAAATTAGTTTAACATTTAAACCTATTTTCTGCACATTCCAGCACATAAAATAAAATATTTTTTGTGTTTACACTCAGTCTTTCAAATAGATGCAAGTAAAACACAGCAGAAAATAAATAAAGTCAAAGACTCAGCTGTCCTGTTGCTCTATTTTCACCTGTAAAGCAGGAGTGGGGTAGGCGGAGGTGTGCTTTAGTGCAGGTGTGCTGCAGCCGTCAGTGGAAGGATACGGCAGTTTCTCTGTGAATTTCCCATTACGTCGTAGCTACTCGGTGCTTGTTTAGGGGTTTTTTTGCTGTAAAAAGAAGTTTTCTTCCCACGCACAGCGGACACTAATGTTTTTGTCACTTTGTATGGAATCAAACTCAAAGTAAGGTCAGTACTTCCAGGCTTTAAACGCTGCACGCTCATACTCTCTCCTGCACTCGATATATGATCCATTGTTGATCTGCACACAGCTGTTGTCACGAACGTCGCACTCGCTTACGTCACTGTCATGAGACATTCTCGCAAAAAATCACGGTTTTAGTAACGCAGTAATGCAACGTTCCTACGGGAAAGTAACGGTAATCTAATTACCATTTTTGCAATAGTAATCCCTTACTTTACTCGTTACTTGAAAAAAGTATCTCTGTCCAGCACCTTGATGAATTAATGCTACAAAGAATTAAGGAAGTACTTAAGGTAAGAGGGGCCCTAACCCCATACTAGATATAACTAACGAAGTGGCCAGTGAGTGTATATGGTCATGTGGATATGCTCAATGGGACTCTGCACCCAAATTTGGGTATAGGTCAAGACAAGTGAGCAGCTCATGGTGAAGAAGAGGAAAAAAGAAGAGTAAAAAAGTTGAAAACTACACCCACGAGAGCTCTTAGAGGTCAAAATAATTTTACATAAAAACGTCACCTGCTGCATCTCTGACGACAAACTATTCTTGGTTTATTTCACTGAATGTCTATTTCTGTCCTCGTTTATTCTTCTGCCTAATCACAGCTTCGGTTTTTCCGGCAAGCCTCTCTGCTGGAGCCTAAACCTCACCCTGCCGAATACTCCGAGCCCCGCTTTGACTCATTTCTTTGCTCAGGAGACAGCAAACATCATTAATGAGGAAGAGTCATTAACAATGTAATTAAGCAGAGTGGGTCATCTGTACAGAAGAAGTCTGCACAACAGAGTGGGAAAATGAAGACAAAACACCAATTTGAGGTCGTTTGTGTCTCGCAGGCACGCGCACAAACTCACAAACATGCTTCCCACGTGTTACTGTTTGTCATGCTACTCTCATGTTGGTCCATCTGGCAGAGACGCCGTTTGTGGCTCACTCGACAGTTGATGAAAGACCTACAGAACAATTGAACTTGGTCCTGATTAAGGCTTTGAGTGCCCGCAGGGAAAAGGCGTGATTATGCTATTGATTGAGAATACTAAGTGAGTGAGTAGCTTTGTCACACGCACACACGCACAACTCAACATCACCACTTTGTGTTAAATTGTACTAAAAGGGAAATAGAAACAGGGTGTGCTAAAATGCACATTTTCTCTCACATTCTCACCAAAACACACACACACACGCATGCACGCACGCAAACACACACACATTGTTTACATAAACAAATAGCAACTCCAGCATCGGTTGCAGCATCCACCTGAGTAATGAAGGCTTTTAAAAAGCCAAGCGGTTGGCAGCTTCATTCAACGACCAAACACCTTCATCTGAGCTAAGAGGCTAGAAACGGGAGAGGAAAGGGTGAAATCTTGAACTGTGTGTTTCAGGTGTGGACGTGGACACAGGAGGATACGGGAGACAAAATGAAGAAAATTCCCAGAGATGGATGACGACGTAACCAGGCAGAGGAATGATAAATCTGAAGAAGTGTGAGAAGCGAAGCCACCCTGATGGTGATGGAAGCGACAGGAGAGGGGAGAGAGATGGAGAAACAGAGAGGGGGTCTGATTGCACTTTGCTGTGGCAGTGCGGTATGTGAGCCTCGCAGTAATGGGACTGTGTATTGAACGAGCGCTGCCAGGCCACCTATTAACTCCTCTAAGCACCCAGAGTGGACAAGTGGAACGCTACTACAGGAAGCAGGGCTGAGTGACATTTAGAAAGAGAGACAGAGAGAGAAGGATGAAAGGAGAGAGAATGAAAAGGACAACGAGTCAGTTTGTGCTATTTTCTAATTTCACGTCCCAAATATTTACAAAGACGCCTGGTGCATCTTTAAATGTCACTCTGTGAAACAGAATCTCAGCATTTCATTTCTGAATTCCTTTGCAACTGCTAAAATCAATTACAAACTGTAACGTCGCCTCAAAGCTGGCGGCAGACAGTTTTATCTGTGACAACTCAATGACGATGTTTAAGACAGAGAAATAAACCTTACAGTGAAAACTGAAGCTGACTCCAGGCCCTGTGTTAACCAAAACATTCCCACCGGTCTGGGTTTCAATTCATGCAGGTGTTAAATGCCCAAAGCAAATATGTGGCAAGGTGAATTTTAAGGTGAGGACATTGGACAACACTTGCAACGACCACAAAAACAGTGTCAATCAAGTTATTTCAACTCATTTAGTTGAAGACTCCAAACATGCAAAACCGCAAATATTTTGTTCATCAAACTGCAAGTGAGTACACCCATTACTAATGTCACTGTTACAGAGGAAAGTAATGGTTGTGTTATGGAACGTGCCTAAAATAGTGTTTAATATTGTATTTGCAGCAGCTGATGGTAGTGGAGGAATGAAGAAAATAACCATGATTAAATGAGTTACTACCTATACATGGGCAGCCATTAACATCTAAATAAGGACTATTTGAAGGAAATACTGTGTCATAAAACTTCAGTCTAAACCAGCTTCAGTGTAGAAGCCAAAAACCGACAGACTCCACTTCTACAAAACATCCTGTATTGGGACAGGCAGTTGTGCCCTGCAACAATGGCATTTTTTTAATTACATGCAATGAAAACATCCCATCTTCTGAGTCTGATGGATGTTTTAAAGATAATAAGTAATCAGACATCAGAATGTATATGGAGCCAATAGAACCTGACTACTTTTAGGTTTTAGCCAAACCAAAGGGGAAGCTAAGGGAGAGGAGGAGGACGAGAGGAGAAAAGTGCGACCGCCTTCGTCAAGAGCAGAAAAAAAATCCGGCTACAACCAGGTTTCTGTAAGGCAGAGTAAATCGATTTGTTGATCAATTATTAAGTCATGTACCAACAGAGACTTGGAGGAGAGAGACCTAATATTTAATAATCCACATTTCACTGTTTTACTCTTTGGTAAAATAGGCCCCTGCACGGTATGTACCACCGGCAGATAGCGGAGGTGGCTGATATCCAGAAATCCTACCAGTGGCTGGACAAAGCCGGACTGAAAGACAGCACAGAGGCACTAATCATGGCAACACAGGAACAAGCTCTGAGCACAAGATTAGGGATGGGTACCGGTATCTGACATAAACGGTAGTAACCAGACCGAAAAGCAGCGCACATTTCGGTGCTTTTTTTTTTTTTTTCAATCGTTTTACGTTTTACATTTCTGAGGATAGTAGGCGGGGCCAGGTACGTACGTTCTGTTAGAGCAGAGCTACAGATTAAAAATGTCCAAGGCGAAGCGTTCAAAAGTCTGGCTGTACTTCACAGCAGAAGATGCAAACTCAGCAGCAACAAGTGCTTTAAGCTGATACTGTGATACTGTCAAAGGAGGTAACACCTCAAATCCGATGAAACAGCTGGCGACGCATAGCGTTTTTTTTTAAAAGCCGAGAAATGCACCGTATTTGATAGCTTGCTGCGAGACCTCACACCGAGCACATCTACTGCGGGTGTGGTGCCAGTTATCGGACCCGGAGCTAGCAACATCCCCCAAGAACCCGAAGAGGAGAGTCCTGGCCCCTAGCCCTGCCAGTGTAGCAGAAATTATGAGGATGATGATGCAGCAGCAGCCGTTCTTCTCTGCGTGAGTAGCTTAATGTTGTTCGTGTGTAATTTACGTTGAGTAGGCTAACCACGTTATTACATTAATGCATGTAAGGTGAACTAGCAAACATCATCATAGCTACATGCAGCTGTCTTCTTGTTTGATGGCAGATACTCCCTTCACCCTGGCCAAAAAGGCTAAAATGACCAAAGAAAAAGTGGGAAACAGCTAAACATGAGAGGTTTTTGGACAAAGTTTGTGTTTTTTCCATTGTTTAAGCACTGCTTCCAGCCAAGAGTGATACCATATATGCCCCATAGCTGCAGAAAAGGCTAACATTGTTATCTTTTTACAAAAAAACAGCTGAACATGAGAGGTTTTTGGACCAATTTTGTGTTCTCCATTCTTTAAGCACCGGTTTGAGCACCGTTTGAGCACCAGCACCGTTTCAAAAGTACCGGTTTTGTACTGGTATCGGATAAAACCTAAACAATACCCATCCCTACACAAGATCCATAGAGGCTGGGGTCTATCACACCAGGCAAGACCCCAGGTGCAGGATGTGTAAAGATGCCCCTGAGACAATCCAGCACATAACAGCAGGGTGCAAGATGCTAGCAAGCAGGGCATACATGGAATGCTATAACCAAGTGGCCGGCATAGTGTAAAGGAACATCTGTGCTGAATATGGCCTGGAAGTCCCGGGGTCAAAATGGGAGATGCCCCCAAGGGTGGTGGAGAATGACCGAGCTAAGATCCTGTGGGACTTCCAGATATAGACGGACAAAACGGTGGTGGCTAAATAACCGGACATAGTGATGGTAGAAGAAGACGGCCGTAGTGATCGATGTAGCGGTTCCGAATGACAGCAACATCAGGAAGAAGGAACATGAGAAGCTCGAGAAATACCAAGGGCTCAGAGAAGAGCTCGAGAAGATGTGGAGGGTGAAGGTAACTGTGATCCCAGTGGTAATCGGAGTACTCGGTGCGGTGACTCCCAAGCTAGGCGAGTGGCTCCAGCAGATCCAGGAACAACATTGGAGATCTCTGTCCAGAAGAGCGCAGTCCTGGGAACAGCTAAGATACTGCGCAGGACCCTCAAGCTCCCAGGCCTCTGGTAGAGGACCCAAGCTAGAAGGATAGACCGCCCACAGGGGCGAGGGGGGAATATATATTTATATGTATACCTCCTGCCCTTCTTCTAAATGCTGGTAAAGCTGGTGTATAACAGTGAAGATAATAGTAGAGTCATTGGCAAAGTGCCACGTGACTTGTAATAGAAACTGAGTCACACTTAATAGTTGCCTTCACAGTTGTTTCTCCGCTAACTGTCCTTGATTTAGATAGATTTGTCTGTAGATTTTTCCACAACGAAGAGCCAAAATCTTGCCCTCGGTATCTCAGTAGAAAAACAGCACATTTCCACTGCTGCTGCCACTGAGATAAATAAGCAGCTGATCCAACCCACAACAGCTTTAAGCTTTGAGCTGGGAATCACACTTTGCATCTGAGACCTAAAAAAAAGTCTCAATGGGAGGGGGGTTCAGAAGGTCCCAGAAACTGCTGATCCAGTACAAAGCTCTGTGGAAAAAGGCCCACTGGAGAAACAGGGGCTGATGCTTAAAAGCTTTGAAGAGCTTCAGATCCCCTTTTCCATCTTTATTTTTTAAAGCAAACATGCATGTGTGCATTGGGTTAAAATGTGTGTCCACACATGCTGTTTTAAGTGCGTGTTCACATGTGCACCCACACATGCTGGTGAGGTGATTTAGCAGCGGGGCTGCAGATCTCCCCGAGGGGGGCAGATAGAGACGAAAATCAAAGGGCCCAGTGAGAGAGGAGCCTAGCTGCTCTTAACGCACTAACTATGAATTATGCATGTTGATCGATCGCACACAGGCAAACACCGAAAAGTTCCCAACCTGCCAGAAAAAGATGGATTCTGCTAAACAAAATGAAGCAGAAGGGAGGAAAGGAGAAGAAGGGGTGTTACACAGAGTTTGCCTACGGATATTTTATATCCCTCATTGGAGTATGTCAACAGGACAGAATAGATGGGGAAGCTTTTTGGTGCTGGCTATTTAAATATATTTATTACATGTGTAATCTTGTGTAATCTGAAAGGATGCTGTAGCGTTGCTTTTCAAATACCACCTGATTCAAAGCTAAACAAACGTATTTCATGCAAGGCTGTCAAGACACTGCACACTGCATTCAGATTAAACACAGTGACTAAGCCTTGGTGTGGCACACACACATTATTAATGAATGAGAAACATCTCATTCATTAATAATTCTAAATGCAAGTATGTTTTTCAAAATCGGTCAACACGGTTTGAAAATAATTAAATAATATTTGAAAAAACAAGATGTGCCAGAATATTAAACCACGTCATGCTGCTAAAACAGCTTTGACTTGTAGATGTCATAGAGCGGTTTCAGACACACACAGAAGAGACTTTAAATTTTATAAAGTGCGAGGCTGAAATTCAGACTAAATGTTATGGTCCACACAAGCTTTGAGATCTGGGGAATTCAAAGGCCCTGCATCAAATCCTCTGCTACCAACTGTGGGTTTATTTTTAACTTTGACTCTCACAATCTCTCAAAGCTCATCCAGTCTCGAGGTGACTGCGTCTTTGAAGCTGTAGCTGCTAAATGTTGGAACAGCCTTGTTCAACCCTCAACCCTTTATCTCTCGCTATAACGCGGTTCACCTTTCGCAGCCTCGCTGTTTCGCAGATTTTTTATTTTTTTTGCAGCGCGTTGTCTCCTGCGTCCTGATTGGCTGTAGACCATTGTCAATCAATCTCGCGCCGTGTCTCCTGTACAGTACAGGATGCGTTCAGCTTGTCATATTTACATAAATCTTCAATCTCTAGCAGTGTGACTCTGAAGTGCTGCTCTGTATGTTTGTAAGTTTTCTCCCCAACAAACACAACAATGTCGACGAAACGTTTTGCACCGTCAGAGGCTCCTGCGCTAGCACCCAAAAGCCAGAGGAAGATGCTAACCATCGCACAAAAAGTTGGACTTCTGGACATCCTAAAGGAAGGTAGAAGTTACTGTATTTTTTGGATTTTAAGGCACATAACGCGAAACAAAAGAGTCAGATGAGTCAAATTTTACTCAACTCATTCTTCTTGAAATCAAACCTGAAAACAGGGTTTGATCTTTGGTTTCTTTCTATAATACTGGACGTATTTTTTTACGAAGGTTTGAACTTTGAGAGTTTAAACAAGTGAGAAAAGTGTGAAAATGTTCCTGCCTGTCTGAGAAAAGTGTATAAAGTGCGTAGTGCGGGGTTTTACAGCCTTAAAACATCTAGAATAATTGTAAAAAACATAAAGTTGGCTACTTTTATCTATCGTGGGTTATTTTTAGAACGCAACTCCTGCGATAAACGAAGGACCACTGTATCTCTAAAAAACTTCACCAGAATTTCTCCATTTTATTGTTGTTTTATTTTTACCTTGATAATAAATTCTTCTCTGTCACTATGATAACAGCATCGACGGCATAGAAGAGCAGAGAAAGTGAAGGCTGAGGAGCCCGGTGAGAAAAATGCTTTTATTTATTAAAAATGAGAAACTTTTATTGTCATCACAGTAATTAAAACTTTATTCACAGTACTGGAAAGTTTACAAATCAGCTTAAAAGTTTCTCACAGAAATTTCCCTTTCTAAGGCACATTTTTAATTTAGCATCTAACTGATAAAGAATGTTATAAATAATCATTAATTAATAACAAAATCTCTATTTATTATAAAACATTTATGTTTTTAAATGGAATATCTGAATAGGTGTACAGAAGCACAGCAATCATTCCAATGGTAAATTGCATTACCCAGTGCAGGTTTATCACGTAAAGAGGCTAATTGATCATTAAGAATAATTCTCGTAATTATGCTGGCACAGCTGAAAACTGTTTGTGGTAGGGGGCCTGATCAGAGCCCAGCAGCAAGAGGAACAGATAGTGGGAACTGCTGACAGGCGCAGAGTGAGACACAGGTGTTGTGCGTTGGTTGAGTACCATCTTTTCTTTCTTTCCATCTGCAGTAGTGTGCTGGCACTCGGGGTTACGAATATACACCACAGGAGAATAGTGAGAGTGCGACGGCTCATATTCATCACCGTTTAAGTTAAACTGTTGCTAAAGGAAATCTGTGTGAGAGGACAAAACATGTCCTAAGAACAAGCCAAGCTGCTATAACAGGAGCCCCCATCTTTTTATTTCAATTGTGGTGTGTGCCTGTGTGAACATTGGCATCCTCAAAGAATGACCTTTGACCTTTAGATGCAGATGGACAGTCGAGTCTTGTCCCGTGGAGGTGGCTCTTCTATGCTGTGCCATACGTTCATGAAGTGGCTGTTTGGTCTCTCCAATGTAGAGGTCTGGGCATTCCTCGCTGCACTGCACATGGTTAGACTACGATGAGCTGGATGACTGAGAACCTTCGCTGACAGTTTTAACACAGTTGCTTTCGGACATTGAAATGATGCGTACAAAAGAAAGAGCAATAACAACAAAGGGCAGGCTGAATCTCCTAAATCACTCTTCTCCAAATACAAATAAGTAAAGTAAAATGTGTCCAGGTAAAAATAAAGATAATTAAAAGCTAGAATTACCGTCATATCGGGCTTATTAGCGTCGCTCATCGGGCTGCTGGACCAATTATCTTATGTCATGGAGAGACATCGGTCATTTATTCACAATAATCGCTATTTCCCTTAGATCACAGGTAAGAATTTATTCAAATAACAGACCACGATCACCTAATGGGTCTTCAAACTGTGCTCAAGCTCAGGGTTAAGGTGTCATTTGTTTTAGAGGCAATAACCTGTGAATTTAGATTGATTGTGAGGTAGATGAGCATTCTGCTTCTATTAAATCTTCCATCACAAGGTAGCAACAGCATAGAAGCAGGACACAGAGTGACAACATTACACTCGTTGGTTCCTCTGGGATATAGCTCTAATACACAGGTCACAAATTGCTTAGAGGTCTTAGCGCTGCCCCCGAGGGCCAGACTGTAAAGGTAAAGGTACTGGTTGAAATGGCCTACAGGTAATGGCCACGGTCCCATTACCATCCCCAGTAGGAGCGTTATTAACGCCTGAAGAGTGTTAACCTGAGCTGAGAGCAAGAAACAAGGTGTTAGAGTGTATGTGTAAGAGTGTGTGATAAAAATGGGGAATAAGGGACGGATCGTTATGTACGTGTTATATAATAGCTCACATTCATGACAATAAAGAAAATTTAACTAAGAGAGAAAAAGAGTAGAAGAAAGCCCAGCACTGTATTTGTCTGCATACTGTCAGTGAGAGAGACGGCCAGCGTCAGCGTTCCCTTTACTGTCACAGAGTGACATTGTGAAGGTTGGAGGCTTTGGTGCAGAGCTAGCAAAGGAGAATGGGACAGGAAGCAAAAGTGATAAACTTTAATGAGACGAAAGAAAAAAACAGACACACTCCCCAGGCAGCTGAGCAATCACACGCACACACACACACACACACACACACACACACACACACACACACACACACACACGTTGTTTACATAAACAAATAGCAACTCCAGCACCGGTTGCAGCATCCACCTGAGTAATGAAGGCTTTTAAAAAGCCGAGCGGTTGGCAGCTTCATTCAACGACCAAACACCATCAGATCTAAACCTGAGAACATTACATAGTCAGTGTTTACTAAACAGCAAGAAACCAGTTTATTCTTAGACATCAACAGCACATAAAACTGATGATTATGCAATTTCTACTTATTTGAAAGATGCAAAATAGTAAATTCATTAAATATTTAAGACTGCTTTCATACCTGTGTAGGAACGACAGTCGTAGCCACTTATTAGTTTGAAGCTGTTGGTTTGGCATTTGTCTGTTGCTGTCTTGGTTTTTTGGAACTGTACAAACACAAAGTGGATCTGCACACTATGTACACACATACAGCAGCAACTTGTCAATCAAAACGTAGCCGAGCACTGAAACATTAGATACCAGTAAGTACTGCAGTCTGTGTTGCTTTTTATAACACAATAATACAATATGACTACGTTTACTGCATGAAGGGAGCTTGAAGCTACTGAGAACAGACGCTCACTGAGGCCATAATTCAAGTGACATCTAGAGTATCACCTGCTTGGCTGTCAGCACATCCAAAGCTATATGCCTGACTACATTAGGAGTCCCCTCTCTCTGACATTATATAGATCCAAGAATGAAAAATGGCTCTCATAGGTTTGGCAGTGCTGATGGACACATAAACAGCTAGGGCTGCCACAAACGATTATTTTGATAGTCGACTAATCAGATCATCATCCATTGGACATAAAACGTACAGCTTATTGCACCAGCAGCATCTGCTCTTATATAACTATCATTAGCTTACAGCTTTAAGTGTTTAAGGTCTGTGCTAACTAAAAATAAAGACAAGATGATAGTTTATTAAATTTTAATGAAGTTTGCAGATTGTTTCGGTGAAGTTTAATAAACTCCTTGCTATCTAAAATATAACAGGACACCGGAGTAAATTCTCCAGCATCTCACACTTCTGATAATCAGCTGTCTGCTTGACGTTTATTCAGCTGTGTAAAAACTATAACTTTAATCTCAGCCAAACCGATTTACTACAAATAAAATACTACAAAAAAAAATCCAAAAATAACATGTTTAAGTTATCTAAGTGACTTATATATCATGTTTAACCTGAGTAGCGAAAGACGGCGGTGGGTTTGAAAACGATTTGCCGGGAGTCAGACGTCTCCGAAAACGTCGGAGCGCTTTTGAAAATATGTGGTGTCTTGATAAACTGAGCAGATATTTGAGGTTTCCACAGCTACATTCTCGCCTGAAAATATGTTAAACGTTTATTTTGTGACCCAGAAAGAATAATAAGAGTAATATTAAAACTAACTAGCTGCCGCCATTGTTGGAAACTGAGCTGGGCTGCACTATGAATTCTGGGACACAGCTTCTTCTTCGGGGTTTAACGGCAGCTGGTTCCTTGTACATGCAGTGCTGCCATCTTCTGTTTCAGTCCGTTATTACACTCTTAAATCCTATTACTTCTGCGGCTTTTGGGATCTTACAAAGCTTCAAACGAGGCGTCGACTATTAAATCAGTCGTCGACGATTTTGATAGTCGACGTAATCGTGACTAGTCGACTAATCGTGGCAGCCCTACTAACAGATGAGGACTGCCATCTGGATTATGATGTTTGCAGAGGACACTGTGATCTGTACTGAGAGTAGGGAGCAGGTGGAAGAGAGCCTGGAGAGGTAGAGGTATGCTCTGGAGAAAATAGGAATGAAAGGACAGAATACATGTGCAAGGAGTAGAGGTGGTGAAGGTAGATGAGTTTAAACACTTAAGGGTCAACTTGACATTACCAGAAAGCAATAGGCAGCAGTCAAGAGAGGTGAAGACACGGGTGCAGGTAGGGTGGAGTGGGTGTCAGAGGTGATTTGTGATAGAAGGACAGCAGCAAGAGTGAAAGGGGAGGATGACAAGATGCTAGTGAGACCTGCTGTGAGGTATGGTTTGGGAGATGGTGGAACTGACAAAAAGACAGAGCACGGAGCTAGCAGTTACAGAGTTCTGATACTCAGACAGTCACCAGCCAGATTAATAATGACTATTTCAGAGTGACAGCTCAGGTTGAGCAATTTGGAGACAAAGAGAGGTGAGATGAGATGGCTGGGACACGTGCAGAGGAGGGACGGTGTATATGATGGGCGAAGGATGCTGAAGAAAAGGCAGGCAGAAGGCAGAAGAAAAGAAGATTCATGGATGTATTGAAGGAGGACGTGCAGAGGGTTGGTGTGACAGTAGATGTCACTAAGGATAGGATGAGATGGAGGCAAATGATTCAATGTGGCAACCCTTAAAGGGACCAGCTGAAAGGAGGAGGAGGAAGAACAGGAGAAGACGACGAAAGCAAAAAAAAACGGGTTTCATTTGATTGTTGGACCCCAGAGACAAACAACAGTTTACACATTAAATTCAAGGTGCAGACCAGGGTCTCTTGGGGGACGCCATGAAGTACAACATGGATTTCTTTTTAATCATCAATTCCTCTCACGTTTCTCCTCTTTTTAACAAGTGTCTCTAACCTGTGCTTTCAGTTCATCCTCATTGATTTGGAGCTTCCACCTTGTCTCTTGATACCTGACACTAATTAGATTTTGCTAATGACATTAACCCTTTGGATTAATACTTTTTCAAACCTACACCTAATTTTCCTTGCCAATCACGTCAGTCAGGCTCATCCAGTCTTTTGCTTTTTTTGTTGGATTTTTTCTTCACTGAACTGTCACCTCTTTAATTTTCCTAGTATTAGTAGTAGTAGAATGAGTGTGCACACATATGCACAAATGAAAAAATGTTGCCTGGAAACATATTAAACAAACTGTCAAATATACTCCATGCTTCTTTCACATCCTTTACTTGACTTTTCCATGCATCTCATGGAAAGTCATTATTTGGGTGACCTGGAAAAGGTGCGTAGTCCTTCATGAAACAGATCCATACACTCAGCATCACACCTCTGTAATAGGGCTCAGGGGAATGTGAGTGCACAAAAACAAGCTACTGTTACACCTGGGATAGCATTAGAGCAAGTGTTGATTGTGTGCCACACGTCGTGTGGAAAACAGTGTTTAATATCTAGAAACTGGAAAATCCTCACGTATGCATCGCGAGGGATCATCTGTGCCGTTTCCAACCGTCAGCAACATTTGTGCCATAAAGCCAATATCTATACTGAAATTATGAAATATTCCTGTTGAAAATGCATAATCTTGTGGAATGAGTCATCCAATACTGTGCAGTATTACTCTATGATTAACTCATACCTCCTACACAAACACAGCTGACTTCCTTTCTTATTTTTGGGGACTTTCACATATCTGAGTTTAAGGATTTGATGTTCCCAACTTCAAAGACCTTTTGTGTTGCCAATCTTTGTGTGATGTTCAGGTTCAAGTCTAGATCTAGATCCTGAGGACATGTGAAATGGTAAATAACTGCGAGAGAACAGTAAATCATAAAACAGCAACTTGAAGATAAAAATGCAATCAGAGATGCAGGTGGTGTAACACAGTATGTGCAGGTAGTTACAGAAAGCATGGATGGCAATCTGAAGTGGAAGTGGGGACATACTGAAGATATAAAGATATACGGTACACACCGGTCACTCTGCTGCTCAGTGCAGACAAAGCAAACGTCTCTAATAGGAAAACATTGACAGTATATCACGGGTCCCCTCTCACCTCACAACACACTAAAAATAGCTCCATAATTCTTCATGTTGGAAAATATAATGCAAATATTTACACAGCAAAACCAATCAGTTCATGATATTTGAAATATTAATTCATTTTTATAGTAAGTGCACATGGATCAAAACATCAGTTATAAGTCTACTGCTATAGCTAACAATCTGCACACACACACACACACGTACGCACACACACACAGACACACACACACGTTATGTATCCATTGTGCATTTTTACAAAAAGGAATCTCGACTAAAGGAAAACAAACCCCGCGCCGAGGAGAGTTGCTACTTCCAGCTGACGTCACTGTAATTTCCTAATTTTAGCTCTTCTTTCTTCACCACGCTCCCCTGGTATGAATGTTAACCAACTTCAGTAACTTCCTGAAAACCTCATGAAAAGATGCCAGTTGTTTCCTAGAGATTAAAAGTATTTTTTTATAAATGCATATTAATAAACACACAGATTTTATACTGACGACAGACATAATAAGGAAATAATGATCATAATTAGCATGAGGTTCTGTGCCATTAGGAGTGTAATTGATCTCACAGTCATTTACCTGAGAGGCTAATAAGCATGCTCACTGACCTTAACTCACTCTGACACAATCTTAACTGGGAAAGCATTCATAACGTAAGCTGAGGGTTTTGTTTGCCTCCCGTTTCCACCTTCTGCTTTCTCTTCTCATTCAAGGTGACCTTGAAACCTTGAATTTTAAGTGGGGGGTGACCCAAACCTAAGGGATCCCTTTTAAATGTTGCTTTTAAAAATAATTCTATACTATATTTTCTAAGGGATCTGTGGACTCCTGTTCATTAGTGGTAATGTTAATGCTAATACTAATAACTGTCACTCATATTTCAAATTCAAATTCAAATTCAAATTTTATTTGTCACGTACACAGTCATACACAGTACGATATGTAGTGAAATGCTTGGACAACTGCTCGTGACCTAAAGAAAACAAAAAAGGAAAAGGCTATGAATAAGATAGGAAATAAATATGAAAAATTAAAAAGGGTAAATTTAACTAGGAAGGAATAAAATATAAATTAAGGTTAAAAATGAAATAACTGTATAACACAAATTAGAATGAAGGGTAAATTTAACTGGGAAGAATAAGATAAAGATAAATATATAAATTAAAGTTGAAAATAAAATAACTGTACAACAAAATACACAATATAGAACTATATAAGAATGTATGAAGAAATCTAAATATAAATAAATATATACACAATAACAGCAGCTGTACAAGTATTAACCGGAAATGAAGAATATAGTGACCAGTGTTGTGCAAAAACAAAGTCCAGAAAGTCCAGTGTGTGTGTAAGAACCATATGTGTGGGTCAGTACTGTGTGGTGGTGTGATTGAGAGACCGTATCGCCTGCGGGAAGAAGCTCCTCCTCAGTCTCTCTGTGTTGGTCTTCAGGGAGCAGAATCGCTTTCCTGACCTCAGCAGAGAGAACAGTCTGTTGTTGGGATGGCTGAGGTCCTTCACGATCTTCCTGGCCTTGGTCCAGCACCGCCTGCTGTAGATTGAGTGCAGGTCAGGGAGCTCGGAGCGGATGGTGCGCTCAGCTGACCGCACAACCCTCTGTAGAGCTCGTCTGTCCTGCATGGTGCTGTTCCCGAACCAGGTTAAGATGTTTCCCGCCAGGATGCTCTCTATGGTGCACGAGTAAAAGTTCCTGAGCACCTTGGAGGGCAGTTGGAAGTCTCTCAAGCGTCTGAGGTGGTAGAGACGCTGTCGGGCCTTTTTCACCACGGTGTTGATGTGACAGGACCATGACAGGTCCTGCGTGATGTGAACTCCGAGGTATTTGAAGCTGTCCACTCTCTCCACTGGGCACTCGTTGATGACGGGGGTCTGGTAGTTCCTCTCCTGCTTAGTGCTGAAGTCCACTATCAGCTCCTTTGTCTTACTGACGTTTAGAAGGAGGTTGTTCCTCTGGCACCAGTTCTCCAGATTCCTAATCTCCTTCAGGTAGGCCGTCTCGTTGTTATCAGAGATCAGGCCCACCACGACGGTGTCGTCAGCAAACTTGATGATGGTGGTGGAGCTGGTAGTGGCCACACAGTCATATGTGTACAAAGAGTACAGCAGGGGGCTCAGAACACACCCCTGGGGGGCTCCAGTGCTGAGAGTGGTGGAGGCTGAGACATGTCCGCCCATCCTTACTGCCTGTGGTCTGCCAGTTAGGAAGTTGGAGATCCACTGACACATAGATGAGCTGAGTCCCAGATGCTCCAGCTTGGTGGTGAGTGTGGAGGGAATTATGGTGTTAAATGCAGAGCTGTAGTCTATGAAGAGCATTTTAACATAATTCCCCCTTCTAGTGTCCAAGTGAGTGAGTGATCTGTGGAGGAGATGAGAGATGGCATCGTCTGTGGAACGATTTGGACGGTAAGCGAACTGTAGTGGGTCCAGTGTGTCTGGTAGTGAAGAAATGATGAAGTCTCTGACCAGGCGTTCAAAGCACTTCATCACTACTGAGGTGAGGGCTACAGGGCGATAGTCATTGAGAGAAGCAGGGTGGGGTTTCTTCGGGACAGGAACAATGATGGACTCTTTGAAGCATGTGTGGATCACCGACTGAGATAAAGAGATGTTGAATATCTCAGTGAACACAGGAGCTAGCTGGTATGCGCAGTCTCTTAGGATACGACCTGGGATGCCGTCTGGTCCTGCTGCTTTCCTGGTGTTCACTCTTTTGAAGGCTCTATTTTGGTGTTTCCTGTCTTTAAACAGACAGTCGATTTTGGCATGAGACTGATTTAGTTTTAGTCTTTTGAAGAAAACCTGCATTTGCTCTGGTCACATACTAAAAGCATCTAGGCTAGCTTTCTCTGTGACGTTTTAGATATCTGACAGAAACTAATGCTAAAGCTGAATCCCCTTTACTTGCAATATACTTTAAATATTAGAGCAACATTGGATTTTTAAATTCTTCATTGTTAGGGATGTGAATTGATAGAATTTAGAGATTCCAGTTCCATTATCGATATTGCTTATTCAATTCAATTCAATTTTATTTATACAGCACTAAATCACAACAACAGTCGCCTCAAGGTGCTTTATATTGTAAGGTAGACCCTACAATAATACATACAGAGAAGAACCCAACAATCATATGACCCCCTATGAGCAGCACTTTGGCGACAGTGGGAAGGAAAAACTCCCTTTTAACAGGAAGAAACCTCCGGCAGAACCAGGCTCAGGGAGGGGCGGGGCCATCTGCTGTGATTGGTTGGGGTGAGAGAAGGAAGACAGGATAGCAGACAATCAATCTGATTGGTTCTCACTGGCTCCACTTTGAGAGTCACCACCATCGCTAGGCAACATATCAAATACAGAAAGTAATTCATCACAAATCTCATTTCATTACTTTCCCATTTCTCCATAAAACGACTTGAACACATTGTCTCAAAATTACCATTTAACAATATAAACCTTTAAGCTACAGATACACACAACACAAATCCCTAATGACACACATATGATCTTTCTCTTAGTATTGAGGTATGAAGACAAAGTTGACACCAGAAACCAAAGATAAAAACCAGCGCAGCGAGAGTTTGATGTGATCATCACGGTGATTCTAGAAGCAGAGCCTGGAGCCTGAGAGCTCATGTTGAAGTTCAGGGTCTGGCTACTGAGCTGGGATCAGCAGACACTCAGTCTTGGCTAGCTTAGCATTAGCATGTTGTGTTAGCAGCATAACCCAGTTGTTTCTATCCGTGATGCGACTTCGTGCTCTCGTCCTTTCGTGCAATAAGAATCAAAGTGACGTCCCGGTACACGCTGTAGACTGTGACACTATTTTCAGCCTCTAGCACACAAACTGAAATCAACAAGTGCAAGTGGAACTGAGTATATATGTTAAACAGATCTTTGATCTTTCACTGAAACCTTTACTAATCAGAAGCTGTAGTGTGCAGCTCTGCAGATGTTGTAGGACACTAAGGACCAGATTTCATTAGTGGAGCAAATTAAGTGAGGTTGCAATCACAAAAATGCTCTGATGGGAGTAAAAAGTTCTGCAGATGATCTACTAACAATATGCTAATTTACAAAGACTCAGACAGTCCATTTAAATAATGCCAGCATTCTACCGAGAGCACCGCAAATTAGCAGATCCCCAAATCAGCAAGTTGAAGAGGGTGCAAGTAGCCCACTAACCAAAATAATGGAAAACATGGTAACTCAGATCAATGAGAGGCAGCTGAATGACAATAAGTTTTTGATAATCTTCCAGATCGTGGCAACAGTTCTCTGTACAAGCAGACACATTCTGCTATACATCGCGTATCAGGACTCTCCTTCTGCCTCAGCTCAGACAGTCGGTTTAGTTAAGATCTGCTCTGTTTTCATCCAAATACTAGTGTTCTTGAAGACTGTAAATATGTCGTGCACGGCTCTAAAAATGCAGGGTGAAGAGCTACAACGCACAGCCAGAGCTTGGGCACGATCCTCACACCTTTGAGTGATCCACCAGCGCTGATTACACACTTGTTTTTAAAAGCCTCTCATTCCAAGTAAATTTACACTCCTAAGCAGCAACTATCACAACCAAGTGGGACACAAAATAACACATGCTTCTTCTTTTTACCCTAAATTCAGGACAATTTTCACAAACTTGTGTGCTGCGAACCAAAATAAAGCACATTTGCATGATCTGATCTGAAACTCTTACAAAGCAAACACGATAAGTCCAACTACAAACAATACATCACAAACATGATGCTGGCATTAACCTTTTAAAGCCATGAGATAGTTTTGTGCTGACACATACTGTTAGTAAGCAGTTCACAGTCCTAAGACTAGTAGGGAAAAAAATTATTAATTTTTTAATTTGTAGGTTTTGAATTTTTCTGTTTGGCTTTGAATTGTTAAATAAAATAAATTAAAACAATTTTGTTATAATTATTGTCTTAAAAGAATTCAAACATTTAAAAAATGATTTCATTAGTGAAATTAAGATGCATGTGACTCTCCATTTTCTTTTCATGGAGACTTCAGTAACTATAAATGACCTTATTAGCATAATGTGTTCATGAGAATATAAATCACTGCTGAGACAGGAGTGAAGTCTGACTGTGCCTCTGTATGCCAGTGTGAGGGCAGTGAGCAGAGCTCTGTTTGACCTTGGAGCACACTGTACCTCATGCCTTTTGTGGAGCGATTATGGAAATTCTGCAGCAGCTGCGGGACGCCCAGCATGGCCTCGAACATCACGGCCAGCGAACCCAAAGTCTCCACAAACACCACAGAGTCCAGCAGCAGCAGGGTGATGACTGCACACACGACGGTGAAGCCGAAGCAGAAGAGGAGGTAGTCCTCAAAGGCGCTCCACTTCCAGAAGTAATGCAAGTTCAGGTCTATGATCGGGAGATAGAAACGCAGACAAACATTTACTGGTAATCGACGGTTTTTGGACTCTAGTCAAAAATGAAAGAAATGGTGACGAGAGCAGAACAGAGAAAATGAAAGATTCTGAAAAAGAGTCAGAAACAGAAAGCAGAGATGATGAAACAGAGATAAATGTAAGCGCGTGTGTGGCTGCTGAGGGGTAACGACATGCTTACGCTATGTGAGGATGGGAAAAGAGGAGTGATTGAGACAGGTGCAAAAAAGAAGGACCAATGAGCACATTTCATTACAGGATGCATAGAATTCTGCAAAGACGGCACTAAAATCACTGAGCACATGCATACGTGAATGTAACAAAGAAAAACGAGATTTTTAACATTTCTATGACTTTGTAATAAATTGAACTTTAGCGAGGCTGAGCTATACATTTACGTTTATTACCTTTAAACCTTTTCATTGACACAAGCGTATTTATCACGTGTGCCGTTACAATTCAGAGGAAAATTAAAAGACCACAGCGTTTGTTAGCTTGCAGAAACATTAAAGAAAAAGTGAGTCAGTGTGACTGTGAAGTAAAATTGAACACGAGAACAGCCACACTGTGGTCTAGCAGTTTCTGTCCTGCCATCTTCAGTAACAGCGGCGACTCCACGTGCTTCAGAAGGAAATCTTATGAGCGGGAACATTAGGCTCACTACAGCTGAATTCCCATCAACCATCAGTATTGTACCAGTGGACCATTATATGAGATGATGGACAATCTCTCATTGTGTATGTATGACCGTGGAAAACCGGCTAACATCAGCTAGAGGGGATTGATGACTAAATAAGAGCGCATTAGTTAGTGTAGAGACTGGAGCACGCCGTGTGCTGTGAAGCACCTGACCTCTCCACCTGAGGTAGATACTTTTCAGACGTCCAAGTACGCTCGCTTCATGAGCAAAAATAGGGGCGTGTAGGTGTGTAGATGTAGGTGATTTTAAGCTCACAAACTGACGTTTCTGTGTCAGCTGATGTTTTTTACTTGTATGGTTTGAATGATGCTTCTGTGCTCTATCCTGGTGTCTACTGTGATCTACTCGATGAACAGAAAACAGTCATTAAGAAGACGTCAGACACACAGATGTCTTCAAATTGCATTTTGGTTCAACCAAGACGGTAAAATACAGATACTGCATTCAAAATGACACAAACGAAAAAGAAGAATCTATTTCATTCCAAATTAATCAATTCATCTTTTAAGAATGAATTAATCCAGACTAAGACTTAAGGTGGAATTAACCATTTAGTTTGCTGTCAGCTAAACTAAAAATGAATCATTTCAATTCAGTTTCATTTGTATAAGCAAACATCCCAGCATTCACACTCCGACCCCAGACTATCAAATCAAATAAGAGAAAACAACGGAAGAAATCTGAGGAAGATCAACAGACATCAGTCCTGATTCCAGTTAAAATAATCGAAGTATAAGAATTAGAGACAGCAATGCTATAAGAAAAGAAATGATCGCAGACTCACAACATTCATTAGAAACTTATTAAAGGTATTAAACTGCATTTTCTTTACTTGTGTCAGATGAATAGATCAGACATGCTGAGAGTCAAACTTATTGTTACGATTCAAACACAGCAAGTTTCTGTTACTACGTTAAGCTGATATTTGTACTCTTACTGTGTCCTTAATCAGGCAGTACAAGTGGAGTCAAATGTATATACATGTAGAAAAGTTATATGATAACTTTCTTCTGAAATATTAAACAACACAAGTCTATTAGTGGCTTTTATTTCTTCATAGTTTATTAAAAATCTCATCCTGACGTGTTTCCATCTCACATTCAGTGGAAACACTTCACACTGCGGTGGCTCATTTCAGACAAGCTGAACTGTTTTGTGGGGTTTTTGGCTGGACCATCACTACCTTCCTCACCAAGTTTCACACATGCCACATCTGCTGAATGTCCTCGTTCCAAAACGGAAATTCAGTGCACACTGCAGATGCATGAGTGGTCAGAATGGGACTTCCAGGAAATGAGCTAATGAGAACCAAAATACTGGAAGTTGGATTTTTATGTGTAGAATCGCAGAACTTTCTGATCGCATCCTGACGACGGTTTTGCACGACTCTTGCTTTTCTTGGCGGTGGTGACAAAGATACAGGAGTCAATGTTTCTGTGTCACTCAGAGAGAAATGTTTCCAGCTCCTCCGTCTGAACAAGGACTTTTCCATTTCTAACCGTACACGCGATACATACGTGTGGTTGCGCAGAATAAGCGCGCACATGCATCAAACACCTGACTGGGACATTTTTGATTTCACTCTTGTACGCTGCATCTGCTGCGCTGTCTTGGGACACACAGAATGAGACGTGTTGCAACAAGTGCTGCATGTTTGCAGCAAACAGCAAATGTGATTAATGGCTTTATTAGAACATACTGCAGCAGACACATCACCCCCACACAGGGTTCGCAGCTTTCTTACACACATGCGACAGGACAAATATCGCCTCTCTGGACAGACTTGTGTCGTTCATCACAAACTATGAGATGAACAGAAATTAGAAAGCTTTTAACAAAGCAGATCGTTATAATTAACACCATTAAATCTGTCAATAATATCTTTAAGAACGCCAGCGGGCTCATTTCCCTGTTAGCTTTAACTAAGCTGAAACCCCCAACGTAAGACTAGAATATCTCTTTCCTCCGTAACTGGACCGTGAAATAAATAAATCAAGTTGAGAGGGGAGAAGTAAACAGTCCATCCGCTCCTAAAGAAGACTAATCTAATATAACAATATAATAATATAATAATAGCGTATGTGCTGGTTTTGGACCTTATTGTTGTGTCTGATTTTCATCTGAAGGACTTCTCTAAACCGGCTGAATATCCTCAATGTGCTTGGCTCCAAGGTTATTATCGTTAACGAAAACTAACAAAATAACAAAAACTAGAAGTGAAAAAACATTTTCGTTAACGGAAATAAAAATAAAAACAAAAAAAGGAAAACTAACTAAAACTGTAATGTGTGCTCACAAAACTAACTAAAATTAACTGAATTTATAGCAAAAATGTGTTTAGTTTCATTGATGTGTGCGTGTCCTACAATAGTCGAGGGTGAAAATGAAGTTTAGTTTCCAGATTTTTTCTTGCTGTGTCTCATTATGCCAGCAGGTGGCAGCACGTTAGTCGAGTCGTCTGTGTTGCTGCTCCGTCCACGCGCAGAATCATGTCAGGAAAAGTCGGGAGAAAGCGCCAGAGTCCAATTTGGGATTACTTTGAATATGACTGTGTTTTGGATAAAGCAAGTGTCTTGTAGTGGAAAGAGACAAATTATGAGGGACATTTCTAAAGGGAAAAAAATCCCACAAACCTTAAAGTGAACTTGAAAAGCTCACACAAGAAGGCTAACCTAGCTTACCTTGAGAAGGGAGCACACTCAACCCTCATCCCCAGAAACAGAAGCTAACCCCAGGCAAGGCAGCGTGATGCATCCCGAGACAACAGGACGGGGACATCTACATAACTGTGAGTCAATTGCCTTCAAAAAGTATCAATTCACTTGAACCAAAATTACGAACACCCGGTGCTGCGAGAGTTAATAGTCTCATTGGGGCCAAGATATACATTTTATAGTTGCCTGGTATCAATGGTTGTTCATCTGGCTTTATTTATTTATTTATTTATTTATTTAAAGAACCCATAGGTGGGAATGTGAGTTGTCTGTCTCTGCGTGATATGATGAAACTGGGATTTTGTTGCACTTAATTATTGCAAACACGACTAAAACTATAACTGAAACTAATCAAAACTAAACTGAAACTAAGGATTTTCAAAAAAATAAAAACGAAACTAAACTAGCAAACAACTGGTAAAAACTAATCAAAAGTGATATAAAATTGAAAATCTGAAGTCAAAACTAAATAAAAATAAAAACTAATGAAAATTGCAAAACTATTAAAACCCTGCTTGGCTCTCACAAAACTCTGTCAACCTGAAAATAAACCAACTTGATAAAGTTGGGCATCATGCTGAAAACCACGGGTAAGACATAAATTAGACCTGCAGGTTAAATCTGCCGTCACAGACTTCAGGTCAAGGTCAACGTAAACTGTTCCTTTCTTCAATCACTGACTGAGTGACTCAGATTTCTATTACGCTCAACGTGAACTATCTGCGGTATAGGCTAGAAGAAGCTGGAGTGACTGAAGAACAGTCTTCAGTCACTCCAGCTTCCCCCTCACCTGAAAAACCTCCTTTACTCTCAGATTAGTCCCAGCTTCAAGCTTATCTTTTGTTTACAATATTAAAGACCTTAATTGTCTTAATTGTTTTAACTGGGTTAATTTGTTGTTTTAATTACTTCTTAATAGCTTAATTTCTTTGGGCTGTTGTCTGATTTTGTGCAGCCCCTCAGACAGCATTTGTTGTGTTTCATGCTCCGCACGAATAAACAGACCTGACTTGAGCTACTGCAGCCACCGGCGCTTGGCAGAGGGAGGGAAGTGCCAGGAGAGGTTGGCCTTTATCACAAAATTAAAAGCTGCTTCATTTCCTTAAGAATGAGGCCGAGGTGGTGAAGTATCGAGGCGCTGCACCAATGAGAGTAGTGAAAATCAGTGTCACCTCTCTGTGTAGCACTCCTTTCTGAGCCTCTCACATGTTACATTTTCAATTTTTGAGCTCAGCTTAACCTTCCTTCTGCTTATCTGCAGCACACACGCCAAGATGCCAAAAAATGTTCTTCTCTTGTTCTCTTCCTGAGAGCTGCAATCTATTTTCATACATTAAGCAACACGCCGACTTCCCCTTCTTTATCCCTGCACCCCCCTCTCTCTTTTGTAAAGCCTTTAAAAAGTACAACCAAAAGAGAAGACGACGTCTTTTATGGAGTCGCTTCTATTATCCTCCTGCACCGTTCTCTGACCACTTCACCTTTTCCCTCACGATATTGGAATCCTTTCGTCGGGAAGGGCAAGTGACCGCCTTTCTCAAAGAGCTCCCTCCTTGTCTGGTGGGCCTGAAGACCAGAGGCGCACTTCAAAGACCCCAGAGACTCCGAAGTGCCAGGAGGTGAGGAAGCACTCTTCCTTGACACAGAGTCTTTGTTTACACAAAGGTCATTGGAGATGAGACAATTTAATGAGTAAAAGACATGTCGATACCTGCGTGTGACGTTATTCTGGGAGGAAGTGTCTCGGCAGGAGGAGCTACAGCGTACAACTCCAGACATTATTTCAATGGCTGTTTGATGCAGGCTGCACAGAGGCTGGAAAAGATGATTAGAGATGGAAGCATATATATAACTGGAGAAGGTGCCTGAGTCAAAGAGTAGTCCTGAGATATACAGCAGAGAAGCTAAACTAATTTCCCATCAGGCTTAGCAGAGAGAGAGAGCAGCATGGAACCAAGAGCAGAGACAGAGATGTGAATTGACACTGACAGCTAGAGAGCTTTGAGATGTGCCGACTCAGCACTGTCAGTCTGCGTGTACAACGACTTAGCTCTGTGTATTTTAAGATGTGTGAAAGTTGCTGTTTGACATCTCTTGTAGGCTGTCTCGTTCGCCGCTCGGCTCGCTGGCCTAATCTGCGGATGGATGGGACTTCTTGTTGTGTTGGATGGAGTGGACTTTTGAGATCGCTGTAATGGGTAATAATGGATTGGATTTATACAGCGCTTTTCAAGGCACCCAAAGCGCTTTACAATTCCACTATCCACTAATTCACTCTCACATTCACACACTGGTGGAGGCAGCTAAGGTTGTAGCCACAGCTGACTGACAGAAGCGAGGCTGCCATATCGCGCCATCGGCCCCTCTGGTCATCACCAGTAGGCGGTAGGGTAAAGTGTCAGGGACACAACGACCAGGACAGAGAGCCCGGGGATCGAACCGGCGACCTTCCGGTTACAGATGCGCTTCCCAACCCGCTGAGCCACAGTCGCCCGGGTAAAGACGGTTTAGATAACGCAGGCAATGCGAGCAACTAACTTCCTCACCGTATTCTAATCCAATCCAGGAGCTGTGGCCGGCGGTCGTGTCAGAATCCGCGAACTGAGCCGCAGTTTGGTTTTGTCTCCTCAACACAGCTCCACAGAATACTGACAGCACGAGGAACAGACACGCCTCCTTCATAGGTTTTAATGGGGACGCTGCAGGAGCTCTGCAATCATTTGGATGGGCAGAAATACCACATAAAGGGGGGGGGGGGGGGGGGGATGAGGGGGGGGGGGGGGGGGGGTCTTGTTTTCCCAGCTTGGTTCACTAACTGAACAGGACTGAGAGAAGACAGACAGGAAAGGGTCCACTGCTCTGCAAGCTCTCTGAATAATGCAAATGTCCACTCATTAGGATATAGTGAGAATGTAAAACACACTGGGCCTCTCCCTTTCTCTCTCTCTCTCACACACACACACACACACACACACACACACACACACACACACACACACACACTGCTTGTGCCTATGCTACGACAACTTTTCTCCGTGCCCCTGGTACACCGCTCAGAAACACTTTGCCACACACACACACACACACACACACACACACACACACACACACACACACACACAAAAATCTACAAACATAAATAAATAAATAAATAAATAAACTGCCTTCCCGGCAGATTAATGTCTTGAACTAGTTTAGATTTTGCTCGCGATGGATGAACACACAGCCTGTGGTCAAACTTTTACTATATTTGAGTCGAGTCACGCTGACTGAGATGAAGATCACAGATTATAAAATCTATTTAAAATTCATTTTCACTTGAGCACAGAACAATTCAGTCAAAAAAAGTAATAAAAAGCAGAATATAAAAAGGAAGCAGCGATCACCATTATTTGAAATGACTCTAGATATTACCAGTAATGTTTCATATGGACCCTCATCCACATCAACAGCTTCATTTCACCGTCCTTTTTTAACACACTTGAAACTCTTCTTAGTGAAGAACAATTCTGAGATGCAACAGTACAGAAGAGCGGGCAACTGGACGCTCTGAAGTAGCTATGCATTACAAGAGTTATCTGTGGTAATAAAAGGGGCTATTTCTGTGAAATATGAGGTGATTTTCTGAAGAATGTTACCATCCGTGCTCAGTCGTTCAAGACAGAAAACATTCGACCCTTTGGATGGCTCCTTAATTGACGTTTCCAGTTGCCGGGAAAGCTCCAAGTAAACATGTTTTTGTTCCGAGTATGTGGGACACGTAAAAAATATAATAAACAACGAAACAGCGTAAGTTGTGAAAATGCCATTTAGGTCGTTTTCAGCATGATTACTTAACAGACTGCTTCAGGCAAAAAGAGGTTAAATCTCATCATCGTACATCACCGAGGGAATTCTCAATGTCCACTGCAATTAATGCAATCTTTTTAATTTCCATTAGCTTCTGTCTGTTTGTGCGATACCTTAACAATGTTTTGTTTTAATTTCAATTTGTGTTCTGTTGCAGCATCTTTTCAATTTTCATTTTAATACAGTTTTCTATTTGTTGCTTCAGTGCCCAATTTACTGTAAGTATGTCTTCTATTTTAATCTTTTATGTCCAGCACATTAATAAAATAACTTGTTCTATAATCCCACGGAGCACAGCGGTAAAGTCTCTCATCCCCGCATGGCCACATCTGGCAAAGCTAAAAAGCCTGCGTGCATCTTTTTATAAATATCTACTCACAGAAAGAACACAAATTTGCATAATGTTCTGTGTATCATCAAAGTCATTCATGCAAAAACATCCAAGTAATGCATTCAGCAGTCGATAGTTCTCAGTGGCTTGCCTGAATGCCTAAGGCTAAGGCATTGTGAGCCTTTTAACAGAGGCTTTATGAAGGAAAACGTTTTTAAAAAGGTGCCGTAAGCTGAAAGGCTGCAAGGTAAGAGAGTCACTTGGGTTCACACTTTTGAATCTCTCCAATTCTCTGGGTTTAGAGCGTCATCTGGCACTCTTACTTGAAACTGAGATTACTTGGCTGGAAAAGCAATCAGTCAAGGGAAAGCCATAAGATGGCTAATGATAGCCAATCAAATCTATGGGCTGGAATATCAATGCCCCCGAGCTGTCGTCAAAATGTGAACACTGGCATTAAGCAACTGGTTTCAGAAAATTGAATCTCTTCCCTCATGGAAATCGTCATAGTGGAATATCTAAACCAAGTGGAACATACAGCCGATTCTTCCTGAAATAAAGCAACATAAGGACAACAGCTGACTTACCACATGTGAGTCCGCGTCTCTACCTCTGTGTTAGGTGAGGGTGCTGCCTTAAGCATGCAGGATACAAAATATACCCACCAACAATCAGTGAACACCCCACACTGTGACGTGGTGCATTCTCAAATCAGGCATCACTAGACCTGGAAGGATAAAGAGCTCTTAACGTCTGATGGGATGTGTTGGACTTTTCAGTTTCCAAATCAACCACCAAACAGCTGTTCCTGTGTGTGCAAAAGATAATACAACAAGTTGTACTCCGGGGGTGAAGGGTCAAAGGGCAAAGGTCAGACTTTTTCTTTGTACAACAGAGATTAGCAATGCTAATGTTAGCAGCCAGTGCAACAAAGGGCAAACAGCCGACGCAGCAAGAGCTGATTCTGTCGCCTTAACAGCACACTCAGGAGGTATTACATGAAAGATTATGATGTGATACAACGGGAGACTTAATAAAATGATTTCCTAAAAATGAATAAACAGTGAGTGCAACGTTACTATTACCATTTAAATGAGTTATTCTGCTTTACAGTCCTTTTGGCTACTACAAGAGAAAGACACATTCTGAAACATACTTAAGAAAATAAGGAGCTGAAAGTCTTTTCTTTGTGGTTTTTAGCAAACAGTCATTTGTCAACAGCATTTTTGCTGCAGTAGCACTTTTTTGAAGGTGGGAGGCTTTGACCTTCCTGTGATCCATGACTGATTTCTCCACTAGTGATTGTTTTTACACCCCGTGTGTGTGTGTGTGTGTGTGTGTGTGTGTGTGTGTGTGTGTGTGTGTGTGTGTGTGTGTGTGAGTGAGTGAGTGCGTGTGAGAGTGAGAGAGAGTGTTGTACATCTGTGAGGGTGTGTGGGTACCAGATTGTGTGTGTGTGTTATGTCAGTGAAGACCTCCATCTATCAGTCCAGGTAGATGCTAACTGAAGATGAAGGCGTGTGTGTGTGTGTGTGTGTGTGTGTGTGTGTGTGTGTGTGTGTGTGTGTGTGTGTGTGTGTGTGTGTGTGTGTTCTCTTTAACCTTTGACTGAGATGAGGACTAACTAACGAGCTGTATTAGCATTAATAACTCACAGCAACATAGAAGAGTAATTGTAAGAGCTTCATATCACAGCATGTGCTCCTTCACTACTTATGCAAAGAGTCGCTTCGACCTGCAACTTCTATTTCAGCTTCAGGGCCGCTCACAGTTTTAACGTACTTTCAAACTCTCACATCCTCGCCACAATCCAGTTTACTTTTCATTCTTACACTAGTTCCTTTGTCAGTCTCCCTCCCTGAAAGTCGGCGGACGGCTTCCACCTGCAGCTGTGAGATAAACAAGAGTGAGTCAGTCAGCTGTGCATGCTGTGCTCAAAAACGATGACCCGTCTGCACAGGCCACCACAGTCAGGCTCTCGCAAGACTCAGTGCAATCTTTGTGTTTGTGCGATTATTTCATTGTATTCAGTTCAACATGACGAGCCTTAGAACAATAAGTACGAGTACATTTAAAATGAAATGAAACAAAATTATATACAGTCGGCTCGGATAAAGTGAGATATCCTTGATATCTCACTTTATCCGATAGAAGCAGTACAACACAGCTAAACTGTGCAACCAACCTCAAGTCACAAGGAGCACTTGGCACATGTTTCCATGACTCTTATCCTCCCTCAGTCCTTCTGTGTTTCTCTTACACTGTAAAATCCGTTAAGCAGAGAAAATCAAAATTTAAAAGCTTTTTTTGCTGCCACTGTCCTTCATTTGCCCCAACAGCAGCTGCATAATCCTCTATCTTACCTTGCATGCCCGTTCAATCCGTAAATGTCTTCAACCTTTTTGAAATTCCCAAATTTGGGTAAGTCTGAAGGTAGTTTGGCCTCAAGACACTTCAGCAAGTTCTTTTTTAAGTTGTTTTTTTGCTTAGAATTTGCTGTCTGCAGCAAAGTGAAAGCAGAACATCGGTTCAAATTAAGTGCTGTTGTTCTTGTGTTTCACATGTTTTTCAGATACAGGCTGAGTGAGCAGCTGTGCTTTGTTACTGATGCCAGTTGATAAGCCGTCACCCTCTAATCCCAAACACCGAAGCCCGTTTCTAACACACTGACATAAAAGACAAGAAGTCCTCAGTTTCTCCAAAGTAGTCATTTTTTATTCATTCTTTTCTTCTCAGAAACTTTAAAGATAATAACAGACGGATCGGAGTCTGTTTTCAGCAGGAGCAACTTCAGGTGATTCAGATGAAGCAAAACATCCGTGGCCTCGCTTCTACTTTTTTGCAGACTGGCACTTTCAGCCAGTGTTGGCAGCTCATGCTGTCAGAGTAGCACGAGCCTGAGCTGTGAGGACTTGTTTGATACGTCAAAGCACAGAGCTGACGCTGAGCTGCAAAGTCCAGCAAAGTTGACTGTGCTAATGTCCCTTCATGCACCAGGATAAGTATGATAATAGGATAGGATAATAATAACAATGTTTCTGTTGCTCTCGCTGCACTCAGCACATTGCATGAGAAACAAAAACACATCTGTGAGTCTATGATTGTGTGATGTTCACGTACACCTGCTCCCAGACAGAGTCGGCCGTGTAACGTCAGCTTTGTAGCTTACGATAAAAAACAGTTCCTAATGCTGATGTTTGACAGGAATTCATTTGGACCAGACACGCCGATGGGCTTATATGGTGAAGATTTTAGAGTTATGATACCTGTCTCAAACAGTACTACACAATTATTACTATTAATATATCTTCTATCACAGCGGTCCCCAACCCCCTGGCGACGGCCCGGTACCGGTCCGTGACTCGTTTGGCGCCGGGCCGCGAGACTTGAGGCTCGGGCGTGACATTTATGGTTTTCGGGGTCTTTTCCTGTGTTGTAATTGTGTGTCTCATTTTGAAAGAAATGTTTACACATGACCATAGCGACCAGAGAGCATTATGGGGCAGAGCGGAGGATGTTACTCAGTGTTGTAGGCGCATTTCAGGAGGACGCTGCTAATAAAGTTACACAGTGAATTCATGTTTATTATTATATTTACAAAATACCACATTTTTTGTCTTGGTCGGATCATTTTATTTTGTTGTATTTATCCGCAACACCTTAAAGGCCGGTCCGTGAAAATACTGCCTGGCATCAAACCGGTCCGTGGCTGGGGACAGGCGGGGGACCGCTGAGCTATCAGTTAAAATATTCAGGAGCTGCATTTTAGCAAATTATGTGGCATTTAGTAAGCGTCTGCCCTCTTTACCCATTTCTGTCATTACACGTTACACCAAATATCTCTGCTTAAAAACTCTTCAGATTAAGGCAAAGCTATTAGACATTTTGAAGTGGATGTAGGCAGACAACAACATCCAAATGTCCTGGATCACTCAGGCTCCTTCCATTAGCTCCACAGCTCTAAAGCAGCTCCGTTCTGTGTCCACACAGCAGATTCAAAAGGGCTGTGAAAGACTGAACAGTTGGAATTGTCCAGGATGGAGAGTGTCTGATGGATGACAACCAGCATTGAGGCCGAAGCACTGAAATGCTGTGACCTTGGTGCTGAGGATGAAGGAGTGGAGTGAACAGAAGCGAGGAGGTGTGGTGTCAGCGGAGCACTCTACCCACTCTAATCCACACTGCGAGAGCATGACAGACACAGAGAAGCATGAGATCAAATTAACTACACTTTGGCTCTGTTGTTCTCTCGTCCTGTCTTGACGGTCTCTCGCAGACACACAAACACACACATGATGTGCATGCACATACACGGTGCACACATATGTAGAACACAACCTGTTTCCTCTTTTCTCTCCCAACTTTCCGCTTAATGCAGATTCACTCACACACAGACGCTCTAATGCAGTCAAAGCTAAGCGTGTGTGTGAAGGTGATCTGTTCTGATAATAATCAGCTGTTGACCAGATGGAAGAATCAGGAGGTCCAGATAAGGAAAAAGGTACACACTGTTTATTAAAGCTTTACTTCGGCAGATACATTATCAATGGGAGGCTTTCTTTCTGTTCAGATAAGCAGGTGTTAATCAAAGATAAGCAGCAGTACTGTTCTTTGCTGCAGACCACTGGGTGTGACAAAAGCTCTCTTGACCAAACAACATGACCTTCATGGCAGAGATGTGCTATGTGGGCCGTGTCTGTGTATTAGTCTAAGGGTTATGTTGGAAGAAGACCTCTTAATGCTTTAATGCTGTGCTTTATTAATATGTGCAGATTCCTGGAGGGGAATAAAGCCTTAAGTGAACATATGATATACACAGACCAGCATTACAGGGCAAAGACTTCACAGCACTTGCAAAAATAGAATGTATTGACATTACAACATTATGTAATGTCATGTAATGTTAAGCAACAGAATTAGGAGCGTTCATAAACCACGTTCAACCCTCCCACATGTCTAAAAACTCTGTTCACATTAAATAACTGGACTTTCCTTTGAAATACTGGAAAATATCAGACATGCAGCTACGCAAAAGCATTAAGGCTGCAGGACGACTTTTAGCTGATCTATGCAAATCTGTACCAATGACGCATGTAAACATGTTGGGATTCACATGCCTGCAAACTCAGGAAGCTGATACAGCGTGGTTAACGCCGTAGATGTTTGAACAGCCCTGCACATTCCCCGCTCGGTCACAGAGCTAGGAGTGAGGTCGTGCACGCCGTGACTGCGTGGATCACATGACATGAGCAACAGCGGCGAGAGCTCCATCTACGTCACCGCCGCGACCCCCCTGCAGCAGGAACACAGACCTGATGCATGAAAATATAATCAGGCATGTTTTGCAATACGCTGACAAATGCAGCGTTATATTTGTACAGCTGCACTTTTGTCAGAAGTACTTGAAGCGTGCAGATGGAGAATGCAATAAAAATGTTATCATTTTATAAATGAATCCAAATGCTCTCACAGCTCGTACAAAGATGTAAAGGAATAAGAAGAATCCGTACCTGACAGTGTGATCTTCTGCCAGATGTGCATTCATGTTCAAAAGCAAAGAAATTTTAAAAAAAATGTTTCCGTAGATCCAGACAACAAAGACAACAAAGACAACGACGTGCGTCGACTGGAAGTGATACACGAGTTGGCAACTTTAGCGAGATACACAGGACGTCTGTATCCACAGTGTTACACACACACACACACACACACACACACACACAGGTATAATTATCACATTACTCAGTCAGAGAGCACAATTACAAGCACAGCAGCAACATTAAGTCATTATTTCGCTGAGAAACATTGTTCAAAGTTAGCGCCCACAGCAATTTAATGAGCGTTTATCAGCAGCTCTTGATACCAGGTGTCCACAGAGCAGATGTTCTGCTACTGCAGCAAACAACAGCAGATATGCCAAGTACATAACAAATACACACTTATAAGCATGAAATTGTGTTATGTTCTTGTGTTTGCAGCCCTGATGTTGTCAATCAGAGGGAGGTTATCTGCTTCGGCTGGCTTTTTTAACATTTCTACACAGCGGAGAAAAACATGGGCGACTACTGACTGCCAAAGGCTAATAAGCTGAATCTGGGCTTATCTTTAGGTGCAAACATAGCGCTTCATACGAACCCTAAAGGACCTCAGCCGACGGCGAAAAGATCTTCTCAAAAGTCATCACTCAACACTCTGTCAGACACTGATCTAAATAACAGGCGACGTGCATCGGTGCTCGTTGTCATACCGGTACGGACAGAAGCCTGAGCAGCAGCAGCCTGAGCAGCAGCAGCCGGGCAGTTGCTGCGAGATTGCATCAGTGTCCACTTGTTTCAACAGAGTAGATGAATGAAGAAAGATTTATAGGGTTGGAGAGATGAGCAGGAAGTAAAAATAAATTAAAAAGTTCGTGCAAATAATGCAAAAAAGGATGTCGGGGAAAACAGACAGACGACTTACTGTAGAGAGAATATTTTACTTTTTCTGAGGAATCTCAGCTGATGATTGAATGTGTCGCCTGCTTACGACAGAGCGACTCTGACGTTAACTGCAGAGCCAAGTTACATATCCAAACATTCAAACAGCATTTTGGTTTCCAGATTCAAAACTTCTTTTTCTCCTAAATCTAAGAGAAGAAAATCAATCGTCTAAAAGCGGAACGGAAAACTCAATAACAGCACGGCGTAAAGTTCACAGCGTGAACTCGAAAAGATTTAAATCATGGCCGCACTGCACTGTGTGCCATGTGTTAAATGACTCGCGCGACATTCAAATAATAATTAAACATTGCCAATCGCTGCCTTATTAAGCATCAGTGTGTACTAACACTGTCTGTGCTTCCATCGCTTCTGATAAACCGGAGCTGTTTGTGGAGTGCCTGCTTTCAGAAAACTGTGGAAGCAGCAAGAGATTAAAAATTACTCATCCAAACAAGAACGAGCATAAACAAACAATAATGACACTCGCATCACCTGGTTGTCTGTTTTTGTCTCTGTGATATCCTGTTTCCTCAGTGGCATTGCAGTTTGTCTATCTTTCTATCACTGTCTTATGATATTAGTGGTGTGTGTGTGTGTGTGTGTGTGTGTGTGTGTGTGTGTGTGTGTGTGTGTGTGTGTGTGTGTGTGTTTGTTTCAGGGCAGTCCTCCAGGCACCGATGTTCTCAGGAAGCGCTGTGTGACATGCTGGAGACGAGTCTAGCATCTCGTAGATGGCAGAGTGCCCAGGGCGCAGCATCACCTCTCCAATTAGGACAGCAGGAAAGCTCCCTGCTACATCATCTACTACACACCACTGGAAGTTCCTGCTCCTGTGCAAAAATTATTATCTCTAAATTGTTGTAGAGTTAACACTGAAAACTTTGGCAGATTTGACTTTGTGGCAAGTTTGAGGTGGAGCTCAAACTGTTGTGACTCGTGTGGTTGACACGAGGACTACGCGTTAAATCGTGTCACAAACTTCAAAAACAGGCTAGAAATGACATATTTGGCCAAATATCCACATAAATGTGGATACTGATAAGGAAGAGTGAATATTCTCAGGACAAAACCCTCCTCACATGGAGACCACCGAACACTTTGTTCAAAACGACTCCATGTCCAGACATTTGCGTCCTCACACCCACAGTGGAATGTCAAAAAAAGTTCAGGGCTACAGTAAAAGCAGGTTCGGTCTTAGTGAGAGGCAGAAAGTTTTCTAATGAGAGAGCCTGAGGGCTTTTAAAATTTGACTCATATTCCCTCTGATCACGCCTGATCAGAGCGCAAAACCTGAGCGGTGAGAGCGCGAAGGAGGAACGGCTGAGCCCAACTGCATTTCAGCACAACTGGATGAGGAAATAATGAGCTTAAACCTCACAGCAATCAGTGTTTATTACGCAGCATCATTGTCTTTGGGAAGCAAATGACTAAAACACTAATACGGACCCACGAAGAACTGTGAGGTGTTTGTAGCAGCAGCATAGAAGGAATTCTTAGAGGTGCCAGCTGTCCATGATCAGCATTTTTAATGTACAGCGCTATGAAGACGCATTTCCCCCGTCATACGTTTTTGGGCGTATTTGCCACAATTACATGTTTCAGACCATCAAACAAATATCGTTCAACTAAAGACAAAAAATGAAGTTTTTAAATGACGATTTCACTGCTGCCTGACCAGTGTGCAAAAGTCATTTCCTCCCTTTTAAAATCATGAATTAACTGTTATTATAAAACTGAGTTCCAATTGGCTGGATCTGATTACTGTTAGACATGATGAATCAAGACATTACGTGTCTGACAAAGTGAAGGAGGAAAGATCTCGAAAAAGCAACACATCGTGCCACTAACTAAAAACAACTATCAGCATCATCTATCAGTCTGGAGTGGGTTACAAAGCCACATCTAAGGCTTTGGGACTCCATCAAACCACAGTGGGAGCCATTATCCACAATGGAGAGAAAGCCTCTGGAGGGACAGCGGTGAACCTTCACAGGAAAGGAAAATTACTCCAAGAGCACATCAATGACGGATCCAGGAGGCCAAAATAGAGCCAAGAACAAAAGAACTGCAGGCATCACCAAAGGTGGGAAAAAATGAGCCAAATGGCATCCACAGGAGAGTTCCAAGGCAAAAAGCACACCGATGACTGAAAAGGATACTTCACTCATTTCAGTTCACATGATCTCAGAATGGTAGCGTGGACACTGATGATAGTGTGATGTTTGCTTTCTGTTTCAGGACCTGAAAGTTCCCGTAACCAATGAAACCATGAGTGTATTTTATACCAGGAGAATGAGCAGCGATCAGTTCATACCCTGGAAATTCGAAGGCACTCAGGTACTGCAGCGTGACAAAGTTTGGAAACACCTGAAAATCCACCTCTAAATGGCTAAAAAAGAAAAAATAACAACCAATGAAAACTTTGGAAAGGCCCAGTCAGAGTCAGACTTTCATGCTTGAAAAACCTCCAGTGTGGCTGAATTAAAACAAGTCTACAAAGAAGAGTGGGCCAAAATGTTTCCACAGTGATGCAAAAGACTCACTGCCAGTTATCACAAACACCACTGCTGTTGTTGCTGCCAAGGGTGGCAAAACCAGTTATCAGGTTTAGGGGGGAATTACTTACACAGAGCCAGGTAGACTCGGGTTGCTTTTTCCCTTAATTCATTCAGAAATGCATTCATTAATACATAAACCATAATTTTGAAACTTTTTATTTGGGATATCTTTGTTTCATAGTCAAATTTGCAAAAAAATAAGAAATCGAGTACAGAAAAATAATTTTCCAGCTAACTGTATTTGTGAGTCTGGTGTGTTTATATCTGTATAATCAGTTTGACTCAGACGAGCCACTAAAACAAATCTTTCTTTCCAGACATCTCAGACAGACAGATGAGAGCGGAAAACGGATAGACACCGACAAGGAAGCCAGCTAATTATCAGCTATTGGCTGATCAGGATACACAGCATAGAGCGTATCAGGAGCTAGCACCATGACGGAAAACTGAGAAGGAAAAAGATGATAAAGAAAAGTGGTTTCAGTTCTTTCTTGAGTATAAATCAGAACAAACAACATTTACACGAGTGGTAATTTTATATTTCATTCTTTGTAATTCATAGAGCACCGTCTCATTTACCTAACTTACATGGTATTGCCTTCATCTTCAGTTAGCATCTACCTGGACTGATAGATGGAGGTCGTCACTGACATAACACACACACACCCTCACAGATGTACAACACCCCCTGAGATTGTCCTTCTCTCTCACACACACACACACACACACACACACACACACACACACACACACGTAGCAGACCACACTAACAGATGGGTAGATGTCCGAACCTCTCTTTAGGCACACACACCTGTCAGGTTATGTAGTGGAGACGGATGTGATGGATGCTATCTGTTTGTCAGGTCTTCTCCGTAGTGTTGGTCTAATGAGGCGACACCCTGTCCTGACTGACACAACCAGGTCAACAGGGTCAGAGACAACTCTGTGAATTACTAACCCACATCCATAAATAACCACAAGGTATCAGGACAGACCAGAGGGGTTTCTCTTCTGTTAGCAAAGCCCTGCAGGGCATCAGGTAGTTCAATTAAAACATGCATTCTGATTTAAACTCGATCCAAGTTTCAGAAAACGTCTCTAAAAGAAGACTGATGGAGCTGCTCCATGGGCAGAATCAAACCAGCTGACAAGCTGCTGTAAACTTTACACTGAGGCACAGCTATGGGCAGACATGTTGGTTTAGAACAGGGGTAGGCAACTCCAGGCCTCGAGTGCCGGTGTCCTGGAGGTTTTAGATGTGTCCATGATCCATCACAGCTGATTTAAATGGCTAAATGACTCCTCAGCATTTCTTGAAGTTCTCCAGAGGCCTGGTAATGAACTAATCATTTGAGTCAGGTGTGTTAACCCAGGGTGCGATTTAAAACCTGCAGGACACTGGCACTCGAGGCCTGGAGTTGCCTACCCCTGGTTTAGAAGAACCAAATCCTCTCTTCGGAAGAAATTCAGAGTGGATGCCGCGTAAGACGTGTTGACAATTTGACCGGACAGCAGGCTAATGCGTGCGTACAACTGGAGTATAAAAGAGCTACAAAAACATTTTTTGCCTGTTGCAGCTGAAAAGTTTTACATGGGTGTGAAATAATCAGAAAAAGTCAGGTCCTGAGTGGTGAACCAATCCTTTTTTTCCCCCAGAGTATGAAAAAACTTCACACTGTCACAGACAATTTGCCAATATTGTAAATGGAATCATCTGAAGCCATATGAATGCATGATTATTCCCGACAGTGCCACCAGGCTCCATATCACAGCACTGATCTGAAAGAGCCACATTATCAAAGACTTTCTTATGTGCACATGTGACCCATGAAAAAGCCTGTTGCACCAGTACTGTTCCTGCTAGGTTTATGTGTTACATGGTACAAATCTAAAAAGCCCATAAACTTTGAAAAATGCTAGCTGCATGATTGGGAACAAACCGCCCCTGAGGGATGAACCGTCGCCTGGTCCATGAGACCAATGGAAGAGTCGCCAATGTTCTGGTTTTATTACCAACCAAAAACCTACTGCTCCTGTTGCAAATGCAATATATAAAAATAAATGAATAAAGCCTTATCAAATCCAAAACTAATTATAACACTTATCTCTCGTCTCAAAAATGTTTTCTCATTCCTACTTTCCTTTGAGCTTCCGGGAACAAAAATTATCACTGCAAATACCCCCCCTCGTTTTATTTGCATTTTTATCTATCCTGTTGGAGTAATCCAGTATGCCTGGCTGCTAATAAAACACCTCTCACCTAGCTGACTTCATTTGACTTGCTAATAAAACTCAGCTGTTATCGGGGCTTTAATTAAAATACATCACTTTGAAAGTGAGCAAAACACTTTTTTCCTGTTGCAGGATATGTAAATTCAATTTAGGCTGCACATAATCTCGGTCAATGTTTGTTACACCTGATTTGTGCCACCGCAGTGATGCAGATGTGCGTGAGCAGCGGTTTTCATTTAATGCGCTGCTCTGTGAGTGTGTTACTGTTGTGGTATGTTGGGCAGAGCCTGAAACTGCAAGTTATTTGTTCAGCACATCATGTGAAGCACCTTTAATACTGAACGACACACAGAGTCCATCGTTGGACGGTGTCTGGTCGTTCAGCTTGTGTGCCCTTATAGGTGAATAAAAACGAACATAGGAAAATAAAGACAGTACACAGTAGAATTAGTCTTGAGACCACACAGTTTTTATCTGAAAAAAGATACTTTCTCAATATGATAATGAAAACAAGTTGAGGGTTTACACCAGAGAACAGTGAACAGAAGTCATTTACTGCAGGAGGAATAGGGCTGCCAACTTTTACCTGCAATAATTCAGTTGCACTGCTCTTGAACGGGCATCCAGATGAATCTCATGCACAGGCTAACATTGAGCCCACCCATACATGTGTCTACAGTCATGCTAAATAAATAAAGTATGCATTCTTTCAAATCCAGGATTTCACATATGTGTGAAATTGGTCTGTAGCAGGTTTTACAGTTAGGTCACTGCAACAACATAAGACATACTAGATTGTGCTATTATTATCATTTTTATTATTATTATTGTTTATGCCAAAATATAGAATCAGTGTCTGTTTCTATAGCAATTAGGATGTTAAGTAGCAGCCAACTGCTGTTAACAGAACGTGCTTGCTAATGATTATCTGATCCTGAGCAAGTGTGAGCACCTTTTTTTAAAACAGACGTTTTGGCAGTTTGGTGGTCCGGAGCGTTCCGGCTGTGTGTTAACACAATGCAGTGATCTCACATGAGCAATTGTTGCTGCCCAACAGCCTGGGAAGGATTGCAAGTCAATTTCCAACCAATTTCCAGTCCATCATTCTACAGTCAGAAAGATTATTCACAGGTGGAAAACAGTTCCCAGTCTTCTCAGGAGTGAACATCATAACAATTCCCCCCCTAGGACAGAACATGCAATGCTCAGAGAAACTGCAAAAGAAAAAGAGCTGCGGACTGAGACTCTACAGGTCTCAGTTAGCATGTAAAAAGTAAAAGTTCATGACAGTACAACTAGAAAAAGCCTAAATGTGCATGGCTTGTGTGGAAGGGTTGTCAGGAGAAGTCTCCTTTTGTTCTAAAAAGAACGAGGCAGCGTGGTGAACGCTTGTAAAATTCCACCTAAACAAACCACAAGACCTCTGGAACAATGTCCTTTGGACACTGATAAAGTAGCAAAGTGAAGATATATGGCCATGATGTACGGAGCCAAGTTGGAGGAAAACTAAACACAGCATATTAGCACAAACACCTCACACCAACTGTCAAACACAGCGGTGGTGGAAAGGTGATGATTTGGCAGCCATACAGGACCTGGGCACTTTGCAGAGTTGACGCTGAACTCCTCTGCACACCAAAATGGGCCGAGCTTTAGCCGTCAAGCGACAGGTCAGTGAAACCAAGCACAGCATCAAATCTACAACAGATTGGCTGAAAGAGAAAATAATCAAGGAGCTGCAATGACCTAGTCAAAGTCCAAACTTCAAACTTATTAAAATGCTGTGCCAGACCTTAAAACTAGCGATTTATAAATGAATACCTGCAAACTTCAATAAACTAAAGCAACTTTGTAAAGGAAAGTGGCCCAAAATGCCTCCACAACAATGTAAGAGACTGTTGAAGTCATACAGAATACTTTACTCTAAGGAAATTATGTGGTTACAGTTGCTCCAACAGACTGAACTCAATTCAATTCGATTCACTTCAATTTTATTTTATTTACATAGCGCCAAATCACAACAACAGTCACCTCAAGGCGCTTTAAGGTAGACCCTGCAATAATACATACAGAGAAAACCCAACAATCATATGAGCCCCTATGAGCAGCACTTTGGCGACAGTGGGAAGGAAAAACTCCCTTTTAACAGGAAGTAACCTCCAGCAGTACCAGGCTCAGGGAGGGGCGGGGCCATCTGCTGTGACCAGTTGGGGTAAATAATACAATATTTTACAAAGTTACAAAATATAAGAAATAGCTTTATCCAGAATACTACAGAGATTAAATATATATGATTGAAATTTTACTCTAAACTGTAAAACAACTTATCGCTGCTTAAGGTGGTTCTATAAGCTGCTTAAGCTGCTTAAGCTGCTTAAGGTGGTTCTATAAGCTCAACTTTCCCATACTGCTTCTGTATTTAGCCTTAGTTTTCAAATGTTGTTCATTTGGGTTTTTATTGAAATTATTTTAAGACACACTAAGGACCACATGATTCATCATTGTGTCCTGATACATAAAACATTGGTACCTTTACCTTGACTATATGTGTGGCTAGTTAAAAAAATAAAATAAAACCAAAGGTTTGATGTCACTTTAAAAACTATTCAAGCTTACTCCTGATATCAAACACAACCTCAGCCCTCATTAGTCTCTTTCTTTGAGATAACCACCACAGTGATTCAGTTGTTGGACAGCTGATAATAACTACAGATAGCATCCACAGCGACTTCACATCAAAGTGACAAATCTGCATATAGTTCAGAAAGAGCTGCACAGTATGAGCTGGATATGTAGCAGAGACATAAGACGGAGATTAGAAGAGCTTTGGACACAGACAGTGTACAACAAGCTGACGCTACACAGGCTTACTAGTACACTAAGGGCCCGTTCTTCGTACGTCGCTTACTACATCCAAGATCAAATCATCGCACTAACTCTGAGCTCGCTATTCCGGTTCCCCGAACACACCTGTTGTTGACGATTAGTATAGCTGGATGAAGTAATGTGAGATCACTGGGTGGCCCAACAGGGGCTACGCATCGATAGTAGAAACATTGATCGGCAACCCTTTGATTGGTCGGCGAAAATGTCGAAGGAGCGCGCTCGGTATTCTTCGGCAGCAGAGCAAGAACTCATGAGTGAGGGATTTTAGGAGTTTCAGAGTCTAATTAAAACGCAAGGGAACACTGCAAAGGCTGCAAAAGCAAGGAGAGAGGGCTGGCCGAAAGTTGCTGACAAATTAAACTCGTAAGTAATTTAATAATAACAATAATAATGGAGTGGATCTATATAGCGCTCTTCAAGGCACCCAAAGCGCTGTACAATGCCACTATTCAGTCACTCTCACATTCACACACTGGTGGAGGCAGCTACGGTTGTAGCCACAGCTGCCCTGGGGCAGACTGACAGAAGCCAGGCTGCCATATCGCGCCATCGGCCCCTCTGGCCAACACCAGTAGGTGGTAGGGTAGATTTATCATATCACACTATATTATCCAATATTATATTACATTATATTATATTACATTATGTTATATTATATCCCCTTTCACATTAGAGCCACAACAGGACCCACTAGAACATGGGAACAAGTAAAAGTGAAATATAAGAATATTCCACAGAATGGTAATATTTATCACTTATATTGCTTTTCGTCTCTTGGACAGAGACCCTGAAATAATCTGTTTGTTTGTTCATAACAGCAACCAAGAAAAGGGGCAGCGCAAAAAAAGACAGGTGGTGGTCCTGCACCCCCTCGTCAACAAGTTGGTTAAGTGAATAATACCCTCACGGGAATATCGATATCTCTCAATGAGCACACTGTCGCGCTGAGCTAAAGGATCCTGTCTGTCCCGCAATATACGCTGAATTCTGAGGACTCTCCTTATCAATCTTGCACCTTCCGCAATGGGCTGCTCGCGTAAACGGACAGGACATGGCTGCGACAGACTTCCCAAATCCACCTTCGCTTTTATAGCCGTGGTCTCTCATCTTGATTACACGAAGTAAATTGCAATTGCTACTCTGAAATATGAATTACATCTGTAATAATCACATACATGTAATAGAATGTTAATAGTACATTTCCCTTTTTTAGGAAATGACCTGTATGTATCTGTGTGACATCAATAAAAGGATCAAATACTGCATTATCTTGAGTTACATTGATGTTATTTATTTATGGTACAACAGTGGTAAAATATCGCTGTTGCTTTCGTATGAATGACGCGGGCATACCTGCGTGGCCGCGATCTAATCCTGTTTACATAAAGTAAGCCTGCTCCCGAGCAGGTTTACGCTTACGGCTCTGTTGCTATGACAGCAAGTCCCGGATGGGCTTCGAAGAACCGAACGATCCAGGATCACGCGAAATCGTCAACAGTCAAATCCGGCTAACTTACTTAGCGAGGTACGAAGAACGGGCCCTAAGTCTGACCTGTGTCTAACTGCTGTGACAGGATAACAGCTTTTGGCTAAAATACAAGTGCACTTCCTCGAGGGAACAGAAATATACACCCACCCAGCTCTACAGCAGACCTGATGAACAGATGCTAGAAAACAACAAAGACACACACACACACTTCATTTATTAGAGAGACAACAGTGCATCAGTCTCATTAACTGTGGCCTTCATCAATAACTTCATTAAAACCTTTGTCAGCAAAAGCTGAGCTGTTGGACTGTATGAAACTATGAGTATATGTTAAAGTTGTACTTGAATTAATATTAGTATGTTAACACGAGCAATTTAAGTACAACACGACCATAACTTTGATGTGGAAATTCAAAAATAAGTCAAATATTCAGCTTCCTTCACTTTTTATTTTGATGCGCTGAACCCACAGGTGTGTCTCGTGTCTAATTTCTATCTATTAATTCATTGAAATTGTTACATTCTAAAATCAAGTTAGCAGTATTGTTTCAAAGAACTGTGGCTGCATCTGGCAGCTATGATGTGAATTTATGAGGCAACAGAGGACAGAGTAGCAGTTCATTTTATCACATTAGAGACGGTGATTCGTGAACACTTCAACAATTCCTATCATGCTTCCACTGTCTTGAGTGATAATGCTTTTAGGGAAGACCACAGGGTCAACGCTAGTTATCAAGAGCCCCGCCTCTTCTGTTTATAGTGAGGTAAGGTAACAAACAGAATGTTAAACAGCAGCTGTTGCTAACTTTCAAACGCGCTTTCTTCACACAAACGTAAGCTGTAAGTACAACGTTAAATGTGTGTGCTTTACCCGTTTCAGCCAACAGAGGAGGATGTTGTTCAGCTTTTATGGTGTTCCACTTTCAGCGACCTCACAGTAGCTCAGTAATTACACTTCATTAGATATTCTTGACTTGTTTTAAATCAAGTTTTTTTTATCCAGCCCCAGAATTCTCTTCTTTCACATACTCAGAGTTACTGTCTGCACCAATCTGACACTTAGCCTGAGGTCACGTGTGTCTTTGAATATATTCAGACCCCTTACTTCTCTATCTGGCTTCAAACTCCTGCATTATAAGGCCAGGACTGCTAATGTGGCACCCTGTGGCAGGTACTGAAGACTTTGCAAAGTCATAACTCTGAGTGAGCACAGGCAGAGACTATGACAAAGACTCAAGAACACATTTTAACCACAAATATATGAAGTTTCACCTCTATGAACGATTATGCAAAGGGCATCAAAATGGGCAGAGTAACAATGCTGATGCAGACGAAAAACAGATTCTGTTTTCTGCTGACTTTTCATCCTGATATCACTGCATCATCAATGGATTAAGGAGACAGAAAGAGCTACTGTATAGGATGCAAACACACACACACACACACACACACACACACACACACACACACACCTTACACATCTAGTACAAAAACAATAAATAATAATGAAGGTGACCTGACGAGAAAATCCAGGCTGTGTAGTTGTGTTTGTTATCTCTTAGCTTGGCTTCACTTCTAAAGTCTGAGCACTCCTGGTGAGATAGTCTGAAGAAACTTCCAGACTGTGCTACAGTTTGTGCATAAAGCCAAAAACAGCACTTCCTTTTTCACATGCCATGATGTAGTTACTGGCACTCTTTGGTTGTTTATAAGAAAGCCGGAGTAAAAAAAAGTGTGGGCATAAAACTTGCACAACAAGCTCATCCTTGAAAGAAGCGAGCTTGCTCATCTGACTGACATTTCTCTTTGTCGTGCCATTCTGGCAACAACTTTATACAATTACCTGTTTTCACGTATACAATACAAAAGCAGGAGGCACTGTTACCGGGCAACAATGGCTTTACACCTACCCTTTGAGGAGAAAACAATTACAAATTTTTACTATTAACCACATCTTAGTGACAGAAACACAAAAAGGAACTCCCAGTCACCAGTTTCAAACCTATTTGGAGAAGCCTAACTGTGATTCTCATAAGCAGTGGTACTTTCCTTAATTCAGTAATCACATGACAGGTGATGCGCTTGTAGGAGGAAGTTCGTTGGGCATCTTTCTTTGCCTTTAGACAATAATTCTGATGGCAAAAGAACCAAACGGGACAGGCGCAAGAAAAAAAAAGGAGGGGGTTCTGGTAATAATGCCGGGAGCAGAGTTTTGAACCAGTTGAAGCTTATGGAGGGATTTTTGGGGGAGACCATGCAAGAGAGAATTACAATAGTCAATGCGGGAGGTAACGAGACTATTAAACAAGAATGGACGCAGACTGGGTGGAAAGAGAAGGACGTAATCGGTTAATGTTGCATAGATGGAAATAAGCAGAACAGGTGAGATCACTGATGTGAGATTTATAGGACAGTGAACTGTCTAGGATGACACCAAGGCTCTTAACCTGAGGAGAAGGGAAAACTGTGGAGTTATCAACAGTGAGAGTGAAATGATTTGCCTTCAGTGGGCTGGATTTAGTGCCGACAACAAGGAGTTCAGTTTTATCCTCATCGAGCTTTAGAAAATTAGGATTTTAATTCCGATAAACATTCTATAAGAGAAGGTGGGAGGGAGGAATCAGGCCAGCGGGAGAGATTTAACTGGGTGTCATCAGCAAAACAGTGAAAGGAAAGATGAAATTTATGGAAAATGGTACCAAGAGGGAGGATGTATGTTATGAAGAGAAGAGGGCCTAAGACTGTACGTTGGGGTACACCAGAACTGACCGGGAATAGACGAGAGCGGAATGATTTGAGTTTAAAAAACTGGAAGCGGTCAAGGAGATATGATTGGAACCAGGCTGGGGGTGTGTCGGAGACGCCAAGAGAGGAAAGTCTGTTTAGAAGGAGAGATCGTGTCGAAGGCTGAACTCAGATCCAAAAGGACAGGAAGGCTGAGAAGACCAGAGTCAGCTCTGAGTAAAACATCATTAGTGAACCATAGCCTAAATGGCACAGTGGTCTACAGATCTTCAGGGGTGGAGATATGCACATTATGCTAATGTTTTGGACACAAGGTTGTGAAATCCAGAAGAAAAAACAAACCCATCTCCTGTGCACGATATCAAATCTCAGCATCCAGCTTCAATGGCAGCGTGCTAACACACGAAGCAGCTGTCGAGTGCTCCCAGCTGTTTTCAGCTTTGTGATAAGAACTAAATACTGAAAGGAGATCATTGATAAGTCTTCACTGTCAGGATATCCATATATACATGTAGATGGAAAGTTTCATATTATATAGGCAATTAAGTGACAGTGCTTCCTATGTGATGCTGAGGAGTAATGCAAAAAGTAATGTAATGAGCAATTCATAAATTACTTTCTATAAAGCGTAAAAAGGTAAGTAATACACTGGACTATGTAATATTGTAATAAGAGCAATGTTATAAAAGAAACATTTCACTATATCTTAATGTATTTAGGAACGCAACAACAATGTGTTGGTATAGCCAACAGAAAAGAAAGAAAAAAACTTTCAGCACTGCAAAATTTTAATCTTTTTTTTTAACTGTGGGAGAATGACACTCACAGGAGACATGCAGTTCTCTGTTTGGCCTCAGTCAGTCAGGTTATGTTCTGCTCGAGTGTGCTTTGAGGCAGTGGAAATGAGGTTAGTAGGCAGATGACAGAAGTTGGCATTAAAGCAAGTGGATCAGAGATGACCTCAGCATGGACTCTGGCAGTCTCAGATATCTGTTCATAAAAGTAGAAGTTAAGGAAAAGAAGTGGGAGCCCTTGAAACTGCAACAGAAGGATCGACAGGAGGAGGAGATGGGAGAGTAGAAGAACAGTGGAGGAAGGTGTGAGAAAAAGAAGAAGAGAAAAATAAAGAGCAGTCAGGACTTCTGAGCGAGGAGCTAAGAAATGAAGGAGCCACAAAAATAGCTCCGTGTTTGTAAACCACGCCGACATGCATCATGGTTAGAAGTAACTATTTTACATAGAGATGACCCTGATCTGTTGGAAAGACTTTGCACAAGAAACGTGGAGGGAAGAGCAGGCAGCTGGGGAGAAGAGCCGTTCTGATCTATTCTTGTCCCGACCCCACCATCCCCCATCGCAACTGGACCTCAGAGCTGCCCTTAAGAGAGAGCGAGGGGCTTAATGTGAAAGAGTGTTCATGATGTGTTTTATCTGATAGTGTGATTAAAAAATAAAGATCGCTTTAAACCAATCGCTCTGTTTCCTCTGATTAACAGTTTACGCCTCAGTGGCTTGCAGGCAGAATTGTTGTTCACTGCTACACGTTCACAAACAGCCTATATGGAAATCAGACGATCCACCTCCACTTACAATAAACTATTTTATTCACCACAAAAACTGTTTGGCGTAGGCTGAAATAATATAAACAGAGGGGGGAGGGGGCTGCTGATGAGTAATAGATCAGTTCTTTGTAAAGGCAAGAGAAGCACAGTCTAACATAAAGGTGATCATTACTCTCCTGTCTAAACACACACACACTCAGTCTGTAGTTCCTCAATCAAAACTCATTTAGAGGGATTTGCCTCTGGCAGCCTAACAAACAGACATGCTTTCTGCTCGTCTTTACAAAGAAATATTCTCCCTGTTTCATATCCATCAACCTAAAATCAGTTATCGTGATTTATGTCTTTAATAACACGTTGTGCTCTGCATGATCAGACTATTACAAGATTCCATTATTCAGTTTTACTTCGTTGTCTAATAAAACAAAAAAAGAAAAACTGCACTAAGATTGAATTTCTGTCAGGATATTTGGCAATCAACTCGAGCGTCTTTTACCTATAAAAGACAGCAGCCTATAAAAATAGACCCTGTAAATAATCTTGGTTGGGTTCCCCGTCTTGGCATCACACACACACACACAATTCAGAGGAGACACTGATATTGGTGCGCTTAATCTTAGCTCACATCATCTGCTCTCACTCTGTACCAATACGTCATCCACAGCCTCCTAAGAAACACATTCACATGCTTGTGTTTCCATCACATTTCTTATACTTCGTGCACACGCACTCTAAGAAGAGATATCCTGTAATTCACAGGGTGGGATGGGCCGACATTCTGCAGACCTGCTGCCTGTGCACCTTAAATCAAATCTTTACCTTGCTGTACTCTATAATTCATGTTATGAAGACATATTTGTCACAATGCCACCATGTAACCCGGCTTATTTCCACACAAACTGACTAATGGCTGTTTTAGACGTCTGCGGTAGCGTCTACGACGTAACCTACGTTTAGTGGTCGACGTTGTTGCCGACATTTATACTTGTGCTGGTGCATATTCACCTTATGGTTGAGTCCTGGTGCTTTACATGCAGTGCCAGCAAATAGAAACAAATAAAGTGCCTTGTTCATCCCTTCACATCAATTTGGACAATTTCAGTGATCTCACTCCAGAATTTTGCTTTTATATTAGTTTCCATTTTTTTACATTGAGACCGTGATTATTGATAAATTAAAAACTAGTTGCAGGCTGCATGAACATGACATGTAGTTACATTTTGAGGGAGGTGCACTTCAGGTTATGCCATAAGGTTAAAGAAGGGTTTGCAGTTATAGTGGATGGTCTCTGTTTGGCTTTGCACTTCTTACACATTCTTTAACGTGATATTTTAATGATATTTCAAGCTTTACTGTGTTCAGTGTGTTTGCGTATTCGTCACACTGGAAACTGAAAAGAAGAATTCAATATACAGAGGACAAGTCAGAATATAAAAAAGTAGCTCTCATAGGTAAGGTGTTTTGAGAACAGCAATCTTGCAATGTTAGCTTTTCCACTAGCTCCCTCTTTTGGAAAGAAGCAGGAGTTCTCGCCTAAAACTGCTGACACAGGGAAGCATTGAATGTTGGATGCGTCACTTGCTGTAATTGTAAATGCTCATGACAGTGATTGCATGGTAAGCTGCGGTTACCTGAAAGGCGATGCTGCTTGGTGCTTACTCTGTTGGCGTTTTGCACAGTGCAACAAAGGTGGAGCATGGCAAACATGGTGAGAATCATGACCACACTCTGAAGCAGCAGGGTCAGCTCAAACTGCTTCCCTATCCTGCAAGAACAAGACCAAGGCAACCAAAATCAATCAGGACTTTAGATACAGAGCTCTTATAGATCAGCATGTAGTCCGGTAGGATCAGCTGTATTTAAATACAGAGCCTCAAGGCTGACATGACAGGTTAGCACCTTTAAAAGGAATAAAACAGAAAAGCAAAAGGATAAAAATTATGAGTAAAGAACAAATGCTTTCTTACCAGAAAAATATACGCAAGATGTTAGCTATGAGCAGCACCAGACAGACTCTGGTGGAGAATCCCTCAGTGTTGCTGCTTTTCTGGATCTCCTGATATTGCGGCACATAAGGCAGGGCTCCCCCAAACACCATTACGAATGATGCCAGCCAGGAGAGCAGCGTCCACGAGCCCTCCATGTCCTCCTCCTGGAGAACCACCTCGGCATCCATCACAGCAAGGGAATATTACGAGTGTTCAGGAGGTGGATGAGTAGCAGTAGGAGATCTGACAGACAGCAGGCCACTGTCAGAGAGTCAAAGTAATGGGAGGTCAGCAGCGTTATCATTAATGGGCATTATGAGGCGCCCAGAGTCACTAACCAGAGATTAACATTGCCCGAGTGCAATTAAATGCCTCATTCTTATATCTCACATCACAATTTTCATGTTTATTTCCAGCACTAAATCTCTTACAGGAAAGTAGCCTGTGCATGATGACCAAAACAACCAAACTTACATAAAACATGAAGCAATATACTTTCATATTAGAGCCAAAATGATCTCAGTCAGCTGATTCTGGCCTATCAATGCACACATACAATGCAGGCATAATACTGCTTTTAAGCTTCTTTATGCAGAACATAATGTTGAAGTAGACAACTATGTCATTGTTGCATAGTCTGTTACAGTTTCACATATTTGCTGGTTGATTAGTCAAAAACAGCTGTTAAATGTTTATCTTTTTATATTTTTTTAAAGTACAAAAGGCTCATTATTGTCCAAATACAACTTCTAAATGTTGGCAGTTATCTTATTTTTCTAATCATTTTACATCCATTTCCATCAATCAAAATCATTCAATAACACATCTTAGGCAAGCTCTGCTGTTACAGGCAGGCGTAGTAGTGATTCCAAACAGAGGTGCAGCAAAGAAAATGTTCATTTTTATTCAGGTTTCCCAACAGTTACAATAAATGGACCCATGACTGTCTGGAAATAGTATACTGTACTTTAATTCATTACATAAATAGGTCAAGGAGGACAGACAAGTAGCAAACTACTTTTCTATTATTTAAACTTCTTGTCTTTTATAGTGGCCACATATCAGAACAGGGATCACAAGTGGGAGTCAAAGGTCTGGGAATGTACAGCAACAGAGGACATGGACTGCCAGGAGAGGTTAAACAGTCACCGGCTGGTGAAGCTAGGGGCGTTACTAAGGTGACCAGTATGGGATCTACCACACTGTTTAAATAACAAGTCAAAATGCATATCTGCACCGACTTCTGTCAAACTGCATACACCAGCTTTTCTTTTTTCTTCTTAGCTTAAATGTTCAGTTAAACATATTCTATTACCAGGCTGTCTTCATAACAAAGGTCCTGGTAATTCAAAATGTTTTCTTAAATTAAATCTTCAAATTAATATTATTATTAGCAATGCAAAGTGACTACTGTGACTACTTGGCATGATAAGATAAGATAAGATAAGATAAGATAAGATAACCTTTATTAGTCCCACACGTGGGAAATTTGTTTTGTCACAGCAGGAAGTGAATTTTATTTTACTTTATTACAAATGGTCACAGTAGTTCTCTTTTCCCTCCAAACAGTGTTACAATATGTTTCAGTAAATTTGATTTCATACAGTTCCCTAAAACTCCAGTTCCCTATTGTTGTTCTTCAGTAGAAACAAAACAAAAACAAACGTATTTTGTGTACACAAAACCCTGACCTACACATGCTGAACAACAGTGAGCAGTGGCATCATGCTTGTGGGTACTGTTGTGTTCCTGTTCAGTAATGACTGTGTAATATTTTCATTATCAAACCTTGAAACGCGCTAGAATGAATGTGCTCTTTTGATTGGTCACAAGGCTCAGCTGACGAATCAGTCAAACCTGGAAATCCAGTCAGCACTGGGTCAACACACTTTTGTCGTGATAACACAAAACCCTCACCAACAGGTTCTCTTCTTGTAAGACTGCTGCTGTTAACCTTTTCTCCTCAACGTAACAGCAGATGCATTGAGTGGAATCTCCTGTGTACAGCCTGATTAACATCAGAGGGCATTTATTTGTAATAAGGACATAACGGCTGTAAAAACACCAACATTGCAGAAAGCATTTTAAAGGTGTGATGATTAACAATGCAAAGTGAATGAAAACCTGCAGCAGACCTTTAACACATTCCATAAAAAGGTTTCTACGTGTTTTCCAAAGTTAAATATTATTCAGGAAATTTAACAGTCCAAGGCGTCTCCAGCTACTTCCCTCCGCCTGCTGTAGAAGTTAACCATCACATGAGAGCAGCCCAAATGTCATGGACTACATCTGATAACACAACGAGCTTTGTTACGTAAGCAAAGCATAGCTTCTTTGGGTTGGGCTAACATGCCTGAACTTCCAGACATCAATTTTAGGCTACTGTGCCAGCCTCAGAGTAACAAGACACAGAGGCCCAGCATTCACAGCGAGTGGTTACATTGTTATAAACAGATGAAGGTTTCGTATAAGCCTGTGCAAATAAGAACTTTTAAGGGCAAAAATTAAATCACCAAAGAAAGTCTACCGTTTTCTATAATAGTAGAACGAGCTCACTGGGGCTGATTCTGTATCGCCCCTTATAAGGATTTTATACCCCAGTAAGTTCCCTAATTTAAGAGTTAACTTAAAACTTCAAGCTTTACTTACCAAGCCTCGTCGTTCACTTTCCGCCCGTTTGTAACATAAACAAAACCCGCACACGAATTCTTCGGCGTCAAAACACACCGGGCTCCCGGCAGCTCCAACTTTCAAATCCAACTCGTTCAGATGAGGAGAAACGTGCGCGCGCAGGCAGGCGCACACGCACTCGCACGGATACATCGACTTCTATCTTTTGTTTTAGTTAATACAGATTTAACAAAGGCTTTTGTGTGCATGTTTCTATGACCCGGACGCCTAAATGAGGCAGACTACTGCACTGAACAAATATCTGAATGTCAGGAGTTTTATGAAGCTACGTGGGGTAAATAAAATCTACAACTCTGTACTGCCCATTCAAAACTCGCTGTACTTTGGAGCAGCTCTCGCGAGATTCTCTGTGCTTTGGAACAGCTGACTGTGCTGTGGGTGTTGTGCGAGATTGCTTACTTCGAGTAGATAGCAAAACAGTCGCTAGATAGCGGTTTGAATTTTTGTGCTGTTTAGGCGCTGATAATCATTTACATCACAACATGGCTGAGACGGACCCCAAATCGGTGCAGGACCTTACCAATGTGGTGAGTCGTGATCGCGAGGCAAGCTAGCTTTAGCCACAGTAGCTTAGCCTTAGCTAGCAAAGCCAATAACAATGCTAACGATAGCAAGCTATCTGAGCTAGCAAATTTTAGCACTTATGCGGTGTTTCGTGGATTTTGTTTGGTGTGTAAAACTCTAGATTCAAAGTGTGTGTTGAGCTTGTTGCATCCAAACCACAATCCCAGACTTTAGCTCCAGAATGTTATGTAATGGTCAACCGGTCATGTAAATGGCATCACCAAATTCCAACGAGTAAACTGCACAGAATTATGTAAAAGTTACCTGCAGTACATGTTCTATCCTTATTCACCTGGCACTTATATATAGTAGGTTTCCCTTATCAGTGTCTGACTACTGAATATCGCGCAGTTTCACACAGACCTTAAAATGTACAGATTATATGTTAATGATTCTTTTAGTGTTTCCTATACGACAAAGCCTGCGTAGGCAGTGTTTGAGTGTTGCCATAGAGATGGGGGTCAGTGAGAGACGTTCAGCTTCAGTAAACCTCGCAAACGTTTAAAAACCACCTCCGCTAGTTTGAGTCATTTGTTGTTATGCATTACCTAGTTTCCTACAGTCGTATTCACACAGATTTAAAGAAGCTGAGGATTAACTTGACTGTTATGTGAAGGAGATGCAGAATGAAGAGATGGGGGGGGGCGCTGCAGGTGTACTTGTTACAGTAAATCATAGATCCATAGTCAAGCTTTTAAGTTGTTGGCATAGAAACAGATTCACAGACCATATGCTTAAGTGTTTGTATCTGGCAGTGTTATGACTTCACTTTATATCTCCATAAACTTTAACTACTAAGTGGCTCCAGTTTCATAATTTCTGCTCTTTTCCCCTCCACAGGTTCAGACTCTGCTGCAACAGATGCAGGACAAGTTCCAGACCATGTCAGACCAGATCATTGGAAGGAATATCCTAATAATCATCTAAAACATTGTATTGATTATATGCATCAAAGTTAATAATTGTAGGCTGGGTCATTTGTTCCGTGTTAGCTGACTTTGTGATTTCCAGTTGTAATTACCAGCCTTAACTAATTCTCCACTTGATGAAATGAGCACACGTATTGATGACTTGGAAAAAAACATTGCTGACCTGATGACCCAGGCTGGTGTCGAGGAGATCGAGGCAACACCAGAAAAAGCTAAAGAGGGTCAAGGGTCATAATGAAGGTAATCAAGTAGTCGGCACATCTAGCTTTGTCAGTTTTCCTGTAAATATGTTGAATGTCAGCTTTAATAGTGAATGGTTTTCTAAATCTGTCCCACAGGTTCCTAAATCACAAGGCGTGAAGTCGGTCCTGTATTCAGGAGCAGCAGACTTTTTCCATTCTGAAAATGACTAATATTGATTTGGTGTGTCGTTGTGTGAAATGCTTTTTTATATATTGTGAAATGGTTATGTAATGACTTGAAAATTTGAACGTTACTTGTAAGCTAGAGTAGTGTGACATGCCCTTCAGCACCTCAAGTGCTCATGTGCAGGATTGCAGATTTAGCGTACTAACCTGGAGGTTATTTTCATATACATGTATATCAGTAGTTGAATTCCTTGACACGAAAGCAGACAGTGTTGGTTTTGCCCTAGCCTCTGACGAGGACTAAAACTTGCAGGCTAACAGGTTAGTACAAACCTCTAACCCAGTGTCCGCACCAACACGGTGCAGCGAATCTCTAAAGCTAGCAGTGTTTCACAGTGAGCACTGTTACAACCATTGTGTGGGATGCATTCCAATCCTGATAGTCTTCTATTAAAGCTATTTAATACACGGCTGTTTGTCATGTATGGTCAATACTTGGAAAGAGGGGTGCACTATGAAGTGAGATCAGTGAGTTATTGGAGTTGGTCAAACTTAAAATCAGTTTTCTGTAATGAAAACTGATTTTAAGATAAGCGGCTCTTTTAACCTAAGTCACTATGGTCACTTAACCTGAAGACGTAAGCCGCTCGGCCGCAGGTTATGTTCAGAGTTTGTTTTAAAAATCCATATTTTCAGAGTTTTTATTTTTTTTTTTTATCCATCGCATTTTTAAAAAGTGTTATTTATACGCATGTTCGGGGAATAAGTTTTATGTGTCACAAGTTGTTAAGCTGCACTTTAGTGGAACCACTAAAATCATCGTCAGGAAATTGCATTATGTATGTGCATGTTTATTTTAGTGAAGCAAAAAAAAAAATGTATAAATGTTAAACTTCATTCCATCTCTTTCCTGCTTATCCAGTTAAGATGTGTGTGTGGGGGCAGGAGCCTATCCCAACTATTTAGTACAGCCGTGTCAAACTCCAGGCCTCGAGGGCCGGTGTCCTGCAGGTTTTAGATGCGTCCTTGATCCAAAACAGCTGATTTAAATGGCTAAATGACCTTCTCAGCATCTCTTGATGTTCTCCAGAGGCCTGGTAATGACCTCATCATCTCATTCAGGTGTGTTGACCCAGGGTGAGATCTGAGATCTAAAACCTGCAGGACACCAGCCCTCAAGGCCTGGAGTTAGACACCCCTGATTTAGTCCAGCATACAGAACCCACACAAAGAGTACTAATGTGAAATTCATTTCGCAATCTGCTGACAAATGAAAGCGATTTGTGCATTTCCTTTACATCAGGCACATTTAATGTATCCAGTCTAAAAGACTCAGAACTATTTCTAAGGTGACAGCACTGAAATTACACTCGGCAATAACATAATAAATTCTAATTTTTACCACTTTATGCACCAAATCCAGTTTTTACACCATCTGATAACGTCTGAGATTGGAGTAGATGGCACTTGGATCATTTTGCGTGGACACAGAGTCACGATGCATGAAACCCCTTTTTACACGAGCGCGCACTGAGCTGAAAACAAATCTCTTACTGGAGTTTTACGTTTTGTCAAGCCAGCTACAGCAAAGAGAGCCTGCCTGTGTTGAATGTTCTTCGTATCATACCCCTCTGGTGCTGACAGAATTTTTAACAATACATCCAACTCCGAGGTGCTCTGCATTTTTCTGTAGTTTTGTTTTTTTAAACCAGAATCGTATTTTCAGATGCAAATTCTGTGGAACGTCTCAGTGTTGCATGGTTTTTAAATCTATATTGTTTATAATGTAATGAAATTATAATCAACCTCTTAGGTTAGGACAGTTTGTAAAATGTAAATAATCATTTAAACCCTGCATGTTGAAACTTCATCATGAGCACCACAGGGACACCAAGGGTTTCAGAATTAATAAGGACAATGACACAGCAAATAAGTATGTGAGCCCATCATGGACAGTGCATAATATATTCAGATGTATGGAGTGACACGGCACAAAAATAAGAATCTTCAGTCACTGGGCTCAGAAGCACTTATTGTCATTAAAGACTCTGTCATCGCATCCACAGATGAAATTATCTACTGTAAACTTTAGTGTGCTATGAACTGGAAAATGCAACTTTTACTTTAAAAACTACAACATTTAGTCTCATCAGTTCAAGAAGAGGTCACGCAACACGCTGGAAAACACCGGTCATAAAAGTTTGTTTAAATGTATTTCTGCCCTTAAATAAAAATCAGCGCATGCATATATTTTCATTGATTTTTTCCAAAAAGCAAAATCTGTTGTCTTTGTACCATTTTAATTAAATATGGGGTTTAAAGGATTTTAAAGTTACTGCCTTTTTATTTGCATTCTAATCAGTGTTTCCCATTGTTAATTTTAAAGCACTGTGTTTAGAATGAACTGGCCCTCAGTCTTATACAAACTGTCTTTGTTAATGCAAACCGACACCAGCAGAATTATGCATTTGAAACAACACTTCCCCAAAAGTGGTGTTTAAGAACTCGTGACAGCTTCTTTGGCCCGTTACTGCCTAATGGGAACCTTTATTCAGATTAATGCAAACAAAAACATACAAACAGCAAATAACAGCAGTTTTTCCAAAGAAAGTGTTGAACAAAAACAAACACCACTAAGCAAAAGCACATTAAGCACAGCTCGATCATACCACACAGTTATAAGTACAACATGGGCAGTCTTTGAAAATACAATAAATGCAGCATTAAAGTACTGTATGTAAAATTAACGGAGTGGTTCCTGAATTGCAGCTTATGTCACCTTTTAAGACGAGAGACTTGAACAAGTTTTAGGTTAGAACTCAAAGTCTGCCTCTGTCATGTCGATGGCCCAGGCAAACTTCTCCCGTTGGGTTTTATTGTAGATTTTCTCTATAGGTACCTCCATGTTTTTACACCTGAATAGATGGGAGGAATATTAAAAATGAGCCTAAACGTCTTTATTCAGGTTTAGATCTTTTCACCTAGAAACAGAGGTACACAGACGGTAAAGTTCAAACAAACCAGCTATCACTTCTGAGTCTGAGGGAAAATATCAGTATACATCTTGTGTTATATATTTAACAGCTGGTAGTGTTCACTCACCAGGCCACGGATATCCGTGGGTCTAAGTAGTTGAGCTTTGAGGTACCCAGAGCGATCTGTTTGTTCTCTTCCCTGTCGGTTGCCTGGACCTCCAGCTTCAGCAGCTGCTCTTCACAACGCTTCACTGCTGCCTTTTTCCGCTCCACCAGCCTGACAGAGAAGGAATCATCACTGGTACAGATATGTGTGGATGGAAGAACCTTTTTGTATCACTTCCTCTCACAGTGTAACAATTAAAGAGGAGTTTGTGTAAATATTTGAAAATAGTAGAAAAGACCCGAAAACAAACATTTTTACTGGGGGGGGGGGGGAAATAAATCTGATGCTGTCATTGCAAACGCATTCAAAGTTGTTCAGCGCTTTCCTATTTACCCTGTGATGAAAATATTAGATATCATGAAACCATTCATTGCCTGAGGGTCATTCGAATGAATGAATGAATGATATTCTAAAAATAGGAGGCATACAAGAAAAAGGAAAGAACGATGACGTAACTCCAGCAGTGCACCGTGGATTCCACCGCAACCATTTTAAAACCTTTATTCTGATCTCGGGTACACACCTGTAAAGTTTCATGCTCTTGTTTTTTTTGGTTGTATTAAAGAAAAAAAATGTTCAGGACAGAGGATATCAGGTATCTGCCAAAATGGTTAAAGCTACTTCGTGGTAGCCCTCAGTCCAACGCATGGACAGGACAAAATGTTACCAAAGCTTCTCTTTTGTCCGCCGCACCACTACTGACACTCACGCTTGCAACTTCGGGTCCGAACTCCCCTTCGTCTTGGCCTCCTTCTTGGCCTGTTTCAGCTCCGTCTTGGCTAAGGCCAGCTGCTCCTTCCTGGCATCAATCTGGGTGGAGAACATATGGATACAAGCTCTCACACAGGCACCACATTTAAATTCAAAATGTGACAGGACAGGCTGTGGATCCAAATCTCTTTGGGCAAGATACTAACCCCGTGTTTGCCTACTGGTGGTGGTCAGAGGGCCCGGTGGCACCAGTGTCCGGCAGCCTCGCCTCTGTCAGTGCGCCCCAGGGCGGCTGTGGCTACAATGTAGCTGCCATCACCAGTGTGTGAATGTGTGGATGACTGGATGTGTAAAGCGCTTTGGGGTCCTTAGTAAAGCGCTATACAAATGCAGGCCATTTACCATTACCATTTACTGTCACTTGAATTCTCATCTGTTCTTCAGTCAATTAACAATGAGAAGAATACAAAAAAATAAATGGTAAATGGCCTGTATTTATATAGCGCTTTACTAGTCCCTGAGGACCCCAAAGCGCTTTACACATCCAGTCATCCACACATTCACACACTGGTGATGGCAGCTACATTGTAGCCACAGCCACCCTGGGGCACACTGACAGAGGCGAGGCTGCTGGCACCACCGGGCCCTCTGACCACCACCAGTAGGCAACGGGTGAAGTGTCTTGCACAAGGACACAACGACCGAACCGAGACTGTCCGAGCCGGGGCTCGAACCGGCAACCTTCCAATTACAAGGCGAACTCCCAACTCTTGAGCCACGATCGCCCCTTTCTAATCCAATTTAAATTACTGTGTCCAATAAAATATAAACTAAAGTAACTTTCAATCAAGCTGCCCTTACCTTTGCCTGAAGGTTAGCCATGGATTGCTCAAAGGTCTTTGGCGGCGCCCGCTGGTGGTTACACAGAATAGCAACTGCTCTGTTAGCTCGATTGTAGGACAACAGTTTCTCTGCCACATTGTCAGACTCTGAGGAATTTTAAAAAAAAAAGTAATTTGTATTTAAACAAGGAAAAAAATCCAAGTGAGAACAGATATCAAACCAGAATTATGCACAGAAACTATTAAAGAGAAACTCATGCTGACACGCCTAATGCCATTACCTCACACAGCGACAAAACATCAAGCTTCAAGTCACATTCATACAATTACATTCTCCTATTTCATTTATACACGTGTATTAACTTCATCTATTCCTCCTGTGGTTCACACAACACTGCCTGCAACCACATGTCAGCCTGCATATTGGCTCTCAGTGGCAAGCCAGAAATGAGACGAGTATGACACTTCTATCTCTGAAAGGGAAAAATCATGGCCGAGGCAGCCAATGGGACTCTGATAAGAGCGAGACCGAGATGCACAGCTCTGGGTTTAGTGATAATGTACTCCTGTCATAACTGAGAAACCCGACTGACATCAGGATACCTTGAACTAAGCCCGCTAAATATAAAAGAGGGTCACTGCAGTGTTTTCACTGGACCCTGTGACACAATGAGCTGAACTGATGGCAAGTTACATTATTAACCGCCCTGCACCAGCACCTGAGGAACACGAGCCACCGCTTTAAAATGCTCATGTGTGGTGCAGAGCATTTAAAGTCAATTTAGACTGTTACAGTGCAGCGAGCAGGTGTGACTGACTGTTTGTGAGCTCCTTAAGTTGCTGCTGCAGAGTGATGGAGGCGTTGTATGTCCTGAAGACTTTCGCAGTCAGACCGGGCATTAGAGAACTCAGGTGTTTGTTCAGAACGCTGGTCTGCAACGAGAAACAGGAACAAGAAAGAAAACACATAAATCAACACATGCCATCTACCACTAGGTGGCACTGTGGTAATGTGCCACTGCGGTGGCAAAGAATCTCCATCTTACAAATAAATCAAAATAGAATCTCTGACTTCATTATCATCATCCATTAGATCAGGGAGAATAAAACAGATCATAATTCTATGTCTCACTGACATTTCTGCAGGTGTTATAACAAGTTTAAGTTGTATATAGCTAGTTTACATTTCCATTAACACCTGAGAAACAGCAGTCTTTACAAAACAGATGAAACAGAGTTAACAGTGTGAGAGGACTCACTGGAGTTAGAGCAAAAACCATATGCTCATGCACACACGGCAGTTTCAGGTGCAAATATAGACTTGATGAGGAAGGCGTCACATGCATTTTGAATATGGATGAAAGCATTCAGATGTGAAGCAGAAGTAATTCTGATAGTCTATAATAATGATGCTGGTTTAATCATCAGGATCAGGACCTACTGGGGCCACAGGCCTGTATCACTGTGTCTCACTGCAAGCTGAGTGGGTGTTTTTCCATGTATACATATAGTGTATGTGTGCATGCGTGTGCTGGAGCACGAGCACGCAGGTAGAAGCATCTGCTGCTGTGGCTGCCTTGCTAACGAGCTACCTAACTCTGGCCCTACGATGCTAATGAAGGAGTTTGCAAGTCTATGGGGGGAGTACGATACCTCTCACACCCCCAACTCCCTCGGCATGGTGCGCTGTGTGTGTGTGTGTGTGTGTGTGTGTGTGTGTGTGTGTGTCATCCATGTCTTCTCCTAAGGCGTTATTAAAATGCGTCATTACCACAGTTCTAATTTCCTATCTATAATACAGGATGCAACATACTGGACTTTCTCATTAACATACTGCTATCCAATTTGTTGTGATGGCTACTAATGCCAGGGAAATATCGACTATTGCCTTTCTACACCGCCTATGATGAGGTGCTTTTCATTTCTCACTGGGTCTAATTTGCGTGCATCGGTTCCTCGGCCAAAAAACAAAACCGGTTCCTATAGATGGGTAAATGATACAAAAGAGTGGAGGGAAAATGTACCGAATAAAGGAGCTCGTAAGGACCACAACACACTGCTGGTTGTAATTTAATTCATCTTTGTAAGATGTAGTTATTACAGCTAACCTGAATGATGTGGAGTTCAGTAAAGAGGCTTCCAGAGAAGCTGAAAATACCTGCAATTTCAAAACAGATCAGACATCCAGACCTTAACATAATGTCTGTCTATGTGTGTGTTTATCTGTGTGCATGCTCATAAAACCCACAATCACCTTAGCGAGGCATTCTGCAATCATATTGATGAGCATCAACTCTCCTCGTCTTTCTCTAAAATGTTATTCACTAAGACACGACACTGAATGCTTAGAGATGTGAAATCTCACGGCCTACAAAGCAGCACCATAAGAAGGAGCAGGCCGATGAAAAAACCCGAAACACTCATCCTGTTCTCCTTCAGCTTCACCCTCCACAAAATTAACAGTGATTCCTTTAAGTGAATGCATTTAACTAAAACACTGAAATAAAGTATTTAAGTTCATCTGCCCAGGATGTTTTGTCCTATTTGAGACTCTAGCTCTTCTTTCACCATCAATATGTGCAGCTTTTAAACAAAATCTCCAAATAATGAAATAATGAATGTGCTTTGTCACCCACGACCAGTGTGCAAATGGTAAATGGCCTGCATTTGTATAGCGCTTTTCTAGTCCCTAAGGACCCCAAAGCGCTTCACACTACATCCAGTCATCCACCCATTCACACACAGGTGATGGCAGCTACACACACACTCCTTGAAATTCATCTTCACTGATGTCTAACTCATAAGCCTCGTCTCCTGATGTCTTTCCTCCAGTCTGTGTAGCTGAGTGCAGATGTAGAAAAATAAACTTTCTGCTTTTCTAAAATTGAAAAAAGCAGATAAAAACAAGTTTAAATTGTGCCTGCAGGCTTCAACTAAGGCACTTTCCAAGCACAAAAAAGTACTTGTCGTTATCACGATCTGCACCATTTCTGCCATAGAAATCTTTTCACCCAGCCGTCTGCCGCAGCATTCAAAACAAACACTTTTACCTCGCCATGCGGCTGAACTACACAACATTAACTAGCTTGTTTTGGGGACGCTGACAACTCAGCACTCCTGAGTCTGTGTTTGAGAATACATCATTTAATCGACAAATGCAGCTGCTTCAATGCTCTTATTCTGCCCTTTTGTTTAGGCTGCGTGTTCTATAGAAGAAGAAAACTCGTGCTGGTATAATATCATCAGTGTTGCAATAATGAACAGCAAACTTATGAGCCAAGCTGATTTGGGTATATGTCAGAATCTCCCCCCCTCCTTACATTTCTACCCATCTTCCATCCCCACTCTCCCTTTCTTCTCAGCTGCCTGCCTGTCACCTCTCCAAATTGCCCTCCCACCACCTTCCCCATCCTTTTTTCTACCAATCATCCACCCTCTCTACTAAACCACCCCTCAACTGGACCATTTGGCACTTTTCTACTGCTTCATCTACTACTACACACCTCTTCTGCCTCTGCTCTCTCGGTGTCCTGGCCTTTCCAGGTGTCAATCAGGCCTGCCCTCTGCAGCCATTACCATTCCACCTCCAACAGACACTGACATTTCCTGACACACACAGGAGGGCAGAGAGCAGAAGCACTGTACTCCCTCCTTCAATTGCTCCATCTTTCTCATCTCTTCCTCACATTCCTGTCCTGTGTTGCAACATCCTTCTCCTGCCTGTCAGTCTTAATATGCCAAACACGTGACTGGCTCTCTAATCTTGCACATGAATCTTAATCTGCATTTTCTTCTGTATGTTTTTATACAACACTGTTACTCTGAACATATCGCAAAGTCAGGTATTTTTCAGAAATCGGTTATTGTCTCAAACAGATGAGTGAGGTCGTTTTCGAGAAAGCCGAGCACTCTGTGAGGCTTTGCCGTCTGCCTGAAGCTAGAGGAGAAGGTTCAGAGGATGCCACATTTTGATGTGTGGAAATTCATCCGCCCAACATGTTCACTCTCAATTTTCACGCGCACAGTTTCATTTTTATCTGCCAGGGTCCATCCCCTCTCCCTTTTGAAACTCCCTTTCTGCTTTCAGTCTCCCCCCTGCTTCCAATATTCGAGCCCTTCTCTGCACCTCCCATTTCCTTAATTTAGCCCTTTCATCTCTCCACACCAACGGCTCATCCTCATTCAATCTCATCTCTTACACCTCACAATTTAGTCCCTACTTTTCCCCTCACTGCAGCTTTCTGTCCCTAGAAAATATAAAAAGTGTAATTCTACTTTGCTTCCACCATTTTTTTCTGTTTTCTTAAAATATTACTCGGGGGGGTGGGGGGGGGGGGGGTGGTTCCTCACCCTTTTTAAACAACCTCACACTCAAATCAAATCAGCTGCTTGCTTTTGACACCAACATTTGTGTAGCAGCTAAAAATGTGAACAAAAAAACTCCCATAATGTCCCATGTTGTGACACATTAATAGCAATGATCATATAAAAGGTGCAACATGTTGGAGGAGATGCATGCTGAGACAGACTCACATTTAGGCGGTCAAAGAGTTCGTCTCCGGGCTGTTTATTCTCCAGAAAAAGTTTAAGATTCTTAAACACCTGAAAAGAGATGCAGGTAAAGTACATCAACATGTATAGAGAGAAATAAGAACATTTAATACATCTGCACAGGTGCTGCACTAGATTTTTCTTGGGTTTATGTTTCATTGGTGGATTCTGGCTGAAAAAAACTGATGAAATTAAAAAAAACCAAACAGAAAATATTTTCTGACAGGTCTAAAAATACCACACAACTACAGGTACACACACACACACACACACACCAGAGTGCAATTGTGGGGCACGTTTGGAGCCTCGCTTTATTTGTCCATCTCAAAGCCAGAGGATTAAAACTGGCACAATTAAATCTGACATTTCAAGTGACTCTGTGGGTTTCACAGATGCATCCTTTCCCCAAATAAACTACTAAAATATGCAAGACACCAATTACGAGCCACAGATGTGTTGCCTCATAAAACACGCTGACATATTCACCGGCTGATTTGTGTGTCAATTTTGTTTCCTTTGAAAGACGAGCTGCAAATATAAAAAGCAAAGCACCGATGCTTTGGGCGTGAGATGTAAATCAGTATGTGTCTGTATTTACGCATCCACATGTGTCCTCACACTCTGGGTTCTTTGAAAAAGTCAGGCTGTCGTCCAAGTTGATACAGCGGTGGCCACGCACTGACAGCCTGATGCTAACGAACAACATACAGGACTTCCCTTTAAAATGATTCGGTTATTTATTCCAGTGCTTTTTTCTATGACTCGAAAAAATTGAGAAAAACTGTCAATGCAAAATGTACAGGATAAGTGAAATACATATGATAGCATTCAATGTGTTGGGATATCTCCAGATATTAGAACTAAACATTCCTCTCTTCCATTCTTGTTCCATTTTATTCCTGGTGACATTTAGCAGCAATCTTACTGATTTTCCATGGAATTGATGATGCTAAAATATGCAGGGACTAATTAATTCTAGCTCATGTGATGCTTTTGAATGCACTCATTTGAATAATTATACATTCTGCCAAGAAACAAAACACTTTGGCTGTCAGGTGCTAACATTTCTTTTCCCATCTCTGCTACAGATGATAGCACTGGCTGACACCAGAGGAGGAGTTAAAAATTTACATATGCATATATGCACGTGTGCGCACACAGACACACACATCCGCACGAGACAGCTGTTTGACAGACTCTAGACTTCTTTCTTTTGTCAAGTTTTCAGTCACATTTTGTTCTTCTGTTGTGATATTTGCTAACCTGCTCATTAAGTCTGCATTATCATTTAGTGCATCAGATACAGACACGTCAAGGTCCTGCAAGTCTGAGGCAGCCCCTCAATTCTCTGCACTAATGTCCAGCAAACAAACATCGAGACTAATTTCGCAATCATTTGTGACAAAACATGATGAACCTTCTTTTAACTGTAATCAATCAGAAGTGAGTTTCAGTTATTTTACTAAAGTGCTCTCTCACAAACGTTGCCTGTTATGTGTCAGGACAGCGAACTGGAAACAATCTGAGCAGGTTTCTTGTCGCTACATTGTAAAACGGCTCTCTGGTGACTTTGAAAGTAAGCTGTTTGATTTATCATCAAGAAGGCTCGAAAAAAAAAAAAGGACTTATAGTCATGTGAGGTGACATTAAAAATGAGGTCTGCTGACAGATCCTATTAAGCTACGTTGTAGCAAATGTAATACCAAGTGTTTTGAACTAGGAGCAAAAGTACAGGTTATCTGCTGCCTTCAGTTTCTATTTTCTCTCCTGAAAACAAAGCATTTGTATGTGTGCACAATAATAAATCGTTTGAATACACCTTTATCTGTAAATACATGGCAACACAAGCTTAAACTTGCAATACCATCTATTTCCCAGAACTACATGCGTATCAGTGCAGCGTCCAGATGACAGAAGCAGCACTTTATGTAAGCATCGTGCTGTGGTTCTGGATCCGAGAGCTGCAGACTGAACTACTCAAGCAGCCTGACAAATTAAACCAACGCAGCGATCCAATCCACAACTGCATCCCTCGGACAAATCTCAGTTCCCTCTGCGCTTGGGGCTCTGCACACATCGACACGTGTGACCTTCTCCACAGTGAGTTGTGCCAAAAACCAAAGGGCAAAACCTTGATTATTATAATGATATAAACTGGACTCAGTGGCTTTTGCTGATGTCTTGTCTTACTGAGAATGGACAGATTTGCCTCACATGAACTACATTAGTAAAGACTTTTCCAAAACAGCGTTACTGTTTACAAACTGCAGATTCAGGGCGCTGCTCCAGGAAACATCTTCAACAAACTGAGTTTAAAAATAAACCGAGCTGAGTGACTAAGATCATCTCTGTAATAGTTTTCGGTTCCTGAGCAGCTGAGCAGAGTTAGAGTGAACAAACACAGTTAATTGAACCGAGCATGTGCACGAGTGTCCGGGCTGTTAAAGAGCCATCGACACGTTGATCGGCTAGATTTTAGACATTTCAGCTCAGTTTTGGACGAAGGCTGAGCCGTTTTAAATAAGCCACTATGAATGGATCCTGATGGGATAAGACTTGGAAATGCCCGGAGCCAGACTGGATCCAGGTATGATCCAGTCTCAGTTTGTAATCTTGACCCATTTTGGAACAATCATGCATGTGGACTCCAAACTGGACAGTTAGCGGATCCAGTTCTGATTTAGAGTTTCAGTGGAAACTATGTTGAGTTTTCAGAAACTGTACAAGGACTAAATCTCAATCTGAACACATTTCAACATGAAATGTAATCAAATTACAATCAGACCTCCTGCATCGTGTATTTAAAAAGTGATTTTAAAATGTATTAGGTTCATTTTTAAAGTGATTTCCTCCTCAACTTTTCTCAAATATTATATACTATTCATCATCTCCAGGATCCCAATAGTGACAGTCATTTTTCTGTGTGACGTCAGTGTTTGATTTTATGATTCGCCTACAACTTTACAGAGAAACGTTATTACGGGCAGTGATTCCAGTGCAGGAATTAGCTGTTAGCTGCATCACAGTCACACAATTAGAAACTTACAAAGTTTATTCTAAGCTGATCTCTGTCCTTGTATTGAGTACTGATAAACTATAAAAGCAGTCACACAAAAAAGACAAGGAAAAAGTGAACTAACAGCTAACAGGGGTTTTAAAACTTCTACAAATGAATTCGCTCTGCTGTGCCGTTTGATAGCAATTTTATGAATGACGAAATAAAACAGCTGGTTCAGGTGCAGTAGAAGCAGAGGTCAGAGGGGAGAAAACCTGAGTCTTTCCCCAGTAATTGACTCTCTCTGGAGGAGAAAACCCAGAGTTTCCAGGGTGTTAGCTACTGAAACAAACAGCACCTCTAATCAATATAATCATCACTGCAGGTGCACTTAACAAGTGCATGTACTTGTTAAGGTAATGATATTGCTCATAAGCACCATAATTAGTGACCATATAAAGTATTAAAACAGTATCTGTCACAACATCTGGCTGGCTCTGTTTTGGCTCGGGTCTGTAGTCCAGTAAGTCATTCAGGCAGTTTGTTTGCTGTGTGTAAAGCGGCTCATCCGTCTCTCCTTCATTCAAAATTCCCTACACACAAGTTTATAAACTAAGATAGATTAAGCTCCAGTTTAAAATCAAATCAACAAAGATACCCTCCTGTTCCTCCTCCTGATGATGAGATTAGTGTAGCTGCTCCCCACACACATCCATGATTTCAAAGAGGAAAGAGCTGCCAACATTGTGTGGTTGTGTGGTTGTGTGTGTTACAAGTACAGGTTTATGCAAAGATGCGCACATGATTATCTTAATGAGAAACCAGGCTAAAAATTGCCTCCATTTGTGATCTTAGAGCGATCACGCTGACCACTGTGCACCCATGAGAAGAACACTGTTTAGCATCCACCCGTTTAAGTGCCAACGTGTTTATGTCATTTCTTCCTTTACCTTTTTGATGACAGGAACCTTGTTGTAGTAACGAATGCAGTCTTTACCCAGGAAGTCAAATTCCACCACACATTCGTTGCCATCCAGCTGCTCATGCAGAGTGATGTGCTCAACACGAAGCGAGCAGCAACCCACCGTGTCCGCCGTCTCTCCCTCCTCTTTCTCATTGCCAGCTCTCAGGGCCAGCTTTTTGGGTCAGAGGATACAGAGATTACCACAGATGCAGAAGTACACGCCGAGCTTTTCCATCACAAGGTACACAGCACGCATGCGAGTCAGACAACCGTTAAAATATATACACGTACTAATAAAAAGACCTTCGTGACAAACGAAAGACAAAAATGGCAACTGAAACAGTTTCTGGCATGAGCCAAAAGCAATCATGTCCTCAATCCATCATTTCACTTCATACAGACTGAGATAATTAGCTTGAAGTCTCTGGAAGAAAATGGCTACATGTAATCCATTTACTTTGCAAAAGATTTTCATCCAACTATGTTGGAAAACAGAAAAGGCAATCAAGACATACTGAATTGATTTCCAATATCTTCACTTTGCTCCAGCCTATTTACACGGCCACTGCAGTCGTCAGTTTTTCTCGACATTCATGCAAACATCACAAGCAAAGCTACGACAGAGGCCGTGTGGACAGATATCAGAGAAGCTCACGTGTGAAAGTTTCTTTCTAGTTCTGCTGTGTGAACATGTAACAATTTGTAATATCAGTTGTGCAACCCAAACCTTGTCTATGAAATACAGCGCCACAGCTCTCTGACGTGTAACCATCTGTTTGGACTTTAGATCCTGGAGGTACTGGTAACGGATGTCATCCACGCGTGATTTCAGTTTCCGAGCAACCTCATATTTCTCCCAATCCTTCTCTCCCTGCAAGAAAGAAAGGCAAGATAAGCAGGAAGAGAGAAAAGACTAAACATGAAACGGAAACACGAAGCAAAAGTGACAGGTGATGACAATTATAAAATAAAATGATGAAAAAGTGGTTTTCCTTTAAAAGCCCTGAAACAATCACTAACACAGGATCTTCCACTATAAGACAACATTCTGTGTCTGCTGTTTGCTTCTGGTTATTTATTGCTATCTACATACAATTAAACCCTCCATCAGTCAACGTGCCGATACAGTCACGGAGAACTGCGGAATAACTTAACCTTTATGCATGAAAGATGGAAAGGAAGACGAGTCAGCAAACAGAGCACAGAACAACAACATGTTGAACATGCTGAACGACACAGGAAATCTTTCCTGCCTGTGGCCATCTCCCTGTACAACGCATCCACTTAACACACTGTTTGCTGCTACAACTACACATGTTTCTTTTCCAAATATTTATTTATAAGTGACTTATGTATGTATGTATGTATGTATGTATATGTATATATTGTACTATTCTTAGTTAGCGTATTGTCTGTCTTGTCTTAATGTTGGTTTAAAATGGAGCACTGTAACAAAAAATAATTTCCCCCAGGGATCAATAAAGTATTCTGATTCTGATTCTGATATTGGATTATCAAATTCAATTCAATGTATTTACACAGCGCCAAATCACAACAACAGTCGCCTCAAGGCGCTTTATATTGTACAGTAGACCCTACAATAATACAGAGAAAACCCAACAATCATATGACCTCTATGAGCAGCACTTTGGCGACAGTGGGAAGGAAAAACTCCCTTTTAACAGGAAGAAACCTCCGGCTCAGGGAGGGGCGGGGCGAGAGAAGGAAGGCGGGATAAAAGACATGCTGTGCAAAAGTAATTACGAATTTTGTTTAAGAATATACATTTTATGCATTATAGCTCAACATAATGTGTAAAAGTGTCCAGGTTTGTGATTTGTTTGTAAATCTGTGCTGTGTTTATGCTAACGTTTCATTTAAATCAGCTCTGTGAATAATATCAGAAGCAGGACAACAACCATTTGTCAGTTGGCAGATCTGGAGCTGAACTGACAAAATGCAAACCATTCAAATTATTTATTTTATTATAACTTGGTTATAATGTTATTTGCATTCCCCTGCATTCTTTCTGTAAGGTTTTGATTCTTGATTTACTTACTACGCAACTCTGCAGCACAACAGTTCGTCTAATTTTACAGCCAGCCTCTAGCCTGGAGGAGGATGTTGCACGAGCAGCTAATTCTACAAACTTCTTTTTCATTTTTTCCCCAAACTTGCAGTCTGCAGAATCAAACTAGTTCAAATGAAGAAACTTATCAGTTCTACTCACTTTGAAGCCACAACTTATTTCACATGTAGTTCCACCCATGACTTGTAAACAGGTTCTTAGGAGTTTCACTTTAAATATTCTATATCAAACGTTTGGTGCACATGCAGTTTTTGGTGATGATGAAAATGGTGTTTTGAAGTTCTGCTTTTTTGCTTTTCCAGTCGGTTTGGTTTTGCTTCTTACGTTCAAGAGGGAAAGAAAAAGTAAATCCTTTGGAAACGGGACGCTTCTGTTACATTTCATATTTTTAATGTGGGATTAAAGCATTCACAATGTTGGTTGAAGGAGTCCACAGAATGAATAGAGAGATGTTTGGTGACAGATCAAACAAAGCTTGAATGTTCTGAATGATGAATTCCAACATTTATCAAGTTATCTTTGAAGGACAGTGGCTAAGTGTTTGCTCACCACATGAACAACAGTAGAAGATGAGCGAAACACACAGCAAAATATCTTTATACTTATTTATTCTTTTCTATTTAAAATGGCATAATGCGAGCTAGGAAAATATCAGAACTGAAGCACTTTGACTAATGCATCTCAAAAATTTATTTATATCATGTCCATTACATGTAAAGTGAAATGATTCAAGCCTTTGTCATTTTAATCTGACTTACAGCTTGTGAAAAAAATTTCAAGTTTGAGAAAATGAAATATTATGTTGATCCTGCTTATCTCAGTTTAGTTTGATGCAGTGACACACCAGCGGTGTTACTGCTGTACTTGATAGACCAGATAACTCAGACGACCTGAGGCCGATAGAGAATTTATCATTTAGTCAGAAAAGAAAATGAGAAACAGGCAAGTTAAAGGCTGTTATCAAAGCAGCCAATAACAGTGAAGCAGCAAGCCGATCGGCTCCATGCGGCACACAATGAAGTCATTTATGGTAAAGAATCATCAACCAGTGACTGAACACATGCTTCAGAAGTTGGATGTTTCTGTATTTTAAATGTATGAATTGATCTTAGTATATAAGTAAATATTTCTAAGCATAAATGACAATCAACAATACAAATCTAACATCCATCCATCCATCCATCTTCATCCGCTTTGTCCGGGGCCGGGTCGCGGGGGCAGCAGCCTAAGCAAAGAGGCCCAGACCTCTCTCTCCCCAGCCACCTCCTCCAGCTTATCCGGGGGAATACCAAGGCGTTCCCAGGCCAGCCGAGAGATATAATCTCTCCAGCGTGTCCTGGGTCTGCCCCGGGGCCTCCTCCCAGTGGGACATGCCTGGAACACCTCACCCAGGAGGCGCCCAGGGGGCATCCTTGTCAGATGCCCGAACCACCTCAGCTGGCTCCTTTCGATGTGGAGCAGCAGCTGCTCTACTCTGAGCCCCTCCCGGATGGCCGAACTTCTCACCCTATCTCTAAGGGAGAGGCCAGCCACCCTTCGGAGGAAGCTCATTTCTGCCGCTTGTATCCGCGATCTCGTTCTTTCGGTCACTACCCACAGCTCGTGGCCATAGGTGAGGGTAGGGACGTAGATCGACCGGTAAATTGAGAGCTTCGCTTTTACACTCAGCTCCCTCTTCACCACGACGGACCGGTGCAGCGTCCGCATTACTGCAGCCGCAGCCCCAATCCGTCTGTCGATCTCCGGCTCCCTTCTCCCATCACTCGCGAACAAGACCCCGAGATACTTGAACTCCTCCACTTGGGGCAGGAACTCATCCCCGACCCGGAGTGGGCACTCCACCCTTTTCCGGCTGAGAACCATGGCCTCAGATTTGGAGGTGCTGATCCTCATTCCCGCTGCTTCACACTCGGCTGCGAACCGTTCCAGTGCGAGCTGGAGGCCTTCACCCGATGAAGCCAACAGAACCACATCATCTGCAAAAATCAGAGATGAGATTCTGAGGCCACCAAAGCGAAAGCCCTCCGCCCCTTGGCTGCGCCTAGAAATCCTGTCCATAAAAATTATGAACAGAACCGGAGACAAAGGGCAGCCCTGGCGGAGCCCATCACCCACCGGGAACGAGTCCGACTTATTGCCGGCAATGCGAACCAAGCTCTTGCAACGGTTGTATAGGGATCGAATGGCCCGTAGCAATGGGCCAGACACCCCATATTCCCGCAACACCTCCCACAGGACACCCCGAGGGACACGGTCGAATGCCTTCTCCAAGTCCACAAAACACATGTAGACTGGTTGGGCAAACTCCCATGCACCCTCAAGTATCCTGGAGAGGATAAAGAGCTGGTCCAGTGTTCCGCGACCAGGACGAAAACCGCATTGTTCCTCCTGTATCCGATGTTCGACTAACGGACGAACTCTCCTTTCCAGCACCCTGGCATAGACTTTCCCAGGGAGGCTGAGGAGTGTGATCCCCCTGTAGTTGGAACACACCCTCCGGTCCCCTTTCTTAAAGATGGGGACCACCACCTGTGGACTGGCAGACAAATCTAACAATATTCTAATAATCTGAGATACTAGTTTTTTCCAAAACCAGTTTGAGAACTGTGCTGCCAAAGTAGTCTGAACTTTGTTGAACCCAAAGTCTGCAGCTCTGACAGCATGTTTCTTTGTACCCACTTGTATGTGCATCCCCCCCATTATGCAACAGATAGCTCACCTTCAGTTTTGAGTTGGCATTAAGCATGATGTACTTATTGGAGCCCTGGATGTTTTCAGTCCAGCTGACGAGCCATGTCACGGTGTTATCGTGTCGAACTTCCTTCCAGTGGTGCCCAGCGGGTGGTGCGGGGATACGAGATTCTCTGCCAGAGCAAGAACAAGTGCAATACAGTATGTAAATGACCAGCACTGATGCACAGCTCAAATACAGATTTAAGCCTAAAAAAAAGTAACAAAAAAAATAATATTAGTCATGTTGATTTGAACACTGTCAGAAAAAACAAAACAAGCCTGTGATTCTACACATTTAAACAGTTTGTGTATTAAGAACTTGTTTCTTTGAGTGAAAATGTCACTGCTCTGCATTGAGCCACAAGGGCACACGGAGGGGACTGAAACTAAAGCTGTACTCAACTATACACTGATTTCACAATCACACTCTCACTTGCTGCAATTGATGATGACGTCCTCTGGTTGGATCCTCTTCTTCAGCATGCCTTGCTTGGGATGCTCGCCTCTACCTCGGAATAACCCCGGAGGCTCAATCTTAAAATTGCCAATGCGTTCTTTGTGGTGGTCCAGAAGGCAGTAGCCGTATTCATCCACTATCTTCTGGTTTGCCTCTTTCAAAGCCTACAAAAAGATTTCAGATACAGATCGCGTTACCTCAGAAACGGACAGGGTGCTCCTCTGGACTTACTCCAGTTATTACGCTACACATTATGAAGACAGCAGCATACAAATACAAAGAAGGGAACGCGAGCTTTACCTGTTTCTCCTCCTTGGACATATTTTTCCTTGCCTCTGTTTTGGCTTTATGCATGGCATGGATTTCTCCAAAGTCACACTTATCAAGATCTTGAATCAGTGACCTCTCCTCATGGGTCATTTCCTACACAAGCACAAAGTGTGTTGAGGCATACAGTCTCATTTCAAGTCTGAGAATATCAGCAGCAACAAAAAGAACACGCAAGCTATTAACCAAAACAATCTGGAAGTTGTAGTGAGCATTATTCTTTATTTTTATATTTACAGGAAAAAATTAACATGATATAAATGGTTCCAATTAAAGTGATGATAGAATAACTGCAGAAACTGATCGTGTGTCTTCGCCTCCAGTGATGCAAACAGCAATTACACTGCTGTAAAAATTATAACAACCTCCATTTATCCATTTAGTTTCTCACACATTTCAGATCAAACAAATATCAGAGAAAGATAATCTGAGCAATTAAAAACTGCACTTTTTATATTATTTAGCTGATGAAAGGAGAAAAAAAAAACTATCCACACCTACCCGTTTCTTGTGAAGACGAACACCCACCTGTTAAATCTGATTAACCACAATTTTGGAAAGCTGAGTTCAGTCTCACTGACCACACCCACTGCAGATTACTGCCAGACGTGTTTAAAAATACATAGCAACACATCATGCCCAAAACCAAGACACAGTCAGCAGGACGATGATTGGAAACATAACAGCAAAACGGCTCAAAAATAAAATACTGAATGTTTTGAAGTGTCCTAGCCAAAGTCCGGACGTTAGGCCGGTTAGGATTCTCTTGGCACTCGTGCTCAAACACCTTCCACTGTGGCTGAATTAAAACAATTCTGCAAAAAAGAGCCAAAATTCCTCCACACCAAGACTGACAGTTAGACCCTTGATTGCAGTTCTCGCTGCCAACGGTGCCACAAGCAGTTTCAGATTAGGTTTGGGCTTTTCTGCCTTTAATAAATGAAATCATCACTAACTGTGTTATTAGGTTTAAGGGGCCGTAACTTAATCACATTAGGCCAGGCAGGTTGGGATAGTTTTTTCATCACCTGAATAGATGAACTCATTTAAAAGCTAAATTTTATATTTAGAATGTAGCTTTAATAAAAACAGAAACATGTCAGTGTGACAAATATGCAAAAAAAAATAAGAAATGAGGAAGGGGTCAAAGACGGTGTTGTGATAAAGTCAGCAGAAGAAGCTCTTAAGAGTTCTGTACAGAGCATTGCTTTGTTATATTCACTGACCAGTAGGGCTGCCACAAACGATTATTTTGAGTCGACCATTCACCGATTATTTTTGTGATTAGTCGACTAATCAGATCAGCATCCATTGGACGTAAAACTTACAGCTTATTGCACCAGCAGCATCTGCTCTTATATAACTATCATTAGCTTACAGCTTTAAGTGTTTAAGGTATGTGCTAACTAAAAATAAAGACATGATAGTATATAGTCCAGCATCTCACACTTCTGATAATCAGCTGTCTGCTTGACATTTATTCAGCTGTGTAAAAACTTTAATCTCAGCCAAACCGATTTACTCAGGAACAAATAAAATACTAAAAAAAGCCAAACAATAACATTTTTAAGTTATCTAAGTGACTCATATATCATGTTTAACCTGAGTAGCAAAAGACGGCGGTGGGTTTGAAAACGATTTGCCGGGAGTCCGGTGTTCTCACGGCGCTAGTGAGCCTAGCCCCCGGCTAGCTATCGAGCTAGTGGGTAACAGACGTCTCCGAAAACTTCGGAGCGCTTTTGAAAATATGCGGTGTCTTGATAAACTGAGCAGATATTTGAGGTTTACACAGCTACATTCTTACCTGAAAATATGTTAAACGTTTATTTTGTGACCCAGAAAGAATAATAAGAGTAATATTAAAACTAACCAGCTGCCGCCATTGTTGGAAACTGAGCTGGGCCGCGCTATGAATTCTGGGACACAGCTTCTTCTTCTTCGGGGTTTAACGGCAGCTGGCATGCTTGTACATGCAGTGCTGCCATCTTCTGTTTCAGTCCGTTATTACACTCTTAAATCCTGCTACTTATTCCTGCGTCTTTTGTGATCTTACAAAGCTTCAAACGATGCGTCGACTATTAAATCAGTCGTCGACGATTTTGATAGTCGACTAATCGTGACTAGTCGACTAATCGTGGCAGCCCTACTGACCAGCTATGAAAACAGAGTACATAACATTTGTCTATTCATATAACAAATTAACGCAATAATGCATCATTAAAAACAAACAAAAGAAAAACTAGATGAGGAGGATTCAAACAGATCACCGACCTTTCCTTTAATTACTCATTTTTACGGCGGTGAAGCAGAGTCGAAAAAAAAAAACAACTGGTGCTGTCATAAAAGGCTACAGTACTTTCTCCTAACAAGCCATTTAAAAAGTGGGGACAGTCAAAGCTGCAGTTTTGCATCACAGAAACATAAGAAAATGTTACAGCTTTCCAGTATTTAGCACTTTTAACAACACATCACTCCCAGAACTACAGTAGCTATGAGTGTGAACACTGTAAGGTCACTGCTAAGCAGGCTAAATAAAGAATCCTGACAGGCCAGGTGGAGCAGCTGAGTTTCAACTTTAATTGCCAAAAGTTGTTTCACAAGGGGTCACCAGAGGTCATATCAGAGGTGACCAACAGGGCAAAGCAACTCTGTTTCAGCTGCAGCTCTAAGCTGTTGTGATGCTGAAATATCATCAGTGGCTTTCAATGTGCTGTCTAGCTGTAGGGAAAGAATCTGTATTTCATGACATATTGCTAATAATAATTAATGATCAAGTGTATTAATAAGTTGTCACTTACTACCACAGAGGTGCTTTTTATAAACAGTGCAGTAATAATCACACAAAAATACTGACCGTAATTTGAAATGCACACAAAATGGTTAAATCTTTCACACACACACACACACACACACACACACACACACACACACACACAAACTTTAGGAATAAAGGAAATGACTCTCATCCATCAAACTGATACAGCCCAGTTTTGTTATCTACCGTCATAGAAGATGAGATGCAAATAGAGACCTACACATAACCACACACACACCTTCAGGAACACTGACAGCGTGGACAGGCAGTCAGCCTGCGTGTCTAAGCATGAATGACACCCGACAGTGGGCGGGCACTGAGGGCAGTGGACCGAGGAGAGTTTTTTCCGGCTATAATAAAACAGTTTAATTGGATTTGTTCATATGCAGGAGAGCTAGTTGTCTGGATTAGCATATCAATGCCTTCACATAAATCGTATTTTCAAGTGCATTGAGCACTAAGCAGCGCAAAATTAATTCTGCATGATATGCCTAGGGGCTTGGCACGGTGTTTTTTTCCATGCAGAGGACACCCTGACAGACACCAGCGAGCATGTACCAGTCACACTCGTCCTGTATTTACACACATACAATCTATTTATGATGCACTCACACTCTAACAAAAGGCTTGAACATACGCAACTTTTGCAAAACTGTTACATGAAGACAAAGTTTGCAGATGTGGTGACACCAACCCCAGCTGGCTTTGGAGCCACCAGTCTACTGCAGCACATTTTAAACTCATAATCACACCTAAAGGTAACTTACTCCAACTTCCATGATGCATTTGGCTTTACCTTTCTCCAATCTTTAAAGAAATTCTCGCGGAACACCTTCTTGGTGGTGTACTCATGATCCAGCATCTGGGCAAAGAACACCGCCACCTCTTCTGCCGCCAGGCTCAGCTTTACCTTTTTACCTGCACACAAGCAGCATCACTTACACTGAGATCATTTTTAACAGCATTAAACCAACCAAGCCTTATTGTCAGAACTATACGTTTATCGAGCCGTACTAGTCAAGAACACAAGCCTTTGGGAGCTCGGGGTCCTCTGAAGATCCACCACCCAGTACCACCCCCACCTTAGCTCCTCCAGGCTGTCAGACTAGCCCGTGGATAGAGGGAGGTAGGATTAGAGGCAAGGACAGTGATCTACATTCAAGGCCACTGCTAGGACCAACCTTTAAAAACATGCACGTGCAGGAATTAACAGAACAAACCAAGTCCCCGTAGGACCCCGTTTGCAGCTGGACTGCTAAACAAAGCAAAAACAATTACAGCCATCAATCAGTATCCAGCTTCAAACACGTCTTGAATCCTAAAGGCCCAATAGTGTGCGGCTATGTCTTCTGTGTGAGCAAACAAAGTCAGGATGTGTGTACGCTAGCGTTCACAAGATTGTCTTAAAATTACAGTCCAAGCTCAGACCTCATCCCGAGCGAAACTGTGTGGCTGCACCTTTATGCCCAATGAGCTGAAGCGACTTTATAAAGTAACCTGAACAAACAAACACACACTTTAAACTTTTGCAATATAAATGGCTCATAAGAACCTATATAACACCCGTCAGGCTCCATCATATGTCCAATGACATTCTGGACATTTGTACGAAATACAGAAAAAGGAACTCTTCTCCATTGTCTATGGGAATGTCCTAAAATTCAGGAATTCTGGAAAGATGTCACCAAGTGTTTGTCTGAAGTGTTTAAGGTTAAAATCCCCTTAAAGGCTAAACTGTGTACTGATAAAGCAGACTAAATCACTGGACTATGGACTGCTTCGAGCCTGAGGAGCCACTGCACTATGCTGGACAAGTATGGATGCAGCCTCCATGGGACTCTGGAAGAAGGAAATCACAGATTCATACATTGCCATGGGCAAACAACGGCACTTTGTGAATATCTGGAAGCCATACATGGATATCACAGGCAGTGGAGGTTATTCATGAGCAGGGAGGGATTCCTTTTTTGTATCAGTGTGAGAGCCGTGTTCATTTCTACACGTGATCTTGATGCAGGCCTGAAGTCTGGGTGTGTGAATGTGAGGGGTTTAAATATCTGTATTGCATAAAGAAAATTTCACAGGACTGCATGAATACCTTTCAGAACTGCAATGTAACATTTCATTATTTTTTTTCCAACAGCAACTGATGATGTTTCTTGGAAAGGACTGCTCTTCTACAAAACTAAGCCGTGACCAGAGCAGCACTTAAACTAAAGAGGATGGAGCTTTGGCCTTGGCTCTGGAAGGACACTCATGAAGGTTTGATAATCAGTCTAAAATCTTTCTTAAAGAAAGTTTAATAAACCTTTTTAAAAGCTTCTGAAGAAACATTAACAGACTATCCATCACAGCCTCTTGAATCGACACTGAACCTTTTTTCTGTCTAAGATTGAACTCACTCTTACATTTTATTGATTTGATACATAACTGGTAATCCTAGATTAGGAATACAGACAATCATGACGTAAATTATTGGCATAAAATGAAATTCTTGTATAATTATTTATTCATAATTTTTCTAGGACAACTGTAACGCTCTCCATAAATGAGACCCACACAATGCTTTTCGTACATGAGCTGATTCTGGCTTTTAGAGTGAGGCAGACGTATCAGTAAATGATGTCGGTAATGTCTGACTGCGCTGTATAGAAGCAGAGAAGCCTACACTGAAGTGCATCTAACTTGTAAAATCATTTAACACTGTCTCAACAGTATCTGTAAGACACAAAAGTAGAGCTCCTGTACCCGTCACCCTTGTTTCAATCACACACTCAACTGACCATTATAGTAGAAGTGAACATTGTCAGGTAAAGGCTGGTACTCAGGGGGAAAGTAGGGTCCTTTGTGTTCCAAGAACTTCCATTTCACCCCATCTTCATACTTCTCTTCCTCCCACCTGACAAAAACCAAGATGATAAAAAAGTACAGACGCATCAGTGAAAGTTAAAATTGCACTTTGTGTTTGTATGTGTGGTTGGGAAGAGTGTCCAGATGAAAAGAGCACTCCACAACCATCTCCAGCGATTCTGCTCCTCATCCTCCTTCTTTTTGATCTTCAGCTGTCTTGCTTCTTCAATCTCCTCCTTTGTCTTCTTACTTTTTTTTGACACAGCCTGCTCTTCTTCCTCCTTCTTTACCATCTGTGCAGAAGAGAGAAAAAAAACTCACCATGAACCATGTTTCTCGTGCTGAACTTGTTGTAGGTGCAAGATTACCCCGATGGAGACAGAAGTTTACCTTTTGTGTTCTCTTCTTTGACGTCTTTGTCTGAGCCACTCCATCACCTTCTTCTTCGAGATGACGTTGCTTTTTCTTCTTCTTCAGGCTGCATGCAACATGGGAATGAAAGAAACTAATGGCTTGCATACAAAACTAAGTGAATTACTCATGAAAGGTACATTTTTCTGCAGCAGCTTTCAGTAAAAGTGATCCTACATGAAGAAGGACACACAAGGATTTTTTCTAGACCTGGTCAGACTTACGTGGGTGAATTGGCAGAATCACTGGTGCCTTCTTTGGGGTCATCTTCAATTCTTTTCCTTTTCACTCCTTTCTTCTTTGCTGTAAAAGCATCATCCTGTAGTTCCTGTTTCACAGATTCACTGAACGACAAAATGAACAGTTTTAGCTACAAATGTATCCACTCTGTAGCATCAGAGTTACACATTTCTGCTGACATATTAGCATAATTATTAAAATATTCATTCCAAAGTGCAGCTCTAGTCTTAACAGCAAGCCTTCAAAATTTAATTCACAATTTTTAATTTTAATTTTTTTGGACCCAAGTCGGACCTTATTTTAGTTTTTTAAGACTTAGACTAACACATTTCTGAATTCTTATCAAGTGTTCTATATTTTATTCATTTTTAATCTCACTTGAGTAGATGGTTTTGTATCAACTTAATAAAGTTAACATGCAGAATAAAAGCTTGATGCCTTATTTTTCACTGCTGCCCTCCTGTTTGGCGTAGAAAGAAAATCTTTAAGCACACCGTGATGACTCACTGACCATAAGAAATCAAGCATAATTGTGGTAATTGAGTAAAATTATCGACAGTAATGATAATGACATAATGACAGCGTTTAGAGATTTTAAAAAGGAGAGAAAAAAAAGGAGTAATTACACAAGTGCAAGCCTGGATTTCCCTGCAGAGTGAAGATTTGATGGGTAGAGAAATGGCCCAAATTAAGAAATCAACAAATTACAGTCACTGCTGCTAATAAAAATTAGTTTTCTCCTTTTCCTCCCACAACATTCTGGAAATGAACAAAATGTGGAAAATGTAAAGCAGTGTAGCACATAATTGCCAAATTGGCTTACTGATCCAAATTACAAGGCACTATAGTAGCAACTATTCACTGTGCATTTATCAGGATAATGTTCTTTCTGCTACAGCAGGACCCTGATGCTTTCAGATTGAAGGTAATGAGCTATTCCTGGGGTTCTCAGGTCTATGACTCCATCCGGTCACTGCACCCAATACTGTATGAACTCAGGCAGAAAAACAAAGATATCTGTTTTACAATACAATTAGAATAAAGTACCAGTATACCCCACAGAATAAAACAAATATAGAATCAATTAACCCAAGCTAACGTCTTTGGACTGTGGGAATGCCGAGTACTTGGAGAGAATCCACACAGCTCACAACATGTGACAGAAAAGTGGACTCTGTGCCTGACAACCTATCACACTGTTGTGAGTTTCAGAAACACTGAAACAGAACACAACCAGTAATTATCATCATTAGTATTAGTGAGTCTTACTATGATAAGTTGTGTTATTGTAGCTACTTTGACAAATCAGAAGCTACATCACTGGAACACTTTAGGCATATTTGCAAAGCTAATTTCTACAGTAACGTTTCAGTTGTGTGGGCAGCACGGTGGCACGGTGGTTAGCACTGTTGCCGCACAGCAAGAAGGTCCTGAGTTCAATTCCACCATCAGGCCGGGGTCTTTCTGTGTGGAGTTTGCATGTTCTCCCCGTGTTTGTGTGGGTTCCCTCCGGGTACTCCGGCTTCCTCCCACCGTCCAAAGACATGCAGCTTGTGGGGATAGGTTAATTGGATAATCCAAATTGTCACTAGGTGTGAATGTTCGAATGAATGTGAGTGTGAATGGTTGTCTGTCCCTGTGTGTTGGCCCTGCAACAGACTGGCGACCTGTCCAGGGTGTACCCCGCCTCTTGCCCTATGACAGCTGGGATAGGCTCCAGCGACCCTGAAAAGGATAAGCGGAAGCGAATGGATGGACGTTTCAGTTGTTGTACACGCTGTAGACAATAAGACACCTTTATATGTCATTACTGACCTTTATGGTCCATCACGTCTTTAATCAGACACTACAGTCATTTTCATTGTTGCACTAAAAATTAGTGAATTTAATGATTGGCTATTATGAGTCAGAAGGAAGCCAGGCATTGAAGCAGAGATGATGTATGAGCTTTTCCTACATTTTAACAATATTAAAATCACAAAAATAAAAACAAGACATCATTCCCAAAGATTTTTTCCCACCTGCTCACAGCCGAAACATCGCTTAACATGAAGTCATGAGAAGGAAGAGAAGGATTTGAGCCAAATGCAGCCGAGCTGAATAGATTAGTTAGTGAAGGTTCACTCTGTGTAAGGCTTTATGGAGGAAGTGAGGGATTTTTAATGTAACGTGTAATATGCTCACTTTGGAAAAAGACGATGAAAGGAAAACGCTTTATCTGTCGTTCTGTTCTCTTTTCAGTCAAACTTTGCAAACGTAAGAGTACCGAGGTCAAGATGTTCAGTTCAACTGCTCAATGAAAGGAAAAAAACGTCGCGCTAGTAGAAACGGTTATATTTTTGTGGTATACTGCACTACTGAGCAAAATCCATAAAAAGCTATAAAAAGGAGGTTGGGTCTCTGTGTGCACTGACATTTACGGTCTGTGGTTCTAATAGCCTTATGTTTCTTCACTAACTCTGCTGCAAGGCCTTAACTTTGCTCTCTGCACGAAACCCACTCAACTAGCACAGTTACCACCTGAGCCTTTGTGGGGGGAGAAAAAAAAAAACCCTAAAGGGAAACATTAAAAGCCAGAATTTCACAAAACGTTTTTCCATATGACATCTCCTTTGAAATGTCACTCAGAACATTGGGTTGGGCTAAATCCACATCTGGGAAATAATCCATTAACAACTCTATGGAAACACTGCTGTGAAACAGATTTGACGCAGCGGGCCTTCGGCCACAGCCTGCCATCCTGGCAACACCCCGCTGAGCATCCAACTACTCAAACTATGCAGTCTCATTTATTTCACTGCAGACAAGCCAAAGATATTTGTCGTCAGTGCACAGTAAAATTAATTTTCTGAAAGACAACATAACACACTGTAGAAAATGGGAATGCTTCTGTCCAGGGACCCTGAACATCAAAACACAAGAATTAATTTTTCATCACCTCGGGAGGGAGAAGAAAAAAAAAGGAAAACTCTGGCACAGTTACACCAAAGCTTAGTGAGATTATTATCTCAGCATTTCAACAGTAATCCAGTGCTGGTAGCAGGACTTTTACCCTACCTGATGCTGCTGGATGATTCAACATTCTCCATCTTTGGTGTCTTGACCTAAGGGAATAACATAGATTAAAGCTCAAGGACAGACAGCTGGACCTTGATCTCATGCAAAGCACCAGAAGTGTTAAAAAAAAAAAAAAAGTGCGACTCATTTCTTTCACATCTCTGTAACAGTGCTGCACCTCAAGGTTACAAGCTTGGGCTTTTCTTAAATAGCAACTTTTTCCGAGAATAATCAAGATTCCTTACAATGAAACAATATCTACAGTCCTTAAATCTATCCGGTCGTTCAGTCTGACGTCACTAGCCGTGTCTGGGTCTAAACTCCGCTGCAGGTCCATATATCAAACGATCACTGTGGCATTACTGAGAGTTGAAAAACTGTCTAAAGTCTTTCATCTTTAATAAAATGATCAGCGTTCTGCTCTACCAGGTGTAACAATTGAGTTTAACATCCAGGCATCCATGAAAACGGAATTTATGACATTTAACGGAGTTAGAAGTTAGCAGGGAGTTAGCTCGCTAGCTTCTATCTAAATACAACATAGCATGTCCTGACTGCGGGGTTTTGGAAACAAATTAAAACGTACAGCTCTGTTATCACTTCCAGCATAAATGAAGACAGAAAACTAAACAGCAGTGACGTTTGTAGGGTTACTGAAGCTTGGCTAGCTGGTATATAATGATGTGCTACGTGACCGCTAGCGACGCAGCTATGTTAGCATAATATAAACAAGCTAACTTTTTTCCACTCGATAAAAGTTAACGTGAGTGTTCTCGGTGGTCAGGAACAAATGTAATCGCATGGCAGGATGCTGTAAAAGGACCAAACTTCAGCCAGGAGAACAACTGAGATAATCCATCCACAATACGAGGTTAGTCATTCATATACTGCTGCATGGGCTGGGCTGTAGTTACATCCTAAGGTTTTAAAAACTGAGCTTAAATAAATGATTAGTGGTAATAAAAGCCGAGGGAGGTCAACAGGGATCACTGACTGTTTTAGGAGCTTTTTGAGATTAAATAGAAGAAAATACAAAACATTAAACATGTTAACAACACAAAAGCCATATTAAATGCAGACTACTTTAGGCCCGGAAATAGGATTCGTTGTGTCATCACTTAACGACCGGATAGCATCGGGTTATGTTACACACTGTAATACAAAGTACTATTATTAATATGCAAACAGTTAGACCAGACCTTCCCAAAGTGTGGGGCCCACCCCCGTATGCCAAGGAGAAAAAAAACTAAACGCTTGGACACTGCTAGCACGGGGCGCCCACACAAACGCAAAGCAGGAGATGAAGCATCGCTGAATATGTTTCCAAACCAACTTCATTCTAAGCCAAAGACTAGAAAATATGGTGAAGCAAATCTTCCCTTTGGCTTCACCTGCACAAGTGCCGAGGTAGGTCTCCCCTGCAGAATTGCTTTTCCCTTCGTCGGGAGCAGCGCTGGGCTGTTCAAATCACGGACAGTATCCCACATTCTTGATTCAATATTTTTCTTGTAAAACAAAGGGGGGCTCAGCAAAAAAAGTTTGGGAACCACTGAGTTAGACAATGGAGTGGGATTTGTTCATGTTCATGTGGAATATGCATGAGTTATAGGCGGACACGAATGATCCCTCCCCACTGGGTCACATTTCAGTGGCTGATAGGCCGCTTTTTAAAAATTACCTTTTTATGAGATTTTCTTTTATCCATGTTCTCCGTGGCTTTAGTTGGATTTGGGCTGTTCATCGGGATGCCATGACAGACGAAAGGAAAAGAAAAATGCTGTTAATGATGCCGTCTTTGAAACAAGACAAGTCAGAGAAGCACTGCATTAACAGACAGAGCTATGCTGTTATCAAGTGAAGGCTTGAGGGCATATTAGGATGATGTTAGACTCGTGTCCACGCCGAGATACGATTATTCTAGACAGACAACACTACAAAATGCCACCAATCAGACAAGCAGTGTCCCAGAGGAGCCTCCCACAGCCCTGAGCCTGCTTTTTTTTGAGTTGTGACCTTTCCAACCTTCAGAGCAGGATGCCAAATGAAACTGAGCTGTAATTACTCCTCTCTTTTTTAAATTACAAATCCTCAGCATCTGAATGAGGCAGTTCGCCAGTTAAAGCAGGAGCCACTTGCTCAGGAAAATTAGTTCCCCGAGTCTTGTACCTGAGAAGGATAAGTTGATCCTTTATCAGTAATTCAGTCAGTGTGCCATGAAATAACATGAGGCTAGCTGTCACAGAAAGCCGTCTGCTCTGCTGCCAGTGCCGCTTTCAGGTGTCTATTCATCTCTCTGCTCTCATCAATTACACAAGCCAATGACAGATCACTCCACATTCATTTGTCTGCTCACATATGCATGCTAATAAACGCATCAGATATCAAAGTAAATTAATTTATTCATATGAAGATGGAGTACCCACTGTACACAGTGAAATTAATGCATGCACTCAATGGCATCAGCCTGCGTGACAGCTCAGCCAGTACAGCAGTCTTCCAGTAACACTGTTTCCCCCCATTTAGCGGCACCCATACTGCCATATGGCTCAACTTATTCATTAACATTTTTTAATCCAAATTAATTTGTCTCCACATTCTACAACATGAAAGGCAAAGCTCCCTGCGAAAAACAGCTTTGATCTGGTCCCTGTGTCGACGCTGAACAGATGTTGGACGTGCTTCAGTCAGGTCACATGCATATATCATCAGGGAGCTGCAATCAGGACACGGTGGCTCGGGGAGCTGATTTGATAATGGCCCCTCAGTCTCTCATGATGGAATAATGATAAAGTGTTCGCTAAACTGTGCCTGTCATATACATGTGTGTATATATAGCTTTCCAGCAGACACGCGCAACACTCACCTCTTCTTGATGTTATCTCCCCCAGCTCCTGCGCGTTCACTGTCACTCAGTCTTTTCAGTTTCGTCGCTTTGTGCTTGGCCTTCTCGTCTTCTTTAGCGTCCTTCTCCCGCCCCATCTTTCACACGTTCTTTGGCAGAGTACAGAGAACATTAAATAGCATACTTGCAACAAATAGACCAGGAAAAAACATGCTTTACAACATTTAGTCGTTCTGTAAAAACGTGGCCTTGAAGTTAATCAGTTAGCTAGCAAGCTTCAGCAACGCCGGTGAACTTAAGAATACATTTGTTAGCTTACAGCGAATTTTCCCTTCAGAAACTAATAACAAGCCAGTAGAAGTTCGTACTATCAATAAACTTCCTCAGCACTTGTAGTTTTAGGAAATAACGGGTTGCTTTCCGTGTGCAGTAGGCTACAAACATTTTACGCGGTCTCAACAAACAGCGCTGAATCTCGCCTGGTTATTTCGCGTCACACCCAGCTGACTTCTGATTGGGTGACGAAGTTTGGTGACGCTACACCTGTGAACTCTCTTTACAGGGCAGCCTACCTTACCTGCTGGCAGAGGTAGAGGAGCCAAAAATTGTATTCTTTAGTAGCACTACCTCAACATAGTTTTGCTCAAGTAAAAGTAGAAAATGGCTCAAGTAAGAGTAAAGAAGTATTTAGTAAAAAAGGGCTACTTGAGTACTGAGTAACTGATCATAACATCTGATTTAATGTTCAAAAATGAGACAATCAGACAGACAAAAATATAAAGTTTAGCCCAACTTCGCTACATATAAATAACATGATTACAAAATAATACATCTAAGCAGAAGAAACACTTTTCCAAATCAATTTTTGTTCAATATAAAACACACACACACACACACACACATATATTAAAATTGGGTAAAGTACTCCCAGTGACAATATATGGTGTTAATTGATTTGATCTCCAAATGGCACAACAGGCTCAGCAGATAGAATAGAATTAAATCAACAAACTTTATGTACAAACAACAAGTGTCGCTTTGACACAAACTGTAGGTTTGTGTCTGTGTCTCATTCATTTTTGGTTTAAACTTGTTTATCATTCATTCAGTGAAGTTACTCACACTGACTAGAGTAGCCAGCAATTTTTCTCAAGTAAGAGTAGCGATTTATAATAATATTACTCAAGTAAAAGTAAAAAGTAAAACTACTCCTAAAAGTAATTGTTTTACAAAAGGTTACTCAAGTAAATGTAACTGAGGAAAGGTAATTAGTTACTACCCACCTCTGCCTGCTGGTAACATGTAACTATGGTTTTTGCTGTAGCTAAAATAGTCACAAGTTTAAGTGTTTGCAACTTTGTACAAACTTTGAACTTGGTATTGCCCCCTGCCCTTTCTTGCATTAAGGTAGCTTTGTATCTTTTTTTTGTTACTTAAAAGTCTTTGATAAGTGTTTTTGAAAAATGTTCCCATCCTGGAGTTAGAACATTGGGGTTCTTTGACATTATTTGATCTGACAACACTGGAAAGGATGGCACGAAGCATCAACAATCGAGATGATTAGAAAGTGATGAGTAACAGATGAATATGTAATATTTTAAAATGCTATATGCAAGGCCTTGTGACACTTGCCATGTGGCATGTTAATAATGAAATTCTTGGTGCTTTGCATTGAAAATAAAAGCATCCATGGTGCACTAAGCCTACCATATATTACTATGAACTGTATCTGAATAAACTACAAGAAAAAAGTTACACTCACTGAAGATTAAGCTTACTTAAACCTTAATGAGGCTGCACCTAATTAAGGTTTAAGTAAGTAAGGATCAAGCTACTTCACATTTAAATCTTCCAGTTTGGATGCCGTTTAACCTCTTGACACTTGGTTTTGTCACATGGTTGCAGCATCATTATATCTCAACTGTGAGTCTATTTTTCTATTCTGTCCAATCAATTTTCTTTGCTTTCTTAGCCCATCCTTTACTAACACAAGGATGTATTACTTTGTGTTAAACCCAGAAGCAAATAGCTAGAGTATATCATTTGTGTTTCCTGAACCTTTGTGGATATGATTTGAAATTTTTTATTTTTTTTTTAAACATGTTTTCAGCTTGAATGAAGGATACAGTTACTGCAGGAAGACATGAATTTGCATTAAAATACTGTTGGAAAAAGCAATAATGGTATGTATCCACAGAAGTCGGTGAAAGCAGACAGCTGAAGGCTGTCGCTGCACTTTCTTGACAGGGCCACATATAGTCACAGCCAGGTGTTAGACACATACACACACACACACACACACATACACACATACACAATGTCAATAAAAATATTAGGCTACATGATGGGGGCGAACCATTAGCCACACAAACACAAATACCTCAAAACAGCACAGTTCATGTGAAATTATACATTAATATGTGGCAAACCCCTCAAACATATATGAACCTTCTCTTTATTCATTTAATTTAACCCAAATATTGAGAGTACTGGTTAATTCTATTTTAAATGTTTAAAAATTAGTAAAATAAATAAATACAAATAAATAAATTTTTGTAGATTGAATTTGCTTAGGAATGTGTGATGGATAAAGTCTGTGAAGGTTCTCAGTCATCCAGGTCATCGTAGTCAAAGGAGCTTGCAAAGAAAAGCGTCTGGACTTCTTTAAGTTGCTTGAAGACGTTTCACCTCTCATCCGAGAAGCTTCTTCAGTTCTAAGGTCAAATGGTGGAGAGTCCCAGATATAAACCTAGTGGGAGTTTCCCCCCACAGAGGGACAAAAGGACCCCCTGATGATCCTCTAATCACCTGAGCCAAGGTGTGAAACTGGGCGTGGGTCCCAATCAGCCAGAGTTTCGGGTGTGTTCATTGTGAAACCTGGCCCCACCTTATCATGCGAATTCCTGAGGTCAGATGGCCCAGGATGTGAGTGGGCGTTAAGGCATCTGGGAAGAGATCTCAAAACTGGATTATAGATGGCAGAGAGTTGGTGTCGTAAACCCCGCCTCTGTTCAAAGATGGTCGCTCACAGTGGACATAGATGCTTCTTTCACTCCTCTTTCAAACCATCTGTCCTCTCTGTCCAAAATGTGAACATTGGCATCCTCGAAAGAGTGACCTTTGACCTTAAGATGCATCTTAAGGATAAATGCATCTTAAGGATAAAGGACACTCTTTTGACCCAGCAACACGCTCAGACAGAAACTGGTTCACCCGAAAGACAAAACGCCAAAACACAAACTTAACAATGTGGTGTTTGCTGTACAGTGCAGTGAGGAATGCTCAGACCTCTACATTGGAGAGACCAAACAGCCACTTCACAAGCGCATGGCACAACACAGAAGAGCCACCTCCACAGGACAAGACTCAGCAGTCCATCTGCATCTTAAGGTCAAAGGTCACTCTTTCGAGGATGCCAATGTTCACATTTTGGACAGAGAGGACAGATGGTTTGAAAGAGGAGTGAAAGAAGCCATCTATGTCCACTGTGAGCGACCATCTTTGAACAGAGGCGGGGTTTACGACACCAACTCTCTGCCATCTATAATCCAGTTTTGAGATCCCTTCCCAGACGCCTTAACGCCCACTCACATCCTGGACCATCTGACCTCAGGAATTCGCATGATAAGGTGGGGCCAGGTTTCACAATGAACACACCCGAAACTCTGGCTGATTGGGACCCACACCCAGTTTCACACCTTGGCTCAGGCGATTAGAGGATCATCAGGGGGTCCTTTTGTCCCTCTGTGGGGGGAAACTCCCACTAGGTTTATATCTGGGACTCTCCACCATTTGACCTTAGAACTGAAGAAGCTTCTCGGATGAGAGGTGAAACGTCTTCAAGCAACTTAAAGAAGTCCAGACGCTTTTCTTTGCAAGCTCCTTTGACTGTGATGGATAAAAGTAATTTTAAAATTAATCTTTTCACTTCTCAGTGGCTATGTTCTTTCCTGTGAATCCCCTTAATTGCCAAGTCTTGGACTCAAAGCAGTAAAGCAGAATCAGCTGTAGAATTTTTTACATGGGGGGACAAAGGAGGGGCAAGAGGTCTAGGCAGGGTGGCACATGCCTCTTCAGTGAAATATGTGAAAATCCCCTATATGTAAATGGAGTCGACAAAATACCCACAAAAACACAGTAAAACTTTTTATGGTATCATTATGTCTTCTAAGAAAACAAGGATAGTTTTTTGACACAGAAATGTCATTACAAGCTCAGTCATCCAGGTAAGGAAATCCCAGAACGCTGATTCTGTTCATCTGGACATTTTCAGTGGGAGAAACGTTTCGTCATCATCCAGGTGACGTCTTCAGGCTCAGATGACTGCAGGTTTCCCAACCTTATAAACAGGACATTTGCACAATGATTGAAAGCAGCACCACTGACAACAACAGGCTGTGAGGTCAGTTTCTTGCTCATTATTGTCATGACTATTGATCAGCGACCACTGTTCGATGACTATTGATCAATGGCCATGAGCACCATTCACAGAGAGCTGGGGAGTGGCTGCAGTCAAAGCATTGTAAGATGGTGAAAGATGAACCCTTTGCAGCTCTAATCACTGCATCCAAAACACTTTGGATTTGTTGATAAGGTGAGAGATGTCATTATGGAGGCAGATGAAACAATGGTCTTGTATGATGTTACATCTCTCTTCACTTGTGTTCCAGTCACTGTGCTATAAATAACTTGTTGCTCTAAAACAGTGGCTCCCAAACTTTTTTTGCTGGGCCCCCCTTTGTTTTACAAGAAAAATATTGCCCCCCCCCCCCCCAGTGCGCGCACGCACACGGACACGCACAAACACATCCTCCAGCCACACACACCCATCTTTTGCTCCATTGCGGTTTATTTCACACCTCAAACATTTAGTAAACAATTAAACAAATACAAGTAACCTGCAATAAATTACAGGTAGTAAGAGATTAAACTGCTAACTCTCTTACGCTACGTCCGCACGTACACCGGTGTTTTTGAAAACGCAGCTAGGTCCAAGGTTCAAGGTTCTTTATTTGTCACATGCATATACAAGTATAACACACAGTGAAATGTAGCCTGACACGCTCCTCGACATGTGCAAAAAATTTGGGGGGGGGGGGGGGGGGGGGTAGAGGAAGAACATTATATATATATATATAGTATATACATTGGGTGAATGTGCAGTAGTAGCAGCAAGCAGGTGAATTCTGTACATTAATATGAATAGACATCTGACTATTTTACAGGATAGACAATATAAACATATTTAAAATTAAAGGAATTGAAATGTACATTGTGCCTTGGTTTAGTGTCTGGAAGAGTCCTGTCTCAGTCAATTATAGATGATGTGAGAGGGCGGGTGTGTGTGTTTAGGGCACGGATGGCTTGGGGATAGAAGCTCCTCTTGAGTCTCTCTGTCCTTGCCCGGAAGATGCGGAACCTTCTACCAGATTGCAGAAGTTGGAACAGTTTGTTGCCAGGATGGGACGGGTCCTTCAGCTACACGTAAACGACGTTTAGAATCACTGAAAATGGAGATCTTTTAAAACTCCTTTTTTGTGTTTACGTGTGGACGAGGAATACAGAGTTCATCAGGCAAGTCAAAGGTATGTGCCTTTTTTCACGTCACGCTGTGCGCACGTTATTGTTTACATGAGATGAATTGCAAATAGAGACAAAATACTGTTACTGTTAATCTGACTATCTTCAGGTTTTACACGCTTACATACACACAGTTACTCTCCCTCCATTAGAAAGGCAGAGGCGTCACGGTGTGATTATTGTACGTGTAGTTGTTTTTTTTCCTGTGTAATAATATTCAACATTGCTATCAATACATTTTTCAAAAAATGTCTCTATGTGCAAAATGGGTTTAAAAACAAAAACAGCTGTGGGATCCTGTTTGTCCGTGATTTGAACCGAGGGAACAAATCATGGCAGGATCAGCCTGATGTTATTTGTATCTCACTGTAACTTTACTGTATAAAGAGCTAATATCTCCACCCCCTAGGGGGCGGGCCCCACACTTTGGGAAGCTCTGCTCTAAAATATGTGAAACATATGTCAGATGTATCCCTCATGATATCAAGTCATCTTGAGTCACAAACAACATTCCTGTAAGAAGGTACAAGCCGCAATCAGTTTTTGGTAGTGACTTTTATATAGCCTTTATTTACGCAGTTAAAAAAAAATCTCGTTGACATTAAAAATGTCTTTTTAAAGAATAATCTGGGCAAGAGGACAGCAGACATTGCAACAAATATAATAATAGTTCTGTAAACATATTTAAAGTGGACAAAAAGGACCGGATTGGTTATAATGTAAGTACAATAACATAGAGTTACAAAGGTACTTGAAAAACAGGTAATTTATATATTTTATATATAACCCATTTGTAAACCCTGATTACCGAAGTCCACCGAATACCAACATAAGTAAAGATATTACACATATAACAAACACACGGAAACATATGACATCAGTTTTTGGCAGGCGTCACTATAGGCAGAACTTTGTGCCATCAGAAACTGAACTTCTGTCCATAGGATCACTTTTTGGCACAACACCGGGTTAGTGCGTTTTATTTGTTGTACTGTCTCTTTAAGAGACCCGGAAATGATTTCCTGTGTGTGGTAACTGGTCGTGGGTTCCAGACAGCTTAACCTCCCCCCGGTAATGACATCCCATCCCGTGATTTTGGCTTTCCGGAGCAGTGTAAGGTGCTGGCGACACCGGGCTCTTCTCAGAGTGGCTCTGGAGGCCTCAGACGTCCGCTGCAGGCGCCGGTACTCTACACATAGTCGCGGCGGTGTCTCCGGTATGGAGGAGATACTATCGAGGGTCGTTGCACCTTTACCTTCCTACGAAACGAGGGACAAATCCCCGCCCCCACCCGAAACTAACAGCCTGGAGTTCATGTACTTCTACAAAAGTCTCGATAAGGAAGATAAACTTTGTTTCCTAACGAAGCTATCACAAGACTTCGGGGTGGACCACAAAAGTGTTTCGGAGCTCGCACTGAAGCTACTGGACACTCAATTACGGGACTTGGCGACCATTTTGCTAGCTGAAGACAGACTCCGGTACACCTTGACTCCCCGTTATAAACAGCTGTTCAGTCATATAAGCAGAGTCGAGGGGGGAGTGAAGTTTCTTGTGGATCTGCGAGCGGATGTGCTCGAAATAATCTCGTCCAAAGCTAGCGACAGCCCGCACATCAGGGTAATATTCGTTCACATTTCTACGGGTGCTCGCTTGACTCGAGCTCAAGAAATACCTTTCGCGTTTATGTGTTTGACATTGCCAATATAGAGACACTGCATGTGACATAACCTGACAGCATCCAACGGTAGCTACAGTATAGCCGCCTGCACACTGCAGCCTGTGCGCTGCCCCCCCGGTTCATATTTCATCACGGGTTCAGTGCACCTTTGCCCCAGTTAACTCCCCCTTACTAACCATGTGATTAACGAGTCCTTTTTGATTCCTTCTTAGTGTATGATTGTTTAACATATTGATTAGACGGGGGCTTGTTTGGGACAAAAACACTGTCAAGCTCAATTTCAGAGCTTTCTTCAGACTTCCTGCGTGTTCTGGATGGACAGCTCAGCTGATCAGAGCTGTCTTCCACTGTTGTTGGAAATCTCTCGTGTTTAAAAAAGACTTTCAAATGTTTAATTCTATAGCTGAATAAGAACTTCTCTGCCGTAGCTACAAAGGGAAAGAACTGAATATTAATCAGGCATGTAATGAATATTTTGAATGCATCCTTTGAAGACAGTTAAAACGGACTTTAAAGAAAAGGCGGCGGAAAGAAACCCTTAAAGATCCCATTACACCGATCCCATGTTCTTTGCCCACTTATAATGGTACATTTCTGGCAGCGCATTTAACCATAAAGGCAGTCTCACAGGCCTCATCATTCAGGCGTCAATATAATCACACCTTTCAGTTCACACTAGGGTGTAACAGTGCTTATGCACGCTGTAAGTGGTAACAGTGGAATATTTTTAAGTGGGTTTGTCAGCGTGTAGTTCGTGCACTTAGTTTGAGAGTACAGATATAAACACTGTAGAGGTATTCACATCTAAAGCCCCATATTTGATACTAATAGCAATAATAAAATTACCACAAGTGGTTTGATTCTGATATCTGTTCTGTCATTCAGTGTAATGTGCTAGAAAGTCTATCAACTGAACCTTAGTGCTATGTAAACAAATAAAGCAGTTGTGATTTTTTTAACTTACATTTTTTAGAATATTTACATTGTCAGAGTAACATATTCTTCATGATTTTTCCACAGTTACAACATCGGCTTTATCTTTTTCTTATTGTCTGGTCAGGTGTGGAAAAAGTAAAGATGGAAATTCTGTGTGATGACATTTTTATTTCAAACTACAACAATAATCGTATTTAAACATAGAAAATATCAACTTGATCAAAGAGCTTACACATGCTGCTGAACTAAACATAACAGAAACATAAAAAATGATTTTGTTAGTTACAAGTACTGGTAATTGCATACATGCATTGTTTATGTGGCAGTTCCTGCAACTGCAGTATGTTTACAGGATGACTTTTCTGTTGGTTTCATGTCAGCCTCTGACTTGCGTTCCCTTATGCCTGCTGGATCTCAATGTTGGACCCAGACTGATTAGATGTGAAAGTGGAGTTATAAATAACCCACTGGTGTTATGTAAGCATGCTATCATGCTCAAACTGCGTAAACCATGGATTTCATTTACAGGATTCCAAAGACAGAATGTCACATAAGTTTGTGCTCATTTTAAACTTGATGCCAGCAGCAGATTCCAAAACGTTGGGTCAGGCATACGTCTTCAATGAAGAAAGATATTGTCTTGAAGTAAACCTGCATATATCATTCAGCAGTAATGGTATAGATGTAGACCAGTGCCTGCCAGATAAAATTTCAGACCGCAGGCATGCATTTAACTTTAGTCTGTGTTACACAAGCTCAGGCACAGCGTTTTTCTTTCCTGAGTTTGAACTGGTTTTTGTAGTCAGCCATCACAATTAATTGATAGTTTGCAACCCTATTTTTATTTGTTATATTCAGGTTTTGTACCAAACATGATGAAATCTGCAAATTCTTTGCAATTTTATGTTGAGAAAGGTTATTCTAAAATAGCTGAATTGTTTGCCTGTGCAGTCATTCGCAAAGTGGTAAACCTCTCCACATTTTCACTTATGAAAGACGGTCTCTCCGGGACGCCTTTTTAATCCAATCATGTTCCAACAGGTGCTTTTCTTCCTTTAAGATACAGCGTAGCAGTGCTCTCAACTCCAAGTCTTTGAAGGCGCACAAGGTGCTATTTTAAAGAAATCTAGATGGGAATGAAAGTACTGGCACTTTGTGAGTGTACTTCACTATATTTATTAAAGGGCTAAAAGACGGATGCCTTTCAGTAATAAGCCATCACGCTGAGGTACTTTCTTTCACTTCTACTTTTTCTTTATTAAGCATTGCACGTCTTTCCAGCCTTTATATAAGTTCCACTTTTTCTTTTATAAGTTTGGCTTGCTGGCATCAAGCTCAGAATGAGCAAATCTTTCTCAGTCTCAACATTTGATAAAACCTCATTAACATCTCTGTTTAGTTTTGTGTTAAAAACCCACATTTTTCTTTATGTAGCTCATGAAAATGATTTCCCCCCCGATTCTCCAACATACTACATAAAAAGGAAGCTGCTGATCTGTAAAATTCTTGTGCTGAAATATGTGAATCAAAATTAGAAAACCACAATCAAAAGCTATTATAGTTCAACTAAAATGTCTTTTTCTGGTATCATAAGCAGCTATTTTATGAAAGCCTACTTTAGTCATCTTCAGCTTCTACGTTTTGCTTTGGAAAGCACTGAAAGTGCATATGCCTTTGACCTTGCAATCATGTGTTTTCATGTGTTAAGTGCTACTGGCTGATATGTTTTTTAAAGACCCCGATTGCACCGTTCCTGCTCTAACGTGGTTCAGATGTGCTTAATCTCAATAACCCAGGACCACTGAGAGCCTGTGTAGCTTAAAAAGGTCTAAGTTGCCAACAGAGTACCGACTTCTTCTCAGCACTGTATCTGGTCTTGTTGGTGCCTCGTAATCTTTGCTTGTTGTTACCGCCTGCATTGATTGAGCTAAAAAATGAGAAAAGGTCACAGCCTACGTGAAGCTTTTTGTACCTGCGTTGAAGGTATGTGCATACCAAGGGAGACCTTGCAATCAGAATATGGTAATGACTGTAGAACTACAGTACAGCATACAAGGCTTGGGTACATTCACTTTTTAAATGTACCCAAGACCGAGTCGCTGTGTTTCTCTTTCATTTAGATTAGTTGGATTTGCATATTGATTTTTGATGTTCCCTCTCACCTTTTTGCTTCAGGCCCTTTCATTTGTGTTGCCCCAAACTGCAACTGGAAGATGTTAGGACCAGTCATGGGAACAACGGCGTTACAAGTAATGGCGTTACTTTTTGCAGTAACGAGTAATCTAACTAATTACTGTTCCTATCGTTACAACGCCGTTACCGTTACTAACGAGAAAATGCGGTCGTGTTACTATTTTTCAACAAGCAGACGGGTGAAGCTGTGTTCAGCTTACTGCATCTTATATCAGCTGCAGGAAGTAGCTGTAAGTAATCTGGGCGCTGCAGCTTTAAGCAGCTTCGCGCTCCCGCGGGCGGTGATCACTTTCTGCCCGACGATCACTTTTTGGCACAACACCTGGAGCTCAGGGGGCAAAACAATTGCATGAGTGCTGCTGTTTGACTGAGGAAGAATAAAGTAGTCGTGGTAAGCCAATCACATGGCCACTTAAAGACAAAGCAACAAGGTGCCTCTCGAGACCTCTCTGCTTATGAGCAACAAATAAAAAAACAAAACAAAAAACAGCCCTTTGGTGTTGGTGGAAAAATGCACCATGTCGACCAATCAAGAAATGATATGGAAACATGACGTTTGGTTGTTTAGGAAGAGGCGGAAGTTTTAGGAGTGACAGTGAGAGAGAGAGAGAGAGAGAGAGCGAGTTTTGAGATGTGAGAGATTTGTGACGTTTAGCGTGTTTGGAGTGTGTAGTTAATGTGTTGTCTTGTGTAGTTAGTGTGTAGTGTTGTGGATAGTTTTGTGTTGTGTGTCAGAACAATGAGGCGACTGCTGTCTCCAGGAAGAAACAGGAGTGACACACCTGCTGCTGTCAGACCTGCAGGTATCAGGCTGTGATGTTTCCTTTATAGTGGACAGAAATTATGTTTTTGGAGTGGCACAAACAATTTGTGGCATCTTATTGAAAAAGGAATAAAAGGTAAATGGCTGCAAATAACATTGTTATTTGCAAAACTTGTACATAGGTTGTACATAGATTTTAAAATTGACAATTTATATTTGCATTTAAAGTTATGAAATATGATTCATTAAACATGTTTGTGGTTGTTACAGTAAAAAATCCACCTTTTCTACTCGGATTTTATGTTTTTTGTCTGATTTTTAGATCAATACAGTCTGTCAAAATGAAAACATGACTGTAAATTCAGACACGTGAGGTTGTGCTGAAAACAATGATAAACAAGGCAAAGGAAATAGTTTTTAAAGGTGAAATGTGGAGGGAAAATCAAACGTAGTGAAAAATGGCCAATTATACCCTGGAGCCCAGGGGGTTAAACGTTTTTTTTAAAGTAACGTAATAGTTAATTTTCAAGTAATTAATGACTTTTTCAAAGTAACTTGCCCAACACTGGTTAGGACATGTCAAGGATATCGTGTTAGTTGGCTCCCTGGGGGTGCACGTGTCAGCGGGACTATTTTTTCCCCTTCAACGCACAAGCTTACAAATGGCACGCGCCCTGCTGGAGCAAAGGTACTGGCAGGCTCTGACTGACCTTTGAAACACTTGGACAGTCAGTGGTCATCTGGCCTTGTGCAGGCAGCTCATGCTGGCTCACTGTATAGTCACAAAATAACTCCAGCTCGAGGTAGAGAGGCTGCTTGTAGCAGAGGCTGTATCACCTTACAGCATCCGCTCTCGGCTGCATTGATACGGCTCCGGTGTCAAAAGTGTCGCTTCATTTTCTTTTTAATGGGTTGCAGGATTTTCTTTTTTACCCCTTCCCTTTCTTTCTGCCATCCCTCTCTCCCTCTCTCCTAACTCGAGGCCTTGAGTGATGCACTCTTCCATTTCTAAAGACTCCATCTTCTGCTGGGTCAATGGAATACACATCCCAGTTTGACCTCTCTTTTGTGTGGGTGAAAATTGGCCGCCCAAGCCAGCGGCTGCTATTCCCTCACGGCGTTGTTGATGTGCGTATCAGCTATCGTAGATTATTTCCCTTCTGGCAGCTTGTGAAGTCTGAGGAACACATATATACTATGAAATAAGTCGAAATTGAAGTTTTGCTAAAATTGTATTTCAGGGTTACTTTTGATTTGCTCTTTGCTCAACAGAATCTTCTAGTCTGAAACTTCTCAACCGTACAGCTGAATAATGCGGGGCATGATGCTTATATGTGGGGATGAATTTCAAATGCTGTTAGCTTTGGATTCGATCGCTGCTCGTGGAGAATTTCAGCCACTGGCTTTTACACCGTGACTGTAGTTGTGCTTGTTTGTATTAGCTTTTATTATGATTGACAAGCTGTCATTAAAGTAAGCCTGAAGAGAAGCCATCCTATGAAACAGCCAATATAAGCTCTATTTATGTGCCTGAGTGTGTGCACCTTGTGAGCTTGTTTGTGTGTTTGCAAGAGATTTGCTTTAAATGAAGTCTGACCTTTGTTGGAGGACAGGCCTGCTTTCAAATGGCAAGTTGCTTATTGAAGTGCCCCTTCTACGCTTATTGCAAGCTCGAACAAATCACTATTCATAATGTGAAAACATTCAAACTGTATACCGACGCCCAGGCACAGTGTCCAAGATGTGGCCATGAATTGTTCATCGCCACAGACAAACTTCAGCTGCTGCGCTGCTCTACTTTGTGAGTTTCTAATAAAACAGGTCACAGGGTTGTATTTATCCAGTTCTTAATAGGAATAGAAAAGACAGTATTTTATTTTCCACTTCCAGCTTTTCACTGCAACAGTGAAATGACATTTAGTTAGTGCTTGCATTACTCAATATTGTGGATGACCTTCTTTTTCTTGTACTATATTTACTTGACAGAGCAGCTGCTGAGCTGCTCTCTGAAACAGAAAGAATGTGGCGAATGTTTCAATTATCAGCTGGATGTGGCTGTTACAGCTAAACGCTCCCCTTTTTCTCCCACAGGACCTGAATGGTGCGCTGAAGAGCTTGCTGTCTGAGTGGTTCTCTGTAGGTCTGCTGCGACTCGAGAGAATCACCTGGCAGTCCCCCTGCGAGATCCTGCAGAAGATCAGCCAGTAAGGGCATCACTGCGACCCAGTGTTGTTCCTCATCTTTAACTGTAGAATCGCATCGCAGGCTGTTTTTTCTTCTTCCCTGAAGCACATTAGACAGCACAGTTTTAAAAATGACTGTTTACTTAACCCCTCCTCTGTAACCATAGGGACAGCGGGCTTGTCCACGTGTTTAAATGAACTTCATGAGCATTTAAACACGTGGACAGGGCTGCTGTAGCATGACAGAGGGAGGTAAAAACACACACATGCACCTGCTTGCACACACAAGTTTGAAGTACTTGTTGGGAGAAGGTGCTACAGCTGATTAATGTATTTAAAGCAGCCCAACTAGCTGTGCATTTCTCTCTTTTATCTTTACCTAAAGATTCAGCTACAGGTTTTGGAAATGATTAGTATTAGAATATAACTGTAGCTTTACTCCAGGCTCTAGGGGGAGTCATTTCACTTCCTATTCCCACTGTACAGAAATCAGGTGCACTTTAGAAGGCGGGTAAACAAGGTAGCAGGTGAGACAGTCCTCAAAATATTGCAGTGAAATTAGCTAAATGGTAAATGGCCTGTATTTATATAGCGCTTTACTAGTCCCTAAGGACCCCAAAGCGCTTTACATATCCAGTCATCCACCCATTCACACACACATTCACACACTGGTGATGGCAGCTACATTGTAGCCACAGCCACACTGGGGCGCACTGACAGAGGCGAGGCTGCCGGACACTGGCGCCACCGGGCCCTCTGACCACCACCAGTAGGCAACAGGTGAAGTGTCTTGCCCAAGGACACAACGACCGAGACTGTCCAAGCCGGGGCTCGAACCAGCAACCTTCTGACTACAAGGCGAACTCCCAACTCTTGAGCCACGATTGCAACATAGTTTATATAGAATAGAATAGAATTCAACTTTATTGTCATTGCACATGCACAGGTACAGGGCAACGAAATGCAGTTTGCATCCATCCAGAAGTGCTTAGTGATATAGATATATTACAATATATATTAGCAATAATATAGATATGTAAGTATATTACAGAAATGGGTCTATTATGTTATAATGTACACGGTATGAAGTATGTTGTGAATATTCTATAACTATAAGTTATAGAATATAACTTATAGTTATAGAATATAACTATAAGTTATATTCTATAACTATAAGTTATAGAATATAACTTATAGTTATATTCTATAACTATAAGTTATAGAATATAACTTATAGTTATATTCTATGTGGGCTGTAGTAAGTACAAGCTATGTACAGGATATGAACAGGATATAAATATGAAAAACTATACAGAATATGAAATAAATAACTTTACAGAATCTGAGATATACAGTTATACAGAAATGGGAACTATGCAAGTTGTAAACAGTTGTAGGGTTAAAAATTATTGAATGTACAGAATGATTATTTACACAGAGCTATACAGTAGTGCAGTTAAGATAAGTGAGGGTGTAGATAGTTTCTACAGAGGCTATATAAAGTGCTGGTGGTTGTGAGTGGTGGTTCAGTCCATGTTATTATTGTGTTTGAGGGTACAGTTGTCCATTGTGTGTGTGTATGTTCAGTCCATGAGTTTAACGTGGGTCAGATGTCAGGAGGCAGAGTTCAGGAGTCTGACAGCTGTGGGGAAGAAGCTGTTCCGGTACCTGGTGGTCTTAGTCCGGAGGCTCCTGTGGCGCCTCCCAGAGGGCAGGAGGGTGAAGAGTCTATGTGATGGGTGACTGGGGTCTTTGATGATTTTCCCAGCCCTTTTCAGACACCGCTTCCTGTAGATGTCTTTTATGGCAGGAAGTGGTGCTCCGGCGATGCGCTGGGCAGTTTTCACGACCCTGTGCAACGCCTTCCGGTCCGAGGCAGAGCAGTTCCCGTACCAGACTGTTATACAGTTGGTCAGGATGCTCTCGATGGTGCAACGATGGAAGTTCGATATAATCAACGATATACTCTAATATAATATAAATAGGAGCCCTATTAAGCGCCCCATGTGAAGCTATTGCTATAAAGATCTTTCACAGCAGCCAGTTTGATGTAAAAGTTTGCAAACACAAATGTTAGTAATCACTTTAATTAAAACTTTGTAACGCCTGTATTTAGCTTTATATTAATTTGGCTATTTTATGTTAGAATAGCAGAAAAAGAAGGTCTTTTGCAAACCGTTGCAATTAAAAACGTAATATTTGAAATTGAGTAACACAACACTTTTATCTTTGAATGAAAAATGAGGAAAATGTCATTCAAAGCTAACTGGCTCGACGCAGCTAATCAGACCCACTTGTGGTGGTTCTTTGAGCCGCCCGAATGAGACGCCGCTTTTGTCGACCTCCGTCTGAGCTGAAGGATCCTGTGCTGCAAAAAGGACACTGAGTTTTTTTAAGCTGCTGTGATTATTTAAGCTGGAGGCGTGTAACTAATAACATTTCATATCGGTAACCAAGGACTTTGGAGCTAACCATGAGCCTGCCTTCTCCCAGGTATGAGGCAGTGCACCCTGTAAGAAACTGGACCGACCTGAAGCGCAGAGTGGGACCGTACCGACGCTGCTATGCCTTCACCCATGCTGCCATGCCGGGAGAGCCCTTGGTTGTACTCCACGTGGCTCTGACTGAAGACATCTCTGATAACATACAGGTTAGACTCAGTAGCCGGAGGCTGCTGTAACGGTTTGTGTCCCTTTATTAAAGCGTAGAAGACAGTTACACGTCTGGGATTTACTGTGTCGGTCCTCCTGTCACGTGACCAGTATGAAGAAACATCACGGCCAAGGCCTTGTAACTGCACATTCCTGTTTAAACAAAGCTTTATGCTCAGCAATCGCTTCTTTTTGTTTTTGTGCGAGCTAAAGGCGGTTTTCACAACACTGAAATCCAAGAATATTTCACAGTGTAAAATTGTGCAATGATTTCCACAGTTCTGCCCCAGCGGCTCTCAAATAGTTGTAGTGAAACTTGCCCTGACAGCAGCTCAGCAGCTAAGAACACTGAAAATGGGTTTACAGCTGCATGAGTAGTGCAGGATTTGTCTTCCTTACTCCAGCCTAAAGAAAAAATGATCTTCTCTCTTTCTTTTTTCTCAGAGTATTGTTCGTGAGTTTGCCACCCTGGACTCAGACGAAGACGTGAATAAGATCAATTCAGCTATCTTCTACTCGATCTCTTCAACACAAGCTGGCCTGCAAGGGGTGGAACTGGGCAATGTCCTCATCAAGAGGGTGGTGCGTGAATTGCAGGTAAGCGAATGTGGGCTGCAAGTGCTTATTAGGGGTGCAACGATACTCGTATCGATATTGAACCGTTCGATACAGAGCTTTCGGTTCGGTACGCATATGTATCGAACAATACAACATTTGTAATTTATTTTTATCAACTTTCCTTCTGACGATGCTGTCTGTGTTGAGCGCTCAGTGGATCTGTGCTCGACAGTGCAGCCTAGGCAGAGTAGTCGAACGCAGATTCACTGAGCGCAGCGCAAGCTAGCGAGACAGAAGCTAAGCTCGTTGCAACATAGCAAACTGAACCTCCCCCACCCTCATTCAGATCTGGCCTTTGGAACTATTTTGGTTTTCATGTGACGTATGACCCTGAAGGTAAGCGCGTCATGGACAAAGTAAAACAGTATGTCGGATGTGCCACGCAATGCTCAATTACATGGGTGGGAGCTAGTGTGTTAGCGCAGTTAGCTCGTTAACGTGTTGGCCGTCCAGCCCCACGCACGGGGCGATCCGCGGTAGCTCGTTAACGGAGATTTTCCGTGTTGTGGCGTTAACGTCATTTCAGATTAACGCTGACAGCACTAGTGGGAACACAACGAGTATGACTGCACATTTACTCCGACATCATCCTAGTGCAAAGACAAGTGGAAGCAGACAAAAACAACAAGCAGCATGCTACAAACTTTACCCGAGTCATTTAGACAGCTGTTAGCACAGGATTCTCCTTATGGGGACCTGATATGTTTAATATGCTGCTGAGAATATAGCCCAGAAGAAGCTATAGTATAGCTTTTATTTTGGAAAGAGACGTTTCTCTGTAATAAACTCTCTTTTCCAAAGATGAGCGATTTCTCCATCAGATTAATTTTTTTATTACTTTGTTGTTTCAGCAACATTAAATTTAAAAACTGTACTTTTGAGTTAAAATATATATTTATAATTTTAATAAATGACAAATTAAAAAGGCATGAACATTTTTTTTGTATCGAAAAAAATATCGAACCGTGACACCAAAGTATCGAACCGAACCGTGAATTTTGTGTATCGTTGCACCCCTAGTGCTTATATACAACAAACAATCACATTTTCACATTTTTAGCCTGACAGAGTTTACCTTGGCTCAGTTGCAGCTACTAGAACTTGAATTGTCTTTGAGGATATGATCGAATTATTTGGAAATGCCTCAGTGTTCCCGTTGATGGGATGAGAGCAAAACATTTTTGGTTAATTCTGCTAATTAAATTGCCGGTACCTGTTTAAAATACCGATGACATTCCAGATAAGTGTCAATGAAAGAGATGCAGCAAGGTTAAGTAAACATGTGTTATCTAAATATAACCAGGATGTAGCGAGGCACATCAGTGACGCTTCTCAACCTTTCCATTACAGCTAGATAATAACGCCTTATCGTGAACGCACACATGGCACAGAGCTCCTCCCTTTCTTCAGGTGTTGTCCAGCTGACCTACTTTCTTACATTTAGCATCCTTTTTTTTATTCTTAGTGCTGAATCATAAATCTCCCACTTGCAATAGCGCCTGAATGCATGTATACATAAAGAGAGAAGTACTCAGCTGACAGGCAGTACTAACATCTCATCCATCCCTCTCAATAAGCACAGAAGAGCTCTTTGTGTTGGACCACTCTAGCTCGCACTTGTTAAACGATTGGAACACTGAATGGAAGATCAAAAGCTTCTCTCATCAACAGCTGGGAAATAGCTTTTCATAGCGTATCCTCATAAAAAAAGAAAATCAGGTTTAAAGTGTTTTCATTTTATTTATCCATACAAAGTGACTGTTTTGATGTCTGTAAGTGGTTTGCTTATTGTCATTGTTATTAATGGAAGCATACGGTTGAGTGAGCAGCGCAGATATGGTTTTGTGTTTTCTGCGTCGGCAGTAAGGCTTTGGGTGTCGCACGTCACCGATGTTATATTGCATTGTTTTGTAGAAGCCTTAAAGATGCGGATTCTGCATTCGTGAAGGCGTGTAAGAGAAATGAGACTTTAATAAAGTAAAGAAACAAAAGAAACGAAAGAAACAGGAACTGGAACAAAATAAATAACGGTACATCAGAATCAGAATCAGAATACTTTATTGATCCCTGGGGGAAATTATTTTTTGTTACAGTGCTCCATTTTAAACCAACATTAAGACAAGACAGACAATACACTAACTAAGAATAGTACAATATATACATATATATACATACATACATACATAAGTCACTTATAAATAAATATTTGGAAAAGAAACATGTGTAGCTGTAGCAGCAAACAGTGTGTTAAGTGGATGCGTTGTACAGGGAGCCACAGGCAGGAATGATTTCCTGTGTCGTTCAGTGGTGCTTTTCGGTAATCTCAGTCTCTCACTGAACGAGCTCCTGTGACTGACCAACATGTCATGGAGTGGGTGGGAGGTGTTATCCAACATTGTCTTTATCTTGGACAGCATCCGCCTCTCCGACACCACCTTGAGGGAGTCCAGCTCCATCCCCACAACATTGCTGGCCTTACGGATTAGTTTATTAAGTCTGTTGGCATCTGCGACCCTCAGCCTGCTCCCCCAGCATGCAACAGCATAGAGGATCGCACTGGCCACCACAGACTCATAGAAAATCCTCAGCATTTTCTGGCAGATGTTGAAGGACCTCAGTCGCCTCAAAAAATAGAGACGACTCTGGCCCTTCCTGTAAAGTGCTGTGGTGTTTTTAGCCCAGTCCAGTTTATTGTCAATGTGTACTCCAAGGTATTTATAGTCCTCACAGACTCTTTCACTTCCTCTGACTTGTGCTGTTATAGCTCTTCCAGCCTCCTAATGCAGATTTCTGTCTCCTTTCTATCTGCAAAGAGAAAGTAGCTTAACAGTTGTGAGACACCTGTCTCTGTCCTTTCATCTCCTCTTGACCACTTTTCCTGCTGCTATTAGTTATAAATGTCTACCTGGAAGTGCTGGTCTGACTATTTGCACGCATGCATACGAGCAGATATGCAGGCCTTCAGGTCAGGAGGTGGTTTTTTGGTCTTCACAGGGTTGTGCACACGAAAGTTGATTAGCAAAATGATACTGCTTATTGACCTTCTACTGTAAATACGGGAGCTGAGATGGTGGCTGTGTGGTCTGTGTGGGGGCTTTTTTGACTCAGCACCCACCCTGGCAGTCGGATACAGTCCCTCCTCCTGGAGGAAAAATCTAAACTTGACACGCTGGAGGATGTCCAGCCACTGTGGCAGAAGTGTAAGTGAAAGTGGTCTGAACGGGACTCACACTAAGCAATCTTAAAGATCTTGAGCTTTGGAATCGTTCCAGAGCAACGAAGCAACGTTGAAGAAGAGAGCTGGCAGTTTAAATGAGGAAATAACTGCTTGTATGTTTATAGCAGTGAACTACTATAGATGTATACATCTTTGCCTGCCTGTATACTCTATTAAACATACTGAACAATAACAGATCAAGCATTATTAGAAAGAACAGGTGGAAGTTAGCAGGTGGGTGTGAACTGTAACAGACAACAGATCAGACAGAGCGAAAAAAGTTCCAAATTATTTCTAAATCCATTTTCATGCAGACAGATAGGGGTTACAGTGACACTAGTTACAGTGTCACTGTAACTAGTTATCTCATAACTGTTCGATATAACGATATATATAAAAACGTCTATCGTTTGTTTCGTGGTGTCACAAAATAAACTGTTTATGGTAATATTTTTTCATGGTTTTGATGGTGACTGTAGTGGCTATATTCATTTATTAAAGTTCTCTCTTTCTCTTATATTTAATAGAACCACACTGCGGACAGACAAGCGCCTGATTTTATGCGTTGTCGTTAGCAACAACGACGGTAACACCATCGCGTATCCGCTTGTTTATTTTCCACATAAACCTTTCACAATAAAGCTCAAGATCCTGTTGAGACTTTTCAAAATAAACTGAATCCCATGAACGAGTATGCAGAGTGTTTACGGATGAGAAGCAAAAAAAGGGCCTCAGGTGCTAAAAAATAAACCTTAGACTCAAACGTTAGAACAGGCTTTTCCCCCAGCAGGCCGTGTAATAAATACTCACAAAGAAAACGGCGGCTGTTACAACTTATGTCTAAAAATATATCGTTTCATCCATCCATCCTTCCGCTTATCCTTGTCAGGGTCGTGGGTGGCACAATTGGCTAATTATGCTATTTATCTTGCTGTTTAATAATGTATACAGCAAAAATTATAATTAACTAAGTAAAATTTAATATCAGTACATACATACTGCCCTCCTGAGCTAATTTAAGCTTTTAGCTCTAGCTGTCTTTAGCTTTAGGGATTTTATTTATCATCATGATAATATCAACTGCTTCATATACCAAATACTTTATAAACTAAGTCTCTACAAAATGTATTTAAAAGTGATTTAAAAGAAGGCACAGATTCAGCACTCCTTATCTCCTCAGGCAGGTCATGAAAAAGCTGAGTAGCCCTGGTGGCAAAAGCACGGTTGGATTTAAGCCGCTGCCTTAAAACAGCCAGAAAAGCTCTAACTGAGGAGTTGAAAGCTGCAGACGGGCTCTTATGGGGTTAATATTTCTGCCACGTAGCTCGGGGCCAGACCTAGATGTGTTTTAGAAGTGCAAAGCAAAATCTCAAAATGAATTCTGAAAACTTACGGAGGGCCGGCGGAGAGAAGCCCGAGTGAGGGTTTGTCAGGTCGTCTCCTAAAACTAGGAGGAGTCTTTACTCTGGTGTATTGAAATTTTTGCTTCATGGCAGAAAAGAGGGAGAAAAACCACAAACGTGTGTTTGCCTGTTCAGGGCAGAGCGTGAAAGCACTGGTTTCATCTGCACGTGGTTCCTCGACCAGAGTCGGTGTTTCCAACATGCTATAAAAGGCTTTAACATAGAATGATATTTCAGGGAGGCAGAATGTATTCTTCTGTTTGGTTCAAGAAATCTTCTGGACAGTTTTCCATGAATGGGAATCGTACCCGTGACCCTGACGAGTGACTGCAGTGCTTTACTTCAAAGCCAGCTGTGGCAGAGGTTTCTCAGCTTGGCTTCTTTAGCGTTTGTAAAGGTGAAGAGAGGAGCGGCGTAGCACAGAGGGAGCACTCTGATGACTGATAGATGACAGAGGGGAAAAGAAAAGGTCACCGTGGTGATTTAAGGTAAAGAGGACGCCCTGCTTGTCTTTGTAGATTGGACCCTGGAGCGTAGTTCTGGCACCGCTCCATCCTTTCTTCTATATTCTATCCTCCCAGTTTCTTTTTCCTCCTTTCTTACTGTTTCTGTCCTGATTCGGGTACCTTCCTGTTCTGTAAACACTGCCCACTCCTAACAGGCAGTAGTTAAAAGTAGAGGTTAGAATAAGGAAGTGCAAAGAAGTACAAAGGCAGCAGGACGCTGAGAGTGAGAAGGTTGGCTTTTAGTGTAAAAGGGGCCGAGGGGGTCGAGATCAAGGGAGGAATAGAAACAATGTTGCAGAACAAGGCACACAGACAGCGACGTGTCCCTCCAGGGTTTGTCTGACACTTTCATCGGCAGCCTTTCACTTCTCTGCCTGCCACATTTGCTCCGTCACTTATCAACCTAGACGCCGAAGCGCGAAGATGGGCCGGGGAGGGGAGGGGGAGCGTTTTTGTGAAAGTAGAGAGGTAGTGGGGTGGAAGAGGACTTGTGAGATGGGTGAGTGGGTGGGTGACTGGTTCGTGTGTGGGCAGACAACAGGAGGCAGAGACACGCGGGGGCGGCTGTTGAAAGAAAAGGACAGGTATTAAAGGTGCAAGGGACAGAGGATAAGAGGGAGGTAAGGACAGAGAGGGTCATCCATCTCCATCAGGAGGGCAGGATCATGAAGCAGAGGAGCTGATTTGCAGTGCTGTCCCTCTCTGAGGAGCTAAAGGCCCGAGCAGCTGCCTGGGAACAAACATTTCTTTTGGTGGGTGTTTTGATGCTGAGGTGAGTGTTCATCACTCCTTTTTCCACTGCTGTAAAACTGGTGACCTTTACATTGTAGTAAAGATAAGATCTGTGCTGCCTCGTACGTGGTCTCTCTGTTTCCTCTTTGCATCCCCAGTTTGGATTTTCAAATGATCTTTTTTCTTCTTTCCGCCTGTTTGGAAAAGTTGAGGCTATTTTACGGCTTTTACTGCATTAATGCACATGATTGTACATACTGTAAAAACAGTGCTGCAGCCTGAAATGCACAGGCCTTTTTGAATGAATGAAATTCGACTGGATGTAAATAGGTCATGGGTATAACTCTGTGCCTCTCTTCTGCCTTCCAGAGCGAGTTCCCTGTCATGGCCCAGTTCTCCAGCCTGTCACCCATTCCAGGCTTCTCCGCTTGGCTTCAAGGCCTGCTCAGCCAGTGCAGGAAGGAGGGCCGTGCATTTGATCTGCTCTCTGAGGAAGAGTGGAAGGAGATACAACATGCCACCGATTCGACCCCGGGGACCCCGACCGTGGATTCCCTTCGCAAGCTCCTCAGCTCTAACGAGTGGATGCGTTCAGAGAGACTGTGCGGAGTCCTGGAGCCTGTTCTGATGCGTCTGTGCGCCTGGTACCTGTACGGGGAGAAGCGGCGCGGCTATGCTCTCAATCCAGTGGCTAACTTCCACCTGCAAAATGGCGCTACAATGTGGCGGCTCAACTGGCGTGCCGACACCAGCCCCAGGGGTGTGGCCAACTCCTGCGGCATCATGGTGAACTATCGTTACTTCCTGAACGAGACGTCTAAAAACAGCGCGCGTTACCTTCAGAATAAGGTCATCGCAGCGTCAGATCAGGTGCTCGGCTTCGTGTCCCAGTTTCAGAAGGCCAGCAAACTGTGATTAAGCGATGGGGACACGCCCACCCGTTCTGTTGTTCTGCTGTTTCGGTCGATTATATATTTGTGAGAATTTCATTTAAATCCGTCCTCGATACTTGGCGTGTTTAATAAATGTTCAAAGACCAGCAGCTCCAGAAGAACCGCTGAGCGGATGTTAGTCGATATTATGTTTTGAATTGAAATGAGAGCATTTCTCACGTGACGTAACTCTCGCCATCTGCTGTTTGCCTCATTAGATTTCTGGCCTGTTTGATATTGTGTGTAAGTGATTCCCAGGACAGACTGCAGCTAATGAAGCACGAGGCATCCATCACTGCTGTAACATGTTCTTGGATAAGACTCTGTGTAAAGTGCGAGCAACGAGGGAGCGCAGCTACTGGAATAAATGATGTTTGGATTCTTTCATTTGGCTGAACTGTCGTGTTGCAAATATGTCAAAGGATGGGGTAGAAATAGATTTTGTCTCTTATTCTTCTTGCGCTTGGGTTTATCTACACCTGCTGCTTATTCCCACTAAAGCTCAACACACAACGACATGAAATCACAGACTGGAAATATTATTTCACATTAAATAACACTAAAAAAAATTAGATTTGTTTTGCGCGTTTGTTACAACTGCTTATATTTTCCAGTTGACTGTGCTCGCTTTAACCCAGTGGGCTGGACCCTCCTGGTAGCTCCATTCAGGTGATTTTTGGGGATAATTTAGCCCACGCCTACACACACACACACACACAATTACATATGACCAGCGTCTCCGGAGAACCATCGCTGATGTTCTAAGTGCTCTGTACAGGTGCCAAGCAGGGCTCATATCAGCCCACACCCCATTGTTGTGAAATAATATATCACAGTAAGTTGACTGTGAAATTACATTTTATCTCTCCAAGGAGCCAAACTTTCTTTTCATTTTTTTCACACTCTTCCTCCTCCAGCCCCCACCCCACCCTATTCTCTCTTTGTGCCGCTCTGTGTCCTAGAAACTAATGGAGTGAGAAATAAAGTTAAAGTAAATGGCTAGATTGATGGTGTTCGGTTGTGGGGGGGGGGGCTGGGGGGGATAAGGAAGCATAAAAAGGACAGTTGTTTAAGGGATGCCCTTGAGACACAGTGTCTCTGGAGGTATTTGTGGCAGTAGCAGACGCATACGTCTCTGTGTACAGATGTGCGTGGGGACCATCCCTCTGTCTCCCAATAGAGGAAATAGTGGTTGTTGCCACGGAAACAACAGCAACATACTCCACACCTGACACTGGAAGCTAAGGGGTTTTTTTGAGTCACCTTTGCCCAGGAGTGGCCAATGGCACTGTGCACGCAGCAGTCCAAGTCCACTAGCTTTTAATTACGAACTTTATAAATGATGTCTTACAGTAATGACTTTTTAAAAGTAGTCAGTCAGGTATTTCCCCTTGGAGTAAGAGGACAAATTGCTCATGTGGCGAGCAGCTACAGCTCTGAAACCTGATTTGCGCACACGCCGGGTTGCCTCTAAATGAAATGATACAAACCTCGTCAGTGGAGGATGTTTCGAGGACGAGTCGGTTCACGCTGCGAGTCTATCTGAAGGCTTCTAATTGTTTGAAGAGGAGACGAGACGGTGGGGTTAAAACAACAGCTAATAGATATCACAGTAAAGCCCTAAAAGCGTATTACTTGCATTAAGATAATTATTTTTGTTTGACACATTTTCTGACAGCGTATGTTTAATTATTACAACTGTAAGTGTGGACTAATCTGCATGCATGCTTTACCCCAACAGATCCTGGGAGAGAACTGCATCAAAATGAATGAAAACTCTGGTTTCAGATTGTTGATATTAGAGTTTTACACAAAGGATTCTGGGTAGACTTTCTTTTAAGGTTAACGGGTTGTGCTTGCACTGGGATTATGAGGCTTTCACCATACTTTTCAACCACTCAAAGCGCATTTACCCATTCCCACAGACGTCTTTTGGTGTCTTTATGTGCAGGCTGGAGGATCCCAGGATCAAACGAGTGACCTTCTGATAAGCGGAGACTCTTGCTCCTGGGTAAAGCTACAGCCTTACTCCAAAAACCCCAAACTGCAGGTAACAACCAGCCAAAAAAATCAATGTTTTGCAAAAGTGCCAGGTTCTTGGGAATAAAATGTTCTATGAATGAAGCTATGAACAACATAAGCACACTCAGTCTGTAAAAACAGAATAAAACATTTTAAAAATTGGTTGATGTAACTCCACTGAAGTGAAGATTCCTGGCTCAAACAAAGCGTCTGTTTAGACAAAGTGCTGGAACAAAATGTCCAGCAAAGTGTTTATTTTGAAAAATTTCTTTCTGCTCCTGTTCCATGTTGTGGAGGCGACGTTCCAAAATCCCCACAAAAAACATTTTGTCTCTTAGTGTTTGACCTCAAAGTTAAGTAAACTGCAAAAAGGAAGCAAAGATTCAACTTTTCTTGTGCTCGCTTGTTTAGTTCTTGTGCGGCAGTCAAAATAAGTCAAATTAAACGCGATTTACTAAACATGTCATTGCAACAAAGTCAGAGAACGATGATGATGATGGGGTGAAGATCTGGCAGTAAAATTCCAGGTTAGAACTTTTTGAAGCCAAATGTAGCTCCGAGTATTCAGGTCACTGATGCGCTGTGTGCTCAGACCAGTCTTGATATTTGTCTAATCAGATTGCAGTTTTGTCACATTTCCAGCCCCTGCGCATGTTGATAATGGATTCACAGCCCAGTTCAATATTGCGCTGCTCCGTTGTCTGACACATCTTAGAGCCAATACCCCCCCCCCCCTCCAAAAAAAAAGCAGCAGAGAACCTAATTACGATTGATTACAAAACTGTCTGCTGTGGAAAGTCATGCCTCATCTAAAAATAATTCAGTAATTCAGAAGCTCCTTTTATTTTTTCATCCCTAGATGTGAAGTGTGCGTGTGCGCGCGCACGGCAGTGGGGCATTTCATTTCTTGTTCCTCGTTCGGAGGAAATTGCCTTACAAATGAAGCTAATCCATTTTTTACACATCACAGTGACCAGGAAAGTCTGAGAGTGGCGGCTGTGGTATTTTCACGTTTTAATTCATTCTGATAAGGCCTGAGATTTAAAAGCCTTTTGTCCTTCTCTGTACAGGGAGTTAAAAGGGACAGCAGAGGAAATAAGTGCTGGGGCGTAGCACTTTTAAACTCTGATATGTTGCACTTTATTATAAATACATCAGAAAGCGTAAAACTAAATAGCAGCTTATGATTTTGAAAGGGTGTTAATCAGCATCTCCAGAACATCATCAAAACACTGCGTTGCGTCTCTCTCCTCCTCGAATGCTCTCGTGTCATTTCTTTTCACTGAAGTGCTCGATTACTTAAATGTTATGGACTATAGAGTATAAACATTGGCGCACAGCACGAACGAATCCATTCCAACTTGGTGCGGCCCAATATTTGTTGTGCTTTCTGTGCCACAGTGGAAAACACACAAAGATGCCAAGTAAGATTCAATCCACCAGTGACACCCTCAAAGGTAATTACAGCAGAGAAAATGCTATGAAAGAGAAGAAAATGCAAAAGTCATTATTTTTTGAAACACAAACACGATGAAATTCGTTTAACCTTCCGCTCGGCAGCCATTACGTTCCCGGGAACCACTGAAATTTTGGTCCAAACGGATGAACTCGAGTGCTGATAAACAGCTGTAACCAGTAAAACCTACTACACCCGAACCTTTGCTGTGACACATTACAGGCTGACTTTATCAAGCATTAAACACTCAAAAACTCATCCAAGCTGCTGCCTCGTGCCTGCGTGATGTGTTTACACCTGCTTTGATTGACAGTGACACAGCAGCAGCTTTCCTAATGTCATCGGATTTCACTCAGTTTTGATCACCTTTTTCAAAATGGGATGTTTAAAACCTGCAATAAGAACACTGTTTAAAGAGCACCGGCTTTGTGCTCATGCAGCACTTCATTGTTCGTAGCATCACCCCGCTGAGACTGTTGGCACCAGACAGCTGTTTATTTACCCTAAAAAAGGATTTTTTCCGTGCTTTTGAAGTTTATCTGCTCACTTTGAAAGATGTATCCTCTGGAATTTTGTACCGTTTTATTGCAACACTCACTCGTGACATTTGAGAGAAATCAATGCATCTCGCTTTTTGGGCTCGAGTCGCTTTTTATGATGAAGGCTTTTGCACACATGCTGTAAATGTCATTGTGCGGTCCATTCGCTGCTGCGTTTTCAGGTATGTGATGATGTGAGGGAAAGTGGGATTTTCAGTTGACACTGAACTGGCTTCACCTGCAGGCCACTGACTTTCCCGTGTATGTGTTGAAGTGTGTGTGGATGGGAGGGAGGGTTCATCCAAGTGTGTTAATCCATTCTTCCTGGTTGCTGTCCCTGGCCCTCCTTCATGCTTCTCACCTCACATCATCACCATTCTCTTCCTTCCCCACCCCCTGGTAACCCGACCCTGCACCCACAGCCCATCCAATCCCTTGGTCCGTCTTCAAAGGACTTCACGGTTTTACGAGCAATCGGGACACACGCGTGCACGCACCGCCATCGTGTGCGTGGCCACACACTCCTGCGGCACACACGGTGCCTTTCGAATCTGCCAGTATTTTGCAAGCTGGAGCCTTTAGAGGGCAGCAGAGTTTCACTTGGAGTGAATTTGCTTCTGGTTTGAACCGTGCTGCTCTGATGTGTTGGCCAAACGCCTTCATTCCCTCCTTTTAGAATTTACCGTAGCCTCTCTCTTTCATATCAAGTTCTTCCTTTCCTCTCTTTCTCTCACTTCTTCTCCTTTTGCTTTAAATTCAAACCAACCACTGCTTCTCTGCTCCGGTTGTGGAGTGAATTGGAGATTGACAGATATGCTATATCTGGTTATAAGCTGTAATTAAAACTCATTTGCCTTGCTGATGGCATTTTCCACCACCCTTCATTCAAACCAATTAGTTAGCATTAGTTGACCTGACGTCTTGTATCAGATTGAGTTATTGAATGAAAAGGAGGTAAACACGCAGAGGTAGCGGTGGCATCCCCCGAGGGTGAAGCCACTTTATGCCCTGATCCTGATGCCAGACAGATTGAAATGTGACGCACTCACATGCACGTGCAAACCTCAAAGAGACATCAGCAAGGTGCCTCGTTGACTCAAAGATATAACGAAGCAGACTCGATAAACAATACGTTAATACGCATGCATATAGCACACATGTACACACGAGGCTCTGTTACCGAGTTCGTTGATCGTTCACTGTCTGAAGGCTCGCTCACCTCGAGCTCATCTCCCGCTTTCCTTTTCCCCTCAGTGCTGGGGCCACCTGGAAAAACCTGGAAACACCTTTCTGTCTCTCACGCTGCTAATTTAAATTGCCTCTCACTGTGCATGAGTGAAATTCCCCAAACTTTTGACAGTTGTGACGCAAACCAGATGTTAAGAAATTTAATGAAACCAGATGTCCTGAATATTTTATCTGCCCTCACCAGTCTTTCAGCAATGTTTAAGTACTGACAAAGCAAAATCTGAGCAACTGAGGAAGACGTAACTGTCAGTAGCAACAACTGCACTGTTCATAATTCTTCTATTTTTGGACTCTGACACTGTGTCCAACACTATTTTCAATCTAACTACATGATGGATGTGAACGCTTGACCAAAGTGCAAACTTTCAGCTTTAATCTGAGAGGTTGAACTGAAATTTTTCATTAAAGGAATTAACAGGAAATCTTACTTCCCAGTTTTAAGAGCCTAAAATACAACTGAACAGTCCAGTCGAACGCTGCTGTGTGGACACGTGTGGCCTTTTGCTCTTTGTTTCTACATATTAGAAATGTGTAAAAACCTGGACTATTTTAAATGGACCTCTTTGTTTTTGTGAAAACACAAAAAGTAGTGGAGGAACCTCTCAATGCAAGGCCATTCTTTCACTTAAGAAACTAATCAAATCCATCAGAAAGACAGCGAGAACATCACACTCTCATCAAAATCATTGAAAAATATTTTAGCACATTTTTAGGTGAGCTCAGCAAAGTTAGAAGGAAGGATGGCCACCAACAGTGCTGGACAATCACAGCATCCCCAAGGTTAGAAAAAGAAGAAGCATGGACTGGAATAGCTCGTGATCCAAACCATAAAACAAAAAAGAGACAGAGGCAGAGCAGTGTGATCTACGAGCACGCACGGTTCCCAGTGGCACTGGGTCACTGGTGTTTATTATTGATGGTGTTGCAGAAGAGAGGAGCCAGATGTATTTGTGTACAGACCTACATGTGTCATTTCTGCTCAGATTAAGGATAACGGGTCTTCGGTGTACTGTTAAGGGTTCAGTATTGAGGAGGAGAGTAAAAACAACCATGGTCCAGAAGAGCTTGGTCAAACAATTGATTTTAATGACCACACGCAGCGTGGGGAGATGTACACGCAAAACATCAGCTGTAGATCTCCACCCAAAAACACTCTTCAGATTGCTCTTGATTCATCAGGGTTAACGCCCCCTCATGCGTCATCAGATACAATACATGCATGCGTCAAATCAAAACCACAGTGACTTTTAACACAGGTTGAAAAGAACATTGTCTCCGTCTCCACGGCAGGTGCTTCCTGTCCATCTTCTGACTCTCGCCTCTCCAAAACCTCGGGCCATGCTCTGCAACAAACTAGCAATTCTGCACGCACAAAAATGCAGTTGCAAGAAAATATATCTGAACTCTCACCTAACATAAGCCTACCTACAGTGTGTGCAGGTGTGTGTGTGTGTGTGTGGCTCGACCTCACACGAACTTTGTCTTATGAGAAGAGAGGCCAATTCTCATGTGCATAATAACCTAACTGAAACTATATCTGTAATATGTTGAATAAATGTTTTAATCAGGAACCTCTACTAAAAGCTTAATCAAAGAATATCAATGAATAAAAGACAATAATGAATAAGCTGGTTATTCAAATAGCATCCTCCCAACAGCTCCTCAAAGTAACTTTCACAAACACGCTCAAAAGCCTGCAGTTTCCTGTCTACTTTGCACAGAGTGTACTCAGAGTTAGGCCTTTCTTTTACGACCCAACAGAATCAGCACATGCACGTTTAAGATTATAGATTCAACTCAACAGTTTAAAGTGGTTATCACTGCACCTGTAATAAAGGCTAATTGGGTGCCAATATGTTTAAACATCTGAACACAATATCAATACTGCAGATTGTATTATTAATGCAACGGTAATGAGGATGATTATTAACAATAGCAGCAAAATATTTCCACAGTACATTTACAATTACAAAAATCAGAGTTTTTGAAAATAAAGAAGTGGAATATTTTGAACTTGCTCAGTTCATTTGTCCGGTTACATTTGACTGTAACTGCACTTCTGAAATGGTTAATGCAATAATTTCATTCAGCATTTGGAGTTAAATCCAAGGATCAATGTTTTTTGCCACCAGTATTGAGTAAAAACTTCAAATGGCACCTTTATTATGAAAAGGTTGGAACTGGGGATCGATTTCACTGAGCGCGGTTACGGTTGAAACATCCTCGTCTTAATTCCCAACTGGTCATAAATACTAAAGTGACACGACTCAAAGGCTAACATAGGTGATGTTGCTGTGGAAACTAAACAGGCGTATGAAATAATAGCATGCATGTACAGTGTTTTTTTTTAGCTTTTAATTCAAACGATTATAATCATCATCTTGCAGAGGCTTGAATATTTCGTGAGACAGGCAGTGCATCATAGTGAACGTGTGATTGCCTTCATTGTTTTGTCCAAGTTATGCTGTCATTTGCAAGAATGCAAATCCCTTCAACCTTCTGATGGTGTGCAGCATGAGAGTATGACCTCTGAGGGAGTAACTGAAAGGGTGTTACTATCTGAATGAAAGGGGAAAGTTTCTCCTGGATTCTTAAAGGAGAAGGTTCAGGCTTTCAGCAGGACGAATGTCCCCCCCATCCACCCACTGCCATCATCAAAATCCACCCTTCCAAAGACACAGCAAGGCCAATTAACCTCCCTCGTTCCCACCGCTACAGGCCTCCCTCTCCAAAGGAAATAACGACACGGGAAACCGGATGGAGGAGTGGCTGAGCTGCAGAGAGGGGTGTTGATGCGTGGCAATGCAATATGGGAAGGAATAAATTAGCAGAATGAAAAATAAGAAAACGCAATTTGTCACACCATTGTCGACTTCCTCTCTCCTATTGCAAGTAGATGTGAATTCACAAGGCGAGGCTTGTGTGTCAGCCCAGCTGCTGCATCTGTGTAAATGAGAGTCACAGCTTCATGAAGTGAGACTGCGTATCCTTTCAATATGCAGCTCTGCAACCACTGTGTAGGTCTTGATGAGGGGAGGCAGACGCAGAGGCAAGTCAAGATGGAGAGGGTGCAGTGTGAGCTGATGTGTGGGAGAAAAAAAGAGTAAACCAATTTTTGAAGTGCGGAGGAGGCCTGTAGTCTTAATGGGTCGCAGGGATGCACGCAGCGACTAGAAAGACAAACCGCGTTGACAGGAAAAGCCAGACTCATTATTCAATTTGTCTGTGAGAAAAGGTACGAAGAAAAGTCTCTCGGTCGCTGCATATGTTTTCCATTTTACCAGATAAAGGATGATTTTGAAGATGCACACAGCGGTTCATCAGGAACGCTCGTATCTCACGCTATTATAGATTTTTAAAACTTTGCACTGAGCATGAATGATGCACCTGACGGCTTTTCATAAAATATTAATTACTTTATGCTTTATAAATGAGAACAAAATTGACTCTTATGAATATGGGATAATAAATAAATATTCAAGCAGCTTTTCTCATATCGTTTAATGGGATTCCAGTGGTTTTACATGTAAAGATCTCTGGGAGTAATTATGTAAAAGCAGTTGTATAATATCTTTTGAGGAAATAACTGTGATCAAATCATCCGAGTTATCCGGGCTCGAAGCTTCAGAGCAGGCTCACCAGAAAAATGCAAATATTAATGAAGGAATGTATTAACTGTAGGATTAAATAGTAACGTGTGATTACTGCCCCTGTTGGGGCATCTTTGTCAGAAGAAATATGGCAGCAGTTGTTTGGCTGATGTTCACTGTTCACAGTTTCTCTTGAGTTGAACCTCTGTGACCGCATACTTTTCCACTCGTGCTTCAACTGGTCAAAATTTCCAAAACTTTATTCTTGCAGAATTAATAATCTATTATTGCCTTCCACTTTTCATTGTTTTAGTGCCAATTAGCACGTTGTAGTGTTAGTGGACTTTACCACTGTGCTACTAAGTTGGCTTAAAGTTTTGGAGAAAAATGTTGAGACGATGGGTTAAAGGTTTGACTTCACTCAGCCAATGAGGAAGCTCTCTCTCTCTCTTCTGTTCCCCCATCGCGGAAACAAACTTCCTCAGAATCCAGGATTCATGATGAAAAGTCAGAAAGGTGAGGAAGCAACACAGCCGACACAACAAAGGACAAAAAGAAATATTGCATTGTGTACACACATGGAGAAACAAAGTTTTACACAATTAACAACAGGTGAAACCAATCATGGAGACATGAAGACAGACGGGAACCAAACTAATGAAAGACGGGAAAGTTTTAAGTTTGAAAGTCAAAAAGAGACAAAAGGGAGCAGACGGTGTAAACATGGAGCTAAAACACAGAGAAGCAGAGGCAGAAACACCAGGCAGACCTCTACTTCAATGAACAGTGATCTACACAAGAGCCCAAATGCAACATATCACAAAACTACATTTATCAATAGGATAAATAAAATAATGAATATCAGATCTATAACTTGAAATACACTAAAACTAACAAAGGTAACAAAACAGAAATCAGCAAGATACATCAACCACACAAATCTAAACTTTAAACACCAGATATCAGGACCTCAAACTAAGAATTTAAAACACTAATCAAGGAAAAACATTGGGACCGTAACAAATAAAGGTCCTTTAGTTGCATTTTTGTTTGGGGGATTTTCTGATTGGATTTAGATCAAGTTACTATCTATCTTTGTTTTTGCTGCAAAATAATCAGGTTATTTCAAGCCTGTTTTCCTCTTGTCCTACTGGTTGAGGTTAGCTTCATCTATCCAAAGAATGCTGTTCCAGGAGGGTCTGGCGTTTTTAGGTGTATTATTTTAACAAACTCTGCCCCGACCCTTCTGTTTTCAAGACTCATCAAAAGTTTGCACCTTCAGGTAAACCTCTGGATTTGCTCTCTCTGTACACTTGGATAATGGCTGGATTTTTGTCAAGGTGTTTGTCTTGTCTTGTAATCGTCCATCAGCCTGGTCTTCTGTCCGGGCTTTTTTATGAATGTACTCGGCTGTTGGTTTGTCCGCTCGTAATGTTCCTCTGCCTCTCTCATGGACCTGGTTTGTTTTGCAGCCTGCTTCACTTGCACTGAGAGCAGCTCCAAACGCAAATGCTAGAACCTGAGTCTGTGAAGGTTCTCAGTCATCCAGGTCATCGTAGTCAAGAAGCTTCTCGGATGAGAGGTGAAACGTCTTCAAGCAACTTAAAGAAGTCCAGACGCTTTTCTTTGCAAGCTCCTTTGACTAGAACCTGAGTCATTTTTTTACTTGCTCGAGACTTATGAAGAAATAATAAGTAATAGTGTTTAATTTTAAAGATCCATCATTTGAGTAACGCTGTGCATAAAAAATGGCTGCAGTGCCTTAATGGTTAATGCAGCCATTAAGTTCAACTTGAATGTTTAAGTCGTGCACTAATATTTATCATAAAACTGTAAAGTGAACATGTTTTGTTAACCAGCTGAAACTGTGTTGTGTCCATGACAATCACTAAGCTAACTTTAGTTTTCATGGATCCATTTTTTGTGAATGTGTCAGTGTGACATCACCATGTTTCTGGGGATCATGATGTCATTTTTGTAGTTGTTATATTCAGCCTCAGTCGGCTTGTGATGTTTTAGCTATGCTGATCAATTTTACCCACTGAGGTTATGCTTTATGGAAGAATATGCAAGATTGCATATGGCTGAACACCAGGTACACTGCAAGGGAAAAGTTGAATAGCAAAAGTCTCCTTGGTGATGCTCACTGCCACTTTGTTAGGTGCCAGTAAAAGGCTGGACTTCTTTTGCCTTCAGAACTGCTGTAATTTGTTATTGCATAAATTCAACAAAGTAATGGAAACATCACACTTTGGATACATTTTGGTCCATATTGACATGAGAGAGTTACAAAGTCCTAAAGATTTGTCGACTGCACATCCATTATGTGAGTTTCTATTTCTTCACCTCTCAAAGGTGCTCTGCTGCACAGAGAGCTGGTGACTCACTGTCATGTTCAAAAACAGCTTAAGAAGATTTGAGCTGTGTGTTTAACTCATTTGGTACTAAGGTGCCCAAAGTGCACCAAGAAACAATTCCTCACGTCATCACAGACTAGAAGCCCGAACTGTTGATAGAAGCTTGATCCAGCTGTCATGTTGTTCATGGCAAATTCTGACTTCAGCAGAGATTTAGACTCATCAGTCAAAGCCATGTTTCTACAATCGTCTGTCGTCCAGTTTGTAGCCTCGATGAGGAATGGCACCTGCTAACACAAACCTTCAGGTTTCAATGTGCCGCATGGTGCTCGTCTGCATGCCTTGGTTGTAACAAGTAATCATTTGAGTTACTGTTGCCCTCCTATCAGCCTGAAGCAGTCACCTTTGACCTCTGGCAAATAAGACATTTTAGCCCAGAGAACTGGTGCTCACTGGATGTTTTTAGACCATTCACTGTAAACCCTGGAGATGGTTGCATGTGAAAGCAGTCGATAATAAAATACAATGCAGCACCAACAGCCGTGCCACGTTCAAAGACACTTAAATAATCGTTATTCCTCGCTCTGATGCTCTGATTGAACGTCAGTATTGTCTCAAACATGTCCGTTTGCCTAAATCCACAACGTGAGATGGATGTGAATGATGGAGATAGACTTTTGTAACATTATGGCTTACAACCATAAGTATCTATGTATGTGAGTATTTCTGATGGAATCCAGCATATTGTATATAAGAAGCAGTCAAATAGGGAACATCCGACCCAAAAGGCATATTAATAGATTTAAAAATCCAACGGCACAATCGGAATTAATATTTGATAACATGCACACAAAGTCCCAGTGAAAGCTTTGTGTACCACATCGCCATGAAGTCAGACTTTGCATTTTATGAAATCCCTCTTTGTCCTTCTCCACACATGTGTACAAATTAGCTGTATCACACAAACATACACAAACACAGGCACGTAACGATGATGAATATTGGTGGGAACTTTGGATTCAGCAGACTGTATTCATGTGCTGTGCTCCACCACGATCATCATCAAGCATCTGTTACTTTTTCTTCTTGACTTTTTGCCCCCCAGCTGTCTCACTGTGCCTCGCTGCCTGTTTTTGTATGTAGCACTTATCAGTGATTTAAAGAAACCTTTGACTGTAGGGTGTTCAAATACTCAGGTACATCTTGAATAACTGATACAGTGACAAGATTCATTCATACAAAAGCCAGTAGCTCTGTACAAGCTATTGATGAGAGGCCGAGGCTCACAATCTCAACTATAATTTTGCTTTTACCTGTGTGGAGAAGAAAAGGACTGGAAACACACTTGACTATATTTTTATAATCTTAAAATAATTTTCTAAAGAGACTATCCTTGCTGAAGATGAATCTGCTGAAGAGCTCATCTTCCTCCATGAATAATCCACCTGTAGCTACCATCCTGCCAGCCTACAATAACTGAAAATCTCAATGTAAAATTTAAGGCAAATGTTGGCACTAATTAAATGGATTTCGAGTCTCTGCTAGTGGAGGATTTCAAAAACAAGAGCTGGAGGCTTGAGCGTCTAGTAGGGGTCCCCTGCTGAGTCCTAATATGCAGCTAAGGCAAAGACTGCAACACGTTTAGGCTTCTCCAGACCTTTATGGGCAAAAGGAAAAATCCAAGTCCTCTTCTTAATAAAACTGTTGGCCAACTTAATTACACATTTTCAGTATTTAGAGTATGATTAAAAAATGATGCACTCCATCCTAAAAGTAGCAAAGTGCTCAAATATTAGCTGGAAAATGCACAGTGTTTAGTTAGCAGTTTATATACAAAGAGTGTGGGCAGTGCTTCCTATCCCAATCGTAGCCTTAAGCTCTAAGGTTTTCTAGCTCATCAACAAATTAAAAAATGTGCAATCATGTAATCAGTAAAGTAACGAGTTAATATATGTATTAAATAGGAGGCAGAGCCTTCAGTTTTCAGGCCCCTCTTTGTGGAACCAGCTTCCAGCTTGGATTCAGGAGACAGACACTATCTCTACTTTCAAGATTCAAACTTTCCTTTTTGCTAAAGCATATAGTTAGGGCTGGACCAGGTGACCCTGAATCCTCCCTTAGTTATGCTGCAATAGACGTAGGCTGCTGGGGGATTCTCATGATGCACTGGGTGTTTCTTCTTCACTCACTATGTGTTAATAGACCTCTCTGCATTGAATCATACTTGTTATTAACCTCTGTCTCTCTTCCACAGCATGTCTTTATCCTGTCTTCCTTCTCTCACCCCAACCAATCACAGCAGATGGCCCCGTCCCTCCCTGAGCCTGGTTCTGCCGGAGGTTTCTTCCTGTTAAAAGGGAGTTTTTCCTTCCCACCAAAGTGCTGCTCATAGGGGTCATATGATTGTTGGGTTTTCTCTGTATCTATTATTGTAGGATCTACTGTACAATATAAAGCGCATTGAGGCGACTGTTGTTGTGATTTGGCGCTGTGTAAATGAATAAAACTGAATTGAAAATAAAGGTAGAAAAGTAGAACATTTTTTAGTTGATTGATATTAAATGTAGAAACATACTTCAAATTTAAACTGATGATCTTTTGGGAAACAGCTTTTAGCCATGAATGTGTTCAAGATGGCGCCGAGTATGGCAGCCTCATCGTGAGCTCCCCCAAGCAACGGCTTTCTTCTGTGTTTAATTTTACTTTTCCTTTATTTTTTCACGAGCAGCACTTGTCTCCTTGTGTACGACCGACAAACCTTACTGGACATAAAAGACGGTCTTTCTTATAACTTTCAAGTTTTGCAACACGGACGCTCCGTTTGCAGACCCCCCATTCATCTCACCTGAGACGCCTTTGTTCTCTGGCCCTGGAGGCCGCAAACGCCGACGCAGAGGGAGAAGATCTGGCGTTCTGGTTCGACTGAGACGGCGCACTTACAGACCACCGTTACCCAGTTTATTACTGGCTAATATGCAGTCTCTGGAGAACAAGCTGTGCGAGCTTCGGGCACGGATCTCATTCCAGCGAGAGATGCGGGACTGCTGCGTGATCTGCCTCACAGAAACCTGGCTATCGGACAAAGTACCGGACTCCGCAATACAACTGCCGGGGTTCTCCGTGCACCGCGCGGACAGGTCACAGGATCTTACTGGGAAAAGCAGAGGCGGTGGTGTGTGTTTCATGATCAACAACAGCTGGTGTGATTATGCGAACGTGCACCCGGTCAAATCCTTCTGCTCACCGGACCTGGAGTACCTGATGATTAAGTGCCGGCCATTCTGGCTACCGAGGGAATTTACAGCAGTGATAATTTATTACGGCTGTTTACATTCCCCCACAAGCCGACACTGACCGTGCACTCAGGGAACTGTACAGCGCGATCAGCAGCGAGGAAACCGCACACCCAGAGGCGGCGTTTATCACAGCCGGAGACTTTAATAAGGGAAACCTGAAGAAAGTCTCACCAAAACTCCATCAACACATCCATTTCAACACACGTGGAAACCGGCTACTCGACCACTGTTACACCTCTTTCCGGGATGCGTACAAAGCCCTCCCCCGCGGCCCATTCGGCCAATCAGATCACTGCTCCATCCTGCTCCTGCCCGCCTACAGGCAGAAGCTGAAACAGGAAGCTCCAACCCGGAGGGCGGTGCACTGTTGGACGGACCAATCGGAGTCTGCGCTGCGGGACTGTTTTGATCACGCGGACTGGGAAATGTTTCACGTGGCCGCCAGAGACATTGATGAATACACAGACTCAGTCTGTGGATTTATCAGGAAATGCGTGGAAGATGTCGTCCCATCCAGAACAGTTAAATCCTTCCCAAATCAAAAACCCTGGATTAACGGAGATGTTCGCGCGGCACGGAGCACCGCCTTTGCCTCCGCGAACACATCGGACTACAAACACGCACATTACCAACTCCGGAAGACGATCAAAGCAGCCAAACGTGAGTACAGGGACAGGGTGGAACAACAGTTTGACAACCCTCGGAGTATGTGGCAGGGACTAAACACGATCACAGACTTTAGAGGGAAAACCAGCACACCGCAGACCACGGCCTCTCTGTGTGAGGATCTAAACGTATTCTACGCTAGATTCGACACAGCGAACACCATGAGACCGGACAGTGTGCGCACCGCGGATGACGTCAGTGCGCACACTGTGTCTGAGGAGGATGTGCGAGGTGCTTCAGGAAGGTGAACGCGCGCAAAGCTACTGGTCCGGACGGGATTCCCGGCCGCGTCCTCAAGTCATGCGCGGCTCAGCTGGCTGGAGTGTTCACGCACATCTTCAACCTTTCCCTCTCTCTGTCTGTAGTCCCAGCCTGCTTCAAAATGGCCACCGTCGTCCCTGTACCCAAATCCTCCACCATCTCCTCATTGAACGACTGGCGACCTGTAGCCCTGACCCCCATCGTGAGCAAATGCTTCGAGAAGCTGGTCAGGGGCTTCATCTGCTCTGCACTACCCGACTCACTGGACCCTCTACAGTTTGCATACCGCCACAACAGGTCCACTGATGATGCCATAGCCCTGACACTACACACTGCCCTGTCACACCTGGAGAAGAGAGACACGTATGTGAGGATGCTGTTTGTAGATTACAGCTCAGCATTCAATACCATCGTTCCCTCGAAGCTGGACAGGAAACAAGGACTGAGCAGCTCCCTCTGCAGCTGGATCCTTAGCTTCCTGTCTGACAGACGCCAAGTGGTCAGACTGGGCAGCATCACCTCATCCCCCATCACACTGAACACTGGTGCTCCACAGGGGTGTGTACTGAGCCCTCTCCTGTACTCACTCTACACCTACGACTGCACAGCCACTAACAGCTCCAACATCATTGTGAAGTTTGCGGACGACACTACAGTGGTGGGTCTTATCACCAACGGTGATGAGACGGCTTACAGGGAGGAGGTCAGCGCCCTGACCCACTGGTGTCAAGACAACCATCTCACCCTCAACGTCGCAAAGACAAAGGAGTTGATAGTGGACTTCCGGAGGTGCAGAGAAGTACACACCCCCATCACCATCAGCGGCGCTGCTGTGGAGAGAGTGAGCAGCTTCCGGTTCCTTGGCGTACACCTGGCTGAGGATCTTACGTGGTCAGTACACACAAACAAAACAGTGAAGAAGGCGCAGCAGCGCCTCTTCTTTCTCAGGAGACTGAAAAGATTCGGCATGAGCCCCCGCATCCTCAGGACCTTCTATCACTGTGCCATTGAGAGCATCCTCACTGGATGCATCACCACCTGGTATGGCAACAGCACCGCCTACAACTGCAAAGCTCTCCAGCGAGTAGTGCGGTGCTCTGAACGGATAATTGGAGGTGAGCTTCCCTCCCTCCAAGACATCTACAGGAAGCGCTGCCTGAGGAAAGCGGGGAGGATCATCAAGGACTCCAGTCACCCCAGCCATAAACTGTTCAGACTGCTTCCATCAGGAAGGAGGTTCTGCAGCATCCGGTCCCGTACCAGCAGACTGAGAGACAGCTTCTTCCATCATGCCATCAGACTGCTGAACACGTCATAGACACCTCAGCTTCACTACTGGAACTTCAACATTATGCACTCCACACTGTATATAAATGCCACTTGTTTTGCACATATTCAACTCTGTATATTTTATATATTTTATTATTATTATTATTATTTTATTTTATTTTTTTACTATTTAATTTGTAAAAATGTGTATACACACACACACACACACACACACACGTAGGAAAATATTTAGTATACACATCCAGAAATGCATACACTATTATATATTGTACATATATTTATTAGTTTCAGGTTGGCCATTCTTGTATTTTGCTCGTTTGTGTTGTTGTGTTTGCACATCTCTGTTGCTTGTGGGGCTCGCACACAAGAATTTCACTCGCATGTGCTGTGCCAGTGTGCCTGCACATGTGATGTGACAATAAAAGTGATTTGATTTGATTTGAATAAAACATGCACTGAGGACAGTTAGTACAAAAAACTTTTATGCTTCATTAAACAATACTTCAACTTGAGAGACTTTGCCAGTGAGAAATCGAGCCAGGACCGGAGCAGCTCCTGACTTAATGCTCTGCAGGAGTCGTCACAGTCAGCCCCAGTGGTGAGTGCCGTAGTCTTGTGGCAGGTGGAGCTGGGTGGTGGTGGGTATTTGTGAAATAAGTGCCAGAGAGAATAAGGTATTTAGGGACGGGAATAGTATATGAGTGAGCCAAGAAATAAGGATGTTGAGCTTCATAAAACATAAAATATAAATAAAATTATAAATAAAATGGACTCAGGTTCAGTGCTGGGGTTCAGTAAACACTTTTCATTCAGTAATTTGGTTCTTTAGTTATTTTTAGAATTGTGAAGAAATCATGAGTAAAATCTTAAAACTCTCACAGTTCTGGGTCAATTTTGACCCAGCTTTTTCTGTTTCTGTTTTGGTTTGCTAAATATATGAATTATTTGGGTTTTTTGAGTTGTGCTTGTTTGGTTTTGTATTAAGGGTTATTTTTGATTTTGTTCTCCTTATCTCATTTGGCCTTTAGTTTAGGTCACTGTCTTCTGTTTTTTGTGCCATATTCTTTCTGTCTTTCTCTCTGTGTCAAGTTTGCGGTTTTGTGATTTGTTTCTTATTTCCTGTTTTACTTTGAAAGTTCATGTCTCATGTCAGTGTGTTCAGTTTTACCTCTCCCCTGTCTCGTTAGCCTAATTTCTCCCAGCTGTGTCTCCCTCCTGTTGCCCATTCCCTAATTACTCCCCTGTGTATTTAAGCCCTGTGTTTTCCTGTGCTCCCTGTTGTGTTGTACTGTCAACTTGCTGTGTGTTTGTAATGTCCAGTCCTCCAGCACCTTGGTTTAGAGTTTTGTTTTTGTAAGTTTTATGTTGTGAATCATTCTTCCAGCAATAAAGCTGCGTTTTCAGTTTATTCCCGTCTCCAAGAGTCCTGCATTTTTGGGTCCACCGCTTCTGCTCGCCTGCCACACAGCCAACCATGACAAAAACATAGTCAGTTTGACTGGTAAGAGTTACAGTGTCACTTGTAACTGCAACCCTTAGCCAAAGACTGAGACGGGCACATGCTAAGGTGAGGACTAGTTCTTTTTCTCAGGCTAGATTAGTAAATAATGTTTACACAGATGGTCAGACAGCAGTGTGTCTGTGGCTAATACAGCTTTGGTTTACCGTTTGGTGTCCTGGATACAAACCATGGTAATGATGAAGGCGACCCTGCAGTCAGTCATGTTAAAAACTTTGTTTTTTTAACATCAGTGCAGCCCACTGGAGAGCCAAGCAGCCCAGCTCCAAAAAAATATTTCGTCATGTTGTGAAGAATGTGCACAGCTTTGGCTTTCTGTTGGTCAGTGCAGTTTGAGGGAGTAACTGCTCAAGCTTTGGAAGTGTATAAAAATTAAAGCTCTGCATTGACATGAGACAGTTAGTGGCTTTTCTCGTTCTACTCCAGGTGCTATGTGGGTTTGAGAACTTGGACAAATATACTTACTACTGATGGTGAACAGTGCTGATTGCAGTTTGTTTTTTGGCACGATTTTAGTCATTTTATTTTGCTTTTGAGCTTTCTGCCTCCTTAAGAATTCAGATGGGTGGATAAGTCTAAAACTCTAAAGTCCAATTACAAAGTAATGTCTTCTTTGTTGTGTGTTTCTTGAGTTGGCCTTTACGCATACTGTAGTTTAGTCGTGAGCTAACAGTAAGTTAGAGTGCAGATTATCTGCTTTTTAACAAGTAGAACGTTCTGGATTTGGTCGTGGGATGATGCACAAATCCCATCAGCATAAAAAAATCTGCTTCATCAAACATGTGGAACTATTGTGAACAAGGAAGCTACTGAAAGTAGTGAACAAGGAAGCTACTGAAAGTAATGAACATCACAACCACAGTTGCCGCAATCGTTTTATATTGTAAGGTAAAGAATAAAGAGAAAAACCCCTATGAGCAGCACTTTGGCGACAGTGAGAAGAAAAACTCCCTTTTAACAGGAAGAAACCTCCAATAGAACCAGGCTCAGGGATCTGCGACCAGTTAGGGGTGAGGGGAGGGAGATTAGACAAGAGAGCCAGAGATGAATAATAACTCACGATTAAATGCAAAGTGGTGTAAATGATGAATGGAATAGTTCTGATGTAGCAGTTTTCTACTCTACTCGAGCACACAGAGCCATATACCAGCACTTCTTTCTATATCCAAGTACTTTGTATGTGGCATTTACCTGATCCAGCTCTAATTATAAGCTTTATCAAAGCGGAAAGTTTTAAGCTTTAAATTAAAGTTTTAATCAAAAGTAGAGAAAGCTGAAGGCTCTACCTCCCATTCTACTTTTAAATAATCCAGGAAGCACAAGTAGGCAGCAGTCTGAGAGTGAAGTGCTCTATTGCGACGATATGAGTAGCTTGTGTGTAATGCAGCTTTGCCCAGCTGTTGAAGTCAGTGTTCATGCCCCTGAATTCAGACGAAAAGTTTGGATGAGCGCTAAGTAAACGTTACTGACCAACCCCCCGCACTCTTCAGCTACCCAAATGCAGTTCTGTAAAGTGCACAAACTGACTGATTAGTGGAAAAAAACTTGTTAAAGTCAGTAAGCTGGTATTTTTTTCACTGACGACAGTCACCGCCACTGTGGGAGGTAGTGGGAGCTACTCTGCTAGATTCAGACGATACTAAAATCTAAAAGTTCATGTACTCTTATTCTTTATTTAGTTTAGTTTAGCTTCGACAACCAAACTCCAGGTTACTGCAAAACAGTCCAGACCTCCCAAAAGTCTGCCGCAGATGTCTCTCTGACTCTAAGTTGAACAGACAGAAACTTCAGGTAGCCCGATAGTCCACTGCTGTCAGAGCTGTCGAATTATTTATAAGACACCTGCCACACACTCGCTCAAGTACTTAAAAAAAGTTTGGAAACATTCCTGCCACGACTCTTGTCTCAGCAACACCATTAGAGATATACTGTACATTTATTCCCTTAACCCTTATGATGTAAACCTAAAGGTTTTTATCACAAAACATGACTCTGTAAACAGATTTACGTCCCCACAATGTGAGTAATACAGATCAACAGTGTCTTTTTACCCGTGATTCTGTTTTCTGAAAAGAAAACACACACACACACGGGCATTAGAGCACTTGTGCAGCCTTGAAATGGAAGACCAAAGGAACATTAATGGAGGTATCAAGCCTCTCACTATCATCCTTCCGACCATACAGACATCACAAACATCCCTGTTGCTACTCTGCCATGGAGAGCTGAAGCAAAGCAGAGGAGTAAACAAGTCTGTGGAGGAGATGAGAGCAGAGCCGCGCTGAGAGCAAAAGACCCGAGGAAGAAATAAGATACACAAATATGGAGACTGTTGAGGTTTTTGGGCAGCTTTGCTGTGTGTATGCAGTGTAATATTAGCTTTTCTATTTATCCTTAAAAAGACCCAGAACACTTGTTCCCTGCTTATCCCCCGTCTCACAGGACTGCACAGCAAGTCAGCTTGACCAAAACATAATTTGTATTTAATAAAGTTTTCACTAAACCGCTTTCCCCAAACAATCGCGCCCTTTCAAGTTCACTGTGGAGATCATAGACACACGGAGGCTTGGATTGTCCTCACAAAAGTGGCACTCATGGGTCACCGGTAACAGTTTCAAGAAAAGCAGTGTCTGTTTTTAAAAAGTGTAAGCGGTGGTTTCAAGTTTGCCCGAGTGTAGTCGCTCACCTATACGGTCATTTCAATAAAATGTCAAAAACCCAACATAGACAAATGACATCATAAAACATATATTTGTTTGTTTTTATTTCCTTGCAGACAGAAGTAACGAGGGTGTTTTCTAGAGAAGAACAGGAGCAGTCTGTCGTTGACTCCTGTGGATGGGTAATGCAGGGGGAGGCAGGTTCATCTACACAGCACTCTTCTCTTTCTTCATGTTTCTTGCATTTCTCCCCTCTGAGACTCCTAACAGCAGCTGGCGTCTGAGCAAAGGAAGCAAAGCTAAGTCCAAGCACAAACAAGAACCAGCTAATCACCAACGCTTTGGTACCACGTGCAGGGCAAAGATCTAGCATCAACGAGGGAGAACTGCATAGCTGGGGAGTAACCAGCTCAACTCTGCACAGGTGAGTAATCAACAATGAACTTCAGGTGTAGGCAGCCAGGGCGGAGACCCGGGAAACACTTCACCTCTGGAACACACAAGCAACAACACTCAACCGGCCACAATCACACCAGCAGAGGAAGAGCAAAAAGGGAAGAGACTAATAAAAAAGGCAAGTCACTCCAGGGGGACCAGGGGGGGCTGGGGGGGTGGTATCATGCCCCTAATAACAGCTTATGGAAGCATCCTGTCATTTTCATTTCAGAAGTACAATATTTCATTTATATCTATGGAAACTAAATTATACATCATATATTATAATGCTGACATGTTGCCTAGCAGCTACCGAGCCATAGGCTGAAATAACTCATGTTTTTGCATCTATGCAGCTACAACACTACATAAAAGCTTTGTGTCATTTTCATTTCAGGGTGCTGTGTGTATATGAAGGTGTTGATGCTTTCAAGAGCAAAATGAATTCAAAGCAAATACAATACGAGGAGGACTTTAGGAAGACAAACTAGAAGATGGTGAGAACAGCAGCGAGCCCTTAAACGAGTAGTAACGACTCTATTTCCAAATGTAAGCAGGCAGAGCGTCGTGTCAGTCAGAGCCCTGCCTGTGCTTGCCTCAGTCAGACATCCATGACATGAGGCAATGAGCTCACCTGTGATCCAGAGACGAGGATCCTCAGTGTGTGTGGATGCTCTGAATCTTAACTCACCTTCTTTGACTCTTGTTTCGTTGTCCCTGTCATTTTTCTGCCTGTTTCACCTGCTTTACATCACACAGCCACATACAGTACTGCCTTCTGTCTTTATCTCCGCTTCTCATGCTGAGTGTACCCCAGTGGCTTTGCATCTGATTGAAGCAGAAATCTCAGTTCTATTAGACGTAGATTGCGTCTGGCATTACATGAATATTGTTTGGAAAACAAAAAGGGTCTGAAGAAATCCCCTGTTAGCTGAAATGCTCCCTCCCTGTGTGTTTCTCACTTTCACATCAGCGTGCTGACACTGTGCTGCTAGATGCTAATGAAACAGATAGTTGTGGTTTATTTCCGATTATCGATCACTAGTTTCTTCTTTGAAAGCCTCACAGCAGAGCTGGACTGGGACAAAAAATCAGCCCGGGCACTTTGACCAGTGACCGGCCCTCCGTGGTATTAAAGCCATAAAGCCTTTATAATAAACTTAAACCTCACCATCCTCATGATTCTGCTATTCTAAACAGTACTTAGCAAAAATATAAAACAACCTAATTTATAATTACATATACCTATAACTAATAGGGTTGCCAACTCCCAGCAAAAAAAAAAAAAAAAAAAAAAGGGAACCACTCCCCCCCCCTGGCAACACTTTGCTAGACCCGCCCCTGCACAGTCACCAGCTGTCAGCTGCTTAGAAAAGGATCCTGGTGTTATTTGTCTCTCAGAAACAGTTCATAACTTCAACTCATCCATGTCACCTAAAGGTAAACCTGTTTCTCCATCACAGCTCTGATGATTCAGTAAGGACGTCTCCTGGTTTCATCTTCATGTTTCCCTCTCACCACATATCCAAACCGACATCATGACCAGCAGCTTTACAGCTGTGGCTCCAGCAAACATCAGCTGATACTAGAAATTAATATTAAATCAATTCTAACAACAGCTGATCAAGCTTAAACGTGCTGCTGTTGTTTAGCGCGACATCCGCTGGTTTCCTTTTTCCGGCGCAGAGAGAAAAGCCGATCAGCTGATCATCGATCAGTTTCATGATTGAATTAGCAACTTTCTAGCTGAAGTAGTGCGGGACAAACCGTGTTCCTTTTCACCTCAACTTTAAAGTCCGACCTCCTCGGCTGTAATTGGTCCAGCCCAGAGTCGATCATGACCAACTGGCCAATCCACCACCTTTCATTTATACCGTTGAAAAAAAGAAAAGAAATAAAACCCCATCGGCCCATAAAAACGAAAAATCACGAGCGGCCCTCCAGGCAAATGCCCGGTACGCCCGATGGCCAGTCCAGCCCTGCCTCACAGTCAATCCCAGCAGTCATTTTGTTATCCAGCTGCCACTTTAAAGCTAATTATGACGATATATTTGCATTGTGGTAAACTGTTTGTGCCATGTCCTTAAATTCTGCAGCCATACTTATAGTAGAGGACAGTAACGAACACCAGGAAAGCAGCAGATCTACCTTTTCTTGCTTCTTCCCTTTAGGCCACCACAGTGGATGATCTGCCTCCACCTCTCCGTGTCTATTACGAGCATCCCCCTCTGTCACACCAGCTCTCTGCATATCCTCCTTCACTACATTCATGAACCGTCCTTGTGCACTAGTTCTATTTTCTGTAGTGTATTGGTGCCAGTTAATATATTTACTCTGCTACTGACAGAGCAGACAGTACAGCCTGTGTACCTTCTGCAAGTATAAGCATTATTTTGAATTTGTATGTAAAAAGGGCAAAAGAAACGCCTCTGTGAAATGCAAATCGTAAATGTGTGTCAGCTGGAAAGAGCTCTACTTCAGCTTTCATCTAGGACACCTGCAGACTCACCTGCAAACTTGCTTTCTTTGCGCCACACGATATTGGTGTCATAGCTGTGAAACAGCAGTAGCTAACTTGTATTCACCTAAAGCTGTTTCATCAACGGAAACTAAGGAGCTTGTTGCTACAGGTGATACAGCCAGTCAGGGGCGGAGCGTGAGGGTGGCTTACTGGGCTTAAGCCCGGGTTGTTTTGTCAGAAGCCCGGGGTCTTTTGGAGTGCAATTTTTTCATAGTTAGATGCCTGGCTGACAACTGTATAAAACAAAAAGTACACACAATATTCGAAGCACATAGTGCACACTGAGGGAATTTACGACTGTGCGTGAATCCCCCCCTGATATTGGTATGATCCAAGCTCAGGCACTAAGCGACTGAGCGAGAGGGCGGGGCAGCTGCTGCCTGTGTGCGGTGTTGGAGAGACGGAGCCAGCCATACTAAGGAGAGCTTAAGTTTGAGCAGGTACCAAAGCAAATCATTCGTACCGTACAAATAATGTAAATATGACGGTGAACCACGAAAGATTGATATCAAACTGATCACTTGACCAATATTACGTTACTCGCTCTTCAAGTGAATCAACAAATGGCGAAATGAAAAGCCGAACAAATGCTATTTTTTTAGAGTCTTAGCTTACATGTGTTTATTTCATATTTTCAGTTCTTACCCTCCCCGACTAAATCGGTTTCAGTTATGTACTGAAACATAAGAATGGACATTAGAGGCTTCTTTCAAAGAAAAAACTCAGGTAAATGTTATCTTATATATTATGCTTTGTATGTTGTTCAGTATATTTCTATGCAAAACAAGAGGAATTTCAATACACAGCAGTATATTCACAGTTTAAACCAGATATTTACATACACTTTATGGAAAACACAAGAACATTTTTTTACTGTACAACATCAATTTAGAGTAAACTTGTTTTGTTTTGGATAAATATTGAAATATCTTTTGAATTAGTTAAATGTCAGAATAAAGAGAGACAGAGCTGTCTATTTTTTATCACTTTCATCAAATTTAGGAGTACATATACACTAAGTTTATTGTTAATTAATAAGAAAACTCCAGACGATTCCATTCTGAGCTGAAGAAGCTTCTGATAGGTTAGTAGAGTCCATGTGAGTAAATTGGTGGCACACCTGTGGATGCATATAAGCCAAAACACCAGGAAAAGAACTGTGGAGCTCCATAAGTGTGGCTCAATTTTGAATACAATTTGGTGCCATTTGCAATTAAGAAATACAGACAGTTTATCTCTTTACTCTTAAAATTAACAAATGTTTTTTATATTTATCAATCTAAAAAAATAAACATTTAGTCTGATTTGATGTTACAATTAAAAAAGTGTTTTTATCTGAAGAGTGTGTAAATATCTGGTTTCAACTGTATATTTGATGATTGTCAGCACAAAGAGAGAGAGAGGAACAGAGATGAAGAAGAGCAGGTGAGACACACATGTTAGTCAAATGGTTGTTTACCAAAAGTATCACCGTATCATAGGTACTCATGTATCTTGTACCTAGTGTTTCTTTTTAGGTTTGTTATTTTTCAAATTCTATATTAAGTTCTGCAGGCTTGTTTGCACAACAAGACTAAATAATTACATAAACTTTTCTCAGTCTAAATAGTGGACTTTGGTAGAATTAAAAAATAAGTGTAGTGCAGGTCTATGATGGTTTTTAGTGCTACTATCATCTAGTTCTGATTCTGGTTCTGTCTTGGTTAAGTCCTCAGTAGTCCTGATTTTGAACTGTTGTAGTCCTGTTTTAATTCCAGATCAGTTCTTGGTCTGGTTGAATTGGGGTTTAGTCCTCGTGTCTTGATACAGGCCCGACTTTGTTCTGCCTTGCTGCTTAATTAAAAAACTAGTTTATGGTGTCCTGCATATGTGATATATTTTTTTCCTATATGAAGTCATTCTTTTTTGAACAAAACTCAAAACAGAACCTATTAATCTTTCAGTCTTTCAGTCATTTCTAAAATAATAATCCCACATGCATACTACCCTTTAGGGCTAAGCCCCGGGTGTTTCAAATGTCTGGCTCCGCCTCTGCAGCCAGTGTTAACTCACAGTAGAATAAGATAAAGCCAGTGAATTCAGCAATAGATGTTCAGTAGATTGTAACCATTTCAGAAAATATGACCAAGAGGAACAAGAGGAGTTTGTTTTTGGCAGCATAGAAACACTCGGAGTTTACATTGCCAGTATGTATGGCCTGCAGGAAACTCAAGTATGGACTATAATCATTGTGAGGATCATGCTAACATCCATTAGATGTGTGTGTCTGTTTCTGCACAATGTGCTGAGCAATGCATGAAGCTGGAGAGGCAAGATGCACGTTTTTGTATATGACTGCCCAGATTGCATGACATTTGCTGGGTGCATTCATGCCCCTAAGAAGCGCCCCTGTAAACTCAAATTACACCGCCACAGTTTCTCACAGGCACAAAAACCTCTGCCAAAACCACGATGTGTTGAGCCGAAGCAGAGAGCAATCAGCCACAGTGGTGTCCTAATAGAAGCTAATGATTAATGGAAGTATATCAGGCTGAAAGCTAATCAACTCTGTGATGCATTTGACTGCCTCGGATCTGAATCTGGCTCGAAATTATCGCACTTGGACACGGCACAGAGGTTTTTCTCCTTTTTCTTTTATTCCTTTTTTTAAAAACAGAAAAGACTGTCAGGTTCTACAAAATTGTCCACTCAAAGACGAAGTTAAAGAGCGACAATTTTGGATCTAAAGCCTTCGGGACAAGCTGTCAATTTTAAATAATGATTTCATTCAACTCACTGTGGTTAAACTCATCTAGGCACTCACCCAGTCATACTTCATATCTGAATGTATTATTATTGCATTCAGTTGTATTTCTTAAAGCCAGAAGTACTGCCTTCCAGTGATTTCAAGTTTTTCTTATCCTCTTAACTAATTTTAATGGGCCACTTTCATCCAAATATGACTGAAGAAAGTATCACCGTCTTCAATTATTCATTAAAATCTCACACCGCTTCTCTCTTCATGTTTGCCTAATACCTCTGCAGTTTACCAGCCATACTTCATATCTGCATAAAATATAACATAAACAACATCTCATTTATTCAAGGTGACTCACAAATCCTGCTTTCAACTATTCGCTGTCCAAGGTTATAAAAATCTCTCTGCAGTGAGGGCTGTCTGTCACATTAACAGTTTACCTTGTCAGCTCGAAGTATGTGTCACCAAAAATGTCAAGTTCATACAAGGTCTTAAATAATCAGGCCCCATCTCATCTTAATGACCTTGTAGTACCATATCACCCTATTAGAGCACTTCGCTCTCGCTCTGCAGGCCTACTTGTTGTTCCTAGAGTATTTAAAAGTAGAATGGGAGGCAGAGCCTTCAGTTTTCAGGCCCCTCTTCTGTGGAACCAGCTTCCAGTTTGGATTCAGGAGACAGACACTATCTCTACTTTTAAGATTAGGCTTCAAACTTTCCTTTTTGCTAAAGCATATAGTTAGGGCTGGACCAGGTGACCCTGAATCCTCCCTTAGTTATGCTGCAATAGACTGCTGGGGGATTCCCATGATGCACTGGGTGTTTCCTTTCCAGTCACCTTTCTCACTCACTATGTGTTAACAGACCTCTCTGCACTGAATCATACTTGTTATTAACCTCTGTCTCTCTTCCACAGCATGTCTTTATCCTGTCTTCCTTCTCTCACCCCAACCAATCACAGCAGATGGCCCCGCCCCTCCCTGAGCCTGGTTCTGCCGGAGGTTTCTTCCTGTTAAAAGGGAGTTTTTCCTTCCCACTGTCACCAAAGTGCTGCTCATAGGGGGTCACATGATTGTTGGGTTTTTCTCTGTATCTATTATTGTAGGGTCTACTGTACAATATAAAGCGCCTTGAGGCGACTGTTGTCGTGATTTGGCGCTGTGTAAATAAAATTGAGTTGAATCGTCATCAGAATGTCATTATGACTTTCATACAAAGACTGTAGAAAGAAGTGCTTGTGTGACATTATCAGCATAAGGTATGTTTTCCTCCTCTGCTGCATCTCCACCCTCATCAGTAGTCAAACAATAAATAAATAAACAAATACTATTGTTGTAAACTGAAAAACTGGGAAAATGAGAAATTTATACATTGTTGTAAAATGTTTCTGGACTGCTAATCATATGGCAATGCCATAGAAACTCAAACTAAAGTTTTCTATTGTGTAACATTTATTTATTTAACAAATATGTTAGAAATGTAATATTCTTAAAGATACAACAGATTAACTGAGACCAGGGCTCTAAGGCTAAGAGAGCAGAACTGCACATTTCTTTCGTTCCGTGTTTTTACTGCGTGTTTCTGCAGACGTCAGGGATGATGCGCCTCGCCTTTAATTGAACTACACTGAACAGGTCCTCCTGACCTCTTACAGGTTTCCACAGTTCTTCTGGCAGTTTCCTCCACTTTGACAGTAGTTGGCCTCGTCTCTTGTGAACTCCCCTTTTCCCACTCTGCCGTGATTACTGTTAAGTCTTTTACGCAGACGGCTCTGATCTCGTCACCGTCCTCTTCCCAGGCAGCTGAGCCCATTGTTTATCTCCTACTGAGCAAAAAGAGCTCCCTAAAGCTTCTTTGTATTTGTCACTTGTCATATCCATGTTTGATGCCAAATGGGTCTTGTTTGGATTCTTTTATCACCATATTTTTGGCATTTGTTTCAGGTATAAACAACTTTTTCGCCATTGTTCTCAGTGCAGTCTCATCTGCATTCACCGGTTTTATTGTTTTATCCTCTCTGATGAGATGCTCAACAGATAAGTTACCGCTCTCTTCCCTCGGGGTTTTGTACTTTACAAGTTCTCATAACTGAACGAAGGACTTGTCTACAGAGCTTGTAATTATTCGTTATTAAACTAGAACATATTTATGGAGATTTATACAATAATTATGTGGGTGGTTTTACAGAAGAGCCCCACACCTCTCACTGCTTCTCTCTCAGTTGTAAGAAATATTAATGCAGTTAAATAATGACAAATATGCCGAATTGTCCTAAAGTGTGTATGATAGACATATAAACTTCACAATCAGTGAGTCAGTTATTGAGTACATTTTAATGGTGACAACAACAGTAGGTAGAATAGTTTTAAAATGCATATAAACATCAGTGTTATTGTTCACTAATGCTGTTAATGACAAAATCAAACATGCATCCATTTGATTTTGTCATTCCCTTTATTACAAAACAAAACAAAATGATCACCGTGTGCAATCCAGCTGAGCACAGCTGGATAAGATGTGGATGGATATTTGTGTGTGAGCGATGTGATTTCTCCTTGTTGCTCATTGCGGTGGCGTAGGGGACTAGTTTGTGTATGGACGCACTCATCCTTAGAGAGCCAAAACAAAAAATGACGGAGAATCTGAGACAGGCAAAAAGTACACAAATCACGAAAGTAGTTGGTGGAAAATATATCTCGAAAGTGAATCCTCCAAGTTATCTCAGTGTTAGATATCGGCTTCGGTGATGTTCTGCATATGGTGGAAAGTGCAGAAGGGGCCTGTTGAGGGATAAACAGCTCAAACGGTCACTGGCTGCTTTATTTTGAAATACTGAAGATGGACATTATAAAACTATGACATTGCAGCGTTTTCTACCACCCTGCAGTGTGTGCACATCCTGAGTCTTTTGTGAATGCAAAATATTAAAAGGTAAACCGACTGAAAGAGTCCTTCTTATGATCTGTGAAGCTGCAGTTATTTCATGTATTCTATCTGATCACTGCAGAAAAGAGCAGGCCTGCTTTCTCAACATACCCACCATGCATTATGCAAACATTCTGTGCCTTCATGCATATTTCTACACAGGTTACGCACCCACATCTTTATGACAATTTTTAATTTCTTAATTTGAACCAAATAAAACTCCTCCTTAAATCTTGCTTAAATTAACCCTCAGACAGCCATTATTCAAAGTACGCCTAAACAATGCACCCACTGCCAAATGCTCGTTTGTAAAGTCTCTATATTTTTTGCCTTTGCTGACTTGTACCCTCCAGAGAGTGCTGAGCAAAACAAGAAAACAGAAGAAAGAGTCATAATGCACGCTCTACTATTCAAAGCAAGGACGAGCTCAGATGAGCCTTAAGGTGCTCAGACTGAACACAAAGGAAATTCTAAAAGGGTGATGTGACGGCATGTTAGTCAAAGGAAATATGAGAGTGTACGTGAGTTCACTGAGAACAGGGAATTCATGTTTGATCGGGAATTATTCTTCTGCAGGATTTTGTTCATTTATTTCACGGTCGCATTGTGGCTCCGCTCGTGGTTAGAAAGAACTGTTGTAGGTACTTTATGACATCAAAGAACTGGATACTGTTACACGCCAGAACAAAAAGAAACCCTGATTCAGTTATCGCAACAGGCTGCACTGGCAGCAGGTCAAAATCATCGAGGGTGCTTCTGAAAACTGCTCGAAGTCTTGGTGCAGATTGGCCGGCTGTGGTAGCCAAAAATATCGGCGCGTCATTAGATAAGATGTCGAGATGAAACAGTTCAAGATGAACCTTTTGTAATCTGCACTTCTAGGATAGACACACAAAGAGTAGGATAAGAACAGGTTTTAATTTATGATGCTAATCAGTTTCTCTTCATTTTAGTAACAATTTGTGTTTGAAAAGCGCTGCTGATAATGAAGAACTCAGAGAATCCCTCAGCTCTAAACAAACGCTCGATGTACAAAACTGCTTGTTTATCAGTTCAAACGGCATTAATAGATCATTATTGTCCCCACTGCTGCACAGCAGTACAGAGAGTGCTATCAGGTTTAAGGCAAAGTCAATAAAGGCTTAAAGTGAGTAATGGACTGGCAGGAGGACCATATAGTTTTAGAAAGTGCACGCCAGCGTGACTTCCCAAACACGTCTGTAAAAAGCTTTTAATTCATTATGTTTAATTAATTTATTGACAAGCTGACTCTAAACAAATAAACACAACAACAAAGCAGACAAACATAGAAAAGCAGCACTTACTTTCATGTCACAGCGGCATCACGGCCTGGTGCTGATATATGATGCTAGGAAATCTGTGTAAAAGTTGGCAGAGCCCTGAAAACTGTTTCTGTGTCATTGTGTGGCAGCCCTGTAACCTCTTTCTTAACTTCTGTTAACAACAGTTGCTTCATTCGTGTGTTATTTGCACATATCGCCACACCCTTTGGCACAAATGTATATACTTGTTTTCCCTTGTAAACAATATTTCCACTTAGTAGCCCAGAAGGCTTCGACACTAATCTTCCGAATGTCTGATGTGTTCAGTTCTTCATTCAAATTCCGTCCGAGGGCCGTCTGAAAGATTGGAACGAGTCACGACAAATTAGAGAAGTTAAATTGTTTTGTTTTATGCTCTGTCTTTGCAATCAGTGCGGTCATGGCGTTAGAAATAGGTCTGCAAAGAGCTGACCATTAAACAATTACATGCAAATTAGCAAACAAATAAACAACACGATTAATTAATGAATCCAAGAAGTGAAGTGGTCTCGAGAGAATGTCATCGCTCTCCATTGTCTCGCAGTGTACTCGCATGAATTCTTCACAAGAAGCAGACAGTTGATAACAAAATAATTCATTTTCAGCAGTCATTTTAAATTAAAATATGACTCGGTAATTAATTTAACTCAAGCTTCTTCATCACCAAGTAAGCTTTTTTTTATATCTTATATCTTCAAAATGTTAAACACGTGATAGTAAAAAATGAATACTCGACAGCTCGAGCTTCAGGTTGACTGATACCAGCAGGAAAACTCTTCAAACATCAAATTGAACCTAAATGTAGGGAACAGTAATAGATCGTACTGGTGTAACATCAAGAGTGGGGATGCACACAAAGACATAAAAGCTGGGACGATGCAGAACAGCGTTTACAGTGCAGAGCGTCCGCACATGAACCAACATAAAGCTAGTAATGGTTTTATACTGGCAGGTAATTTCAAATGCAACATCTCTAACAGGTCAGCAAATAACAGCAAACAGCCAAACTGATGGTGTGCAGTGTGTCACACAGCCTGCTGCTAGCTAAAGGTCCAGCTGCTGCATTTCTCAGGGAGAGAAGTCAATGTGAGATAACGTCACTCAGAGATGTAAGAAGCACAGAGCAGGACAGGACGAAGTGAGCTTATTGCAAGAGTAACCGTCACAGCGGGGTGCGCCGATAAGTTTAGTTTACAGGACCCAGAAGCAGACACTTGAGTTGCTGGCTGAACAGAAGGCGATCCTTTATTTGGATGTTGGCACATGAAAGAGCATGAAGCTATGAAAACTAAGAAAACTGTGAACACTCAGAAAACTAAAGGACTAAGAAACTATGAACACTGAGTAAACTATGACGAAACACTATGGAGACGCAAACAGACGACCTGACAACGAAACATAGAAAACAGAGGACTTAAATACACACATGAGGGGATCAGGGGAAGTCGAGACACACGAGGAAACAGCTGACAAGGATGAACATAACGATGCACAGGAAATGTAAAGTCAAACAATGACATGAAAACTGGACTTTCAAAATAAACAGAAAAACATGACAAGACAGGCATGACAGCATCAACCAGAGACATGACACAATAAACAACAATGGGAACATTAACACACGTGAACCTAATAACAAGGCAGGGGAAGGGAACCTAAATACAATGAACAAAGAACATACTGGACTCTTACAACATAACACAGGAAACATGATGAGGCAGACCAAACAACATGGGCTTCACACATGAGACATGAAACACAAAGGGCAGGTGAGACCAAAGCCCAGGGGAAAGGGGAAATGCAGGGATCAATAACAAAACTAAGGCTGAGCCACTCGGGGGTTTTACAGGAGCTAGATGAGCTTAACCCAAACGATAAATGACAAAACATGAAGCCTCAAGTTCTAACTAATACTACAAAACAAGAACCTAACATTTCCCCATACTAATAAAAGAAATACACAATATGTCATGAACTCAGCCCACGACAAGTAACGACTGCTCTGTCAGATTTGATGAACTGGAAACATCCACGTTATGTCCTCAGTCGCTTTAGATTGTAATAAACTTCTGTTTACATTTATTTTCAAATACCTAAAGAGTAAACTCATCAGACAAATGAAATTGGAAGAATGAAGAATTAAATGCTGGATTTATAAATGATTAAGCATCTTATAAATATATCGTCTTCATTCTGTAAATATAAATTCAATGACAAACCATAAATCAATCAGACACTACAGGACCAAAGTAATGTAAGGATTACACCAAGTAAATCTTTGTCATTATTTTTCCCAAGTTACACCAAACAAATATCAACACAGTGCCTGGACAAAGCCTTGGAAATTAGTCTCACACGAGCGGGTTTTTAGTCAAATTTAACCAAACAAATAAAGAAATGAAGAATAAAATGCTTTGAATTGACCACATTAGGCTGTGTGGCCACGTGCATCAATTTGTCTCCCACTGGTTACCCATCCTCGAACAGAGACTTCACACCATCAAATATTCATTTTGCCATAAATAAGAATGCAAACGACGAGACTCGGGTCAGCCGTCACGCTTTTGTCTTTTCTTTTCTCCTTCCTGTAAAAAGGATTTCCCTGTAATCCAAAGAAATTAAACACACACCACAGCAATATATGTCAGTAACTGTGGTGTGTCTGAAGGCCTGTTTGTTCTGAAAGACGTTTTCACTTCAGAAATCTCACCTGAATTCCAATTTGAGGAAGGAAGGCTGGAATTTTCTTATTTATTTCATTGCCAACTGAATAATTCACTCACACAGAAACTCAAAGAAATTCTGTCACGCTACCCGTTTGAAGAAGATATAGTTTCATCACATGAGTGATGAAAACAAACAGAAAATGTAGAGCCAAAGTAAATGATAACTCCTAAACCTGAATGCAAATTAAAATTAAATTCATTCGCTAATGAGAAAGGTATGAAATCACAGGAATACACTCACATTTTAAACTGACACGTTCAACGGGAATAATCTGATATTCCCTGTGTAGATACTCATGCGTCACTATAATTATTCTCACATCCCTGCCACATTTATTACTTTCCTCCCAATTTCTCATATGTACACATACAAAGAAGAAAAACAAAGAATGTGTTCATTTACAGCTGTATGGTTTCTATTCGCCTTCTCTTTATGACACATGTGCACACACATACTAAATATTCTAGTTTTTATGCCCTTTTCTGCTGTCATGTACTCAGCTCTTCTGGGGGAAAGCCCAAGGCCAATCACAAGCCAGATGGGGTCCTATGTAATCCTTCCAGAATGCTCCAGGTCTGCCTTGGGGTGCGCTCTTAGCTGGACAGGCCCAGAGTACGTCCCCGGGGAGGGGACCTGGAGGCATCCCGACGAGACTGAAACAACTCAAATGCTTCCAGTTACCAACACTCTGTGGCACAAGTTAAACCCTGATTGTGAAGACAAGCTTGTTCCTCTGCTCGTCTATAGTCTGTGAAACTGTTTGGACATTTGTTGCAAATCTTGTTGTTGGTTTAGTGAGTGACCTTGATCTTGACCAAATCCTAACCAGAGTTTAGGTGAACTTACATGTCAAATCTGAATTTTCCTTTAAGGCATTCAGCATTTGTTCATTTGCACACCCTGGATCCACACTGCCTGTGGCCATAACTGTTGCTTGAGGGAATCTATCAGAAATTCCCTAAAAACAGAACATTATAACCAGAAGTAATCTCTGGACACACCATTAACAACGTGTTAGCACACGCAACTCAACGCTACCACTCAGAGACGTGACAGAATAAACGTAACCATAAAAACTGTGAAATGTCTGCAAACGGCTGTCATCGAGTGAATCATCAGCTCCTCCATCATACAGGTCTCACTGAGCATGTTGCTCCTCATCCGTCAGCATGTAGGATCTCCAAATAGCTCCGTAGGTCGAGTGGTCACCCTGTGATTGGAAGGTCGGGGGTTCAACTCCACTGAACAGCTACCCTGAGGCGCCGTCCTTGCACACTGCTCCCCAGTGCGCCTGCTTAGTGGCTGCACACTGAGTGAATGGGTCAAATGCAGAGAGAGTAATTCCCCACAGGGATCAATAATGTAAACGCTGAAAACGATGATCGTTGCATCTCGTTTGCTAAGACTTGGCTGAGGTGCTTCTAAATGTTCTTTGTTAAGTAAATGTTTGTTTTCTTTTGGTAACTTTTTAATAATAATAAAACCCATATTGAACACGTGAAAGAAGAAGTTTCTCCAATTCAGGACGACGTCTTTCACCGCCTTGGGCAAGTTTCTGCTTCGCCTGATCGTGATGAAGCAAACGTTGGTGATGCTTGTGTCAGAGGACTAAATGTTTCTAAAGCAGACATCAGTTAGAGCCACATTAAATCTTGGTTGCAGTATCATACTGCAGTGATCCTGTAACGTACATCTTACTGTTGACAACTAAATTGCCTTTGATTTAGTGATTTTATGTTGGCCTTTAGCAACCTTTTTGATAAATCTGTGGACAGTAAGACTACACAGTCGTAACTTCCTGGCTACGGTTCACCTACGTTTCATCAGTGTGTGTCAGCCGAGGAGAGGAAGTAACACACTCTGCCTGTCTGGCTCTTTTGTGTTTTTTTCAGTAATTATTTTAGTAGTAAAGAAAGTTGAAACTCTTAGATATGCTTTTGTGGTGCACATTATTTACAAACTAAACAGGAGAGAACACTAACAAAACAAAATACAGGAGCCTTTTTATCACTATTAGTAGCTTAGAGAACAAGAAAACGAGCACCTACCCCGCAGCCACTGGCACAGTACACAAAATGTCTGTTTCTCTTCTGTCTTTGTTCCTTTTGGCAGCAGGGATTTCTCTCTTTTTCATCCAGTTGTGCTTTGACTCACACCTAATCTGTGATTTCACGCTGTTTCCATCATTTTTAACTGCATGTCTCAGTGCCCATCAAAATAAAACTAATGAAAAGTGTGATGCAGCATAACAATTTTTGTCCATGAAGTCACACGGCGACGACGAGTCTGCGGGAGCATAATAACCTCAGCAGAGTGGTCACCGCGATCGCCATTCATCTCTCTGCGTGCTCCTCGCTAAAGGAACAGTCTGTGTTTTCAGCTGAACTTGAGGGGATTCAAAAAGCGGGAGGCTAAGCTGCTCGTGAACTCTCGGGCATTTATTCCATCTGTGTATACGTGGGTTGTGTGTGCTGATGGGCCACCTGGTAGGCTATCAGGCTGTTGTGGCTAATGTGCTCGAGGGGCATCCAGTGCCAAACGGACACGCCGTTTTACTGCTTCATTAGACACATTTACAGTAAACACATACACAACTGCTGATGTTACCTCCAAGTCCGCCTATACAAGCATTATGGCACCGATTAGCATTAAAACTCACTTGTTAAAGAGTCACTGCAGTGAACAGCAGCTATTTTAACTAAGAGCGTTACACAGAATGCTTTCTAATATGTGCTGCTTGGTAGAATGGTTCATTTCAACCTGTCAGCGGTTATCAGCGGACAGCTCTTCGATCCCCTGCGGTGCTCATTTTGTGTCTTTTGTTTTAGCCAGTCGACTGCGTTAGCCTTACCACGCTTCCTCTTCCCCCCACGCTCTCTTTCTTGCTTTGTCTCTCGTTCATTTTCTCTCAATGAAAGTACAAACACAAAGTCAAGCTGTTAAGAACAGCTTGATGAAAACCCAGGGGAAATGTCCTGGGAATTGCTTTCATTTTGTTAAAGACTAGGCCGCTCTTTTCTTTTGTTTTCAGCACGACCAGGCGCAGCTGTTTGCTCAATTCAGTGCCGACTCCCTTACAAATGGATTTTCCTCCCGTGTTCTTTCCCGGCCTCTTCCTTCCTTCCAGCTTTGCTGGGACTATGTGCTCAGCTGTAATTAGTTTGCACCCACTTATCAGATGAAATGGATTAAAAGTGTTCAAACTATAAATCGTCAGCACGAACACTGATGTGGCTCCTGTAAAAACAGAAGGAAGCAAATTAGAGCTGTTTGAGTCCCTGGTATAACTCACACACATTCGCATATATTTTAATCATTAGAGGGGAAAAAATACACAATCGCACAAATGTCATTAAATAAGCAACTTTAATAACTGCTGATATTTACGATGACATTTACTCTCTCTCGGATCGATCTGAGTCAACTTCAATAATGTCTTCCTCTAAACCACCAATTTGCCATTTAGAGCCCATTCCTACAAGACGGCTCAAAGACATTTCACCAGTAATTAATTAATGCTTCAATTTTAAATTTGATTCATTTAACACGCTACAAACTGCAGACCTTTAAGGTGGGAGTAATTCAAATCAAGAAACCCTAACTTGACCCAGCTGTCCTAGCAAATGAGAGATTTCTCAACGTTAAACTTTTCTCTGCTTCCTTCTTGAAAGAGCGTTTGTCAAACAGCTGATCATTTACAAAGGAATGGTTTGAGAGCTTCAGTCTGCTAAAGGATTCGATCATGGCACCACTGGAGGTTACGAATGACCTTATGGCCTCTGACAGTATAAATGTCGCAGGCCAGTACGTGGGAGTGGATCCAGAAGCAGACTCAATGGAGGAGGCAAGCTGTTGCTTAACAAGGTTTTATTGTACACAGGGAAAATGCATACAAAGCGATGAGGGGAGTGAAGCAGGGGTCTCTGACATAGAGGAGAAGGTGATTAGATCCAGGCTACGTCCACACGTACCCGGGTATTTTTGAAAACGCAGATTGAACGGCGTTTTCCGTCACTGAAAACGGAGATTTTTAAAAACTCCGGCCAGGGTGGATATTTTTGAAAACTCCGTTGTTGCATTTACGTGTGGACGTAGCCCCAGAGTGGTGCAGGTGAGTAAGGTTAACAGGTGTTGGCTTACTTGCAGGTGGGAAGCAGGAAGTTTCGGTAACGGTAGCCGAGTGAGTGTCTGGCAGTATGGAGGAGTGTATGACAGCGTTAAGGTTTCAACCTTGAGATTCAGGAATCCAGGAGTGAAGGCAGACAGGTGAGTCAGAGGAGTAGTAACGTTTTTCTCAGAGAAAGATTTGCAAACAGGACTGAAGGATGTTACCAGGTGTGGCCAGCACACTTCTCCAGGGGAACAAACTGCAGGCATACAAGGTCCTAAACAGTCACAGCCCATCTTATCGTTAAGACCTCATAGCAGCGTATCCCTCTGTAGAGCACTCTGCTCTCAGACTGCTGGTTTACTTCTGGTTTTTAGGGTATTTAAAAGTAGATTCAGAGGCAGAGCTTTCAGCTTTCAGGCCTCTCCTTTGTGCAACCAGCTCCCAGTTTGTAATCAGGAGACATGCACCCGCTCTGCTTTTAAGATAAAGCTTTAAACTTTCCTCTTTCATAGAGCATATAGTTCGGACAGGATCAAATGTCCCCAAAACATCTCTTAGTTGTGTTACGATTGGATTGGGTTGGGGACTTCCTGTGATGCAGTATTTCTTCTTCACTCATCTATTTTCGCTCTCTGTGCGTTTATACACCACTGTGGTATTTAGTCATTAGCAGTTATTAAACTCTTTCTCTCTCCATCTCTGCGCACTTCTCTTTCCACTCATCGCCGGCTGATCGTGGCGGATGGTTGCCCCTCCTCGAGCTTCGGTCTGTTTCTTCCTGTTCCTCCTATAAAGGGTCACCAAGTGCTTCCTCATAGGGGCTTTTGATTGCTGGACTAAGTCTTTACCTTACAATATAAAGCACGTTGAGGCGACTACTGTTGTGAACTACATAAATAAAACTGAACTGAACACTCACTGTGCTTTATGCTTTTGTCTTAGAAACAATAGCATTTCCACAAGTTATCAAATAATTAGCATTTGAAAAGCTGAACCCTTTTCAACTCTCCACTGCAAGCAATGCAAATCAGTGCTCCCACAAATGGTATTGCAGTACACCTCATTCAAAGTGACTGATAAGTGAGACCACTGGAGCCTGAGACACACAGTCTCACAGCAAACTTTGCTGCATTCCCCTTTTCAGATCTGGAGCTGGGAGATTGCTCTGGACTTCCCCAGTCTTTTCTTTTTGACCAGTGTGATCATGGGTTTTTATTTTCTTTGTTTTAGCCAGCAAACATCACAAGTCCTAATTATTCACACAGTATTATGCAATGGCTGATAATCATATATGCTGCATACTTTTAGGCATTTTTCAAATTTCAGAAGCAGTATTTGGTGTCTATATTTCTATGTGCATGACCTTCTCAGTGACGACCTGCATACAAACCTGAACAAAGGTTAAGGACAAAGTGTAATCACCTACACGAAAGCTGTTTGTAACTGCACTCTGCTATGTGGATAACTCAAAAACCGGAATGAAATATTCACCAAGGTAGTTCGCTGCCTGAACGTGGCAGCATGGACACTGCTCTGTAATTGAGAGCACAGGGAATCCAAGTTAGTGCAACCTGACAGAAGTGTGTGGGTCCCACCAGCAGTCAGTGACTTGTTTATGTGGAAAAACTTGGTTGTTTCAACAACTGCAGTGTTCCTTCTCAAGCAATTTGTTTAAAGCACAGTGAACATTGAAAAATGTATACCAGCTCCTGAAGAGACATCTGGCTGGAAGCACTGATACATGCTACGTGGAGAAGTTTGACATCTGCAAAGAAACCAGAAGATCGATTTTCACATTTGATGGCGCAGCTGTGTCGTTGGAACGATGAGACCAAAGTGGCCAAAACGCACAATGTTTGTGATGATACCAGCTGTCAAACATGGTTGCGAATGAGTGATTTCTGCTTGTTTTGCTCATTTTTGCAAAGTCACAGCAGCTCAAGCTTGGCCAAAAATAAGTCATCCAACTGGACAATGACAAGGACACCATGTGAAAGACTGATGAGGTCATGCTGTCAATGATTACTTCAGGGTCCCAGAAAGTTGTGGGAATTCTGATGTTAAGGAGAAACTTTTTTGTTGCTGGTTTTGGCTCATGGAGTGCTCTTAGTTTTGGACTCCTGGGAAGACTTTATTTTTCACATGACTGTACTGGTGTTTAAGGCACTGACGGGGCATTTTCTGACACATTGTTCAGTCTGCGTGTTTGTGATTATCTCTACAGGGACTATCAAGTATAAAACTGTATTTCCACCCAGTGATTAGAGGCAGTACACTGTTTTACCCCTTTTCTCATAAGAAATGTATTTTATAATGTAACAGAGTTTCAGCACACATGAGTAAACTATGATCTTTTCTCTCTCAAACATATCTGTCTCCTCCCTGATTGGGTAGAAGTAACATATAAACTGTATGCTTTGCTGTGCTGCTCCACCGGTGCTGCTTTCCTTTCAGAAGAATTCCCACCTTCTCTCTTTCTGAATTGACAAATTGCTGATTTGACTCGGCTTTGAAAATTTCACAGACCATCAACTTGTCAGCCTCTTCAGTAATCACAGTTTTGGTTTGGTCGATGCTCATCAGGTCATCCGTGTTACTCCTTACTCGAGCTTTTTCCTGGCCTGACAGGAGCCACACATCTACCATCTGCCTTGCTCCAATCAGGAGGTCTTCAAAGGCTGCTTTAAGCAGCACTGGGGAGATGAAATATCCCACTGCTATTCACACTTACATCTGTTTCCATCCAGTTGTTAAATCTGTGAGTGAAGTACCTTGTGATTACTGCCTTCATGCAGCTGGAACATTGTGAAACAGATGAGCTTGTGCTGAAAAATCCCAGTGAGTATTCTTGGGAGAGTGTCATGTTGTACCTGGTCAAACATGGTTTTGTAGTGATGACAAAAATGACAATATGATACCGCGTGTGAATGTGAGAGTGAATGACTGAATGTAGTGTAAAGTGCTTTGGGGTTCTTACGGACTGAGTAAAGCGCTATACAAATGCAGGCCATTTACCATACAGACACATGTCTGTTAGTAATTTGCAGAGTTAATGAAATTACATACGTCCCATGTCTCACACACACACAGAAATCTTAATCACATCTCTCCTTGCATGGCTGGAATCACAGACGCTGTCATTCTTCCGAGCACCAGCAGGTGATTAGTAAACAGTTTCATTGTTGTGTAGTTATGCTGTCCATGCAGACGCTGAACTTTCAGACTGACAAAGACATATGACTTCACTCATCATACAAAAGCAGCCTCCCAAACAAAGTCTTATTCCACACCACCCACTGAAATACTGGAGTGTCATTGAAATTTTCTTTCGCTACTTTTTAATCTAATTTTCCATTTTTGTCTTTCAAATGAGTTTAGATTAAATTATTATCTGTGCAGATATAAGACAAACACATAAAAACTTAAAGTTATGTTTATTTACAAACACTTTTTTTCTGAAGAACTAAAACTGATACAAATATAACAGATGTATCAAAGTCCAGTCACAGGAAGCAGCGCTTCAGGGTTCTTGGTGAAGCTGCTGTAACGTGGCGCAGCTGAGAAACTTTAAATAGTGTGAGGAGATCTATGTTTTCATTTTCAAAGATTTAACCTTATACATTAGAATTATATTAACCTTTAAAGCCGGTTGGAGCGGGCACGCTCTGTTTTGCGTAACTATTTTTAAATCAGGGTAGCACTGCAACCACGTGAGCTAGCACAATAATTTTATTTGCAAATAGGCAAGATTATTTGTATAATCTTTCCACCTAGTTAACACTTGGTGTGCGTTGGTACATTTTTATCCGTTATGCTTGTGAACTACTTTTATATCTTATGATTGTCAAGGTTTTTATAATTGATACGTGCCAGGTCCTTTCTCTTTAAATAAAGTTTATTATTATTATTATTATTATTATATGAAACTGGAGGAGTTGTACTCACATCTTATGCCATCAGCTTGTCCTCGGTCACAGTTTCCTTCGACATAAAGCTTTGCAAAAACTGTATAAAAAGCACTTGCAGCAGCAAAAACATAATATTCCAGAAACACACTTTGCCGATCCGATCAGCTGTTTGTAACACTTCCTACGTCCATCAGCGCAAACTATCGCATGTCCTCCATGACCTGCCCGAAAGTGACGTCATTTTGCGGAAATGTAGTTTTTTACCATCAGGGCCTTATGAGCCTATACTGGTGTTTTTAAAAGTTATGTTTGACTTTATGACTTTCTGTGTCGTTTCTGGGATGCTTAGGACTTAGGTCCCAACCCCCTGAGCCACGGTCAGGGGGTTGGGACGCGTATCTGTAACCGGAAGGTCGCCGGTTCGATCCCCGGGCTCTCTGTCCTGGTCGTTGTGTCCTTGGGCAAGACACTTCACCTACCGCCTACTGGTGTTGGCCAGAGGGGCCGATGGCGCGATATGGCAGCCTCGCTTCGGTCAATCTGCCCCAGGGCAGCTGTGGCTACAACTGTAGCTGCCTCCACCAGTGTATGAATGTGAGAGTGAATGAATAGTGGCATTGTAAAGCGCTTTGGGTGCCTAGAAAAGCGCTATATAAATCCAATCCATTATTATATTGCACTGCTGGAAATAGTTTATTTTGATGCATATGCTGCTTTTTTTGCAAATTTGCATGATAATATTTATTTTCGTTTTTTCCTGCAGTATATAAAAATTGGTGTATTTCAAAAATAAAACTATGAAGACACTTAAAATAAATTTCCTGTGGTGGGAAACTATTTTGTGCAACTTTTTTGTATTTACAGTTTTGAGGGATAAGCCTCTTAAATTTCTCTAGAAATATATGTTAAAAAACCCAAAACGATTTAAAAATCTTTTGTAGTGTATTGCACTTTTTTGCAATTTATGTAATTACTATGCACTTAATGCATACATATTATTAAAATTTGATGGTTGTATTGATGTATATAAACTTGAAATGCTCCCAAAAATGGCTCCACAGCCTGTATATATATATAATATAATATAAGCTCTGGCGGACTTGGTTCTATGGTAGGTCTTAAAGGGTACATACATACAGCTTTTTCCACTGTGTGACTTGGTACTTGATCGACTGGCACAACAACAGCTGTGAAAGAAATGATAGATTTTTTTCAGTCAATATCGAGCTGACTTTAATTGGAAAACAGTAACAGTGAAGTATAAATGTACAAATAATCAATATATTAAAAAATCACCTTCTGATCAATGGCACCAGTTTTAGGTGATCAGGGTGTTTGATAAAATGTCTTGCTGACTATTTTTCAATGTGAAATTTCACTAATTTCTCTTCACATTTAGCAAAAGTATTCAAACATATAATGCACCATAGGAAGTTATGACAGTAGGTATGGATGCAAGAGCGCTGAAGTTTGAAATGCTCCACGCTAATGCTGATCGGTCACATGCGATCATGTAGCCTGATTGCCACTGATCCTATGTGGGAGAAAGCCATGTGCTTCCACAACCTCAGAGAGGACAGTTTTCATATCCACTGACTTTACTATATATGGTTTCGTGCCCTATGAAGGGTTAAAGCAGCAGTTTGTTTGTTTTCAAGCAATTATAAACACGATATGCTAATGAGTGCAATTATTGTGCCCGTACAAACACCGGTACATTTGTTATCTATAACTACAGAGTAAATAAAAGGAAGCATTTTTAGATAATTCTCCTGCAACTTGTTAAATTGTCTTAGTGTATATCAGATGTTTGCCGTATCCAGCAGCCCTCTCTCTTTCAGATAGGTTTACTACAGGAGACCAACTCAGCAGTCTGATCAAGGGCAACAAGAGGTTATTAAGTAAATCTACTCTACACAATTGTTGCCTTCTGCTCAGCTCCCCCTCAGTCTCTGCTAGGGGGCCCCTGTGTGATATGGATTGTTTTCAAGTAACAGGCGGTGAAAATGGCCATCTCATTATTTTTAATGGGTGTTTGAGATGGGTTCCATCGCAGTGGCGGGCTGTCATTTAGATGCCTGGGCAGCGAGCGGGATGAAAAGGAAAAAATGGATGAGGTGTGTGGGGAATAAACTCCTTCATTGTGGTGGAGGTGTGCTCCAACTATTTCTGCAGCTGCAAGAATGTCTTAATATGTGTTTACCTCGATCAGAGCAGTGGTGACACACAGGGATCGGGGAGGGGGCGGACAAAGCGTGCGTAAAAAGGAGGCAGCAGAAATGGTCTTGTTGCTATTGTCCGCCAAACGCACGTTTGCATCTGGCTGTAACCTTGGCCGTCACAGCACATGGTAATTGTGATAATTTTTCAATCAGCATTAGTAAGTTGGCTAGCGAGCACATCTTTAAACCCCCCTCCCGTCACAGCAACACTGTGATTAGGTACACATATGTTGTATAAAGCTGGAGCTGCCAGCAGGCTATACAAAATGGAATTTTTTCACAGTGTTTTCCATCTAGATGATTTTTAATTAAGTTTCCTTGCTGTGATCCCCAGCGGCTGCTCTAATCAGACCACGGGAGCATTGCCTCTTGCTTGCTTGAATTGTAAGGTATCCCACAGCATCTGTCGGACCCCCTGCCTCACTGTAACACCCCAGTATCTGCTGTATACTGGGAGAGACACAAAAACACATGCACTGGGGCAAGCGCTTCGATACACCAAAAGACAATCAGTGGGTGGTTGTCACATCATTGATTAAGATTGGTGAGGTTATTAGGATATGCACAGATGCTCTCCGATGAAGGCTAGGCTAAAGCATGCCGGACTGCTAATTTGTAAAAGTTTTGCATTTTTATATATTTTTATGTAATTATTTTTCAATGTGTTCCAGATTGAGATAGCAGGACAATCGACCTCTGATATGTTTTATTTAAGAGTTTGTAAGGTTGAATTTTTTTTTAATCACCAAAAATCAGATGAAAAGAAGAAAAAGGAAGTAAAGAAAGGATTAAGCTTTCCATTCTTTTCTGTCTGCAGTCATTAGTGTGCCTGAATTTCTAGCTCACAGTGTATACATAGCAACACAAGCAAACTGATTTCATTATTGGGCTTCCAATTACATTAACAGAAGTCTGCCCTACGATAATTTTAGAGCGCTATCCTGGTCTTAGTGGAAGTTCAAACAATCTCCTGACTGAAGCTTGGTCCGCTTACAGCATCCTGCCATGCGACTGTATTTGTCCCTAACCATCAGGAACCCTCACGTTAACTTTTATCGAGTGGAAAAAAGTTAGCTTCACTGTATTTATGCTATGCTAACATAGCTGTGTCACTAGCGACCACGTAGCACATCGTTTTAAACCAGCTAGCCCAACTTCAGTAACCCTACAAACGTCACTGCTGTTTAGTTTTCTGTCTTCATTTATGTTGGAAGTGATAACAGAGCTGTACGTTTGAATTTTTCAGAAATCTCTCAGCCTGAACATGCAATATCATGTTTTCTAACTTCTAACTCTGTAATAAATTCTGTTTTCATGGATGCCTGGATGTTAAACTTAATTGCTACACCTGGTAAAGCAGCAACGCTGATCATTTTATTAAAGATGAAAGAATTCAGACCGTTTTTAACTCTCAGTGATGCCGCAGTGTTCGTTGACTTTGGGACCTGAATCTGACGGAGTTTAGGACCCAGATTACTCATCGAGGCTCCTGACTACGGTAGCCGTAATGCTCCAACAATCCATCAAGCGGTGCAGCTTCGTAGCTTAGCAAAGTCATACTAAAACATTGTTTGATAGATTCTTGAGCGGCGTGTAGCACATAAAATCGGTTTGAGGTCAGTAAGCACAACCAGAATTCATACATAAGGTGCACTGTCGATTTTTGAGAAAATTAGTGGATTTTAAGTGCACCTTATAGTGCAGAAAATACGGTAATTGTAAACTGTAAGTGATACGTCAGATGTTGTTGTTGATGTAAAATGCAGGTCTTCTTTTTTTAGCCTTTAGTGAACTGCAACATAGTCCATAAATGAGTCATTGGGTTGCAGCTAGCTCCAGTGTATCTGAGGAATTTGATATGTGACAATAAAGTTATAACTAAATGCAGTACTATTCAGTATCCTTAACATGCTGCACAAGACTGTGTATCAAAAGTTGTAGTCAGTGTTAAAACCAATATAAAATTATATATTCACCAACTTTACAGAACTAACAACATCACATTTTTTCTTTTTTCTTTGTATGAACACATCAACTGGGAAATTAATGATTTCCTTGCAGCTAGTAACTAATTTCTTGAGCTGGTTGTTTTTGTTTATTTATTAAAATTTTTTTGTACAATAACTTTATGAAAACTGGCCATTATGAGTCCTTTAAGCTTGCCGGTTGGCAATAGTTGACACTAGCTGTGGCCAGGTGAAACCAGCCACAGAGTGTCCTTTGCTTTGGTTGTTCAAAGTTTGCTGCAGTCGCCTGCATTTCACCTGACAGATACAATATAATATACTTTATTGTCCCTTTAGGGAAATGTGATGTGTGCTCAAGCGCGTTCATAGAAGCTGCCTTTGCAAAGAGTCAATAAACATAACAAAAAAAGACATGAATAAAACAGTGGTTTATATAAAAAATACATATCAACAAACACTCAACAAAAACTGTTGTTGAAATGCTTGGTTGATGTTGTGAAAAATTAATTTTTAAACTGAATCAGTCTGCATTCAAAGTAGTGGCCAAGCACTGGTGAAATTTGAAAACACCCCTTTAAATGGAGCATGTTTGCCTTTTAAAGTGAAAGTTTTGCCTTTCCACTGCAAGCAGTACAAAAAAAAGATGCAAACAGCTCAATTTCCACAGTTTCATTAACGTTCTGAGGGTAGTTCATAAGTCTGTGTAGACAAATCAGAGCAAAATATGAAGAACCACAGCAATCCGGTGCTTACCAAAGCCATTGCAAGAAGGTTGTTGACCAGTTTCATCTAGCGAGTACCTGCAGCCTCCAGTAACCACTTGCCAGCTGGTTGGAGAATACCTTTTTTCCCCAGCGACTACTTTGCAAGAGAGAAAATAGGTAATTAGGCAATCAAAATATTTGAAACTGGAGGTTGCTGACCAATCTTTAGGGCTGTATGACTCGGGGTTTAGAAGTCATTTATACTGACAAAGAGCAACGGTCACTAATCCACCAAGTTGGGGAATGGGGTCATGGACGTTTGTCTCTAGTGACTGGTGGTCGTCAGTGGATTGCAGACTGACGACTGTCTCTGTGCGACTAAGGCCTAAACTCTATGAAAAACTGCAAACAAATCAACTGTTGGATACAGGGTGTGTAGTTCATCACTACAATCAGAACAACAGTATAACTGATGGACCAGTCATGGAGAATTTCAATCCTTCTGTTTCAAGTTTCTGTGAGGTTGAGATCGTGAAACTGCAGATGCACATGTGCAAGAGTGAGAATGGGACGGGGAACCATCCAGTAGTCAAGTGGACATCTGTCAGATTAAATTTAGCCATTCGTTTAATTTTCATTGGTGGAGAAATAGAATAGAATAGAATAGAAAAGAATAGCCCTTTATTGTTGTTGTTGCTGATCCACGCTCATAAGTTTTATAAGTACTTAATTAATATTGTGAGATCTCGACCCCATCATGTAAAGTGCCCTAAGATGACTTTGGCTGTGATTTGGTGCAATAAAAAACAAATAAATTGAACTGTGCACAAAACCAATTAAGTCGTTGTGTGTTTATGTATTTGTATGTGTTTCTTCATGCTTGTGAAAGGCTCAGTGAGTTTGGGATTTGTGTAGTCGTCAGAAAGAATGATTTGAGCAGGGCCAAACCAACATGCTGCTTTACTTTCAATTACATGGCTGTTTTGTTTGGAATTTTCAAAGTGAGAAAATGAAAGTTGGAATTGGAAGTGTTCAGTTTCTAGAAGAAAGAGCATTGTCTTTTCATAATTATGCTCTTTCTCCACATTCAAAAGGATTAAATGAAAAATCCAATTGGAGACAGTCGGTAGGTTTGACGCCTTATCTTTGCTCACTTCTCCGTGTGCAAATTTGCTGGTTCATATCTTCGGTGTTCTCACTTTATTTATGGGCTGGATCTAAATTAATTAATCCCTCCTCACCACCCTTTGCTTTGGCATTCAATGTGGAACAATAGACAGCAATGGAAATTAAAGCGTGATTAGAATTAGTCGCATTAGGTATCACTGTTTCTAGCACTACTAGTAATATTGACATACTACAGGCATCTGTGTGTCTGTGTGTGTGTGCATGAGAGACAGAGTGGGTGTAGGTTCAATGTTCTCCTGTTGAGTAGGAGGAAATAGATTGTTCCTTTTAAAATGTGAGACTGCTGCTTGTTTCTGTTGTCTGAAAACAACAAACCTTTGTTTATCTGTGCTTCTCCCCATGTGGCATCATTAGCAGCAGAGTAAGGTGATAAGATGAGATGACGAGGTCTGATTTTAAATCACATCAGTTTAAGAACAAATCCACAGAGATCTCAAGAAAGTCTTTTAGATTTCACCTGCTGTGCCGAGCAATACGAGCCTAACCCCGACGCACACGCACACGCACAAACACTGACACACGCAGCAACACATGCACTCGCACAAACACTGACACACGCAGCAACACATGCACTCGCACAAACACTGACACACGCAGCAACACATGCACTTGCACAAACACTGACGCACACACCAACACATGCACTGACACACACTCCAACACGTGCACTCGCACAAACACTGACGCACACTCCAACACATGCACTCGCACAAACACTGACGCACACACCAACACATGCACTGACACACACTCCAACACGTGCACTCGCACAAACACTGACGCACACTCCAACACATGCACTCGCACAAACACTGACGCACACACCAACACATGCACTGACACACACTCCAACACATGCACTTGCACAAACACTGACACACACTCCAACACATGCACTCGCACAAACACTGACGCACCCGCCAACACACGCATTCGCACAAACACTGACGCACACGCCAACACATGCACTCGCACAAACACAGACTCACGCGCCAACACACGCATTCGCACAAACACTGACGCACACGCCAACACGTGCACTTGCACAAACACTGACACACGCAGCAACACATGCACTCGCACAAACACTGACGCACACGCCAACACATGCACTCGCACAAACACTGACACACGCAGCAACACGTGCACTCGCACAAACACTGACGCACACGCCAACACATGCACTCGCACAAACACTGACGCACACGCCAACACATGCACTCGCACAAACACTGACACACGCACCAACACGTGCACTGACACACGCAGAAATACATGCACTCGCACAAACACTGACACACGCAGCAACACATGCACTCGCACAAACACTGACACACGCAGCAACACGTGCACTCGCACAAACACTGACGCACACGCCAACACATGCACTCGCACAAACACTGACACACGCAGCAACACGTGCACTTGCACAAACACTGACACACGCAGCAACACGTGCACTCGCACAAACACTGACGCACGCGCCAACACATGCACTCGCACAAACACTGACACACGCAGCAACACATGCACTCGCACAAACACTGACACACGCAGCAACACGTGCACTCGCACAAACACTGACACACGCAGCAACACGTGCACTCGCACAAACACTGACGCACACGCCAACACATGCACTCGCACAAACACTGACACACGCAGCAACACATGCACTCGCACAAACACTGACACACGCAGCAACACGTGCACTCGCACAAACACTGACACACGCAGCAACACATGCACTCGCACAAACACTGACACACGCAGCAACACATGCACTCGCACAAACACTGACACACGCAGCAACACGTGCACTCGCACAAACACTGACACACGCAGCAACACATGCACTCGCACAAACACTGACGCACACGCCAACACATGCACTCGCACAAACACTGACACACGCAGCAACACGTGCACTCGCACAAACACTGACGCACACGCCAACACATGCACTCGCACAAACACTGACGCACACGCCAACACATGCACTCGCACAAACACTGACACACAAGCCAACACGTGCACTCGCACAAACACTGACGCACACGCCAACACGTGCACTCGCACAAACACTGACGCACACGCCAACACATGCACTCGCACAAACACTGACACACGCACCAACACGTGCACTGACACACGCAGAAATACATGCACTCGCACAAACACTGACACACACTCCAACACACGCATTCGCACAAACACTGACACACACTCCAACACACGCATTCGCACAAACACTGACACACACTCCAACACATGCACTCGCACAAACACAGACTTACGCGCCAACACATGCACTCGCACAAACACTGACGCACGCAGCAACACATGCACTCGCACAAACACTGACGCACACGCCAACACATGCACTCGCACAAACACTGACGCACGCAGCAACACGTGCACTCGCACAAACACTGACGCACGCAGCAACACGTGCACTCGCACAAACACTGACGCACACGCCAACACATGCACTCGCACAAACACTGACACACGCAGCAACACATGCACTCGCACAAACACTGACACACGCAGCAACACATGCACTCGCACAAACACTGACGCACGCAGCAACACATGCACTCGCACAAACACTGACGCACACGCCAACACATGCACTCGCACAAACACTGACACACGCAGCAACACATGCACTCGCACAAACACTGACGCACACGCCAACACATGCACTCGCACAAACACTGACACACGCAGCAACACATGCACTCGCACAAACACTGACACACGCAGCAACACGTGCACTCGCACAAACACTGACGCACACGCCAACACATGCACTCGCACAAACACTGACGCACACGCCAACACATGCACTCGCACAAACACTGACACACGCAGCAACACGTGCACTGACACACGCAGAAATACATGCACTCGCACAAACACTGACGCACACGCCAACACATGCACTCGCACAAACACTGACGCACACGCCAACACATGCACTCGCACAAACACTGACGCACACGCAGCAACACATGCACTCGCACAAACACTGACGCACACGCAGCAACACATGCACTCGCACAAACACTGACGCACACGCCAACACATGCACTCGCACAAACACTGACACACGCCAACACATGCACTCGCACAAACACTGACACACACGCCAACACACACATTCGCACAAACACTGACACACACACGCCAACACGTGCACTCGCACAAACACTGACACACGCAGCAACACGTGCACTGACACACGCAGCAACACATGCACTCGCACAAACACTGACACACGCAGCAACACGTGCACTCGCACAAACACTGACACACGCCAACACATGCACTCGCACAAACACTGACGCACACGCCAACACATGCACTCGCACAAACACTGACACACGCACCAACACGTGCACTCGCACAAACACTGACACACGCCAACACATGCACTCGCACAAACACTGACACACGCCAACACATGCACTCGCACAAACACTGACACACGCAGCAACACGTGCACTCGCACAAACACTGACACACGCCAACACATGCACTCGCACAAACACTGACACACAAGCCAACACACGCATTCGCACAAACACTGACACACACACGCCAACACGTACACTCGCACAAACACTGACACACGCAGCAACACGTGCACTGACACACGCAGCAACACATGCACTCGCACAAACACTGACACACGCACCAACACGTGCACTGACACACGCAGCAACACGTGCACTCGCACAAACACTGACACACGCACCAACACGTGCACTCGCACAAACACTGACGCACACGCCAACACGTGCACTCGCACAAACACTGACACACGCGCCAACACGTGCACTCGCACAAACACTGACACACGCAGCAACACGTGCACTCGCACAAACACTGACACACGCAGCAACACGTGCACTCGCACAAACACTGACACACGCCAACACATGCACTCGCACAAACACTGACACACGCAGCAACACGTGCACTGACACACCTAGCAACACATGCACTCGCACAAACACTGACACACGCACCAACACGTGCACTGACACACGCAGCAACACGTGCACTCGCACAAACACTGACACACGCAGCAACACGTGCACTCGCACAAACACTGACACACGCAGCAACACGTGCACTCGCACAAACACTGACACACGCACCAACACGTGCACTCGCACAAACACTGACACACGCACCAACACGTGCACTCGCACAAACACTGACACACGCAGCAACACGTGCACTCGCACAAACACTGACACACGCCAACACGTGCACTCGCACAAACACTGACACACGCACCAACACGTGCACTCGCACAAACACTGACACACGCAGCAACACGTGCACTCGCACAAACACTGACACACGCAGCAACACGTGCACTCGCACAAACACTGACACACGCACCAACACGTGCACTTGCACAAACACTGACACACGCTGCAACACGTGCACTTGCACAAACACTGACACACGCTGCAACACGTGCACTCGCACAAACACTGACGCACACGCCAACACATGCACTCGCACAAACACTGACACACGCTGCAACACGTGCACTCGCACAAACACTGACGCACACGCCAACACATGCATTCGCACAAACACTGACGCACACGCCAACACACGCACTCACACAAACACTGACACACACACACACCAACACACGCACTCACACAAACACTGACACACACACACACACCAACACATGCACTCACACAAACACTGACACACACACACACACCAACACATGCACTCGCACAAACACTGACGCCCACTGACGCACACCCACAAATGTTTGCAATAAATGCAGGATACAAAGACATGCTTTTCTTATAATAACAACAGTTACCACTAGGTTGTACTTGTCACTATCGTGCAGTAGTGTGGATGAACATTGGGTAGATTGGGTAGTACTGTGCAGAAGTCTTAAGCAGCCTCTCATTTCTTTGCATTTTGCTTCCAAATGGCCAGACATCCTCGTAATTTGTCTAAAGTGGTTCTGAACAACAGGTGTCGAGACTTTCTGAAGATCTTTTAAATTTTCAGAGGACTGTGTTTTTGTTTTTTGAGCCACTTAATCCTGACCTATGGGTTATTCAAGCGTGAAAAAAGGCATCTGACTCAGACAGCTTAGCAAAGGTTACATTTTAAATAGTATCTTCAGGCACTTTTTGCTAGCAGCCTGTTGCAAAAACACACGAGTTCAACACATTTATTTATGTGAATCTATGAAAAATATCAAAGATGTCAAAGACTGACAGACGTAAAATCCTTTTGTTGCATCAACAAGGTGATTCCCAAAGAGCTATTAAACGTGACATGTGTCATTAAAAGGAGATTTTTAAATTCACATGTAAAATATTGTAGTTATTGATAAAGTAAGAGATCGAACATTATCAACTTCACAGACAGCGAGCTTTTTATACATGATATTCTTTTTATGTGTTTTTGTATATTTTTAATATACTAATACTTCTATACTAATATACTAAAGTAATTATAATAATAATACATTTTATTTATAGGCGCCTTTCAGACCCTCAAGGTCAGCGGTCCCCAACCCCCGGGCCTCAGACCGGTACCGGGCCGTGAGTCGTTTGGTACCGGGCCGCGAGAGTTGAGGCTCAGGTGTGAAATGTCTGGTTTTCAGGGTTTTTATCGGTTTTCAGCGTTATTTTGTTATCGTTTTTATCGTTTACTCGGTTTTCCTGGGTCTTTTCATGTGTGTTATGAATAAATCTTCTTTTTTTCGGTACCGGTACTAGTTTTATTTTGTTGTATTTATCCGCGGTCCGTGAAAATATTGTCGGGCATAAACAAGTATGGCGGTACTGTGTGGTGTGAGTGAGGGACGTATATTTTTAATATACAAATATACAATTCTTAAAATACTTTTGTATATTTTTAATATACTAATATTTCTATACTAATATAATCATGTATATTTTTAATATACAAAATGGGAAGGATGGGATGGGAAGCGTACAAATAAAAGAAGATTGAACTTTTGCTAAGCTTCATGTTTTGCCGCATGCAGTTTGAGTCTTTTCACTCCCAGCCAAAATAATTAGTGGATTACAGGGTCATGCTTGTCAACAGTGAATAGAACCATACTGCTCGCAAATGATGTTGGGGATTCCTAATTCTCTAATCACCTTAGAAACAGGAGCACTATCGATACAGCGGCACTGAAAATAATGCTGCAGTGCTTTTGCTAATGTCTGTGTGCATAAAAAACATAAAATAGCCATCATATTTTTATTGCTGTGCCAAAGAGAGGGAGGAAATTTGGGATAGTGGCCATCATGCGTTTTATAGCCAAATATATAAACATTAAAACAAAAGGACTTGTAATTTGTGCTAAAAAGAAAATGGGGGTAAAATCAGTGTTTTCTACAGTCTAAACTGGGATCAACTCAAACAGAAAGGTATTTTTCTGTTTTGCAATAACAGCACAAGTCATTTTTTTCAGTATTTTAAAAGACTATTTTAAATGTCACGCGTACAAATCTGTAATGACAATTGCAGTTAAACGAGGAAATGAGAGAGGCACAAAGACTCAGAAGAAGCTCAGCGAGAGCAGAAGCAAGGGAGGACTGCAGCTATGGATGAATAAGGATGATAAAGGACCGTCGCCCAGCCAAAGTTTATCCCCAGGGCTTGTAACATGGCTCTGTTGCTCCAGTCTGAAGGCCCCTTTAGGAGGTTAGGGTCAGGCAGCAGCCCAAATCGATGCGCTGAGAAGGGACTGTGGGGCTCCATGCTAATACCTGTTCGGTGATAATACTGCCTGCTGAATCCCTGCTGGGCAATGTCATCCATCACCCTGCTGATGCCACCAGCACAGACAGAGGCGGTGGAAGCAGGAGACGCAGAATTGTAAAGATAGATAGATGGCTTAGAAATTCTCCAGCGTCTTTGCTGTGTATCCCAGAGCTGATTTTAATAAAAGTGGTAATAGGGCAGGAGGAAGTCCCTGCAATGTGTCTCTGGCCATTCAGACAAAGAGATAAATGCCAGGTCTCGCAGGTCTCGTGGGACAGAAAGATGTTAATCCATATATTACTTGCCTCAGCCTCAGCATCACAGCGCTGATACATCATAGTAGTTATTGATTGGCCCCTGTCTCGACAAAGACTGCTAAATGAGATATTTCACCCTCAAGAGAAAAGCTCACTGCATTCATTTTGTAGGCCTACTGTCTGGCCAGTGTTGTTTCACTTCAAGTATAATTTAGTTTCATGCAGCGTCTGCTGGGCCTGAAGTTCTGCTCTATCACCAGCGCAGAATTTCTTAATATTTTTATCTTCATTTATTTTCCCGAGACTCACAGTGGAAACTTCATAGTTTTAGCTCTTTCGAGGATGCCAATGTTCACATCGTGGACAGAGAGGACAGATGGTTTGAAAGAGGAGTAAAAGAAGCCATCTATGTCCACTGTGAGCGACCATCTTTGAACGGAGGCGGGGCTTACAACACCAACTGTCTGCCATCTATAATCCAGCTTTGAGATCCTTCCCAGACGCCTTAACGCCCACTCACATCCTGGACCATCTGACCTCAGGAAATCACATGATAGGGTGGGGCCAGGTTTCACAGTGAGCTCACCCGAAACCGTGGCTGATTGTGACCCACACCCAGTTTCACACCTTGGCTCGTGTCATTAGGAGGTCCATTGTTGCTTTTGGGGAGGGACACTCCCACAGGGCTTAAATCTGGAACTCTCCACCGTTTGACCCTAGAACTGAAGAAGCTTCTTGGATGAAACGTCTTCAAGAAACTTAAAGAAGTCCAGACGCTTTTCTTTCCAAGCTCCTTAGACTATGATGACCTGGATGACTGAGAACCTTCACAGACATATTTATCAAGCAAAGTCACATCTGACACCATTTAAAAAACTTTTTTAGATACTTTTCTGTACTTTTTGAAATGTTCCTATGATGTTTTCCTGTAGAATCAGATGACAGTTCAAAGTCAAAGTAACTTTATTGTCATCTCTGCTATATACAGTATACAGAGAGAGACGAGACTGTGCAAAAGACAAACAATAAATATAAGAAGAAAAAATGTGATTTCCATAAATGAAACCTAAAAAAGGTGAGAGTGTCAGGTGTGTTTGGTCCAACCTGCTTATCACCTAATTTTGAATTTTGAATTTTTCCCAGTTTTGAAGTAAAAACACAGTCTGCGCTTTTTTCACACAGGTTATCTCAGAAAGGAGGAAAACCAAGTGACATGACCAAAAACGATTCATACAGTAGAAACTCGTTTCAGCAACAACTACTGAAACAAACATCACTGGAGTGCCCAAAAGCACAAGGTGTGCAATACTCAGAGACATGGCCAAGGTAAGACGACCACCACTGAACAAGACACACAAGCTGAAACGTCAAGACTGGGCCAAGAAATATCTCAAGACTGATTTTTCTAAGGTTTTATGGACTGATGAAATGAGAGTGAGTCTTGATGGGCCAGATGGATGGGCCCGTGGCTGGATTGCGTGCAGATCAACAAGATTGCAAAAACAAACCACAAAAACACAAAAGCTTAGACACAAAAAACTGCGCTGCTGCAGACCCGCATTGTTTTACCTTTTCAAGTCTGTGTCCTCTGTGTCGCCATCTCCACTGTGATGCATTGAAATGAACGAACAAACATTAACACAGCAGGTCTGTCTGAACGTGTATTGAGTAACGAGCCCTTTAAAGCAGATATTTTGACATGTCACTGTAGGGAAGGCATCGGTGTAATTAATGAAATTAATGATCGCTGGATTTTATTTGGCTGCTTTTCCCCGTGTCATGCATTCACACTAACTGTCACACTGTCATGGCCTGCTGATGCCATTACTTTTAATGTGATTAGTAACAAAGTGGTTCTTTCCTGCTGTGACAAGTCAAGTTATTGGCTTTAATGGCCAGTTAATCATCAACAGTTTGACCATAATTCATGAGCAGCGATACATTTTGTGTTTTCCATCATCCGGATCATAAAGATTTGATCCTGTTTTGTTTTTTTTTTCAGATTCAGACAAAACTAATAATACTTATCAGGTCGCAGCACCACCTGCTTCATTATTCCTTTCGTGTCATAAAGATTAATTCCTTGTAATAAGTCTATTCAGCTGTAACACATTAGCTATTCAAAGTATGTATTTTGAGTGAAGTAAGTCTATAACCTTTGGGTGAATTTCTTTACTTTGTTCATAGAGAGATAAGAGGATGCTGTAGGTGTCGGTATATTTACAGTCGCTATCTCCTCATAGTGAAGTGGTTTAACTGTTGCCTCTCTTATCACTAGTGTCCTCTTTCATGAATACACTGAACATTTAAACTGATCCGATGTGCCCATCTTATCGCTTCCTCCATCACACGCTATCTTTTTCTCCTTCTTCCTTTCCTCTGCAGAGACAAGGACATTTCAGGAACATCACTCCTTAGTGTTTGTTTCCTGTGAAAGGTTTTTTTCCCCTCCTGCATTTATTCTATTTATACTTTATTTTAGGCCATGTTCAAAGGTGTCACTGTGAGAAGATAAATATAGTCAAGGCTATCAGTGGAGGCCAGTGAGAAGCGTGAGGGAGAGAGGCTATAAAGGCAAACATTCATTCTCGTTAGCTCACAGCTGAATTACCGAGCCAATTGACTTCCTATATCTCTCAACTGCACCGCTTGTCAGCGAGTCGCTCTAAAGGCACTGAAGACTTTGTCTCTTTTCTTACAGATGTTCCCTTTCAGCCTATACAGGGGTGCACATTCACATATTCTGCTGCAGCTCAACATGTATGCATTTGTTTTCCCAGGTAGCAGAGCCACTTCAAGAGCAACGTGGATTTTTCATTCGTTATTACTCTCTCTTGAGAAAGGGGAGAAATTGATAAGAGAGAGCGATGATGCAGTTGCTGTGATGGATTTGGAAATGACTATCATGATGATGGCCACAAAGTCTTGCAGGAAATCTTAGGTTGCTTTTATGTCTGTGGTGCTGTGGAGAAAGTGGAGGCTGGAATAGCCGACTATTAGGACTCATCATTTTGGAATAAAAAGCTTAGCAATCATGGACTGTATGTGTAATGTCCTGATGTCCACTTACAGTATTTTGTGCCATTGTTTGGTTGGATGATATGTCATTCCTCTCTTCCTATAGGTCTGGTAAACATGAAAGGCAATGACTGTTATAGAAATTCCTCTGGTATGAGAAACATTTCAGAAACACTTCAGGAAATCTGGGATTAATGTTTGTTTCATCGTTGCTAGGCTGCGATTAATTAGTCACATTGGAGAGTAATTGGCTCCTCCATCACTTCCACATATCAATTAATCATACCAACAAAGAAGACTGATGTGGGCCTAGTTACTATATCATATGGCACTGCTTCTTTCTCACGTCCTCGTGGAAAAATCTGGCTCAATATGATTATCAGTAAATTATCTAGGTTGTCGAGTGTGTTACTTTGCTAATCTGTCAAAAACAGGACAGTTTGCTTTAGGCAGTCGTCCTGTCTGTTCTTTGGTAAAAATGCTGCAGCATTTATGTGGATTTTGCACTGACACTTATTACACACTTAAACATTTCTGCAAACCAAGTAGGTTGCACTGGCAATAGCAATCTGATGTCCAAGCAGGTCAACGGCTTCCAAACTCACTAGATTTCCAGCTGATTCTGCATCCTAAGGGCTCCAACTGGCAACGAAGAGAAACTAAGGCATCCACTCACAAATGCTGTGGTCACAGAGACCCCACGATGCTCCCAGAAGGGGCATTTTGGAAAACAGCTTTGGGATGGCAAAGCTGTTTTTCCAAGTGTGAAGAGGCTGCGAGGGAGTATTAGGCATATGGTTCTGTGTTTGATAGAAAATTAGAATTGTGTCGTTAAAAAAACAAAGATTTGCATTTGAAGAACACGTGGATGCACACACATAGTGATGGCTCCATCACAGCACGTTATACTGGCTTACATTTATTCCAACATACACTAATGTCAACCATAACTGCTGCTTAGCACTTTCACCTTGACCCAAGTCTCACACACACACGAATCTGTGATTAGAAAAGGGAATAGATTTACACACACAATTATGCAGACTTTAAAATGCTGGTGTGAGCTGACACCAAAGCTTATCTGTCTCCAGAGCCGGGCAGGAATGAGAAAATATTCACTTGCACAGTATCTGCATTAACGTGTCAGAAATATGTAAGCGCTAACACCTTTAATAGCTTTTAATATTCAGTAAAAAGTGCTGTAATTTGAAAATCTGTCCCTGACTAATGTGTACAGCGTGTGTGATCGGCGTACCTGCCACTGTCTCACGATTAGCTCCACCTGTCAGTGGCAGGCTAAAGCGTATGACCATTTTATCACCTGTTAAACAATCTCAGTAATGTCTATTCTTCTGTATGCTTACAATCCCAGCCTGTCAGTCAAAGCTCGGTTTACATTTTCTTTTCCTCTCTGTGACTCACTATAACCAGTAAAGTGAACTCTAATCACTCAGTCTTCTATTTTCTATTTGACAGTCAACTGGAAGACTTTTTTCTGAGATATAGATTTTGCTTCGTGTCCACTGATGCAGAGAATTTGAATTATTCATTTTATTACAGTTCAGTACCTGATTAGGCCTCTTGGGACAACGAGGGGGTGAAAACGCTGCTTGATTATCATCTTTGTGACACTATTGATTTTATTTTACCTGGTGAGGTGAGAGATTTCCACTTTGGATCATTCTTACTGGTTCGTGTAATCAGTTGACTTCATGTTATTCAAGCATAGCTTTGGCAAATGTAACCAGCGCCTTCATAACACGCTGTTTAATAATGCCAGTGTAGCTTCATTTATTCATATTAACATTCACAGATGACACGTGATGGAAATCCGTGTGCTGTTTTATAAGCACACATGTACACATACTGTGCCTTAAAGCCACATTAGTGTTCATTTAGTGTCAAGTTTCTGGCCACCTTAACAAGTTCGGTGCTGACGTCCTTTTTGCGTCCTTTAATAGTCTAACTGCAGTACTACATTGGTATCAGCTTTTAGAGTGCTTTGCAGAAAACCAGAGTCCGCTATAGTTTGAAATGAGGATGATGAGAGAGGGGGGGTGCACAGCATATGAACTGTACGGGCAACCGACTCTGACAGCGGGACATTTGACATCACTTTGGTATTCCATCAAACTCAACTAAAAACCAAAATAAAAAAGGAGAAACTGCAACCATACTGTCATTTATGTGCAGCTGTGCTTGTACTCACACAAGCTGTGGCCACTAAGACCAGATAAATTCAACAGAGTAACAGTCAGTGCTAGATGATTAAAGCCTGTGAACACTGGGCCACATTTACAGGCTGCACAATGATGCCATGAAACATGGATCGTATACGCACACAGAAATGTAGCCACATTTACAGAAATGCTCAGATGTCTGTCTGAGTGCATTGAGCACAAAGACAAACAGGAGGCATTTTCTCTATTGTGGATGAGTGAACTCGCCACACACCAGGTCAGTGGACTGTGAGCGCAGAATATCGTTAACACATTCTCATTTGCTTTGCAATTTTTGAGCGAGGTCATGCTTTAAAACTCTATATGGACAAAGCGCTGGGCCACCTACACATAAACACCTACAGGAGCTGCTGGGCCACGGAAACCATGACGCTCCCAGTGGACAGTTTTTGTGCTGATGGCAGAGCCAAAGGATGTTTGGAACTGTGTAATTACTGAGTCAGCAGAGTGTTAGTGACTTTTACGCACTATGTGCTTCAGCACTCGGCGACCCCACTCTTATGTGCTTGAATGTTTCCACTTAGAGCTGAATATCCAGGAGCAAAGAAATCTCACAAACTGACTTATTGCGTCTTATTATCGTATCACGCTCAAACTCGGAGAGCTGTGGCAACAGGACAGGAACACCTGAACAAGCTTGGCCCAATGTTGCGCACCCCCCCACAGTGTGACCTACATAGACCCACTCCAAGGTCAGCGTCCTCGTCAGTCATGCTGATTCTGCTGTGAACTGCATGATTGAACAGCCTGAGCTGCGATAACTTGTTGGAGATGTTTTTCACGACCAAACCGTGTTACATAATTTATCATATAGCATCAGTTAGTAAAGTTCAAAACTTGTAGTTTAAAAATTCTTCTTACTGCAGAATTTTGCTAAAGTGAGCTTTTTACATCATTTTGAACAATGCATGCGGTTTGAGAGACCACGTGTGACACATAAGGCATTAGTCCTAATCAGGTGTATTATAAGAGCTGCTTTTATAATTAGAGATGCTGTGACCTACCAGTAATTATATCAGCACATCCACACAGACTTAATAATAATTAACTAGTTCTTAAACTTTAAGCGCGGTGTGTTAGCGCACCTATGAAGTAAAAAACTGTTTCCTTTGCTGATTCGATCAGTCCTGTCTACACATCGGGGATAATATAATCTAATTTATTAATGGAGTTGTGTAATGTCCATAAATACTCTCTCTCAATTTGGAGAAGCTTATTTATAGGTCCTGCTGCTGTTTGGTGCTATAGTTATAAAGACTTATAAAGACAGCTGCAAGCAACTCCTTTCATCTCCTTGTCAGAACTCTTTATTTTTATTACCGGTGAGTCTCGTTAATTCGACCGGTCACTTTCTTCACTGTGGTGAAAACCATCACAGAGCTTTCAGACATTTCAGTCTGGAAGAGGTGCAGAATGTAAAGTGACTAAAGAGAAATTTAAAGTCCACAAAAGGTGTTTCGCTGCCACGTTTGCCTCCATCAGCTGGAGTAAAAACGTTGATGGCACATGACGACCATCTCCTGTCTGTGCTCAGTTTTACAGATGATCTGTTGAAACAGTCTGACAGTCAGGTCCCATTAGCAGAAAAACACTTAATCAACATATATACATGTTTTATGATAAAGGAGCAGCTTTGAAGCTGAAAATGAGTTTGAGCAGACTGCAGCTCTGAGACAGAGACTATTGGGCTACTTTGTCATTTGTTGAGCGATCAGTTCGACTGAAATGTGACTTGTTAAATAGATTTACATACAAGTGAATTAAAAGGACCAGAATCAGGAAAGCTCTGTTCCTTATGATGGTCCAGTTTGCAGGTTGTTCTGGCCCAGTTTAACCAGTGGCTCTACCAGGTCAAAAATGTGTAACAGGGCGATCGTGGCTCAAGAGTTGAGAGTTCGTCTTGTAACCGGAAGGTTGCCGGTTCGAGCCCCGGCTCGGACAGTCTCGGTCGTTGTGTCCTTGGGCGAGACACTTCACCTACCGCCTACTGGTGATGGCCGGAGGGGCCGATATGGCAGCCTCGCCTCTGTCAGTCTGCCCCAGGGCAGCTGTGGCTACAACTGTAGCCTCCACCAGTGTGTGAATGAATAGTGGAAAAGCAATCCATTATTATTAATGCTTTCTCCAGTGAAAACGCGTTTGATCATTGATTTGAGCTTTGTCTCTCTTTTTAAAGTATTCAAAGTGAACCCAGCTGTGTCAGGCTTTTGGCAGATGTCTCTACAAACATGCACCAATAATTAAAAGTCTTTACTTTTTTAGCTTTAACTTTAAATGGCCTGTATTTATATAGCGCTTTACTCGTCCCTAAGAACCCCAAAGCGCTTTACACATCCAGTCATCCACCCATTCACACACACATTCACACACTGGTGATGGCAGCTACATTGTAGCCACAGCCACCCTGGGGCGCACTGACAGAGGCGAGGCTGCCGGACACTGGCGCCACCGGGCCCTCTGACCACCACCAGTAGGCAACGGGTGAAGTGTCTCGCCCAAGGACACAACGACCGAGACTGTCCAAGCTGGGGCTCGAACCGGCAACCTTCCGATTACAAGGCGACCTCCCAACTCTTGAGCCACGATACTAACAATAAGTCTTATTTGTACTTGACACAGAGTTGGCAGAAACTCACTGTGTGAAGAATGTTTAATTACTTGTAAACAGCAATTAAAAATGAGAGAGTAACTCTCTCAAAGCGACCTTGATGAAAACTGTGTTAATATTGTTTTTAAAAAAAACTTTTATTCCACAATGACTAAAAAAAATAAATAAATAAAAGCTTTAACATTTCTTCCAGCTTTTTGTAATATACTTTCACGACATTGCCAAGGAATCAAGGAATTATGGAGCTTCATTCTCTTGTTTTCCTGTTTTTCCTCTTTTATTTATCCTCCATATTCCTTCAGGGATGACAGCTAAGTATTTGCAATGAAGGCTTCTCAAAAAGAACTAAGCAAAACATGACAATAACTCTCTATAATACGATAAGTAGCTTAGCTAACCACTTTGCTGACACAACCTCTAAACTGGTCTCCCAAATCTGTGGCTTCAACTTCAGGGCTTCTTGTGTCAAATCAAATTCTGGCATTAACAGGCAGAGGTTTGATATTAAAGCCCCCGGGTGATGCAAGATTGGGTTTGAAAAATGTTTGCAATTAATGTGTGCAAAAGCATAGCTAGTGTTGCCTTGTAATTCAGTCCAGTGCTTAATTTAATACACTGGGGCTGCTTTCAGTATTGGTGTTGGCAATCTAACTTTAGGTTCATCGGGCTGTGGATAGCACAGCTACTAATCAACACGTTGGCCTGTGGCAGTGGGGCTGTGCAGAAACCGGGCCAACCCTTAAGTACAGTGACTCATTTAAACCAAAGACAGAGCAGCTCATGAACAGCACAACACACACGATTGTTCACTGCCTGATTTTACATGATTCAGTGTGTACGACTACATGTTCAAATGTAGCCTGCTGTGTTATCTGATGTAACATATAGCCAGAGTCCGCCCTATTCTCTCTCGGGCAAACACAGAGATGTTCATGCATGCTTTTATTACCAGTCGCATTGATTACTGCCCTGCTCTCTGGTCTTCCTAAAAAGAATATTTCAACTTTACAACTTTTACAAAACTCAGCAGCTCGTGTGCTGACGGAGACCAGAGGGCGGGCCCACATTACACCGGTTTTAGAATCGCTGCATTGGCTCCCCGTGTGTTTCAGGATCGATTTTAAAGTTTACAGTATACTGCCATCACTACAATATACTTTTATTGGTTTTTAAATGTCTTAACCCTTGTGTGGTGTTCGTATTTTTGTTACTCAGCCAGTGTTCATGGGTCTGGTGGACCCGCTAGAGTTTTGGCTTTCCAAATTAACACTATCAAACAATTTTATGTTAAATTACTCAACAGATGTTTAGTTCATCCCAATTACAAGACATATGAACAGCAAACATGGTTAATTTTTTCCCTTTACCTTTGTTAGATCACATTTATGAATTAATGTGCTTCTCGTTTTTCTTTTATATAAAATGTTATAAATAAATCAGTTATAATCAAGTGGAGTGAGTGGAAAGACACAACACATTTACACGTGAAAAAATAATTAATTGTTTAATTTTTCTTTTGAAAAAAACTGAACACGGGTCTCACAGACCCGAACACCATACAAGGGTTAATGGTCTTGGGCCTTCTTATCTCTCAGATCTGCTTTTACCCTACGAACCCTCACGGACCCTGAGGTCCTCTGGTACTGGCCTTTTGATTGTCCCTAAAGTCAGGACACATACTCACGGAGAGGCAGCGTTTCAGTGGTATGGTCCTCGTCTGTGGAACAGCCTGCCGGAGGAGCTCAGGGCCGCAGAGAACGTACATGTTTTTAAGAACAGGCTCAAGACCCACCTTTTTAATTTAGCTTTTACTTAACGTTTATCTATTTTATGCTTATTTATTCTATCCTGTTATTCTATTATTAATTTAGGCTTTACCTAATATTTACTGATTTTATTCTTATTCATTTTTTAATCTTCTTACTCTATTTATATTTATATTTATATTGTATCCCACTCTTATTTTTTTTAAAATTCTGTATATACTCTTATTAGGTCATATCTCCAGTGTTTCCTCGGAGGGCGCTCTCTGCACCGGGGCTGTGATCGACCGTGGCTGCTGGGGCTCTGGGGGTCCTCTCAGCCTGGCTGGGGGGCTCCTTTGCCTCCCTCCTGCTGTGTGCCCAGCCTGGAGGCTGCGGTCTGTGACCGGCTCCCGGTGCAGACGGCTCCCTGTTATAGTGTTTCCTCACTTGGCTCATGCGAACCCAGCCCAATTTTACTCTTTAAGTAAGTGTGTGTGTGTGTGTGTGGGGGGGGGGGGATATGTGTGTATTCACATTGTTTATGTTAATGAGAGTGTGGGGAGTGAGTTGGAGGGTGGGGTGGGCTGCTTTTAACCATGTAAAGCACTTTGTGCTACATTTTTTTTGTATGAAAAGTGCTTTATAAATAAAGATTGATTGATTGATTGATTGATTGATTGCTGTATATTGTGACCAAATTATGTGATGCATTTGAATCCAGTGTTTTTTAAAAATGTTAATCCTGAACTAGAAAATCATTTCCCCTCATTAAAAAAATAAGAACACTTTAGGAAATAATAGCCGGCATTCACAAACCACAGGAATGGCAACGGTACACAAAATGCTCTGATTCTCAGCCCTGTCGCTTTTGAATTTCCTGATTTGATAGCTGCACTGTGGCTTATTTCTAAATTACTGCCACAATGTTAGCATTCATTTCCTCCGTGGGAACCCAATCCACTGGTGCATGAAGTCAACAGGCACTGATTGGACTGAACAAAGTGCAAAGCAGAAGACAGAGCGTGAGTGCGGCAGCGGCCCAGCCGCCAAGGAGTTCAGCAGTTTCTGAAAAAAGCAAATTGCCTGAATCAGACCATGACCACGCTGTGTGGATAATTCACTTAGTGTGAACCAGGAATGCAGATCATTACAAAAATATATAATTAGATTCAATACAGCATATAATTGTAAACTTTTCAATTAAATAATAATAAAAATGTTTGGGGCAGGCTGGGCTTTTAATAACACGTTACGAACTTTTTGCCAGTGCAGGTGCAGCACATCCACACGAGTCACACGTTCAGTTTAGCTTTAACATTTCAAGTATCCAGCTGAATGTGGATATAGCTGTATATTAAAGTGAATGCATCACATTATTATTATTTTAAAATTAAACAGTTTCCTTTGTTTGATGGTCTCAGATATAAGAAAATTCTTTCACCTTCACAGTTCTTCAAATAGAGTATTGTCAGTGACATTTTCTACTTTCCTCCCGCAGGAACTGGATTGATTGAAGTGCTGGACTGCCCAGGACATATTCACAGCCAGCGCCTCCTCAGGCTCCAGCTACCATCATTTATTTAATGTGTCAATACATGGTCAGCGAATGATCACACAGTGCTGGCAATAACCTACTTTACTGTATGTTTCTGCTGTCTGAGGACTGCACGTACATTTAGTCAGGCACATACGTTTTAAACAGTTGCACCTTTTCTTTGACTTTAGATCTTGTGATGATGCTGCAGAGGCAGAATTACAAACAATCGAGATGAATTATTTCATGACACAATAAGTTCTAAAATACTTTGGACCAACTTCAAATACTATGGCAACTACATTATTTCACTTTTCATTAAACAATGTAATTGATGTCACCATGAAAGTGCTTTTCAGAGAATTGCCTTTGAAACTGAGGCCTGTTATATCAAAACGTTCTAAACAGTTGATGCAATATTACTGTCAAACCCCTTGAATTAAAGCTGAAAGTCTGCACTTCACTCACATATTGATCGTATGATTTGAAATCCACAGAGCTGGTCCACAGAAGCAAAATTACAAAAAATGTGTCACTGTGCAAAAACTCACAGATCTGTGAAACTGATATGATTTTGATAAGCAGTGAAGAAACCGAGGCAGGAACTGCAGCCTGGGCTGCTGGATATTACACACAGGGTACGCTGACATAAGCTAACAATGATCAACCTTGAGCAATTGTAGCTGTCTACACTCAGTGTAATTTAACGTAACCAGCTAAACACAGTGGAAATGTTTTGGTGATGTCTCGTTGTTTGGAATGATCATAAATGTGTGACCATCGTCAGAGTTGTTGTCCCAGCATCATGATCGACTTCATTCCTGAAACCTTCGTTTTCTTCTGTCTCTAATCTCAGCACACTGCTTTCCTTCTACACTCCTCCCCTTCATCCCCCCGCTGACCATGACCACCACCGTCATTCATTCTCAACATTCACGTATGCTCACACTGGTTACTGGTAGGTTACTGGTTCAGGTACCAGCTTCAGGACACTGATGTAGTATAGCCTCTGTTATAATGCGTACACTGGTCACTATTATAGTCAGCTCAGAGCGCTACACTTCCACTACTGTAGATCTATTCATAGCACTGTGTGTTTACCACACACCGGTACATCTGTATATTTGTTCATAGTACATCTGTGTATCTGCACAAATGAATACAACAGTATATCTGTACATTTGTCTGTAGCACATCTGTATATTTGCTCTCTGTATAGCAATATTAACATCTGTATACTTAACTTATTTGTGCATAACTATTCCTACCTTCTATTCTACCCCTGTCTGTATATACAGTGGGGCAAAAAAGTATTTAGTCAGCCACCGATTGTGCAAGTTCCCCCACTTAAAATGATGACAGAGGTCAGTAATTTGCACCAGAGGTACACTTCAACTGTGAGAGACAGAATGTGAAAAAAAATCCATGAATCCACATGGTAGGATTTGTAAAGAATTTATTGGTAAATCAGGGTGGAAAATAAGTATTTGGTCAATAACAAAAATACAACTCAATACTTTGTAACATAACCTTTGTTGGCAATAACAGAGGTCAAACGTTTACTATAGGTCTTTACCAGGTTTGCACACACAGTAGCTGGTATTTTGGCCCATTCCTCCATGCAGATCTTCTCGAGAGCAGTGATGTTTTGGGGCTGTCGCCGAGCAACACGGACTTTCAACTCCCGCCACAGATTTTCTATGGGGTTGAGGTCTGGAGACTGGCTAGGCCACTCCAGGACTTTCAAATGCTTCTTACGGAGCCACTCCTTTGTTGCCCGGGCGGTGTGTTTTGGATCATTGTCATGTTGGAAGACCCAGCCTCGTTTCATCTTCAAAGTTCTCACTGATGGAAGGAGGTTTTGGCTCAAAATCTCACGATACATGGCCCCATTCATTCTGTCCTTAACACGGATCAGTGGTCCTGTCCCCTTGGCAGAAAAACAGCCCCATAGCATGATGTTTCCACCCCCATGCTTCACAGTAGGTATGGTGTTCTTGGGATGCAACTCAGTATTCTTCTTCCTCCAAACACGACGAGTTGAGTTTATACCAAAACGTTCTACTTTGGTTTCATCTGACCACATGACATTCTCCCAATCCTCTGCTGTATCATCCATGTGCTCTCTGGCAAACTTCAGACGGGCCTGGACATGCACTGGCTTCAGCAGCGGAACACGTCTGGCACTGCGGGATTTGATTCCCTGCCGTTGTAGTGTGTTACTGATGGTGACCTTTGTTACTTTGGTCCCAGCTCTCTGCAGGTCATTCACCAGGTCCCCCCGTGTGGTTCTGGGATCTTTGCTCACCGTTCTCATGATCATTTTGACCCCACGGGATGAGATCTTGCGTGGAGCCCTAGATCGAGGGAGATTATCAGTGGTCTTGTATGTCTTCCATTTTCTGATGATTGCTCCCACAGTTGATTTTTTCACACCAAGCTGCTTGCCTATTGTAGATTCACTCTTCCCAGTCTGGTGCAGGTCTACAATACTTTTCCTGGTGTCCTTCGAAAGCTCTTTGGTCTTGGCCATGGCGGAGTTTGGAGTCTGACTGTTTGAGGCTGTGGACAGGTGTCTTTTATACAGATGATGAGTTCAAACAGGTGCCATTCATACAGGTAACGAGTGGGGGACAGAAAAGCTTCTTACAGAAGACGTTACAGGTCTGTGAGAGCCAGAGATTTTCCTTGTTTGAGGTGACCAAATACTTATTTTCCACCCTGATTTACGAATAAATTCTTTACAAATCCTACCATGTGGATTCATGGATTTTTTTTTTTCACATTCTGTCTCTCACAGTTGAAGTGTACCTCTGGTGCAAATTACTGACCTCTGTCATCATTTTAGGTGGGGGAACTTGCACAATCGGTACTGACTAAATACTTTTTTGCCCCACTGTAATCTGCTCCTATTGCAATTCTAATCAGTTGCAAACTGTATTTCGTTACCCTGCATTTATACATGTTTAATGACAATAAAGTTGAATCCTAATCCCAGTGTTGTTAAGACCAAAACAATGATGGTGTTGTTGAACAGGTAGTGAGTAAAAGAAATGACAGGTCCAAGTAAGGTCCAAACTTCAAGTCAACACTTAGTGACGCAGCCAAAAAAACAAAGTAACAAATAGGAAGAAGACTCCAACCTTCTCTGACTAACGACCTCCATCTCTGTTTGGTTATCACTTTTTCTGTGACCTCAGTAGAAAATGTTGCGAGGTCATGGGAAGGTGTGGAGGAAAAGTGAAGAGTGGTGAGCAGAGAATCCGACTACATCAGATTTCTTAACAAACGTGAGAGAGGATGTCAGCGGTGTGGGGGGGATCAAATCATTTCTTCTTTTTCCTGCTATTTTGAGTAAAAATCCACTCTATCCATCACTTATCCCCACAGAGCTGAACTAAAAATGAATTCATGACAACCCTCAAGGCTGGCAATATAAAAACAGACATTAGTCTTGTAAACAACATTATACAGAACCTTAAACGCACTTTGATCAATAAATACAGCTCATAATGTTGATTTAGAGCGCTTCTATAAATCTGCATTCGTCAGGCAATTCGATACCTTAACAAGAAGCTGATTTTATTAGAGCACAGTAATGTTCATAGTTCCACCGTGGCTTTAACAGCCTGCTGTTGAATATTCACAACGGATCAGCAACACTCTCATCAAACATTCACATGGGCCAGTTTGTCATGGTGATCGTTTTCCTGAAATTCCAGCTGATGCATTCCTGTCAAAGATGGCGTTAGCACCCCTACCTTTGCTAAAGGAAGCAATAAAGGAAGGAATGAAGCACTTTTCCTTGGTAAGTGAAGAATTCACACAGTTCTCACTAAACTCAGTTGGATATATTCCAAACCAAAGCTGAATGTTTGAGCACTAAGCTTTCTTGGCTTTGCCACGAGTCATTTCAAAATAAAAGAATCAAATGATGCTGAATCCGGTTAATGGCAAAAAACAGAGCTGACGGACCAAATGGCAAAGAACACTTAGCCGAGGGGCTTGATGTGGGCTTTAGTGCTCTACAGTCTGCATAAGCAAGAAACCAAAAGGTCAGAGGACATAACAAAGTGAGTTAAAAGAAAAGCACATGAAAGTGTTTATAACCAACAGTTTAGAATATTATATTTAAACAAGAACCACTCAGAGAGTGGAAAGCTCACTCTCCAGGCAGTATTTACCTTTAAAGTAATAGGACTGTATTCTGTGTATTATTATTACTGTATAATTTTTTCTTTACTTTAACAAGTTTGTAGTGCAGTGAAAAGATGTTTACCCTGATTACACAAACATTAGAGTAGGCAATGGATAATAGGTAGTGATTTTTAAATAACTGGACAGGAACAATAAAAGATTATTAAATATTCTATTACTCCTGACAGTACTTTCTTTACAGATATGCCACTTTTTGGGGCTAATTTGAAGGAAAAGCAGATGTGAATTGTAAAAATGAGATTAGAAGTCTGGATTCAAACTATAATGTGATTTAATATCACAGGCAGTAGGATTTTCAGTTTAACTTTTATTTTGAGCATGATAAATCTACACAGTCTATAATACCTCTGTGAAATATTATTAGTTCAATCTCTTGACATTCAAGGAGAGGTCAGAGGTCAGATGTGACATGATACGGTGCTTTCTATGTTAACAATACACACCACAGTTGCGAGAATCATAGTTTCTAAGCCCCGCCCCCTTGATCGTTGCATGATGGTGTGAAAATCATGCGCCGTTTATTTGTTTTGCTTTTATTTGTTGGTTTTTGTATTTTAATTTATTAGAATCTATTTGAATCTATTGTTTTATTGATATCTTTTTCTCTTTATTTGACACATAAAATGTGTCAGAAAGGGGGGGTTTTGGGTTTAATTTGAAATAAGGAGCTTTATGATCATTTTATGACTTTTTGGGTGTTTGATCATTTAGCTACGGTAAAACTTACACATGAGTAATTGCTTATATTCTTAAGCTTAACTGATTGAAAATGTTTGTTGTCTCTTTGATCTCTTTTTATTAGAATAAGCAGTTATAATCATTTTCTTATACATATTGCAACGTGTGCTCATAAAGAGTTGTTAAGCACTCAGCCCTACGAAGGTCAAAAGCTTCGTTCAGCGTGACTGTCTGAGCTGATATATTGCAGGGACGGCGTGGAGTGTGGGAAACGTGTGGGGGGGTGAGACGGTTGAAACAAAAACGTTGCAGATAATGGAAACTTGTCTAACTGTCATTAACTGTAACTTTTGCACGTCATGTATCTGCTTGAAGCAAAAAGGGGCGTAAACCCCGACAGACAAAAATTTTGGCGTGTGCTTTGTAGCGGAGAGTTATGCTGATATGGTGATGGTGTATATCTGACCCTGGGTGGGTTTAATAAAATTAAAAGTGTTGCTCACACACATAAAGAACATTGAGATTAAGTAAAGATTAAGTAACGTTAATATGAATGATAGAGCCCAGAACATGACATTTTGAACCCACTTTGAATAATTAAGGGAACAATAGATGAACACAGTAGATTATCGAGGCGTAGCAGAGAGAGGCCTTTTGTTTTCTATCCTTTACAGGAGAAGATTTCAGGACCACAGCGACCACAGGGGTGGCGAGAATCCTGGGAGCCCCAGACCGAACAGAACCAACCAGAGAAGAGGGGAACCCGAAAAAGAAGCACAGAGAACCATAGCTCCAGAAAATGTGTTGTTCGGATATGCGCTACCCGTTAAAGGGGGCGAAGAGACCAGGACTAAGTTTTAAAGATGAAACGGGTTAACTCTATAGAGGATGTTTCCAAAGGTGGACAAAATAATCGAGGACCTTTTACCAGAAAAAGCTAATTGTATCTGTTCGGAGGTTACAGTGAGCACTGAGGGAAGTCAGGAGTGGGTTTCAACTGGGATTCTGGGTAAAAAAGGGGGTGCAGGAAGTAGATTTAGGCCATTTCCCATTTCACAGGTGCTGTCTTAGAGTTTGACTTATTTGTTGTGGATAGAAGTAATTATGACAAAATAATAAGGAAACCTTGAAAACATACAACCCGTTGAGGGGACAGACAGGTTTGGGCAATTGAAAGGTTTCGTTTTGTTTAGCAGAATCTCTTTTGTTATATTTTAGCTTTTAACATGCAAGTAAACTTAATGGGATAAATTAGGAATTATGTCGTGTTTCTTAGGAAACACGAAAAGGGGGAGAACTGTCATGTGATTAATATATTCTTAGTGCTTATTTTCTTTATTATATTGTTTTATGTACTTTAGTAATGAAGGTTTGTAAAGCAAGGCCACTTTTGACTCACAAACTAAGTGCTCAGCCAGACTGAAAAACAGGAAGTTAGTGTAGAAATATACAAGTATATTAATAAATACAGGAAGCCAGACAGAAAAGAGGAACTTGTATCATATAAGGAGTTGTTGAAACTGTGTGACGTGTAAAGTACCAAATAACACCTATATGAGACACATTTTATGATGTGCAGAGCTCTCGCTTCCAGAAGATGATTGAATACAGAATTATAAATGTTTGACCACTATGAGTCGGGTTTTCTCTGTTCTATCATGGGGATCAAAGAATCGGGTTCTAATAAAGGTGACCTTGGGTTTTTGAAAGGCGCCCTCAAATAAAATGTATAATTATTATTATTACTACCATTCATTCATGCATTTCGCTCATTCCCGCAGCTGCCTAAGAGAAACATTAACACTCTTTCCCATCATTTCAGATTCCCACAGAGAAACCCTGTTAACATCCTCAGTAATACATTTTGCATTCACTTCACTCCCGCGTCGGTGAATCCGCTGCTTCGGCCCGACCTGATACTCAACAATGGGTTAGTGGCTGCTGCTTCGGTTCCAGCCAGAGACACAAATCCCCTTTGTGGGCGTGTCAGGAAAACCAAGCATGCAGAGGTAGCTTTTATTTAAACACTGACAAGAGAACAAGTCAAAACAGATGCATCTACGTACAAATGTAAAATAAATGAACTCTTTGGTCTACTGGCTCCTGGTCTTACCCTTTTGTTATTATTTCTTGGTATTATCCATCATTTGTTGATGTTTCCCAGATGCTGGACGCTTTCATCTCAGTGCAATCTGTGGATATGTGTGATGCCCACACTCATATTTTTCCACATCCAGCAGAGACAAATTCCCTTAAAACGAGAGATGTTTTCCTTCTTCAGTCCTGATTTAAGTAGTACTAGTTGCAACCATGTGATCTGAATTAGCAATGCTAATAAGTTGTATCATTGTTTACAGGTCAGTGAGTGCAGGGCATGCAGTTTACAGCATCACAGTTTACTCTCTCCAGCATTCAGAGTGAGCAGTGCTACCGTCATGCCCTTTAGTTTCAAACTGAACAATGATAATGGAGAGAGCTCAGAGCAGGCCACATGAGAAACTGGAACTGTTGTGGAGATCTGAACCAACACGCTGAACTCAGTTCTACTTAATTTTATTTATTTATAAACTGCTTTTACTTCTATCTTCCTGTTCAGTGAGAGAAATGTATTAATGTAATGCATTAAAGTCCAATTCAGTCTCTGGGGTGACAGTGGACAGGTGCTCGTCACTGTAAGAACATCAGTGTGTGATGTGATAAACTTCACGACTGAGAGAGTTTGTTCACACATGAAGGGAGAGCCTACGAGAACCAACGTCTTCTCCTTATGTGTTGAAAATGCTCCTCTTCCACAGAAGAATAGAAATCCAACAGACTACAGCCATCAGTGGATCAAAACTCAATTTATTGCTCTTTTAACAAGTTACAAGATCAACAACATGGTCATTTTTAGCACTCATAATGCGATGGGAAATTACCATTTAATAATTTCACAAACTTTATCTTGCATCCGCTTCCAAAATCCAACATTTTTCCCTTTGGACAGCCATTGGTTGCAACATCTGCCAATTTGTCCCATTTCATCCCAAGCCTTTCCAAGCATGTACTTACCTGCATGAACAAATCACTCACTGCTGTAGTCCCTATAATTCATTGCTGCCGGCTCCTCTGTCATTTCAAACACTTTCATTATCCCACGTAAAAGATGAGTAACTGAGCCGCGTCACGCACATCACAACTCTCGCCCAGAGAAAAAGTTTCCTGCAATGTCCTTGATCCATCTTGTTGTGGTTTGCACAGTGCATCAGATGCTTCTTTTTTCCTCGGGGCATGTTGGCACAGCAGAGTGGACCAAACACGTGGATAATCAGAAAACAACTGACTGTGTTTTCTCTTTATGTTTAATCTTGTAACAGCGATTCAAACGTTAGTTCTTACACAAACTAAGCACCATTTCCTGCTGCAATCTTCTTATTAATGTTAGCTTACAAGCTACCAGATCTCATAAACGTCGCTTCCAGTGCATTTGGGAGGGAATCTGCATTTTCCTTTGACCTCACGTGGGTCTGTCAGGGACTGTTGGGTGGTTTCGGTGGGCCGTAAAATGCCGCGGCATGCTTTAGGGTGTATTTAAGTATGACCATTGTTTGGGCTACAACATTATATAATAATGCATGATTGTAATCTAGTTCCACAACACTGCCCATAAACATCAACAGCTTTAAATTCAGAAGATTTCCACTTTAAGGTTATGTCTCTTGTTTCAAGAAAGTTATATACTGGCTCCTGACACTTCCTACTTTCATCTCCGTAATATTAACCGTCTTCGTCCCTCGCTCACACCACACAGTACCGCCATACTTGTCAATGCTCTTGTCACATCTCGTCTGGATTACTGTAATTATCTTCTCTATGGTCTACCTCATGAATCCCTCCATAAACTGCAGTTGGTTCAAAATACAGCTGCTCGTATTATTTCCAGAACTAGATCCACTGAACATATAACACCTGTTCTTAAACAGCTCCATTGGCTCCCAGTTCACCTCCGTGTCTAAGCCTGTTTGTTAGCTAACAGATTGCAATGGTTGCTCGTATACATTTCGCAAGGTGGTCAAACCTAAACTCCAAAGACGGACTGTTGACCTTCAAAATTGCACCTTTTAAATTATGTTGGCTACAGTATTTATTTTCCTGACAACATTTTACTTCTACTCCCTCTATTTTTACACACATTTCTGTACTTTCTACTTCTTACATTTTGTATACAGGCTTGTTACTCTTGGTTCAGAGGGGTAACTGAAGGCGTTTATACTCAGGGGTGTGAGTACAAGAAAATAATTATTATAATATGATGTGTTAAATTTGTTTAGATCAGAGGGATAAGGAAGGATTTATCAGTGTTTTAGTTTGGCTTAGCTGTAGCCTGAGAGTGTGTGTAATTGTTTAGAGGGAAAGGAATTTATGGACACTGGGGGTCTGCTGCCATCCAGTCATCCACCCATTCACACACACATTCACACACTGGTGATGGCAGCTACATTGTAACCACAGCCACCCTGGGGCGCACTGACAGAGGCGAGGCTGCCGGACACGGGCGCCACCGGGCCCTCTGACCACCACCAGTAGGCAACGGGTGAAGTGTCTTGCCCAAGGACACAACGACCGAGACTGTCCAAGCCGGGGCTCGAACCGGCAACCTTCCGATTACAAGGCGACCTCCCAACACTTGAGCCCCGGCCGAAAGCAAACCACCAGTGTTGGTATTTATAAGGTATTTCTTGAAGAGGGCAGTACAGTGTTTCAGTGCTTAGGGATGTTAGCTCACAGCAAGAAGAGTCTGAGTCTGAATCCAGCATCCTGCTGGGACCTTTCTGTGTGAGGTTTGCACCTTCTTAGAACAGAGAACAGAGGAGAAAAGGCACAGCTTGCAGGTACTCTGGCTTCCTCTCACAGTCCAAAGACTTGGTTAGGTTAACTGGCAATTCTAAATTGGTTATATCTGTGAATGTGAGTGTGAATGCTTGTCTGTCTCTCAGTGTTAGCCCAGTGATAGACAGGTGACACATGCACTACCCTGCTTTTTACCCTATAAGCCTGCCCCTATGAGGATAGGCTACAGCGCCCCCGTGACCCTGAGTTGGGACGAGTGGATACATTGTATCACAAAAGTTACATAATTATATTTTGAGGAATTTGTTACAACTTGTCTGCATGTAACATCACATGACACAGTTACTACTACTGATGTTGGAAGTGTAGCAGAGTTTTAAATACAGTTTGTGTTTTATTGCAGCTGAACATGGGTGCATGAGAGCAAATGTACAGGCTTTCTGTTTTAATATTCACCTACAGGGATTTTATTGCCCGTATGAGGATAGAATATTCATCCCTCTCTTTTGTTAATCCAAATATTTTTTTTATCTCTAATTCAAATTGACTTTACTCGAACAACTTAACTACAAAGCCTTTGTAAATGGGGCTAATTGAGTTTGATGAGCTACATGTACAAATACAGTTTTCGGCAGTGAACAGTTACATAGACAAATCACAAAACTTATACCTGTCAGAAACACTCTTCTGTCATGTTTTCAAAATGTTTCTGTTCCTCATTTTTCCTACAGAAGCTGAAAAACAACGCATTGTGCTGCTTTGTGAGGAATGCATTCTCAAAACAGAGCAACTGTTCTTCACTTTTTACAGTTATCGATAGTAATGCCTGACTGCTCAGCATGCGTTACGAGTGACTCAGATTCATATATTATGCAATTTAAAAGCAGAGGGAGGGACAGGCGCCTGCAGAGGTAGAACTGGATGCCTCGCACTCACAGACAGGAGGTGGTTAGATCTTTTCATGGATGTGGTGTTGAAATCTACCAACCTTGTTTTTGTTAAATGATTCTCACTTCATCAGAAGTGATGTAGTGCTCTGAAGTGTTACAGTAATCACTGAAATGTATGTAAAGCTGCCTTAGTGTAAGTTTTTCCAGGGAGTGAACGTGTAGAATCCATCTGCTGAATTTTATAGTGAACAGTAGAAAAATCACAGCCTTCAAGACTGCAAAGCAACATTAGTCCAACAGTGAAAACAACTTGGTAACCGAGGGAGTCCTGAGACCTTCTTTTTTTCTACCCAAGGATGACTTAATAAAAGATTTCAGCCACATCAGTCAATCTTAGTACACATATTTAAGGTATAAAAATGAAGAAAACCCTCATGCTAATCATACATCTCATATCATGTTGTAAAACCTTGTAAAGGTCACGCTGAAATATATAACGCTAATGGAGTTCTTCATGCTGACAACGCTAACAACACTGGCTCTGTCACGAGAAGTGTGGAGCAGGAGAGGAGGGGCCAGTATGCAGACTCCAGGAGGCGAAAAGTGTACTCCAAAATTGCTGACGGGCATTGCTGAGACCGAGTCTAACTAAACTGAAAACTGACAGGCAGGCTGGCACACGGTAGAGGACAAACATGTGGGTAGATCGCGACGCAGACAAAGGAAAAAACAGAGGGAGCAATCAGGGAATGGGAAACGCAGCTGGGACAAGGGAAGCAAAATCAGATACATTAACATGAGACACGGACTTTCAAAGTAAAACAGAACACAGAGACGCAGACTTGACAAGGGGAGACAGTGTTGGGTAAGTTACTTTAAATTAGTAACGTAGTTACATTACTAGTTACTTCTATCAAAAGTAACCCAGTTACTTCAAGTTACTTGTTACTTTCAAAGTAACTAGTTACTAGGGAAAGTAACTTTGGTTTTACTCAGAATTCTCTTGTTAATGTGTTGCTTCCCTAACTGGATGCCCAGCAAGGATGCCAGTCTTCTAGCTTACTTGCATGTTAGCACTATCCTGCCACACGTGCTCTGTGCCACCTACCAACAGAAAGGAAAAAATAATGTGCACATTTCCACGAGAGAAATCCCACGCCTGGACCGGCGTTGACCGCCGCCATGATTCTAGCCTACGTCACAGCGTCACGTTCGCTTTTTACATCCAACAGGAAAACTGCAGTCGTGGTGCTTTGATTGTACTCAGAACTCAGAAATTCTGCCTTCCGAGTAGAAAGATGTAGGTAACACCAGACTGCAGATGTCCTGGACTGGGACAAAAAAATCGGCCCACCATTATAGGAAAAATCATAAAGCCTTTGAATGAAAACAAGCGCTGTTGTCACAGTGATGTACACTGTCTTGCTGGTATATGCATCAATCTAATAAACTTAAACCTCCACCATCCTCCCTATTCTGGTATTCTAATCAGTACTTAGCTGAAACACAAAGACCGCTTGGTCCAGTTAACCTCCTGAACTATCTACAACACATGGTGGAAACCTGAAATTAAGACAGGGAAGACTAGAGGTGAGACATGATCATTACTGAATATTAACATTGATAAATGACAGATTTAGTGATATTTTCATAAACTATTTATTTACCACATCAATAAACAGGCTAACAAGGCTAACCAGAACGCTTGGATGAGCTTTCCAAAGTTCTACAAGTTGTGCCTCCATCGCTTGTGTCCAGATCACACGCTGCACTGCCGCGCTGCGCCGTCTTATCACCGACATTTATGTGTTCGCGCGTGCGCAGTGTGAGAAGCTGCGGTGACGCCCTCACGACGACCAAGCGATTGATGATTGGGAGCTGGTCGTGAGGTGTTAATCGCTTCCCACGTATACTACACGCACAACTCAAAAATTGGCTCAAAATGGGCCAAAAATCACACAGTGTGAGCCCAGCTTAACAGGTAGAGCCTCCATTATTTTACCTTGGAATTGGCTGGGCGGCGCTATGAGTCCTGGGATAGGTTGGGACACGAAGGATACACTCGACCCATCCTTCAAATCCAGGGAAAGGAGGACACATTTGGAGCAGCCTTCGAATTGGGACAGCGTTCATCGCCTGGTTGTGACATAATTGGCCTTCAAATGTGGCCTCCGAAGGATGCGACCTATGAATTGGGACGCAGCTATGGTGTGTTAAAATACACTAGCAGAGGTGCTGTGTTCACTTTTGTACGTTCAAAGTTGACACCACTCCTTGGTTGCTAAAACCTCTAAAGAATGTAAAACAGCTTAAAGATAAATCCTCTGAGGCAACACGATATTAGCTTTAATGCAATTATTGGCCCCAAAGCCATGAAGACAAAAACAACTTTAGCTCCTGCACCTGAGATGAATATAAACTGTCTATTTTTATTACACCGCACTGGTAATGAGTTGAACAATATACTATTATTATTATTATATTTTTAACCATAAATAGGCAATGTCTGTTGGCATTGTACACCGACTTCTACAACCTCGAACTTTATGTTGTTGCCTTATTATCAAAATCAGAATCAGAATCAGAATCAGAATACTTTATTGATCCCTGGGGGAAATTATTTTTTGTTACAGTGCTCCATTTTAAACCAACATTAAGACAAGACAGACAATACGCTAACTAAGAATAGTACAATATATACATATATATACATACATACATACATAAGTCACTTATAAATAAATATTTGGAAAAGAAACATGTGTAGCTGTAGCAGCAAACAGTGTGTTAAGTGGATGCGTTGTACAGGGAGATGGCCACAGGCAGGAATGATTTCCTGTGTCGTTCAGTGGTGCATCATGGGTAATCTCAGTCTCTCACTGAACGAGCTCCTGTGACTGACCAACATGTCATGGAGTGGGTGGGAGGTGTTATCCAACATTGTCTTTATCTTGGACAGCATCCGCCTCTCCGACACCACCTTGAGGGAGTCCAGCTCCATCCCCACAACATTGCTGGCCTTACGGATCAGTTTATTAAGTCTGTTGGCATCTGCGACCCTCAGCCTGCTCCCCCAGCATGCAACAGCATAGAGGATCGCACTGGCCACAACAGACTCGTAGAAAATCCTCAGCATTTTCTGGCAGATGTTGAAGGACCTCAGTCGCCTCAAAAAATAGAGACGACTCTGGCCCTTCCTGTAAAGTGCTGTGGTGTTTTTAGCCCAGTCCAGTTTATTGTCAATGTGTACTCCAAGGTATTTATAGTCCTCCACAATGTCAACACTGACCCCCTGGATTGAAACAGGGGTCAAGTGTTTCCTGGTCTTCCTGAAGTCCACGATCAGTTCCTTGGTCTTTGCCACGTTGAGCTGCAGATGATTCTGCTCACACCACGTGACAAAGGAGTCGACCACAGCCCGGTACTCTGTCTCATCATCCCTGCTGATGCATCCAACCACCGCAGAGTCATCAGAAAACTTCTGAAGATGGCAGGTCTCTGTGCAGTGGCTGAAGTCTGTGGTGTAGAGGGTGAAGAGGAAGGGGGAGAGGACAGTCCCCTGTGGTGCCCCTGTGTTGCTGATCACCTTGTCAGACACACACTGTGGGAGACGTACATATTGTGGTCTTCCTGTCAGGTAATCAACAATCCAGGACACCAGAGAAGCATCCACCTGCATCGCTGCTAACTTATCACCCAGGAGGGTCGGCCTGATGGTGTTGAAAGCACTGGAAAAGTCAAAAAACATGACCCTCACAGTGCTCGCCGGCTGGTCCAGATGGGTGTAGACACGATTGAGCAGGTAGATGATGGCGTCCTCTGTTCCGAGACGAGGCTGATAAGCGAACTGAAGGGGATCCAGATGTGGTCTTACTATGGGTCGCAGCTGGTCCAGGATGAGCCTTTCCAGGGTCTTCATGATGTGGGAGGTCAGTGCCACGGGCCTGTAATCCTGGGGGCCACAAAACCTTTCAATACTGCAATACAACACAGAAAAGGAGAGAAAGTTACATTAGAAACCTTGAAATATATCAAAGACAAACTAAAAGAACGATAAGGAAGAGCTTTTGTATTTATGTGGACTTTATAAAATGGATATTTAAATTAGAGAGGTTATTAAGAGCCTTATTTACAGTTAAACACACATTCAAAGACATTTGCATAAGCAAACCTTGATCCTGTTCAGTCACTGACAAAGATGAGATACTTGACCTCAAATACGAGGAAAATTAAGGCACATTCAGCTGTAATAGATGTGATATTAATCTGTAGAAGAGGTAAATACATCGTTATCATTCAAAGTTATTACTGCTCCTGTGAGCAAAAAGACTTTCTGGATAATTATCCTTCAGTCTGTTACACCAGCTTGCTGCGATTTTGCCATTTCTTCATTGTTCTTCGGTGTTTGCTGTCCTCTTTACATTTCTCCACAGGGTTTCAGTGGGATTTAATTTGTGCTTTTCAAAGAGCCTCCCAGCCAACTTCTTCTTCTTTCTCAGCCATTCCTTTGGGTATTTGCTGGTGTAGTTGGGATCCTAATCAAAAGTTGCGAAGCTTGTTGCATAACTTCAGCTTTTGCACAGATTGTCTCACATTATTTTCAAGCAGTTGAATTGTGGATTGCAAGCTGCATGGCTGCAGAGAAAGTGGAGCAAACGCAAACCATAACATTTCTAGAATAATGCTGCAAAGTAGGGAATGATCTTCTAATTCTCAAAAGATTATTTTGGTCTGTATCAAACACTTGCACTTACTGCTGCAGATTAAATTTGTGCTATCTCAGAAGAGAGACATACACTTTGAAATAGAAAGTACAAGTTATCTACAGATCCCACGATAAAGCTCTGGGCTTCTTAGGGACTGATTACTGTTCGCTAAAGCTAACAGTCTTCAAACAGTTGTTCTATCTTAGTGGCCTTGGCCCTGCTGTGTAGCAGTACATATAAATACATATGTAGCAATAAACCCGTCTTACTGCAAATACAAGTTCTGCAATAAAAACAGCATCTGTATTTCTACATCTGTCTCCTTCACGAGGAACTAGTGCAATTCCCTGTACCTATATTGAGAGTGCACACCATCTCTGCAGCTGGAACAAAATGCTCCTTAAATTATATAGAAAAAGCTATTACACACGTACTAGCGTTTGCATCTGAACACTTACAATATAAGTTCCAGAAAGCTGAGCTAGAGCCTGTGCAGCTGCTCCAGCAGCGTCACAGCAGCACAATAACACCTTGTGCGCTGTTAGATGGCCCTTCTGGAACAATCAACCTTGCATCCATTATGCTAGTTGTGCCACTGCAGTCTTTAGTTCATATTTACAGTTACACTTACGTTTGGAACGTTAAATGTCAAACTCACCCCAACCGGTCGCAGCAGATGGCCCCGCCCCTCCCTGACCTTGGTTCTGCTGGAGGTTTCTTCCTGTTAAAAGGGAGTTTTTCCTTCCCACTGTCACCAAAGTGCTGTTGTGATTTGGCGCTGTATAAATTGAAATTGAACTGAATTAAATTAAAAGCACTGGTTGACCCAGGTTAGGATGTCTGATTCTCTGGGTGCCGGTTGATTGTTGAGCACCTGGGACCCCGTTCTCGACTGGTACCACGGTGGCCGGCCTCTAGCGGTGTCGACTGCCTACTGCCTCTGATCCTCTGGGACTCTCACCCTTTGGCCGTGGGCACATCATGTAGGGCCTCTCTTCTTCTCCTGCTAGGAGTGGCGTGCAGTTGTTGCTGAAACGTGTGGCCTCAGGTCTTTGGTAGTCTCAGAGGCTGCAGATGGCATGATTGTCCTGGTTCCATCTCTGTCAGCCTCTGGCTCCTGGGTGGCATTATTTTGGCTTCCCTCCCTCGTTTGGAAAAGCAGAATGGGTTTTGTACCACACTGCATTTAGATCACAATTCTGATTCCAAACGGACAGGATTTTTATTTTAAATAGTTAAATGTCCTACGTCACGTCACAAAGGATCTTGTGGTAATACGTTTCATTGGGTTAAGAATAAGAAACAGCTTTTTCATCAAGTATTCCCAAATGGGATGCATGGCCAGTGATTGTTGACCATTTACTAAGAAAAATGTAGTTTGTTGATGAATAACCCAGGGGGTGACTGATCATGTATCCACATAGAAAGAAAAGCCTGGATTGCAAAAGAATAAGAAAACGGAAAACAAAACAAAAGCAAAACGAGCTTCTTATTGCAGACCTGTGATCAACAACATTACAGATAAAAGCTGTAGGGAAGTACCCTCATCTCAGTGCAGATCAAGGTCAGTGTAGTCTTGTTCTCTATGTGCCTCCTTTATCTGGAGGGTGTAGTACAGCTTGACTCGTATATCCATGCCCTTGATAGTGGCATCCTTCTGTGTCAAGGCTGATAACACAGCAGTGATTATATTTAAAGAACACATTTGGTGCACATTTACAGGGAGATAATAGAAAGCTGTTATTATTCTTTGTATTAATATCATTGCTATTATTTTGTTTCACGTTCAGATTTAAAAAATTAGCAAAAAAACCCCAAATATCCATTTAGTTTACTTTGTCATCATGCTGGCGGTTGTGAATGACCAATAACACAAAAGCTGAGGCGAAGGGCAATGTCAGAGTTTTAAGAGTCACTGAGTGCTACTGTCAGGAAACCATGAGAGGGCATAAATGTTTTAATCTGTTTGAATGCATATGCAAGATGTGGTGGGACCAGGATAATGATTTGAGTGCCACATTTTGAACTTGACTGTGGGTATATGTGTCACCGCTGTTAAGGTTCGGGGTGACATGGTCATCAGATTAAAGTGGGTACGCTACATTATCAGAGCGAGGAGCGAAGGAAAATACCAGCTGATGGATGGGGCAAATAATAAAGTGACCCTGTGGGCCGGCTCGAATATATCGGTACTGCAATTACCACCAATATCTGTCAATGGCCCATTCAGCATTTGTCACAGGTTCAGGGCGTTACTTAACCTTGCTAAGCCAAAGTAGAATGAGAGTGAAATGATAATCAAGCAGTCATTACAGATGAGGATCTTGTGTTAATAGGTGCTAAATGATCATCTAGGAGGGAATAAATGAGTCTGAATTGCTGAGTGGGAGATGGCGGATGAAGGATATTAGTGCCATTATTACTGGATAGTATGGTTGCTATTGGCATTTCTAGAATGAAACGTATAGATCCTACACACCTGCAACGCTATTAAGCAGCAACCTTGGAATTTGGACGCAAAATGAAAACAACCAATGGATGGTTTTGTTTTTAAAACGAGGAGGCAGAGGAAAAGTCACTTTGACTTCACTCCATATGAATTTCATAGGTTGTATCCCAATTCAGGGTCTGCAGCCTCAACGATCCTCAAGGGCCGCGTACTCAAAGACCGCTAAGGCCGGAAGTGCGAGGCTTGTGAAATGGGACGGTCTAGCCTCCGTCGCGCTGCCCAGGTTGCCTAGCAACCATGATACTAAAAGCTGGAAACGTGTCATACAGCTTTGTTTGACAGCGCTATGCATTCTGGGATATGTTGGGCCACGACGTCTACACCGCCACGTCCTTAAAATTCAGGGAAATGAAGGACGCATCTGAGGGCCGCATTTCGAGCAGCCTTCGAATTGGGACAGCCTTCGGCGCGCCGCTGTGATGTAATCGCCCTTAAAATGCAGCCTTTAAGGCTGCAGACCCTGAGTTGGGATACAGCCATAGTTTGTTTTTCAAATATTCAACTTCCTGTTTGTCCTTCACCTTGTCCCTCATTGTCAAATCACGAGTCTCAGAAAAAATACCTGCTTTTCACCGCACAAGTGTGCGACATGAAACACAAAAATAAAACGTGGCACACGAATCCGTCAACCTCCAGCTAATGAGCATATGGAGCATATGTGCCAATGCATCACACGCAGTATTCTGCATATGGCTGTAAATTAAGGCTATAAGTAAGTAGCTGCAATGTTTTGTTTTGTTAAATGAACGCCTCGCCCATCATTTTCTCAACTTCTCAACACAAGCAGCATTTTGTGATAATGTGCAGATACGCACCGGCGTATGCGTAGCTTCAAGACGGTTTCCCATGAACAAGGCAGATTTTATTAAAATGTGTGACAGTAAAGTTGTGAGTAGGCTGTTTGCTATAAAGTGTTAGGACAAGATAACAACAGGAAATGAGTTTTTGTAGTGCGGTCTGTTATTTTGACTTGCTTAGCAGTAAAGTAGAGCTGCAGTGACAGCTGCACACAGCTGCTCCGAGTCCTGTCAGTTTAGAGCACAGACAGTGAAACATATGTAAGTTACATTTTACCACCTGAACCATTTTGCTTAGATATCATTAAGAGTATGTCCAACGCAAAAAACCTGAAAAAAATTAATATAACACAGGAACAACACATTAAGATTTTTTCTACAGTAAAGTCATCCAGTAATTACTTTTAATGGTTCAATTTTGCCAGAATGGAAACTATTACAGTCTCTGTATGTGCAAGACTTAACCTGTAATTTACAACATTAAACTATACGTGAACGTACATTTTAAAAGCATGCTGGCTAAGTCGATGCTTTTGCAAGTTCCCATCTCTTCCTAAAGTCAAGTCTTTGAGTCTGAAAAGGCTCAATAGAAGGCAGTTTAGCTCAAATAATAGTTTCTCTTTATAAGAATAATCGCTGATCAACGCAGACAGGTTGCCTGTGAAATGTTCACATGTATATGTCACAGTGAGGGATCAGAGATTTCATTGTAAAAGCAGATTTTCTAAAAATATATAAAATAATCAGAGTGACAAAGTGACTCGCGACTAATAAAGCGAGACGCCAGGGTTGTTAGGCCTCACTGTTTGTTAAAATAAGGAGAGCTGACAGCTACGCGTTTAGGACGCATACATCAGTGAAGACATTACACACTGTGTCGTGTCTCTTTGTCGCTGAAAACTCAAAGAGTGTAAAAATCTACAAGTGCGAATGAATAAAACTTTGTGTTTTGATTTAAGGATTTAACATCCAAGTGACGATAAAGAGATAAAATGGCCATCGTTATCTCCTCACCATCGCTCCAGCTGGTGTCAGCATACATCAGAGGAAACGTACCCTTTTAACCTCTCTGGATAAAAGTCACTTTGTTGGCTTAGTGTTCAGCACCTGTCAAAAAATGGATAAAGAGCAATAGAGGAGGAGCATAGACGTTCTTGCTGTGTCTGCTTCTGTGAGTCCCTCTATTTGCTTATTCTCTTACCTTATACATATTTTATATACGTATAGGGTAAGAGTCTTCAAGATAGAGATTTACAGGCTTCAGATGCTAAACTGTCCTATATCATATACAGTGTTTCATAGCCAATATTCAGCATGCTGTAAACTGGTGATGACTTTTAATAACAGTTTATTTATCAACCACTGTTGTCTGTATGAAGCACCGATGTTAGTCATCACAGTTACAAACGCTCAATTAGACACATTCTAACCATTTTTCTTTGTTGTTCAGCTTATGAAACAGAAGCAAAAACATACGTACGTTCCAAACTGTCTGACAGTGACTTTAAGGGTTCCTACCAAAGCTTTGGTTCTTTCCTCTGCACTGAGTCCTTTTGAGTGTTGCCACTATGGATCATCTGCCTCCATCTCACCCTACCCGTAGCATCCTCTTCTGTCACTCTGTAAACCTTCTCTGTGGTCTTCCTCTTTTCCTTTTGCCTGCCAGCTCCATCAAACCATCTCAACCTCCTTGCCTCTCCAGCTTTATCTCCAAACCGCACAACCTGAGCTGTCTCTCAGAATTACTCATTTCCTAATCCTGTTCATCCTAGTCGCTCCCATTAAAACTCATCTTCAGCTTTACCACCTTTAGCACTGCCTCCTGTCTTTTTGCTGCTGTCTCTGAACCACACATGATAGGAGGTCTCACTAGTCTTATAAAGCTTCCCTTCCACTCTTGCTCCTGTCTTCCAGTCACAAATCACCCGGCTCACCTCCACCTGTTCCACCCCTGCCTACACGCTCTTCTTCTCCTGCGCATTGTCCGTTGCTTGGGATGGTTGACCCCAGGAATTTCAGCTCATCCACCTTCACCACACCCATCTCCTTCTTGCCTCTACCTTCAATCCTCTTTTCTCCAGAGCATACCTCCACCTCTGCACCACTTCCCTACTCCCACTACAAATGAAAATGTCGTCAGCAAATGTGCTCGTCCACAGAGACTCCTGCCTGACCTCATCTGCCAACCTATCCATCACGAGCGCAAACAAAAGTTCTGCAAACAGAACTGATTCCTGATAATCTCCACCTTGAACCATTCTGTCACTCGTCCTGCACGCCTCACCACTGCCCGGCTGTCCTCATACATGTCCTGCACCACCCTCACATACTGCTATACTACTCCTGACTACTGCTACCATATGAGCTTGTCTATACTTTTCCATCAACACTTTCAACATTTAATCTGAGGTGCTCTTTCTTGGCATTGAGCCATACTGCTGCTCGCTGCATTATGTTCCCAAGCCAACCACAAGTTGAACCCGCAATCTTTCCATTTACAGTCACAGGTATTCACTGCCCATTTGCTATTTTACTGTAAGAGTGCAGAATGTAACAGGGATCATAGGTGGAATGGAGAGAACAGTAGTTTAATACACAGCTGACACTACAGGCAGCAAAATCACTTTTTGCAGTGACTAAGCTGTTTGCACTGTATTACTTCTCTGTAGCATCAAACGCTAGTACATTTGAAGCATAAATTAATGCCCGATCTTAGAATATCCAATTCAGGTGTCACTATTTAATTTTTATTTAGCAAAATCTGTTGAGTTGTTGCCCTGATTCTTTCCTTTGACCCCAAAACCCCCAAAAAGCAAAGGAAAATGAGAGCGGTACACGCAGCACATTACCAGGAATTTCACTAAGACTGGAAAAGTAAATGAGCTCTTCCACATATCCTACAGGTCAACCATAGTACACAGATTTCATACGATGGACTTATTTTTTAATAATGAAGATCTTCTCTGTATAAATCTGCACTTACACTCTTTTGCTTTTGCAAGAAGATTATCAGGTCTTTTTAAAATTAGTTATTTTTAAGATGAAGTGGTGTCCATCCATGTTCATAAATGAGCACACACTAAGTTAATTTGCCCTAATTAGTAATTCTGACCCTAAAATAAAAACAGGCTAACTTTCATTTTTTGTTGAACGAGCTAACAGCGTGTTCTCCAAAGGAGTAAAAAAAGATTTTCAGGAAAAACACAATTTCCAAAATAACATTGTGGGAATTTCAGTAACGGCTTTATTAAATTAGTGCAAAAGACAGACATAACTCATTCAAAATGTCATCTTTTTCTTTACGGTGGTCTTCCAAACGGACCCACACACGCTAAGTTCTTTAGATGAGCGCAAGAGAAAAAAGCAGAACTATCCAGCGAAACCACAGCCTTTGTTTTCGTACACGTCTTCTTGTGTCTTGTAATGAGAGACAGAGGGCGAACAGCAGAGGACAGAACTGACTGGAGACAGAATCGAACCTAAACACAAATGCAGTCATATAAACACGACTCCTGATTCTGCAATTAATCACAGATTTTAAAATAAGGAACAAAAAAAGGAAAGAAATGAAAAAAAGATGTTACAATAAAATAGTCAACACATCCATAGCATTAGAAATAGTGCCTAAAATCACAGAAAATGTTTCCTCTTTTTTTTATTTAACCACCGTGTGGGCGACCAAAGAACTTGCAATCAAAGTACATAAGTTAATCAATAGTATATATTTATACAATGGTAAAAAATAAAATATTTATAATAGTACTTTTTTGTTTTTAAGGTTTACACCGTTACTATAAAGATAGACTGTTTTCCACTCCATGACAACTAATGCAATAAAAACAGAAGCAAATCGAAAACGACTCCAGAGAGTTTCTGACTTTGAAGGCTTATGGCTACCACCTCGTCCTAAAAGACAACAACCACTGCAGACAAAGGAAACAGGCTTTGTTCTGTCTGCTTAAAGAGTGAAACAAGATCAAACACAGTCTGTGACCAGAAAAGAAAGAAACACATCAAAAAGTCAATGCTCTTCCCCGACCAGGACAGTAGCTCAGCTTTTGCAATGTCTCCTGGTCCAGTGAGAGACAGAGAGAGGTAAATAGATAGACGAGGAGGCAGGAGAGGAGTCGCTGATAGATGTCGGAGCGATTTTTCTATTCGTGGGTGGGTGAGGAAAAACAAGGGAAAAGAAAACAGAGAGAGCAATGATCGGGAAAGAGGGTGAAAACAAAAGCTTACCAGATTTCAAATGAGCAGAGGTTTAAGGTGTGGTTCAACATGAATTGGATTTGCTTATCTTTTGTTTTTGTTACAATATCAATATACATGTTGTTTCAAGTATCTCCTACGGATGTGGCATGTTGCCACAAATGCTCCCAACACGCAGTGTTTGGCTGCCAGAGCGGGAGAGAGGTGCCAAAATGGAATACAATGGAAACTGTAGAAAGAAATGGAATAATCAATAGTGGATGAAGTACAGGAGGGAGATGATCGAGGAGAAGAGAGAAGACTGATACAAGGAAGGACAGATGCAACGAGAAAAGCACATATGAGGAGAAGGAGAAGAATAAGTGAGTTAAAAAAGCCAGCAAACCAAAAAAACCACAGTGGTGTTGTACAGCGCTGGGCCGATGGGGATTTCCAGTATTTTCTTGTTTGATTTGTCGTGGTTTATAAGACCTCTTCTCGTTCCTTCTTCTTCCTCTTATTTGTCTTCTTTTTCTTCTCTCCTAAGCCCGGGTTGCGTGGGGGAGATAAGTCGTTGCTTTTCGGTGTTGCAAAAAATGACTACAGGAGGTTTCAGCAGGATCTACAGGCCTGGTGGGAGAAGAGATGAACGAGAGGAGGAAATAAGGCAGAGAGAGGGGAGAGAGGAAGGGAAAAAGAGAGGAGACATGGTAAAAGTCAAGGTCATCGCCGAACCAGATCAGCTGCAATCAATTACACAGGACAGATGATGCTATCGCATTATTAAAAATTCAATAAGAAAAGAAGAGAGAAGTTCGAGCTGTTCGCTCTTAGGCGCCTTTAGGCACCATCAACCACTTCTTTAGCATTCTGGACAGGTCGATCAATACAAGCAGCTCTCCCTAACGTAAGAGCACGGACTAGTACACCGAGCTTTTGATTTGCCTTTAAGAGGCAGTTTCTAGAGCGGCTGCTGCTAAGATTAATTGGGCACTGATGTGTATCTGTACAATACTTAAAAGTTTACTTCAGATCGAGTACTGAGGACTGCCCTGAGGCCAAAAATATGATGTCGACCGCGGCCAAGCCCGAACATCATGGTGGGAACCTCAAAGGTCATATATTGGGTTTGGGCAGGGGGGGTGTAGTCGGGTACATTTTCTAGTAATGTGACAGCTTGTCTCATCAGTCTGGCACAACTGCTTTCAGTGAGGTAGTTTCAAATTTGATACAGCAACGCATATAGTCACATAAATACACACAGCTGGCACACGCACGCACACAAACGCACACTGCAGCATGAAATGTGAAAGTTTATTGATTGCCTCTCTGGCAGCCATCTCCGCATAGTCTGCCTTCTATTTCTGATATGTCTGGAGACGGCTGAGGGTTGGACAGAAACCCTTACTCCTGTTTGCCATTTTCATTATCCTGCCGCCTCTTTTTCTTCCATTACCTCCATTTTTATCTCTTCTCTGATATGATGTGATTACATGTTGGATACGGCACGTTTTGGACAGTCTTAGTTACACACCTGTGCTTTTTGAGTCCATTCATCAGCACTTTATTGAATTAAATGGAATTACAAGTTAATAATACTAAACATAACTTTTACTGTTAAGACCTGCTCCACTAATCCACATTATTTTGTGTTAATTCATACGAATCCACGCTAAGAAGGGGGATTCTCAGGTTCTTTATGTGAATGTGCACTGTCGACAGAGATGAGCAGCTAATTGGTCCCCTTACAGTCGAGGAAGTAAAACAGAGCATAATCAGTATCCGGTCATTAAGTGATGACGTGACGAATCCTACTTCCGGGTCTAAAGTAGTCTGCGTTTAATATGGCTTTTGTGTTGTTAACATGTTTAATGTTTTGTATTTTCTTCTATTTAATCTCAAAAAGCTCCTAAAACAGTCAGTGATCACTGTTGACCTCCCTCGGCTTTTATTACCACTAATCATTTATTTAAGCTCAGTTTTTAAAACCTTAGGATGTAGCTACAGCCCAGCCCATGCAGCAGTATATGAATGACTAACCTCGTATTGTGGATGGATTATCTCAGTTGTTCTCCTGGCTGAAGTTTGGTCCTTTTACAGCATCCTGCCATGCGATTACATTTGTTCCTGACCACCGAGAACACTCACGTTAACTTTTATCCAGTGGAAAAAAAGTTAGCTTGTTTATATTATGCTAACATAGCTGTGTCGCTAGCGGTCACGTAGCACATCATTACATATCAGCTAGCCCAACTTCAGTAACCCTACAAACGTCACTGCTGTTTAGTTTTCTGTCTTCATTTATGCTGGAAGTGATAACAGAGCTGTACGTTTTAATTTGTTTCCAAAACCCCGCAGTCAGGACATGCTATATTGTATTTAGATAGAAGCTAGCGAGCTAACTTCCTGCTAACTTCTAACTCCGTTAAATGTCATAAATTCCGTTTTCATGGATGCCTGGATGTTAAACTCAGTTGTTACACCTGGTAGAGCAGAACGCTGATCATTTTATTAAAGATGAAAGACTTTAGACAGTTTTTCAACTCTCAGTAATGCCACAGGGATCGTTTGATATATGGACCTGCAGCGGAGTTTAGGCCCAGACATGGCTAGTGATGTCAGACTTAACGACCGGATACTGTATATTGTATACAAATGAAACAAAAACATCGACAGCGCTCCTGTCTTTCCTAAGCTCCTTCCACCAGAGGAATCTCACATCACTGCACCTTACTGTAGGTCTTCAAAATAGACTTTCTCACTGTTTTTATTACTTAATTGATCGGATCATAAGAAATTGTATCATTTTTTGTCCCATGTTCGGTTAAATCTTCTAAAACCTTAAAATGCAGTCTGCAGAATGAAGGAGAACCTGGTTCCAGCACACACAGCCGTCTGATATTTTCTGTCTGATACTTTGTATTTTAATAGCTTTAACGTAACACGTGTAGTGCTCTTACCTTTTGAAGCTTATCAATCAATCAATCAATCTTTATTTATAAAGCACTTTTCATACAGAGAAAATGTAGCACAAAGTGCTTTACATAGTTAAAAGCAGCCCACCCCACCCTCCAACTCACTCCCCACACTCTCAATACACATATATCCCCCCACCCACACACACATACACACACGCGCACACTTAAAGAGTAAAAATTGGGCTGGGCTCGCATGAGCCAAGTGAGGAAACATTATAACAGGGAGCCGTCTGCACCGGGAGCCGGTCACAGACCGCAGCCTCCAGGCTGGGCACACAGCAGGAGGGAGGCAAAGGAGCCCCCCAGCCAGGCTGAGAGGACCCCAGAGACCCAGCAGCCACGGTCAATAACAGCCCCGGTGCAGAGAGCGCCCTCCGAGGAAACACTGGAGATATGACGCAATACAATATATATAGGGTAAAATGATAAAATAAATAAGAACAGGATACAATATAAATATAAATAGAATAAGAAGATTAAAAAACGAATAAGAATAAAATCAAACAAATATTAGGTAAATCCTAAATTAATAATAGAATAACAGGATAGAATAAATAAGCATAAAATAAATAAACGCTAAGTAAAAGCTAAATTAAAAAGGTGGGTCTTGAGCCTGTTCTTAAAAACATGTACGTTCTCTGCGGCCCTGAGCTCCTCCGGCAGGCTGTTCCACAGACGAGGACCATACCACTGAAACGCTGCCTCTCCGTGAGTATGTGTCCTGACTTTAGGGACAATCAAAAGGCCAGTACCAGAGGACCTCAGGGTCCGCGAGGGTTCGTATGGTAAAAGCAGATCTGAGAGATAAGAAGGCCCAAGACCATTAAGACATTTAAAAACCAATAAAAGAACTTTAAAATCGATCCTGAAACACACGGGGAGCCAGTGCAGCGATTCTAAAACCGGTGTAATGTGGGCCCGCCCTCTGGTCTTCGTCAGCACACGAGCTGCCGAGTTTTGCAAGAGTTGTAAAGTTGAAATATTCTTCTTAGGAAGACCAGAGAGCAGGGCATTACAGTAATCAATGCGACTGGTAATAAAAGCATGCATCAGCATCTCCGTGTTGGCCCGAGAGAGAATAGGGCGGACTCTGGCTATATTTTTTAGATGATAAAATCCAATTTTAGTTACATGTTTAATATGTGGGATAAAACCAAGCTCAGAGTCAAAAATAACACCCAGGTTTTTCACTTGTAGCGAAGGACATAGTGAAAATGCCTCTAATTTAGGCAAGAGTTTCTCTCTCTGAGCCTCGGGACCGACAATTAAAACTTCAGTTTTGTCCTGGTTAAGTTGTAAAAAGTTTTCTGCCATCCAAGATCTTATATCCAAGATACAGTTAAAAAGGGCATCCATTTGTCTGGTGTCATCAGGAGACACGGAGATGTACAGCTGCGTGTCATCAGCGTAACTGTGGAAGTTCACTCCATGCCTCCTGATGACACCGTCAGCATATACAAATTAAAAAGTACAGGGCCTAGAACCGACCCTTGAGGCACACCACATGTCATTTTATGGATCTTAGAGGAGCATGTATCCATACTCACCATAAAAGTTCTGTCAGAGAGACAGGAAGTGAACCAGTTGTGTACAGCACCAGAGAGGCCCACCATGTGTTTCAGTCTGTTTAAAAGAATAGCGTGGTCTACTGTATCAAAGGCTGCGCTTAGATCCAGTAGCACCAGGACTGAGAGCTTTTGGGAGTCCCAGTTACATCTAAGATCATTTAAAACCTTTAGGAGAGCCGTCTCTGTGCTGTGGTTCACCCTAAATCCAGACTGGAATATCTCCAGGATCTGTCTATCATTGAGAAAATCAGTAATCTGAGTAAAAACAAGTTTTTCTAAGACTTTACTTAAAAATGGTAAGTTGGATACAGGTCTGTAGTTATTAAAATCATTACAATCCAAATTGCTCTTCTTCAGAAGGGGCCTCACCACCGCCGTTTTAAAGGCAGCAGGGAAGACACCCAACTGAAGAGAGCAATTCATCATGCATAAAAGCTCAGCCTCAAAAAATCCATAAAGTGTTTTAAAGAGTGAAGAAGGAATTGGATCTAAAAGACATGTGGTGGGTCTCACTGTGGAGAAAACCTTCTGAAAGTTCTCAGCATTAACCAGGACAAAGCTGTCCAGTGTCTCCTCAGGTACAATCGAGCCCTCAGATGTATTTAAAATCATATCACGATTAGATAAAATATCAGATCTGATGGCGCTGATCTTTCCCCTGAAGTGGTCTGCAAACTGCTCACAGAGCGAGTCTGTGGGGGTTCTTTGGGAGCTGTTAAAATCAGGGTTAAATAAATGATCTATGGTGGAAAAGAGGACCTTGGGATTATTTTTGTTTTTACTGATTATTTTGGCGAAGTATGAATTTCTTGACTTCCTTAATGTATTATTGTACATTTTAAGTTGCTCGCAAAATATTTGATGGTTGATAGTATTTTTATTTTTCCTCCATCTCCTTTCTGCTGCCCTGCAATTTCTTTTGAGTTTTTTGACTTCTTCGTTTCTCCAGGGTGATGCATGTTTTACGTTAATCTTTTTGGTGGTGAGTGGAGCAACGGAGTCAAGGCTTTTCTTCAGTTTGCTGTTGAAATAACTAAAAATCAAATCGCAGGATGCAGGTAAAATCACAGGGGGGCATTCGTCTAAAACCCTGGTAAAATTTGCAGCCACTTCAGAGGTTAGATAGCGCCTCCTCACAGTTCGCACCGAGGTCTCCCGCTGTTTTTTAATAACAGCTCATTATACAGCACTTTCCTTACTTAACAGGCTTACCTGTAAACCTTGCATTTTACTGCTAATCTAGCAAAATGCATGCAACAAAATGTGTATAAAACAACAAATTTGTAGGTGGCAATTTGTCATAGCTAGTTTTTCTTTCTAAAGCGTTTACTGTTGCATTATTCTTTATGGATTTCCATTGTCAGCACATGAGTGGGTGCATGAGTTACGGTCACAGCTGTTGTGTGCTTTGTATAATAAGTTGGCAGTCAGTATCAGTCAAAAAAAACAATGCATTTGACATGCCAGCATGCCTTTCAGTCATTTCTCTGTGTAAGCACTCCCTTATCTTTACCTCTCTTTCTGTCTCTTTGTGACATTATGAAGCTATCTTGAGGAAAGTGAGCTATAATTGTCCCTAACACTGTAAAATGAAAAAGATGGAGTTCTGAGTTAGCTGAATATAAAAGGCATTTATTTATTTAGTACTTGAAGGTACTCGAAACTCAAATGCTAGGTTTGCAAGCCTAATGAGTCTGACAGCGTTGTTCTTTGTCTAACAAAGACAAGTAGATGCAAGCCGTGACATTCAACTAAATTCAGTTTTATTTATACAGCACCAAATCCCAACAACAGTCGCCTCAAGGCGCTTTATATTGTAAGGTAAAGACCAAACAATAATAGAAAGAAAACAGAGAAAGGCCCAACGATCACATGACCCCCTATGAGCAAGTTCTTTATGTTATATGTTATATTTACGTTACATTAAATTTCTTTATTCACATTGTTTACTGTGAAGTGTCAAACAGGGATGTACATATAGATGTGCTGTAAATAGAAGACAGTGTTAAGAGTATGAGTGATATAACAGTACTTTTCACTTCCCCATTTATTTATGTTTACATTCATATTCTTTAGTTTCCCTTTCATTTCTCCAACCGCTGCCATAAAGTGAATCAGGTTTCATCTTACAGTAATAGAAAAAAGAAATACCTTTTACCAAGAATGATCTATTTAAATATCACAGCACATCACAGATGTTCACGTTGCCATTTTCACTTATGGTAAGTCTCTGTGGGTAAAAGCAAGAGCTTAATGTGTAAAGTACAAATTTAACAAGCTGCAGGAGGCGAGGAACAATCAGGACACTGGAGGGAGCAGCAACAGATTCCCAGGCCTGTCTAATTGCTGAAAGGAGACGAAGGTGACACTAAATTAACTCAGGTGTGTCATGGTTACAAGCTGAACACAGAGGCACTGCAGCAGCAAGGAGTAAGAAGCATTATAAAGAAACTGTGTTAATAAGCCTTAGTGCGCTTTTTGTGTGTGTGTGTGGGTGTATCAGTCAGACGTTTGGACACACCTTATCATTAATGGGTTTTCTCTATTTTCATTTAGAAGGAGGTTTAAGGTTTGGCTCAACCACACCTTAAACCTGAAGGTAGCTGTTATCCTTCAGATGCTTGATAGATTCTGACTGAAGGCATCAAAACTATGAATGAACACACTGGAATTATGTAGTAAACAAAAAAAGTTGGAATGACTCAGAACATGTTTTATATTTCAGATCCTTCCTAACAGCCCTTTGCTTTGATTCCTGCTTTGCTCGCTCTTGGCCTTCTCTCCGTGAGCTTCATCAGGTCGTCACCTGAAATGGTTTCCAACAGACTTGAAGGAGTTCACAGAGATGCTGAGCACTTGTTGGCCCTTTGCCTTCACTCTGCGCTCCATCTCATCCCAAACCATCTCCACTGGGTTCAGGTGACTGTGGAGGCCAGGCCATCTGACACATCACTGCATCTCTCTCCTTCTTAGTCAAATAGTGTTTGGAGTCATTGTACTGTTGAAAATAAATGATGGTCCAACTAAACCCAGACCAGACCGGATGGCATGTCGCTGCAGGATGCTGTGGTAGCCGTGCTGGCTCAGTGTGCCTTCGGTTTTGAATAAATCCCCAACAGTGTCACCAGCAAAGCCCCCCCACATCATCACACCTCCTCCACGCTTCAAGGTGGAAACCGTGCATGCAGAGACCAGAGATAGAAAAAGTTGCTGACATCCAGAAATCCTACCAGTGGCTGGACAAAGCTGGACTGAAAGACAGCACAGAGGCACTAATCATGGCAACACAGGAACTAAGTACACGATCCATAGAGGCTGGGGTCTACAAGGCAAGACCCCAGGTGCAGGCTGTGTAAAGATGCCCCTGAGACAATCCAGCACTGAGACAGCAGAGTGCAAGATGCTAGCAGGCAGGCCATACATGGAGCGCCATGACCGAGGCTAACATACAGTGGGGCAAAAAAGTATTTAGTCAGTACCGATTGTGCAAGTTCCCCCACTTAAAATGATGACAGAGGTCAGTAATTTGCACCAGAGGTACACTTCAACTGTGAGAGACACAATGTGAAAAAAAAATCCATGAATCCACATGGTAGGATTTGTAAAGAATTTATTCGTAAATTAGGGTGGAAAATAAGTATTTGGTCACCTCAAACAAGGAAAATCTCTGGCTCTCACAGACCTGTAACGTCTTCTGTAAGAAGCTTTTCTGTCCCCCACTCGTTACCTGTATGAATGGCACCTGTTTGAACTCATCATCTGTATAAAAGACACCTGTCCACAGCCTCAAACAGTCAGACTCCAAACTCCGCCATGGCCAAGACCAAAGAGCTTTCGAAGGACACCAGGAAAAGTATTGTAGACCTGCACCAGACTGGGAAGAGTGAATCTACAATAGGCAAGCAGCTTGGTGTGAAAAAATCAACTGTGGGAGCAATCATCAGAAAATGGAAGACATACAAGACCACTGATAATCTCCCTCGATCTGGGGCTCCACGCAAGATCTCATCCCGTGGGGTCAAAATGATCATGAGAACGGTGAGCAAAGATCCCAGAACCACACGGGGGGACCTGGTGAATGACCTGCAGAGAGCTGGGACCAAAGTAACAAAGGTCACCATCAGTAACACACTACAACGGCAGGGAATCAAATCCCGCAGTGCCAGACGTGTTCCGCTGCTGAAGCCAGTGCATGTCCAGGCCCGTCTGAAGTTTGCCAGAGAGCACATGGATGATACAGCAGAGGATTGGGAGAATGTCATGTGGTCAGATGAAACCAAAGTAGAACTTTTTGGTATAAACTCAACTCGTCGTGTTTGGAGGAAGAAGAATACTGAGTTGCATCCCAAGAACACCATACCTACTGTGAAGCATGGGGGTGGAAACATCATGCTATGGGGCTGTTTTTCTGCCAAGGGGACAGGACGACTGATCCGTGTTAAGGACAGAGTGAATGGGGCCATGTATCGTGAGATTTTGAGCCAAAACCTCCTTCCATCAGTGAGAACTTTGAAGATGAAACGAGGCTGGGTCTTCCAACATGACAATGATCCAAAACACACCGCCCGGGCAACAAAGGAGTGGCTCCGTAAGAAGCATTTGAAAGTCCTGGAGTGGCCTAGCCAGTCTCCAGACCTCAACCCCATAGAAAATCTGTGGCGGGAGTTGAAAGTCCGTGTTGCTCGGCGACAGCCCCAAAACATCACTGCTCTCGAGAAGATCTGCATGGAGGAATGGGCCAAAATACCAGCTACTGTGTGTGCCAACCTGGTAAAGACCTATAGTAAACGTTTGACCTCTGTTATTGCCAACAAAGGTTATGTTACAAAGTATTGAGTTGTATTTTTGTTATTGACCAAATACTTATTTTCCACCCTGATTTACCAATAAATTCTTTACAAATCCTACCATGTGGATTCATGGATTTTTTCTTCACATTCTGTCTCTCACAGTTGAAGTGTACCTCTGGTGCAAATTACTGACCTCTGTCATCATTTTAGGTGGGGGAACTTGCACAATCGGTGGCTGACTAAATACTTTTTTGCCCCACTGTACTATGCAGATACATCGGAAGTCTCGAGGTCAAAATGTGATGCCCCCCCGAGGGTGGTCAAGAGTGACTGAGCTAAGATCCTTTCGGAGTTCCAGATACAGACAGACAAACTGGTGATGCCAAACTAACCAGACATAGCAGTGGTGGACAAGCAGAGGGAGGTGGTCATAATGACAGATGTTATACAGAGTGACAGCAACATCAGGGAGGAGGAACATGAGAATCTTGAGAAATACCAAAGACTCAGAGAAGAACTCGAGAAGAAGTGGAGGGTGAAGGTAACAGTGGTCCCAGTGGTAATCGGAGCATTCGATCCAGTGACACCCAAGCTCCAGCAAATCCCGGGAACAACATCCGAGATCTCTGTCCAGAAGAGCGCAGTCCTAGGAACAGCAAAGATACTGCTCAGGACCCTCACCCTCCCAGGCCTCTGGTAGAGGACCCGAGCTTGAAGGAAACCACTCCCAGTGCGAGGGGGGAATATTTATAAACCATGGATAAGCTGGAAACCTGGTCACTCTATGACTATGAAGTACTCGCCTGAAAGACTACTAGAAGATGTGAGGGCAGCATTATGGACAATGCCTACTGCAACCATCATTAAAACTAACCAGACGATCTACACAATGGTAGCAGTGATCCTTCAGATGCTTGGCTATAAGATGAACAGCCAAAAGGAGCAGAACCCTCCATGGAGAAGAAGACTAGAGGTCAAGATCAAGGCAGTACAGAGGGAGGTTTGCCAAATATCAAAACTGTGGAAAGAAGTGATAAAGAAAGGAATGCCAAAAAGTACAACAAGCTGCCGAAACCTGAGGTCTTAGGAACTGCAAAACAAAGACTGGTAGCCTTGTATAGCTGCTTGAAGAGCCAGGAGTATAAAAAAGATGTTCTCCACTCAACCATCAAGGTTTACTTGGGTGGAGTGGGAGGAAAACATTATTAGAACTACCCCACCAAGGCTGAAGACACATCAATAGTGGAAAAGCATATGAGAGAATAATGCTCACATAACAACAATGCTTGGTGTCCTGATTCCCGAGGATCCAACAACCTGCCTCAATACAACATGGAAGCTCCTGTCAGGCATCATAGTGGCTAAGACGAACAATACACGAGCAAACAAGACAAACACCATCTCCTGGTAGAGCAATAACTAAAGACTGGAAGACCAGACTGAGCAACCAAAAAATATAAAAGATTAACAGAACCATAAAAGTCTTCGTCAGGATGTGGCTGGAAAAGCCCGATTCAAGCTGATTGCACAAGTCAAGATACTACATAGACCTGATCCCCCTCAGCCAGATCATTAACAAGGCTGGCTACACACACCCACTATGGAACGGAGCAACCATTAGGCATCTCCTCTAAGATATCAAGCTGTATGCCAGGAGTGAATGACACAGTGATTGACTGATCCATACCACACGGATCTACAAATGCAACATCGGAATATCGTAGTGGGAACTGAGGAGAGTGTACTACCAGAAGGCAACCCAGCACACATCAAAGATAAGCAATAGAGCTGTTTCTGAGTTTTATTTACCAAGATGGACATGTGCCTCGAGTACGAGAATTTTGTGAAATTGGTTCCCAAGAAAAACGCTCATCACCTGCTCCATGTCAGCTCCCCTGATGCAAACAGGGAGCTGTCTCTTTGCCTCCTTATTGCTAAAATTAATAACAGTCAGCTGAGTCGTGTTGTTGAAAAAGATTAAGCAGATTAAAAGTTCTGTTTTAAGCGTTTGCACCGATTTATCCAAATGTTAAAGCCTGTAGGCAAGACTCAGTAGTTCAACAGTATCTGCTTGCAATAATAGTTTGATTCTATGTAAAGTGTGAATTAAACTGTGCACAGTACTAAAGTCCTGGAATCTAAATGTGACACTACCGTAATTATTATTAACCTGTAATGAAAGTAAGCTGTAAGAACTCTTTTCAGGGGCTGGTATTAATACAGAACTTTGCCCGGCTGTGGAAATCAAGCAGCTGGTGTTAAAATCTGCATTACCTTGTCTGTGTTATACATTTTTCTTGACTTTTGCTTCCAGTTTGGGGACTGAGAAGCTCCTACGTGTCCCTGCCATTTAGCAGATGTACAAATGTAGCAATAAATCATTCATAATACATGAGGGCTGCCTGATGCAACAAATTCATAATCATTAACTATTAATGAAGCCTTTAAGCATGACTTGCTAATGATCAAGAAATTATTCAAACATCTTTAAAGCAAATACAGCAACGTTTTTGGTGTCCCAAAAATGTCAACATGTACAGTTTCCATGTTACTCTGTGTTTTCTAGTAGTATAAGTTACTTGTCATTATATATGAATACACTCTGATGGTATCAGAGCACTCATTACAGTACAGTCAGAGCTCAAGTGGTTCAAGCCTGTTGTCTTAAGAAGCAGGGCACTAATGCATCGTTTCATGTTCAAAGATCTTCACAGCCTGATTCAGTGAAGGAAGAGACGACCCTTCAGCCATATGCATCTTTCTGGTGTGCGGCCTCTTTAAGGAAAGCTATGAAAAAGTCATATTTATACAAGAGTAAATAAGCCCCTAAACATCCTGTCTCAGTAGCTGGGAGGGGATTAGTGCAGAGCTAGAGAAGGAAGACGAAAAGTGGCTGTCAGAGCAAAGCGAGGGATCAGAAAGGAGGAATAGTGTGGTCTAAAACCCCAGAAGGATGGAGGTAAATTAGTGGCATCTGGGCTGGGAGTTGTTTGTTGTGTTTAATGATAAATGCCTTGTTTTTACTCCACCCTCTCACTGTCTCTCTCTCTCGCCTATACCCTTGGAATTACATCATTACACTTGCTGAAAACACAGAGAAACACAGAGAAAATCTGCAGTTCTCTGCAGTGCATTAATGCAGCTGAAGCTTGTAATCCTGGGAGGAAAAGAGTTTAGCATGCAGTTTGAGCTGGAAGACCTTCCTAGGTTGACTCAGAGCAGGTACGATGAAATGCGGGATTGAGAAAGCAAAAAAAGAACTTTGGCGCTCCTTCCACTAGTTTTCATTTTATCAAATCATTTCACATAAGCCAAATAAGCAAAGTAAGTCACTCTGGGCCACAACATATCAATCTTCAAAATCCAGCAAAGTCCACACTACCACCACTAAAATACACTTGATTTATACACTGTCCATATTGGCCAACTTACTGCTTCCAGCCTCACATCATCAACTTTGAACTTTTTTTTGCAACAGTGAGGCTGCTGCAGGGAGATACTGCATGTTCTGTGCAGGGCACGCACGTTCACATATAGACTGATAGGGGGCAGTGTGGTCATCTATAACAGTATTCCACCTGTGAGTTGTATTAAGCAAAGAAATACTCCTTGTAATTCTAAAATTAGGACTCGTGCTTATGAGTCACTTTAGTTTTTGAGTGCATCTGTAGCCTGTGGGGAAAAAACCTGACTGACATCACTTCGTGTGCCCGTTTAGGAAATTCTCTGTCTTTTGAAGAATAGAGATTTAGCACCCTCCATCTAAACGTGCATTTGTACGTGCGTTTGCCATAATATATCTGCATGTATTCTCTCCTACAGGACTATAGAATAATACTGTAATTGTGTCCTACTTTCATGGTAATCTTTGTGAATTTGTGTATACGAAGTGATTTTTGTGCGAGTCTGTGGCACAGGGAACTACAAAGAAAGCTTTACAGTGGGAGGGAGTGGAAGTAGGCCCCCGCAAAGCCCTGGGATTTATCTACCAATCCTGCAAGTGCAAACAAAGGGTTGTTGAGCATTAGAAGACACAGTATATGTTGGCACACTGCAAATACAGACACACACTTGTACTCTGTATTCGTCCAGCGGGGTTACATATATTATGTATTGGTGTGAAAACCAAGCCCAGTGATGCATTATTTGGCTGAGAGCTGATGCAGAAAGCAAGCTAGGACATGGTGGAGGGGATGGATGGATGCAGATGGGATAAGGTGAGACTGGAGTCCAGTTCTGTGCTATATTAAGTACATGCTTCACAACTCTTTTGGTCCAGTTAATGTAAAGCACAAAGGGAAATCTGCCATAGAGGCGGTCAGATGATGCAGTTTTCTTTTCTCCGTCTTCTCCATTGATACTGTTTCTACCTACTGAATGCTTTACAGAGAAAACTGAACTGAAGCACTGGTGAAGATCACAGTCATTTTCTCTTTTTTCTCCTTGAGCTCCACTCAAACACCAGATTGATAAATTACCCTCAGTCCAAACACAACTTCTTGCTTCTCTCTTTTTCTCCTTCTGCTGCTTCTTCTGACACATTTATTAGTATATGTCTTATACATTTATTTTTTATTTTCATAATTTCACTTATATTTGAGCTTCACTGTGCAGAATGACATCTGCGCATAGTTTTGCAATAACCTGATTAGTGTGACATGGAAAGTTGACTCCTCATCACAGGAATAAAACAAGTTTTCTGCTGCCTGCTAGTTATTTGCATTGCATTTCTTTAGGGAAACTGTCCAGTAGTGTTTCCATTGGATGCAGTAAAGATAGCACACAGGTACACTGCTCTTAACCATAGTTTACATAGTTAAACATTTGTTAGGAAGCTGCATTTCCTAGAAGCTTCCTAACAAATTTAATGAGTTCCATCTAAAGGTGGAGACACCAATGTTCATTTTCTGTGTTGGCATGGCTGTTAGAGGTTACTCAGCCTTAAAACACGACTATAAGCCTTTAATAAAAGTCTAATAATAGTCTCCTCTACACATGCTGAGGAGACGGTCTCACATATTTATTATTTTGACAAATATAGAGTCTTAAAAAATTAAATAGATGATGAGCACAAGGTGTCCTTTAGCAGTCCTGCTTTATGCCTCGGAAACAGGAAGACAAAAATCTTGTTTTATAGAGACATTAGGAGGCTGGAAAGGTAGAAGATGGTGTATCGTAGCGCTGAAGGACAACTTGTGTGTGTGCAAGAGGCTTTGACATAATGGCGACATCTGATTGGGCCGCTCTACAGAAAACACTAGCTTGAAAATCAAGAATGCCCAGTTAAGGGAAGCATTTTAATTATTCTGTGTCTCCTGCCTCGGCTTGCCTTTTCAATGTTTAACGAAGACTTCCGTCTTTCTAAACATAGCCATAAATAAAGTCCGCAAATGAAGATAATAGGGGGAAAAAAAAGAAACATGTCTGCCAATTCCCCCAGCATAAACATTTTCCAGGCAGTAAACAGATAGCAGACATATTTAATATAGACACTTCCCTGTTATGTTCACTGACATAACCGCACGTGCTTTACCTGAAGAAATGATTTGTGGATGCCAATTATTTTAAAGATTAAATATTTAGTAGACATGGTTGGGGATTAAGAGAGAAGGAGGATGAGTGAGGAGAGCTACAGATACAAGGAAAGAAGAATTAAGATAGCTGTTGTGCTGGCCATGCATTCTGCATGCCTGTAGCCCAGCGAGCAAAAAACAAAGAGTTTAATCTGCACACTGCTTTCTTCTCCTTTCCCCATCCTTCCCCCTCTGGCTCTTTTCATTTTTCTTCCCCTCATCTCTCTCTTTCGGGGTCAGAGTTCAGTTTGGAGATAAGGGAATTGGAACAGGATACTCTCTGCCTCTCTGTCAGACTATCTGACTACACACTGCAGCGATCAGCCCCCTCTATCTGTCCCCCAGCACAGGTCTGTGTGATGAGCTTGAGCAGAAGTCATCTCTCTGAGCTCCCGCAGTGTGTGTGTGTGTGTCTGTGGAGATGTTCTGTGTCTGAATTGGTGAACCTCTGCTGCTGAGCTGTAATACTGTCTCAGATTCCCAGTAGAGATACAGACACACACACACACACTTTTCTTGTTTCCTCTCTGTCTGTAATCTTCAACCTTCAGCTTCGGGGTAACTCCAGCGTCTGCAACGTGCGTTCTGACTACACAAACGTACTCCGGGCCAAACGAACGGATGTGCACAGCCTCCGGAACAAGCATCCAAGAATCCGTGTTCTGGAGAAGCTATGAATGCCACTGTCTATCACTGCACTAGTTACAGTAGAGTAATGAAGGCTACTGTCGTTCAGTGCAAAAAGGACATCTGTGGCAAAGACTCTCTTAACATCATCTTTGGCATGTCAACCAATTAGAAGGCTTTCGAGTTCAGGCACATGTTTGCGCTACCATGGAAACCCCGTATAGGAAGCTGCGTCTGAAAAGGAGTCTGTGAAAAGCTACCTGACTGCTCCAGCTGGGATAGTCTCAGGATCACTGCCATAAAACTTTCCAAGAGGTGGCTGTTTGTCCTTGAACGCTGATGCAGCATCAGCTTGTGATTAGTGTGTCGCAGCGAAACCGCGACTAATGGCCTATCAACGCTGTCGTGCGGTGTGCTTATGCCGCTGCTTGCTACACGCCGTCATTTTAATTTAATACTTTGTGTCCTGTGAATCACGAGCTGAAGAAGTTGCAGGTAACTGAGTGCACGTAGCTGAATCAGAAGAAGATGAAGAGTGGGCGCAGGCGCCACTTCAAACAATGCTTTCTGTAACACGTAACAGTTATCTGTTAGGAGTGAGCATTCAGAGAAAAGATATGCATCCATAGACAGATTGATCTATAGCCATAGGAAGATCGCTGAGTCATACTAGAAGCTAGAAAAAGAACAGCAGAGATGTTGCCCACAAGCAAAGGATTATGGGGGAAATGCGGCTAAACAGAGAAGCACAAGACAAGTGGTACAAAAAAACTGTGGCAGAGGAGGCTGAAGGAAGAGAGTTTGACAGGACTGACAGGAGATGAGAAAAAGGGAGGAAAGATGTTAAGATCAGTAGAAGAAGACAGGGAAGAGAGCTGGGAGGACAAAGGGAAGGATGGCTGTGATTTGTCGCACGATCAGAAGTAAAACATTTTACAGTCAAACACAAATTAGCAGAACAAAGATGGAATAATTACAGCTACCCATCTTTCAGCGCTGAAATGAAATTCCTTCTCTGTTCCTCCCATCCATCACATTATTTTTTTTTACCCTCTCATTCCTCATCATCTCCTTCTCTCGCTTTACTCCGTCACCATCCCTCCTGCTGTAGACAGCCGCCGGCATACAGCGAGCTCGCCTATAAACTACAGAGAACAAGCCCAGACAGAGCGAGAACGGGATCTGGGGCCTTAAAGATGCAAATGAGTTTTCTTCTCACCAAACTAGCTGTTGGATGTCCTCCATTACAAACGTGCTGTAAATGGAGAAGGCTGAATTATTCATACCATCACTTGGCTTAAATGAGATATTTAGAGTAAATTCAAGTTTGACTTCCTTGGGAGCGCCTTAGGCTTGTAGGCAGGAAATATAGAAACATAAAATGTACAAGACACACTTGTGCATCTTGAATTAAATGATGTATTCTTCCCAGGCAAAGAATTCAAATCCTTTTTCTTTACACGTGAACATAAGTGCAAAAACTGCTTTGATCCTAAATAAAATGATGCTCCATGTTTGTCTGCATTGATTTTGTACCCGAGTCTGTACTGGAATCGGCAGGAATTCACTTTTGAACTGAGGAGAAAATAAAAAACACACAAAAAACCAGAGTTTTCTGTTGTTTCTGGAGTTGGTTGCGATGTACTTACAGAGTAAGGTGAGCAGGAGTGTTGCGAGCGGCACAAGAAACCTGGCACGATGGGAGTGGGCCGAGCTGCAGTGCATCCGGTTCTTATTACAGATGCAAACCTGAACCTTGACCTCTGTATTATTGGACAAAGGGGGTACCCCTGAGTCCGTGATGAGCAGCGGGAGTTGGTAGTTGTCTTTCTTCAGACTGCGCAGAAGCCTGATTTGTGAGTGCGTCGCTGCGGAAGACAAAGAAAACATTGGACGGGGTTCAAAGTTACGTCCATCTTCTCTACATAAACAGTGAGCTCCTTTGCAAAGCACAACTAAACATGTGTGTGTGCAACAAACACAAAGTAAGCAGGTGCAAAGGCATTCCTGACAACTGAAGCAATGGAAATTGCCACCATTTAAGTTGCATCAGATTCATTACATTTTGTTGCATCATACTTTAAAATTTCTCCAGAGACACGACAGAACATACTGAAACTGGTGCACTTCATGCTGAAATGTGTCACAATATGCATGCCAACACATTTCACCTGTCTGCCAGAGCTGAGAGCTCTAAAACAGGCAAATTGTGTTTACTTAGAAAATCTGTCATTTAACTCAGTGCTCAAAATAACGTTATAAGGCAATAAACGTCAGAAATACTGAGGTCATTCTTCACACAAACCCCCCGCAGATCGATATGTTTCGTCACACTCTGATTTGTACATGAATGACTATGTGAACATTCGGGTGGCTGTAAACACCTCGAGGTCTTCCTCTGTACAGACACAGCAGGACTTGTTGCTCCCTCTACTCAGATTGGTGAAAAATTACAGGAAACCTTCCTGGTAATAAATGACCTGTCACGAGTCCTGTGACTCAGTGTTCGGTTTTTGCTTATTAATATTGTTTGTTTCTGTTAGTGTCTGGTTGTGTTTGAGTTTCTTTGCCTCTCCTGTGCTACACCTTTCCTGTCTCAAACTCTCTGGCTGTATCCCAACTCAGGCTCTGCAGCCTTAAAGGCCGCATTTTAAGGCCGATTACGTCACAGCGACGCGACGAAGGCTGTCCCAATTCGAAGGCTGCTCGAAATGCGGCCCTCAGATGCGTCCTTCATTTCCCTGAATTTTAAGGACGTGGCGGTGTAGACTTCGTGGCCCAACATATCCCAGAATGCATAGCGCGGCGGTGGGTGTGGATAATTTTGCAGAAAAAAAACGGCGGATGAGGGGCGCCCGAAGAGTGAACTTTAAGTACTGAATATTATGTCACTTATTTATGTGCAAATGTTTAATAACGAAGAACATTAAACATTCCTGTTGGCCACATGTCGACAAAGTCATGTGACGTTAGTGACGTTTGTACTAACTCGGTTTTAAAGCCTTTACTTTAAAATATACGCCGTCCAATAGCTGAGCTTAATCAGAGAATGATCAAAGCTCATGTAGAAACAAACAAATGAACAAACGATTTTCTCCCTCATCTCTGTCAAACAAAGCTGTATGACACGTTTCCAGCTGTTAGTATCATGGTTGCTAGGCAACCTGGGCAGCGCGACGGAGGCTAGACCGCCCATTTCACAAGCCTCGCACTTCCGGCCTTAGCGGTCTTTGAGTACGCGGCCCTTGAGGACCGTTGAGGCTGCAGACCCTGAATTGGGATACAGCCTTTGTGCTCGTGCTTCTCCTGTGGGTTCCCTGTCAGCCGTGCCTCCTGGTCAAGTCTGCATCTCCGTGCTTGTCTTGTGTTTCCTGTTTTACTTTGGTAGTCTCACGTCCTGTGATCAGTGTTTTGCTTTCCTCTCATCTCATTATGTTGGATTAGTCCCAGCTGTGTTTCCCATTCTTGTGTATTTAAGCGCTGTGTTCTCCGCTGCCCTTTGTCGCGTCGCACCCTCACTATGCTGTTTTCCCTCCGTGTTCCAACTTCTAGTTCTCAGTTCCTGGTTTGTTTTCTAGAGTTTCTTGTTCCCAGTTTAGTTTTGTATTTGATGTTAGTTTATGTTCCAGCCAATAAAGCGGCCGCTTTGACTTTACCTTTTCGTGTTCGAGTCCTGACACACAGCTGATCGTGACATTATGTAAAACTGAACACAGTTTTATGAACTAAGCCAGAAGATGTTTATTTCCTTGACTGAACAATGGTAGTTATAGTGGTGCAACATTCAAATCTCTCACAAGTACTCATTTGGGTTGTGGTTTGGTGACTGTGAGTGCCACAGCAGTGTGAGGAGGAAGAATTATTATTATTATGTTGCTTTTCTTTAGAGCTCTGAAGTCTCGTTCATCTTTTATCTAGTTTTTAGGGCATTGAAGGTTCGAATGCTTCCAATTAGGGCAGTAGTGAAGTTGTTGTTGTGGACTATGGAGCCCAAAAAACCCCGAGTCTAACAGTCATCTTAAAGTGTCTCTTGGGACAGCAGTGTTTGGGGATTCACTTTGAGATTCTGGGTTGGTTTTGTATGAATTTGATCAATTGCATTTGTTCATGTGCATGACTGCAGCTCTTGTCCATGCTTTAGGTTATCCTCTTCAAAATAATAATGCTGTAAGCCCACATCATAGATCCTGGAGGTAGGTGAGCATGTGCCCTTGTCCTACATTCTTATGAGTCATTTCCATCAACTCTGAGAAAAAGCAGGTAAATATAAAACAGAGGACTGAAATGTTCTAATGCTGAGCTCTCTGTCTTTATCACCACAGCTGACACGCCGCTGCAGTTCCCAATGGAAACTTTATTAACTCGTATCTCTTAGAGATTATTTTGTGTCTAGTGTGGACATCACTTCTAGGTCTGAAAAGCAAAGCCGGCATCCAGGTGCCATAAATCTACATTCTGTTTCTTCTCTTGTGGTTGGAAAAAGAAATCAAGTCAAATTAAATTCTATAAGAAAACTTTGGCTGACCTCAGCAGCACTTTCTTGATGAGTTTATTCGTTCAGGTGATAGTTTTAAATCTCTCTGGATACAATGTGACGTTCATCTTGTCAGTTATATTTCTCATTAGAGAAAAAAGAATCTGAATTTATTTTTTGACAAATCACTGACAAAAACAAAAAACAAGACATCCGGAAGGTTGCCGGTTCGAGCCCCGGCTTGAACAGTCTCGGTCGTTGTGTCCATGGGCAAGACACTTTACCCCTTGCCTACTGGTGGTGGTCAGAGGGCCCGGTGGCGCCAGTGTCCGGCAGCCTCGCCTCTGTCAGTGCGCAATGTAGCTGCCATCACCAGTGTGTGAATGTGTGGATGACTGGATGTGTAAAGTGCTTTGGGGTTCTTAGGGACTAGTAAAGCGCTGTATAAATACAGGCCATTTACCATTTACCATTTTTTTGGTCTACGTCTGTTGACTCATCACATCGTAGCTTTGTCCATCTTTTACACTTTACAATTAATTATTGTTCAATCATAAGATCAGCAGCCTGCCTTCTTTTTTTGCCCCCCACCCACGTCCTAAATGAATCCAGGACCTTCCAGCCTTTATTTCTGAGAGTATTTTTAAAAGTACAAAGAAGGAAGTTCGTGCACTTCCCACCTACTTTGTTTATGTGTCAGCTAATTATCAGCTATGAAGCATATAGAAGGATAAACAGTTTTAACACACGATGCTACGCCGCAGAACGAAGAAAGGACGGGAAAGGGAGGGATCGGGCCAAAGTGTGGCTCTAAGCAGCACAGGTGGTGGCTGACTGATATGTGTTTCCCCCCCCTGGGATAACAGCAGCTGTGCACTTGCTGCAGCGACTGTTCATAATTTCAGACATACAAATCCATACTGACATCAGCCCTCAACACTTTCCACACGCGCTGAACTTGCCGAAGAATATCGAAAAGACCATTAAAGAACTTCAAGGTTTGCAGATTGTCCGTGTGCTGGATTCAAGCAGAAAACTTATTTTAGTCTGTTAGCGTTTTGATCCTTGCTGACTGTAGACAGCCTTGATGATGAAGTTAAGTTGCACAACTTTTACTGACTTCCATCAGAACACTTTAAAAGAGAAATTTAAAGTGAGGAATACAGAAAGATGTTCCATAATATCTCTGCGAGCTTTTAATTGTAATTGCATTTGTCTGCGTGTATTGTCACGACCCCTCCACATAAAAACTTCCAGCTGTTCTTACACTGAGATGTACTGTTGGGGCAGAGCCACGAGCTCTCCTGGTGCTGCGTGCACACAAACAGAAGCACACAGAGGGACGCAGCTGAGATGAGCACAGCGCCAGTCTCTTTCACTGGGAATGGGTTCTTTCTCTGCTGGCCCTATCTGTCTCTTCCAGCGGTGCTGATTGAGGAGTGTCTGTACCCCCCTCTTCCGCTGTCAGTCACAGCTAATACCTCTGGGCAGGTTTTAGCTCTGGTCTGTCACTCAAACAAACACAGACAGCACTGTCGGTCATGCAACCCTGATTCAATGTCTAGCCTCCTCTCCGCTTTCCTCGGCGCATCGTTTTTCTCCTCATCCTTATCATGTGATCTGTAGGAATCTCTCCAGTTATGACTGCTCCACTATTCTGGACAGTCCAAATCAACACTGTGTGACAGGGTATCAAATTGTACTTGGATGAATTGACCCTTAAACATTTTCGACATGAAGCTGATTCCAGAGTACCAGTTTTCTGTAACACTTCTCTCAGATTTTCCTTTAAACTTCTAGATTCCCCGGGCTCAGTGGAAAGTGCTTTAAACCTCCTGAGAAAGAGAAACCAGCATGCAAAAAAAGAGAAAAGTGACTGTCAGTCTGTTAAGGTCATGAGGTGGCTATGGGCTTGCTGTGTGGAGTATGTTGACTCTCCCACTGTGTGAGTGGGGTTTCCTACAGTGCTCTGTCCGCCCACAGTCCAAAGACATGCATATTAGAATAATAATGACTCTTGATTGGTAATAATTGTAGATGTAGGGCTACATAAAGAGGTGAGTATAGTTTCAAGTCAAAGGACTTTGCATCGTAAGACCAGGAAAGAGGTATACAAATACTAATCCATATCGTCATATTTTACTCTTAATATTTCATTAGGAGAACCAGTTTTTTGTTATGTAAACTCAATTATGGTATCTGAGTTGTGCGCTCTCTTTCAAACACTGCACTTCTATTAGATACTGCAGACTCGGCATATATGAACACAAAGTGTCATTTAGCATTGCTCCTTTGACACTGGTAGACGTAACTGCAGATGAGGATGCACAACGGTCCTATTTGAAAGAATCAAAGTCTGAATGAAGAGAAAGGAGATGTTTCGTCAGGAGTGTGCTTCACTTCTTATTGTAAGTGTGTTGCATGTTTTGGGGTTTTTTTTACACTCACAAAATCACTTGGTAGATTTAGGAAAAGACTCTAACTGAGCACAATTAGATAACTTCATAACATCAACCCCAGACATTGAAAATGTATATTTACAGCCACCTTTTGAATGCTGTAGCTCAGGAGGCAGAGCAGGTTGGTGGTTCTCCTCCTAGTCTGCATGCAACTATGCTTGGGTAATATATTAACTCTACGTTGCTCTCTGATCCATCGCAGTGTGAATGCTAGTTAGTAAGCACCTAAAAGTCCGTTTACTGTCTACATCTATAAGTCCTGCATTTAAACATCTGATCAACAATCAAATACCATCTGAAAGGTTTCTGGTTTATTTCAGCATGAAATCCAAACATACTGCCACAGCAGCAAAAGCATACGTGGATACTACTCCACTTTGTGCTTTTCTATCAGTTATGGTTTGGCCTCCACAGATCCCGACAGAGAACAAAAGGCATCCAACATCCAGAGCTCTGGATTCTTGTTCTTTTAGAAGCACAGAGAACTGTTCCCAAAGACTGCTTCGATAAATTACAACAGTTTGTTATACTGAAGAATAACGGCGGACACACCAAGCATTGACCATCAAGCTTGGTAGAATTGTACAAACTTGGTTTTTGCCTCATATTTCCATGTAAATAGTTAAACCTAATCCAATTTTGCTCACTTTTGCTAAATACTGTATAAATCCCAACTGAAACACAAAGATAATTAGCATCATTGTCATTTTAAAGACTGTGAATGAAGGCTAACAAGCCATCATTTTAATTTAAATCAAGGTAAATTCAATTAAACTGCAGTTTTAATGTTATTTCAATAGGAAAACTGAATTTAGCTTCAATGACTTCTTATTGTATTTGCGCTTTGTGGATGGCGGGAAATTGCATTCATGATCTGTGTGACACCTTTAACCTGAAGTAGAGCGACGGTTTGCACATATAATAGTTTGTAGTCAGTATCTCTCAGTGCAGGTTTTCTGCATAGCCTGTCCCACACTGCAAATTCCCACTAAATCCTAACTTTACCTGTTTGGTGACACTCTGCGTGTAGTTCTGAGAGACTGGTGGCTTTGATAGAACAGCACTACTCGATGCTCTGGGCATGAGAAGAGGCTAGCCTGACACAGTTCAGGTTAGTCCTGCATACAGGCGGACGAATCTCATCTTAAAATGAAATACTTACAGTTAACCCGGGTAACATTCCATGTTTTGTCCAGGTCAGGCTGTGTTCCCAGTTCTATTTTAAAGGGTGCAGCATTGGGTGGGAGGTCCTTGTCCCAGCCCCCAACTACAGCAACAGTCACATCGTAGGTGTCCTCGCACACTCGCGCTACCGATGGTAAGACGTACGGCGCGTTATCATTGTAGTCTTCCAGGTGAATGATCAAAGTGCCGGTACCTGTGGCTGGAGGAGTGCCTGGAAACAGATGAAAACATACACGTATGAGAAAAGGAAAGACATGGGAGCTAATTCCCTTTGCAAGATTTAGTGCACTTCTGTAGGCCTGGATGCTCCTGAGCATGTGGACAATGTGAAATCCAATGATCTGGACAGATGTGAAAGGAGCAATAATACAGTGTGGCTGCAGTAAAACACGGGCTAGTCATTATTTACTCTGGAGTAAATTCTGCTTTTAGTGTTTTTTTCATTCTGCCAAGTTAAAACATGTTCACTGGGAATGTAAAAAAATCAAAAGAAACCCCCCCGACAAACGCCCCGAACCAAAACAGCACCATTCTTAATAAGATCCACGCTGCTTAGCTGACCTAATTTAACCCAAACAACAGAAAACGGAGTGTCGATTGGGTACCGGAAGAGCATGAATCACAGCGGCTCGTGTTTTGCAAAAGAGCATTCTGACTTGGCATTCAGCTGGCTTCTGTGTTTGGATGAGATTACACCTTATTGAAGGATGCTGTGTTAAAAAGCACCTTGGCACTTCTCTATTATGGCTCTCTGTTTCACTGCGATTAGAGGTTATTAAAAAACCTGCATGGCATCCAATAACAGCTCCAGAGGTCAGTCAGCAATTAACACCTAAAGACAAGATCTGTAATTGGAAAATGGGTCCCTTCCACCTTTTCCAGCTAAAAAAATATATATTTGCAGACAATTTAGGGCAGAGAGGGGATAAAAACAAGTCGAGATATATGCACAATAAATGTCAAGTGATGCTGGAATGAAACCCAGTCTGGGTTTTTACAGTGGCTTTGCAAAAAAGCTGCACACACCGAGCAGGAAATGTTACAGCTGCGAAATGCTGATTAGGTGAAAGTTCATTTTTTAATACGCTGCTCGTATTAATATGAAAAACAACTGGATTCTTGAAAGAGAAACACAAACGATGGAGTCTTATTCCACCGGTGTACATTTTCAGTTCTCACAGCGTGGGACGAACAGGTGTATTAATGACGGCCACATTTCATTAGGAAGGTACATGCTGGTTCACTGTCATAGCTTACTGGGACACCTAATGAAACTGGGACATCATTAATTCAGCCTGTGCTTTTCCTACTGTGGCAAGTCAATGAGAAAAGGGCTACTAGTTGGAACAATGTTGCTAGAATCATGTTGGCTACTGTAATTTCATTAAAAAGCATCGTTTCTGGCTGATGCTTTCATCTTGTAGCTGACTCGCTTTAAGATTAAATATTGTAAAACGTGAATATCCACTTGGTTCTTACATTTTAATGACACTGAAGCGAAAACTGTTTCTCTCAGAAAGTGTGTCTTATACTGAGCTAATGACCAATCACATTCAAAACATTATGTATATGTATGGTTTTAATGGTGCATTTGATTTAGTGTTTTAAGCTACAGGCTCCAACATGGTCGGGACTGATAAATAACTCTTACCCTAAATTCATACATGATCCAGAACTGGCTTGTACAGGTGGATATGGAAGCAACACTTAATTACTATCAACTTGTACAGACAGATATAGATACTGACATTCAGTTTTTTGGTTTGTTTAATATGGACAAATATTACTGCGTGGTCATGTGTTAGGTGGATGAGGTGGCGGCCGCGTCCTCAAACATGCATTCACAAAATACTTGACCTGAAACAACGTTAACTGCGCTAACTCGGACTACGTGGTGGAGAGTTTATTTCTGGTCTCTCAGTAAGATGTCTTGTATGGCATTAGTGAGTATCTACGCTGTCATGTATATGTATCACAGGACAGGTATTATTCTTTTTTTTTTAGATAAATCTGAAAATAAATCTTTGCCCCTCGTTGGTCTGAGATGAAATCCCGTCTCTTTTCTTTCATGTGGGTCTTATAGCTCTTCTCCCATAATTCTTTCCTACTCTACATGGATCCCAGTGGAATTTCTCAGATGCTGCAGAATCCTCTTAAGTGTATTCCACAAGCTAAAGTCATGGGATTTAAATAGGTTATCTATAGAAGTCAAGGAATAGTAGATAATGCAATAAATGGGTAATTTTATAGAGGCAGTATAAATGTTATTACAACTTCAAACTCCTGATAAGGAACTATTGATCCGTTTGTGCAATAGTGGGGTTTCTTCTCTTTTGCATTTTATCCTCGTGCAGAGAATTCTTGCATAATGCGCATACATCAGCATATCATTTACAGAATAAGTTTAGCAGGATTAGCCAACTTCAAACACAGCACACTTAGAATTAACAAGGTTGATGCCATTAAAGATCTTCCTGTTTTAAACCATGTTGTCGAGCAGTCTCTCAGCCAAACGCTGCTCTGGACGCTTATTAGCCAATCCTGCAACTACTGTGTTTCAGCAAGTGGTGCCTCCACTAACAACCGTGTGATCCCCACTAGCACTGTGAGCATAACATAAGGCCTATTCCACATCCATACTGACATTCATGTGACTGATGTTTAGCTACAACATGTAAAGTCCAGAGTTGGGATAGACTTTGATGATGCTCAGTGTTCGTCAGTCATTTAGGCTTCAAGGCAGCTTTCTGCTTTTCAGACGTCCCTCAGAACTCTAATAACTTCATAAAGAATATGTAAAGATAATAATTTCCCTAAAAATGACATTTATTATTATTTTCTTGAATGCTTCATTCAGTGAGCAATTCTTGAGACAGATCCTGTTTCATTTGTTGTGGAATTTGCAGAAACTATTTTAATAAGAGAAGAGGCTCAGTGAAGTTCATGCTATTTATAATGAAATGTTTGAAATACTGAAACATTATGAGACCCAAACTAAGACACGCCAAAAACCCTGCGGTTATAAAAGGTCCATTCAATGCTGTTTTTTGAATGATTTATTCAGTAACTTGTATAAATTTAGTTAAAAATAAAATATTTGGTGCAGTCTTGTTCATTCCTACTAGATCATAGAGACAAATGTATCAAAAAATATACAACTTGTGACTATAAGATTGTTTAATTTGATGATTTTGAATAACAACACTTTAATGGCGCCTCTTTCCTAAACGAGCAGATTTAATGTGTAACTATACCAAACACTACAACACTAACTTTAAACAGTTTTCATCTGCATTTAGAAATGAATGCACGAGTAACGTGCACGTCATGCTGGAATATTCTGTCTGCAAAACATGCTCCAAAGCTGGGCAGTAAAAAGAATTTCCATAAATGAATAACAGAAATGTCAAGTACACCTAAAAATAAATCAAATGAAAAATTTCCCATCTCCAGGCTTTTTATTCACATGAAAACCCTTAAAGAGGAGCCGTGTTGCCCAGGCTACTAAATCCCTCTGGCAGGGCAAAGGAGGCAAGTATCCAAGTGCTAAATATTTAGAATTCGTGCAAATGCATGACTGTATTGAATGTGAAGTGCAGTGAAACCTTCAAGGCTTGTAGAGGTGCTGATTTTCTAGGATAATGGCGGTAATCCAACTCCCCGTGCACCATGAAGACACCCACCCATCTGCATAGACACAAAAGGCTGTGCTTGCATTCCCACAAACCCACATGCACTGGGTCAGTAGAGCTTAAATATTCTCACTGTACCTGAATAAAAGTAGAAGTGATCTGTAAGTGCATCTACTTGTGACTCTATCTCTAAAAATTCCAGCTGGTTGCAGCAGGTGAAAGAGGACAGGAGACTAAAACGTTTTCTGCACGAGATTCTTTCCTGGCAGTCTGCAGGAAAAATGACATCTACAACTGCTGGGAGTGTTTAGCAGATAATCATCACGATGTGTTCGCTAAGCTCAAAACTTTCATTCTCAGCTGTAAAACCATCACTGGATCGTGATTGCAAGAGATATGGAGAAATCAAATGTAATGGTAGCGAGTGTGGCATTTCTTCTGTTTAATAATCGTGAAATGACTGCAAACGCTGCACTCGGTTCCCTTTCTGCATGCAGTCAAGGAATGAAACAGAAAACAGCCCTTATATACCACAGATAAGTATTGCTGTGACAATATCAGCAGCAGATCAAGAGTGGAGAGGAATTACTTGAGCAGAAGCAGACAGAAAATGTGTTCAAAAGCAAATCAAAGACAGTAGCTCTTCAGGCGAGACCCTAGATAATCTATTATCACTTGAGACGCGAGACCAAGAGAGCGAGGGCTCGGATCCTCCGTCAGAGGAAAAAAAATGCAAATTTTAACCTATTTGTAGTGGGAGAGGGTGCCTCTGTGCTTGGCTAACTTTAAATGAAGCTGTTTGTCTTCCTAAATGAATACTCCCCACACCTAATCACTCTATTTCTCTGCTCTTCTCTTCTCCTGCTCCTCCTTATCGCCGTCGCATCGTGGCTATGTCATCATCGGCCTGCCTCGACATTAATGGAGCTTGTCTGCTGGCCCCTGCTTCACACTACTTTGTTAGGAAAGTTCTCTTTGAACACAGCGTAAGTTTGTGAAGGAGACAGGTAATTTATGGATCTACGGCGTGCACCCTGTTCTCTACGTGTCTGGCACTACAAAGAACATAATGAATAAAGTAGGTAAAGCATCGTTTGCTTTAAAAGAGAAAAAAGATGAGTTTTCATGAGTTTTTTATTTAGATGTACAAGAGAAAACCGACACAAAAGTGCCAAAAACTGTGATTCCTCATTCGTTTGAAACTGTCGACCTCAAAATTTGGGTATTTTCATGCAATAAACATGGCTTACAGTGTAAGTCTCTATAGGTAATTTCCCTTTTTATAACTAGATACAGTTAGATCTGCATGTTCTCCCCATGTCTGCATGTCTGGGTACTCTGGTTTTACAGTTTACAGCATTGCAAAGGCTGTGGCTGCTTTTACTCTCAACTGCTGTTACGACCCGGCTCAAAAGCCCAGCATAAATCTGGAGACTAACACCAGATTTCCCAGAGAGAAGGTTTTATTTTAAGTGATATAATACGTTAGCTACAATAGCTGGTACCACTAAGACAAAGACTGCTGTGCCTTCCCAGAGTGTGCCTCAGGTATGCCTTTATCCACACCTCCCCAGGTGTGGTCAATTAGCAACAGCTGGACGCTCTTGCACTGCCACTTTGAGGGGCGTAACAATCGGATACTAACATAAGAATTTGAACGGCTTTGTTTGGCTTCTAATATAAACCATAATTTTTGTGCTGGTCCCTTTTAGAGCTTTAAAGTCATTTTATAAAAGATTGTGCGCCTTATTTTGTGGCACAATTGCATTTACCATTTATTGCAGGCATGTAGTCTATGCAACATTTTGTGAGATTACTGAGTACCCACTCTGTGGATGCATCTGGATATCCTGGTTTGCATCGACTTAGCACTTTATTCTCATGTACAAGTATGCTAACGTCTAGCTCTGACAGAGCCGCGATCAGAACAAGATTGCAAATGAGGATAGAGGTGCTCATAGCCCAGGTTCTGAGTGTAATCCTTAGTGCACTTAGTGTGTGTGTGTGTGTGTGTGTGTGTGTGTGTGTGTGTGTGTGTGTGCGTGCGTGCGTGCATCATTTAAAACTTGACTCTCTTCCTCCAACTCCGATAAGAATTGTGCTCAGAGTGACTCACTCAATTATTTTGTTGTTTTAGCATTTGCTGCATTCCTAACACACACTGTCTGTCTTAATGGCCGTCTGGGTGGGTAATGAAACAACAGCCACAGCAAATAGCTGGTGTTTAACAGTAGACGGTTTCAGGTCTGTGTCCCTATGCCCTCTAACATGCTGCAGTTCATGTGAGATGCAGTGCAGCTTGTCTGTGATTAAGCATTGTTAAGCACGTTAGCGGTTGCGTCTCGACTGAAGATTTATTTGTCAGTTCTCGGAGACTCGAAGGGATTATTGGCAAACTTTCGATTGACGATGCTCCTTAATGATACGCTTGTGGCTCTGTGAGACTGGGCTGTGCAGCTGTAGCTCAAGCAGAAGCATAGTGAATTTTTTCCATGCAACATGCATATATTTTAGCAGGTATAGCATTTACAGTTCCAAAGTACCACTGATATTAAACATATGACCCGGCTTTGCTGCAGAGTTAGCAGATCACCAATACTGTTAACAGCAATCTGTGTAGTAATTGTTTAAACAGCAACAGTGTGACACTAAATGCAGCACTACAGTAATGAGTGTGTATTTATCAGGAGAGTCTTATTGCTGCAGATCCGTGTACTTGTCTTTATTATAGTCCTTTTCCCTCAGTGGTCATTTCGGCGCATTGTTATGCGGTGTTAAACTTAATCCCAGCATGGCTGCAAGAAGTTGAAGTCGTGTCAGATCTAATGTAATCCGGTCACCTCTGAGGCTCTGTTATTTTAGCATCTTCAAGACTGGGAAAATGGAATGAATGCAAATGGAAAATCCCTGCACTGTTTTATTTTGCAGCTCTAATTTTTTGCACTACTCTCCTTTGTTTTGGGTTTAATTCGTTTGGGATAAAGTCAGAAAGTTTTCACACGAGCATATCCTCCTTATCCTATCCTCCTCCTGAGGAGTCGTTTTTGTGCAAAAGTGATGATTAATGATGTATTATTTCCACTGGAAAATGTAACAGTGTAAAGCTAAAATTAACTTTACACAAGTTGGTATCGATTCTAATAAATTGGTTTGAGGAATTACACTAATTAGCGAATGAGATTAGGTCTAATTGTCCCCATCAAAATAACTCTTCGGTATTATAAAAGAGCAATGCCTGGGAGCCACTTCAGGCAGACGACTCAAGTAGCAGTTCTGCACTCGCACAAGATAAACTCTACTCAGTGAACCACAAATATCCAGTGCAGCCTTCTGGTGTCAAATAGGAGATGATTTCTGCTCGGCGTGCGAATCGTTGACATTAACCAATCACTGCAGGAACTTTCTGTTAAACCCACCCGAATGTTCTTACAGGACTGAAACAGTGAAACCTCCTGTGCATCACTTTTATGATGCCAGGACAGACAGCACAGATGGTAAAGGTGGTGCTCTGTAAGTAAATATTTATTGAAAACAAATATTTTAAAATGAATAATTGAATGCAATGAATGCTAGAAATTCTATTGAGATAGAAACAATAGGAAAATTAGCTCAACAACTTGGCAACAGCAATGAGAAATTTGGGATGACGTTAGTGAAAGAAACCATCTGCACTTTTTAAAAAACATTTGACCCTGTCCTCTACAGCGCCCCAAACTAATGCTAGAGGAGGGACAGCGTAAGCGGCGTAACCGCGGGACGAGGTGCTAAACTAAAAAGCCAAGCAAGCTGACCTTCCCGTGAATCCTACACGCCAACGGTCACTTCAGCTTCACTCACAGTTTACCGATTTCCTGTCGTTAATTTCCACGTCGTTTCCTTTCTAGGATTCTTCCATCAAACTGATAGAGATCTTTCAAATGACTGTTGCTATGGCGATCCCGACCACCGATGCATAACTTCCTGGAGATGCACCTGGATACTTTCTGTTATTATGTGAATAATCTTCAAAAATGTATCAGACATCGTTAAGATTGGTCACAAAGAAAACAAACTGGAGGATACTAACACATTAAAAGATATTTAGAGAATCAAGTAACTTAAAGTTGGAACAAATATATTTGGTGATTTCATAGAGTGTGTCTGTGTCAGAGCAAAGACAGAAAAATCATTACGAGTTTTAATTCTGACACCTGACATTTCAGCCTTTCGGTAAAATATCAGTCTGAACTTGAAGGACAGGTGAAAGTGTTTCCTACCCGTTCGTCCCACAGCCACTACCCCTGCTGTGCTTACATCATTACGACTTCTGATAGGTGGTGGCGTGACGTAGCTTCCTATCATTCTCTGGGAACCTTCTCTGAGTACCTTTCTTTCCTGGTCGTTTGCGTCTAACAGTAAGCTGCATCAGACAGGCTGAGAAAGAACTGGCCATTGAGGAGGTGAGGAGAATATCACTTGATAAGATTTGTATTTATCAGAATGTCTCCTGGGCTGTGGCAGCGATTTCCTATAAAACTCTCTAACTGCTTACTTACAGCGTGCTGCAAAGTCAAGCACCTCTCAGTCATTAACATCTGAGACTCCAGACGACTTTTTTTTAACTCATTTTCAGGCAGTAATGCCTCAAAACAAAAAGGTTACACTAAATACTTTACAACCAGATATAATAAATGACTGTAAATGTTTGATTACAGAGTTTTTACATACAGTATTACAAATTGTCAGAATTTCAACTGCAGCAGCCAAAAACTCGCCGAGCAGTTTTTTTAGTAGGAACGACGCAAGTTGAAGAAATTCCGAGTTGATATTCTTTCTTCGGGCTTTGCTTTCTTGCACCATCGTCCACCACTATTCCTGAAACCTCCACCTGCCCCTGGCTGGCATTTAGACAGCCTTGTTATTCTCCAGTCTGTCCAGAGATGAGAGGAGCAAACAGACTGATTGACTCCTGGGGCTGTCAGGGCTAATCCACAGCTAAAGGCAACAAGCTAAGCTTTTTTCTCTCCCTCTATCTCTTTGTCTTCATATGTCTCCATCTACCCCCAAACACTCTTTTGCTCCCAACATTTTGGCTTTAGGCTAATGCTCTCTTTTTGTCTGACTGTCCAACTTTGTTATCTCTGTATATATTTTATTCTGTTGTCTCGCTTTTTCTTCCCACGGCTGCAGAAGACGAATGAAAAACGTGGCTTTGACCAGCAGCGCTTTGAAATGTACCAATTTGTGCCCCTGCACGGTATGGTGAGAATAAAATCCGTGATCTGTTTGCACTTCATCTTTTCTCTAGAGGGAAAATGTGTCACAGCAATGAAGTTTTATGAGAGGAGACGAGGATGAAGAGCACAACACATTCAAAGAGGAGAAAGTACAAGCAGTTATATTTTCGTTTTTGCCCAGGAGATCAGTTCTTCTTATTGTGGTGAATTGTAGAGGCAAAGAATGGTCCACTTGTAGCGTTTGCCAAGGACAAAGCTGAAATAAGACTCTTCTTGTCTGGCTATTTTTCTTTTGCTCATTAGAATAACTGTTATGTTCCACGGCAGCTTAAGTACAAACAACCAGCGGATGATGCCCTTGGCTAAAGATGTTCTGTAACGTTGTTATGATTATATTTTTTCCCCGAGCCACATAAAAGCAAATCACGAAGGAAACCAAATAACAACAAGCAGAGAAGTCGGGAGCAGGCCTGTAGCATGAGGAATAGCTCAGTGGAAAATGTCACAATATATCACGCCGCCGCTAAACACGCAGGAAGAGTAATTCACAGGTGGACTACACCGAGGTAATAGAAGAGAATAAGAAAGATAAATGAAGGGAATATCTGAAATGAGATAGGGAGGAGATGAGAGCAGGCTGGCCAGCATGGGAGGGAAGTGAATTTAAAAATTATGTGATTATATGAAGTGTCTACTGTGCCGAAAAATTGTACACTAATCTAGTTAAACCTGTTCGCCATCACTTTACAGTGTCTTCCAGCAAAATAGGAAAAACCTTAGTCTTTATTACTAACTGCACAGCAGTGAGCCACACACACACACACACACACACACACACACACACACACACACACACACACACACACACACACACACAGCTATATTTTCATATTTCCTTTCATCTGATGAGACTGCCGGAGTCCACGCTGGCTCACATTTTTACACAACTTCATTCAAATGCATCGAGCTGCAGCGTGGACCCCAGTGCTGTAAATGATGTATACATTCATTCTAAAATGTCTTTCAGTCAGGAGCACAACATTCAAAAGAAAATTGATATTTCCACTTGCAGAAATTCATATTTGATGGTGTGGCTCTGTTGCAGGACTACTCCGCTGCTCCACCAGGAATTCTTCTCTGCTGTCACAGAGCGATGCTGAAATGCTACATTTATTAGTTTTAGGCTGGACCACTATGATTCATTCTCATCAGGTTGTTCTAAAAGCTCCCTGGAAAACCTCCAGCTGATCTAAAACATTGCAGTGAGAGTACTAAGGGGGACTAAAAGACTGCTCATGTTTCTCCCGTATTGCCTTCTTAGTTTTTATTCCCCGTTAAATACAGAATATCATTTAACATCTTTCTTCTCACAAACAAGTCTCGTACGATCAGGGCCTCATCATATCTCAAAGATGAGAGGCAGGCTTCCCATGATGCAGCGAGCATTTCGCCTCAATTCAACTCTTTTCTCAGCCAGTGCTTTTATCCCACTACTGTCATTAACATTTGTCTACTCTGTTTTCTATTCCCCTCACCACCCAGCCATTTGTGGTAGATGATTACCCCTCCATGAGCCTGCTTCTTCTGGGGCTCTTCGTTCCCATGGTCCAAGTGCTTATTGGGATTTTCTTGCAGTGTGAAGAGCCTCGAGGTAATTTGTGTAAATAAATAAAACACAATTGAAATTGAACTTAATTTGATCTGTTTATTTCAACACTATATATTAAGAATAGATAAGATGTTTTCATTCATTCATGCTGGTTTGGATTTCATTTATTTATCACCCTATAGAGGCTGAACAAGCCCCTAAAAACAGTCAGTGATCACTGTCGGCCTCTCTCGGTTTTTATTATCGCGAATCATTTTAAAGCTCAGTGTTTAAACCCTTATGATGTAACTACAGCCCAGCCCATGCAGCAGTATTAATGACTAACCTCGTACTGTGGATGGATTATCTCAGTTGTTCTCCTGACTGAAGTTTGGTCCTTTTACAGCATCCTGCCATGCGATTGCATTTGTCTCGAACCATCGGGATCCCTCACGTTAACTTTTATTGAGTGGAAAAAAGTTAGTGTTCATCCTCCAGCTTCACTGTGTTTATGCTAGCATAGCTGTGTAGCTAGCTACCACGTAGCACATCATTATATAGCAGCTAGCCCAACTTCAGTAACCCTACAAACGTCACTGCTGTTTAGTTTTCTGTCTTCATTTATGTTGGAAGTGATAACAGAGCTGTACGTTTGAATTTTTCAGAAATCTCTCAGTCAGAACATGCTATATCATGTTTAGGTGGAAGCTAGCGAGCTAACTTCCTGCTAACTTCTAACTCCGTTAAACTTCATTAATCCTGTTTTCATGGATGCCTGGATGTTAAACTTAATTGTTACACCTGGTAAAGCAGCAACGCTGATCATTTTATTAAAGATGAAAGAATTTAGACAGTTTGTAACTCTCAGTGTTCGTTTGACTTTGGGACCTGTAGCGGCATTTGGGCCTAGAAACGGGTAATGACGTCAGACTTGATTTTTTACTCGCATGCACGAGTGCGTGCATGCATACACGAGTGCGTGCATGCATACACGAGTGCGTGCACGCATACACGAGTGCGTGCACGCATACACACGTAGTGTAAATGATAAATTAGTGCATATTCATGTCACAGACTGTACATGAAGATGGTTCTGATGTAGTTGATACATTGATACAAATTTGCAAAGTGGACTCCACGGCTGGCCTCTGATCTTCGAGTCCAACCACAAACGCAAAACCGAGAAATGGAAAATTAGAATGCTGAGTCTCACACCCCTAACTCATTTTTCATCGATTCGCTTTGAGTCAAGGAAATAACTTCAAAGCGTCATACAGTTATAATCATATAGCGCCTTGATTTCAGCTGGCAAAAGTATTTCATAGAAGGAGCAGGCGCCTCCTGCACTCGCACTGGTAAAACTAAAGGATACAGTCGCCTATCTGTTGTGTTTTTCCCGTTTTCTATCTTGCCACTGCTTAAATCCCAGACCTTGTTAAAACTCCCTTCAGATAACCCACTTCATTCTGTCCCATCACTCATCAGTCTCCTCAGGGCTTCGGCAAACACTATCACATGACATACTGCTAATCTGATTGGCTGATCAGAACTGTAAATGAAACCAGCCAGAACAAATTACAATAGGCACAAGTCATTAAGAGAGATGACTTGAGGGAGAGAAGCAGGGTTGGGGACAGGTGCATCGCTGCTAGTCTGGCAAATTACTTTCAGAATAGAGTTTGGGTTATCAGTTGCTGGCTATTATACACAGTGATTGGAGAAGGAGGGTATTGATACAGCTTTAAGTGGGCTTACACTGCAAACTCTTTTTGTGCTAATTAAACACCAAAATTGCCCTCTTTGGGAGGTTTCTTGTTTGGTGTGCTCACAATTTATTTTTTCCCCTGTGTTAAGCTGCCAGATCAAAATGTAGTGCCTCTTCATCCAAAATGGGGAAAAACTTTAATTATTCAGGCAGTGAAACTCTAACTATTCAAAGCACTTAAACAACAACTATCTGAAATTAGAAGCAGCTGTTTTGTCAGCTGATGTGGAGCCTAGCCATTTTAATTTTTGTGATTTGCCTTCTAGCTTCTGTAAGAAAGCAATAAAACCAAAATTAGTTACATATTCAAAAATAATGAAAGACTCTCCCTAACCTGCAGCCTTTACACCTGAACCTCATATACCTCATTAAAAATCTTTTTCCCAGGTCTTTGCAAGATGGGCTCCTTTCTGCACAGGGCACTGACAGTTGGAGATGCACGCATGCAAACAATATTATGAAATACCTGAAAAATATTTCAGGTATGTTGTTTTGGGGTTTGTTTGTTTTTCAGTCCTCCTCTGTTGCACTCTTGGTTAATGTCATGTGGCCATGAAAATAATCAATAACAGTCTGAGTATAAGCTACACTGTGACACACTCGCGTGCAACATCCTGATGCCTTATTTCTGTCACAGTTTGCCATTGAACACATTTAGGATTAGGACTCAACCTTACTGTCATTACACACGTATAGATAGAGGGTAACAAAATATAGTTTGCATCTAATCAGAAGTGCAAAGAGCAGATTATATACAGATATGGGTGGAATAAAAGGTGGGAATAGTTATGTACAGATGATTTACAAAAGAGTATACAGATGTTTATAGTGCTATACAGACGGGCAGATATACAGATGTACTCAGAAGGTCTGCCCTTTGAGCTCTCTTCCAGTCTGGATGGCGGCGTGTCCTTGGGCAAGATGCTGAATTCCTATCCATGTGTGAGTTTACACCTCCCAGTAATCGTTTTCTATTTATTTACGGTGGATAGAGAAATGGAAATGGTGACGTAAATGTAATTTTTGCTTGTCTGCCAGTTTGCTCGGTAATCATTTTTGCAAAAACTAAAAGTAAAAGCAGTTAAATGAGCGTTTCTTCTGCAACTCATCACTCAAAGCACTTCACTGTACCGTACCAGCACATTCACAAACACTTTCATAGACTCTAGCTCGCACACTCTCTCACTGATAGGAATTCAGTATCTTGCCCAAGGACACGCCGCCATCCAGACTGGAAGAGACATCAAACGACGGACCTTCTGAGCACTGGATGACCTTCCACTTCAACTTTCCCTGGAAATTTTTATTTTATTTTATAAGAGTTAATGGTGAACAAGGATGTCAGTATGGTACTGAGATGTAGCGTGTTTTCTTCAGTAACTACTGAAGAAGTTAGATATTTTGAGCTAGTGATGAACCTAAAATCTTAAGATCATTAAAACCATCATTAAAATTAAAAGACCCTCCAAACCATGCACAGCACGCTCACATCCTGATAGATAGATACACATAAACACTGAGATATGCAGATGGCGTGTTCGACTCTTCAGCAGCACTGACAGATTTCCTGTGTTGGTCCGATGACACGCTCTCCGACAGCCGCGTTTGCTTGATTCCATCTGACTTCATCTTTCATTATCTATCCGTTTCCATCTCCACTAACCACTCATCTCATTTCATTTGGATCCCTGCCATTAAAGCTACACGCCGGCGGAAATGTGAGGGTGAGGAAGCGAGAGACCGTCGTTAAATTTTAATAATTCGGAATATACTCGGATTCAGCCTCGCCAATACACTCAAAAAACAGATTCAGGTCCTCCTTTCAAAGAACACATGCAAATTATGTTAGTTCTTCACAAATGCAATTAAAAAATACCAAATTAATTTGATTTTCTTTGTGTAAACCTAAAATTATTCAAAACCAGCAGAGGCTGATTCTGAACACAAAATGAATGAGTTTGTTGGGGCACTGGGGGTAGGAGGAGTGCATTTTTGCCCTTAAGTATTTGTAAACTCAAAGAAATAAATTCAAGCCCCTCTTTAAGCTTAAACATTATTTTTAATCTCATTCAACGCAAATGTAGCACTCCAGCGTTACTGCAATTATTATTCGTGTGGTGAACCTAAATTATTTTCTCTCAAAGCAGTCTTTGTCACAAGAACACAAAGTTACTGAGTTACACAACGGTCCGCCTTCTTTGAAAATTTTGCGCTCTTTCAGGATCACCTAAATGAATGCAGCTGCTCTTGGCCTCTCTGTACTTTTTGGATAAAACTACACCTTCAGGTAAGGTAACATATTATTTTTCCATATATCCAATTGTGTATTTCTTTATCAGCTAAATCTATGGCAATGCTATTTATCATAGAAGCTTGTAACAGTTGTTTTTTGAACTTTTGGTGGTGCTACCATTCTCTTCTCTGCTTGAATACTATTTTTTTTTGACAATATAGCCAGGTCTTTTCAAAAGTGTCTTGTTTTAGAGGAGAAATTGTGTAGCTGCCAACTTTTAAGTCGGAGCGTGTGCTAGCTTATTAGCAGCTAGCCATTGTGCTCAATGAAAGATGATGTCCTATAGCTAACTTCTTTCTTACTGTTTTCTTTTTATAATCTAAAAATATGGTATTCTGTGTTTATTATTATATAATGCCATTTTCTAGTAGAAAGTATCGTTTTGAGGTGTCTTTAAAAGCACTACATAGTTTACTGAGGGTGCTACCAAAAGCGAACCATGTGGCCGGAAGAGTAACTGCAGGCAGCACAATGCGCACTCCCATGACGTTCAAACCTATTTATTATTATAAAAGATTTCGGCTACGTCCACACTTACACAGGTATTTTTGAAAACTGAGATTTTCCGTTTTCGTTTTAAAAAATAATCCCGTCCACAGGTAAACGCAAAAATGAAGGAAAACGCTGCTAGGAACATGCCAAAGCAACAGGTGGCGATATATTCCTAAACTCAGCTAAAAACAGTTTAGGTCTTGACAAACTTCACTGATGGTTCAAATGTTTAGCAACTTTCAGTGTGTTGATTCAGCAGTCTGTATTTAAACTTCTAGTTTACTATATTTATGTATGTTTTATTTCCAGGTGAATGCAGAGTTCCTGCAGATCACTACAAAACCCCTGCAGGCGAAGTTCTTGGCTCAGCTGGACAATTTAACAGACAAGCTGATGCAAATTTTTCAGGGGAGCAAAGGAGCAAAGGGCCAAAAGATCAAGGATATCATGGCGATCAGTAGTTTGGTCGGTACTAATGATAAACCCATCAATTAAATGCAATCAATCAATTCCATTTTTTTCACCCTTTTTTTTCCACCCTTGCATTAGTATGATGACATCGACATAAAGAGGGAGCATACTCTTAAAAGCCTGGTGATCTACTTTAATGAAGATCCAGACCTACTGTTCAAGGAGTATCTGGTACGCTTATCACACTTTCTTTTCTAGATTCAATTTGAGTTAGGTTCATCGCACACAAAATCCTCATATATTCAAAAGAGACAATATAATTGTGAAATATGTATTATTCTTAATAGTCATTGTTGAAACTTGCACTGGAGAGCACTTTTTAAGGGGACGGTTTCAGCAAAAAGTCAATTGTTCATTCTTTTGGTGCTGCCATGTAGGTATCTACTGCCTCTATAAACACAGTAAATGTGGACAAAACATTCATCCATTTTCTGTCAGTGTTTCAATTCAGTTTATTTATATAGCGGTATATCACAACAACAGTCATCTCAAGGCACTTCAGAAAGTAAACACTCCAATGGAGTTCAGTTTATTATGCCAATTAGTAAAAAGTCTTCATTATAAGGAACACAGCAGATTGCATCAAGACACTAACTAGTGTCACTGCCATTACAGCAATCTCCTGGTTTCAGGAATAATGTGCATAAAACAAGCTGTTTCAAAAGGTTCCCAATTGTGATGAAATAAGGGAAATTGACCCAGCCCACACACACACACACACACACTGATAGACACTGGAGGAGCTCCTGCTCTATATCAAGCCCCTCCCAAAGGGAGGTACATAATACCTGAACCCAAACTATTGATAGGAAACAGATTGACGGGTTTTATTTATGTTTGGAGTGTTTATAGAGGCGGTAGAGACCCATGTTTCAGCACAAAAGGATACAAAAGCTGAGTTTTGCATAATATGTCCCCTTCCAAGTGACAGAGCCCTTAAACCTGAAACAACCTGTTTTTCAGACCTCCTCCACTGAGGATGAACGGTTGAGGTCCACTGCAGCAACTGTCACTGTATTTACACCATCAGAAGAGAAGGGATTCAGGAGCCAGAGGATGTTGGAGTTGTCACTGAAGGTACTACAGTTATGAACAACCTCGGTAGTGTCATCATGGCATTCATCGTCCTCTTTGGACTGATTTATGCACTTGATCTGAGCTATCCAAATGACCACAAGTATACGTTTGAGTTCTGTCAGAAGATTTTGATGAATCTGGATGGACAAAGGCTCAGTACAAAGATGCAGCAAATGAAAATGAAGATGTTTGCTTAGGCAAACAAGACCCAGCACAAAAGTTGATTTTGGCCTTTTTATATCTTTTGTTCAAACTGTGACCTTTTTTTCTTTCTTTTTTTTGGCCAAATGGAAGTTGTCTATTTTTGTCTGCTGTTATGTTGTGAGTGATGTGACCTTTAATCTGTACTACTATAGATGGATGAAAAGACTGGGGATTTAGCTCAGAAAAAGTTTCATGGTTGTAACCACCATTTTCTTTTTGATTGCTTTTGGGATTTGCAAAGGTAATAGAAAAATGTTGACAAGTTTTGTGTCTTCCAGTGTTTTAAAGTTGGTCTTCCCGTTCTTATAAGCTTGTAAATGTTTACATGTAATTGGTTTTGGAGAAGTATAGTTGAAAGATTTTTTTTTATTAAAATACCTCCCCCCTTGGTAACAGAAAAATGTTCTTCATGAAAACACACACACACACACACACACACACACACACACACACACACACACATATATATATATATATATATATATATATATATATATATATATATATATATATATATATATATATATATATTGGAGTCACACTGGGTTAAATATGTACACTTGGGTTTTAAGGGGTATTTATTATTTTCTTCTTTTTTTTGGGTTGTATGGAAGCCCCAAACGCAATTTCATTGTTCTTGACAATGACAATAAATAAATAAATACTAAAATATGTATATATATATATATACGAAAACAGGGCGTTGTTGGAATGCTACTACGCAAGTAACCCCGGCGGAAGGGGCTACATGAATAGGATGAGGGACCTATGGATTCTTCGATACCCAACATCCACAATGACGGCGAAACAACTAGTAGCTCAGTGTTCCAACATTCGAAAGAAGGGACTGCTCTCACAGCTAGAGATTTAGGTACAACACAAATGCTACGGCAAGGAGGAGTCAGGACGCCAGGTCAGGGGGGAGATATCATCACCCCCACCCGAGATTGGGTACATAGCCCCAAGTGTGATAGGAGAAGGATCGTTGAGTGCGAGAGGAACTGACCTGAAAAATAGGATCATGGCCAAGCTTGAAACCTGGATCCCCCGTAGCCGGTTACCAAGATTACGTGAAGTACCCTCAGAAGGTCTGCTAGATGATGTTAATGCAGCACTACGGGCAATACCTACAACCACGATTACCGACACTAACAAGCTGATCTACAATACGGCAGCAGTGATCAGTGAGATGCTTGGCTACAAGTTGAACAGCCACAAGGGGCAGTACCCTCCATGGAGAAGGAGGCTAGAGGGCAAGATCAAAGTAGCACGGAGAGAGGTTAGCCAACTAACGGAGTTGCAGAAAGGTGCGACGAATAAGGTGCCTAAGAAATACAGCAAGCTGTCCATACCTGAGGCCTTGGAAACTGCCAAGCAAAGACTCACAGCCTTGGCCAGCCGCTTGAGGAGGTACACCAGAGAGATAGAAGGCAGGAGAATAAACCAGCTGTTCTCCACAGAACCAGCAAAGGTGTACTCTCAGTGGCAAGGGAACAATAAGAGAACAGCACCACCAAGGCTGGAGACGGAGCAATACTGGAAGAGCATATGGGAGAAGGATGCAACCCATAACGGCAATGCTCAGTGGCTAGAGGATCTGAGGGCAGACCACAGCGACCTCCCTGAACAGGGTCCAGTAACCATCACAGTGGCAGATATCCAAGAAAGGGTCTCCAGTATGAAGAAAGGAATTGGCAAGAATACCAGAGGCGCAAAACACCAGCTACTGGTAGACAGAACAATCAGCCGAGACTGCAAGACCAGACTGACCAACCTGTGCACTGCCTGGATTGATTACAAGAAGGCCTATGACTCAATGCCCCACAGCTGGATACTGGAATGCCTAGAATTGTACAAGATCAATGGGACCCTAAGAGCCTTCATCAGGAACTCAATGGGGATGTGGCGTACAACACTAGAGCCCAACTCCAAGCCCATAGCACAAGTCACCATCAAGTGCGGGATCTACCAAGGAGATGCTCTGTCCCCACTGCTGTTCTGCATAGGCCTGAACCCCCTCAGTGAGATCATTAACAAGACTGGCTACGGATACCGACTACAGAACGGAGCAGTTGTCAGCCACCTCCTGTACATGGATGACATCAAGCTGTATGCCAAGAGTGAACGAGACATCGATTCACTGATCCACACTACCAGGCTATACAGCAATGACATTGGAATGTCGTTCGGACTGGAGAAGTGTAGTCGGATGGTAACAAAGAGAGGGAAGGTAGTCAGAACTGAGGGGATTGACCAAAATAGATGTATTACGTGGAAAACCTGCCATCAGTCCAATTGAGTTCATCCAATGACTTATTTTTTTGAGTGTAGTTTCAGTGCTTATAAAATAAGTACCCAGAAAGTACTGTACTCAGACGGAGGCTCCCTTGCTGAGTGGGCTGAGCCATGTTTGTTTTGGTGTGTGCCAGACACAGCAAGAACTTCTGATCTGCGGATGAATCAGTATTCCAAGGACACGAGATAAGCAAGGCCAGATAACAGGCAATAACAGAGAAAGACATTTCTTCCCTGGCAAAGCCATACAAAGGCATTCTTTAATCACAGACACGACGTGAGCCTGTTTACAAGGTGGAGACTTCCCCAATGGGTTCTGCTACAAGTCGAGGAATAAAAGACAAAGACACTCAGTGAAGGACAGACAGAGAGAGGGAGAGGGAGGTGCTACTGAAGCTCCAAGTGAGAAAGACACAGTGAGTATTTGGGGTTAATGAAGCAGCGCAGGAAGACAGAGGAGGCAACAGAAGGAAGGCGGCGTTGAGCTGCGATCTTCTTTACAGAGCGTATCCATTACACTGCCATTTCCGCGGGTCAAGTTGCCTTTATTCTGCACCCTGAACTCTTCCCTTACACGAGCATCACCTTTGCCTACTGCTGCACGGGGACATCGTTGATTGGCTGGGTGAGAACATATTTTAAGAAGGTGGTTAACCTGCCTGCCTCTGTGGCTGTGACCATAAAGGGATTGATTGAAGAGCGGGAGCAAGGAAGCGCTTCCAGAATCCACATAATCAAGACTCAGTCAAACGCACGTCATGAGGTCGCACGTTTTCTTTTAGAAATGTTCCTCCACCCCAAAAAAAACTTCATTTCTTTGTCCTGTGTGTCTTTAATTTTCACCTTTCAATTTCCTCGCTGCTTTCTCTCATTTCCCTCCATGTTTCTCTCTCTTTTTTTTGGCTTCTTGACACCGAGTCTCCTGTTACTATATTTATCTTTCTATTAGACGCAGACTGCTCTTCAGCTCTCGCTTTCTCGACTGCACTATATTGGATCTTTTGAAAAGATGTCGCAGGCAGACATGCCTGATTTCTAGCTTTCACTATGCTCGTATCTCTTAACAGCCCTTCTGATCTTAATGACTTAATAATATTAAATAAAGACTCATCACTAACTAAATCACCAAATCAGCCTTAATAAGAGTTCTATTATGGATTAAAAACAGATCAGGAGAACTACAATACTTGGTTTTCCATAACCAATCATCTCCACGAGGTTACGTTTTTAGTCTGTTTGGTTGAATTTCTCTTCTATTGTCTGCCTGTTGATTTCAGGCCCAGTGCGCTGGCCTCACCACTGCCTCATCAGGCTTTATTATTTCCCTGCTGTTGTTTGAGGGACCCTGATCACAGCTGGCTCAAGACAAAACCCGAGTCTATCTATCAGCATGTAGCCTGCCAGCCTGCTAACTATGTGCTTGCGACATGACAGACACTTAGCAGTAAAATCTCTGTATCTGGGCTTGCCCGGCCAGGGAAATTGCTCAGCCCATTATGGCAACGAGCTGCACACTGGTTCCCAACACTTAGTGTGGCAATGAGGCAGCACAGTGGGCAGCCAATGCACTCGAAAATGGACATATGCAGAGACACACAAAGGTGCACCTCTGCACACGTGCAGGCTGTCACTGCTACCACTGTTATTACTTTTTCTTTCAGAGAGATCACAGATTCACATATTATGTATATGCACACACACACACACACACACACACACACACACACACACACACACACACACACACACACACACACACACACACGACTAAACACTATTAAATTTTAAATCTGTCTGAGCACCAAAGGGTTTTAATCTGTGACCCATTAGAATTCAGCATCCCCTCTCTACTTTTGATTTAAACCAGAGGGGATGTGATGTGACTGTGATGAAGGCTGAGGCTCAGTCTGGCTGCATGTATGTGTGCAATACTTAATATTCCTGTAATTAACAAAGCTCTTTGACTATGTTGGAGTTGTCTAACTGTGGTGCAGGTACACGTGTGTGCACATAATATTTCAGTGTCTAAATGGAGGTCTCTCCTTAGTATATCCATGTGCTTAAACCAGCACTGCTCAGCCACTTTTCCCGTAACTTCAGGGTTTTTAATCGCAGGTTCAGTGGCAGTAAACACTGAAGATTGCGCGCGTGTGCTGGCGTGTTTCAGGCGTGTTTCAGGCGACTGGGGCTTTGATAATGTATTCATGCCTCCCAATGACAAATGGCTGCCTCCAGGAGGCAGTTTAACATTTAAATGATGAGCAGCGGAAAACATCGAACCGCAACACACAGCAGTGAGAGGATACGCAGGTGCGGTGCAGGCCGGAGAGCCTCTGCATCAAGTACGACAAAGACATTAAAAAAACAACTTTAATCTGCCCACAAGAACTAATGCAAAGGAAAGGGAGGAGGGTAGGATGCGGGAACAGCTGGACTCCCAGCGGGGAATCAGAGAGCAGAGGAGAATTCGCTGGCCTGAAAAACAGAAGCTACTGATGAGAGTTTATATAAACAGCCCGTCAAGCCCTGCGCTCAGGTTGGAACAATAGCACTTCAAACAATATTGTCCTGCTCCATAGGCCTGCCAGGTGCTGCTGCACAGGCTAAACTCATCTGTGGCTTTTAAATTATTAACTGGGAATCAGAAACACGCCGTTAGAAACAATACAAGCTGCACAAACATGAATACAATGGTGAATAACTCACAAAGTGCACACACAGTGACGACTGCATGACCCTCAAAGATTACGACTTAACACATTATAAAGTGGCCAATGATTGGCTCGCTTCTTCTATAGGTGCAACTGATTAGTCTGGCAGCAGAGCGTAGCCTCCAGACTGCATTCAGCTGTTGCTAACTCTTCAGCTGATTGATTTTTAAATCAATGCCATCATCTTGGTTTCTTTGTAAATCTCTCATATCATATGTATGACTCTGTTCTTTCTTCCTCGAGCTGGACTTCAATCTGTCTCTGGGAATGGTGTGTTCGCACCATCATCCACCATCTGTTGCAACCCAGAGGGCTGCTGGAGTTGACCTGCCCTCATGCTGTTAACAGGAGCTACCGTCAATCTGCTGCTAACCATGCACAAAAAACACAAAACAAAATAACTGTAATAGCGTATATTCGTGGCAATTCTGAGTCCAGGTCAGGTCAGCCTAAAGTGGCTGTAAAACCACTATTTTCATCAATACTTTTAAAACTGATGCCTATACTTTCTTTAAACCTCTGTTATTTATTTCAGTAGATTTCTCTGCTATTGTATTTCTTGCACTTGTGTTTACAGACACTCCTGAAACAGGACTCGTCCTTTTTCTGTTAAACGCAGCCCTTCTGTCTTTCTGCTCCTCGTCCTCTGTAGGTGGATAGTATTCATTCGAGGTCTCTGCATATATATAAAGACAGAAAATGTAAGGGTCAATCGATATCCTGCTGGTAGGTATGACAGCCTATGACACAGGCTGGCTGTCATACAGTCATCATTGCGCTGATAGCTGTGGGGAAGGAACAGATTTGTCCAGTTGATGACACAGCGAGCAGAAAAGAGCGGAGGTGGCAGTCAAGCAGGTACGCATCAGTATTCTGAAATTTCTCGACCACGCACAGACAGTCGACAGAAATCAACAGTCGTTTTTTAAAAGACTGAGCTTGTTCTTGTCTCTGCAGACAGAATAGCAGCACAGGCTTTTTAGAGCCTAGACATACAGTACACAGAACAGGCACATGTGTCAGGGGACGTCAGTGTGTCGGCCGTGAAACAATGTTGAAAAAATCCATGTAGGCATCCTTTAATGTAACTGTTATGAACTGTTGTTTAACATGTATGTTTACAGTTAAACGTCTCATCAGAAACTGCAATCACTCAGGAAAATAACACATTATTCTGGTGAATCTTTGATTTTGTTAAATACTTGAAAATGTAATTACATTGTGATTGGCCTACGCTGCACTGTGTGTTAAATGCTAATTACCACCATATAACCATGTTAAGATACATAATTAATAGAATAACTGCTAATCACCAGCACCTTAGCAGTGCCAGTCCACTGTAACAACACTGATATTTAGCTCAGTGAGCTTATTTTAAGGGTTTTTTTAATATTAGAACCAGAGTCATGCCTGAGTTTTCTACAGAGCCCCGCAGGGGACATGGGAGAAAAAAAAATTAAGACGGACTTTTGCGAGATCTTGCAAAACAAACTCGGGATCTCACAAAAGTTTTGCGAGAGCTCGCAAAAGTTTTAGCCGCATTCTTCGGCCTTCGGCCTCCCGTTAGCTCGAAGCGAACGTAGTTTTCTGTTTGCATTGACAAGAAAGAATTATACAAAAAGGAAAACTGATGAAAGACTTGGTAAACTCGACTACATATGCAGTAATTCATGGTCCCAAAAAAGTATATAAATGTACGTTTTAGGATGATTTTCATGAGCATGAACATATAATATAAACCAAAAGGCTCGGAATATTTCATTTTATATGTAATGAACATAAAACACATGAAAATGTTCCTCTTTTTTGTGCACAGAGCTTTTATATCAGCCCTAATGTCATCTCACAATGTAACAGGACTAAAGCGATGCACACGTCACTCTGCAGGCAGTGTCTACGTGCACACAGTAACTACAAACGGAGTTTTAGAGGCCTCGTATGCTCAGACCTTTCTCTGTTAAAAGGCACTTTTCAAAGCTGATGGGAATTTAACTTAAAAACACATCTGAGGTTACATGCTAACAATGTCAGTTCCACTGAAGACTTTGCAATAACTTCCTGCATTCATCCATCCTTTGCCGGCTTTACCACAGATCTTACTCTTTCACCTGGCTGAGTCCACTCTCCATTTCTCTTCTTTTCCACCTATTCGTCACACACTTCCCCTGCTCTATATCTTTTTCTTGTTATCTCCTCTTATGTCCCTTCCTTTTCTTCTTTTCTTGACCCTTCCACCCCTTCTAGCTTCTCCTCCTGCCCCATCATTACTCCTCTTTCAGCACTCATCTTTCTAAGGCTACCGAATTCCCCAGCACAACAGTGCTATTCTGCTGCCTACTAATAGAATCCCTCAGTTCCTCTAATGGATCTGTCAGAATCTCCCGAGCACAGGAGACCAGATGGATTGATAGGAGAAGGTAGAGAGACAAAGAGACAGAGACACAGAGAGATGATGAGACAGAGTGGGAAGCGAAGAGAAAAAAAGCGAAATGCGCCAAAGCTCCCGACACTTTCATCTGTGCTTTGGAAAGTCTCAAAGCAGCAGCTCGGCTGACACTGCCAAGCAGCTGCCATATGGTCCAATAGACGCAGGAGCACCACATAAGGCCGTCCTATTGTCACCATGGGAAAAATGACACTTTGACTGTTGCCAGGTAAAGTCAAGAGTGCTCAGTAGTTACAAAGGCGGCTCTGTTTCTACTTTTCATGTCTGAACTGACACTCATCACCCATGAAAAGTTCTTTGTACAATGAAAACGAGAATAAAAGTTTCCACAGTGGATAAACCCGACGGCTTACATTTCAAGTATTTCTAAAAACAGATCCTATCTAGATTATATATGAGTTTTACTCAGATTGCAGTGCAACTCACCGTTATCGGTGGCGATGAAGACGGCTGTGTATTTGTTGTCGTAGACATAAGGAGACTCGCGATCCAGCGAGGCTGAGGTGTTGACAGTTCCTCTGACTGGGTTCACACTCAGCCAGCCCGCAGGGTCCTGCAGAACAGCATACCTGTAAGAAAACAACGAGACCACGTGAGACACCTCATCACATCAACTATCGTCCAGGATGCTGTCAGTCGATTCTATATTAGAAAAAATCAAACAGCAGTGCACTGCAGTTTGATTAGATCGTACCATTTGAAAAGATCCCAAACAGAGCTGAGGTCTGAAGATGATGAGGACCTCTCTCCAAATCTGGTGGGCGAGCGGCCAAGCCTGCATCGCTTTGAAAATGAGCCTGAGAGCAGATCACGACCTTGCTAATGCGGCCACTCAATCGGCCACTGATGGCTGCTCGATGGTGATTGCAAGGGGCTCTCATCTGCGCTACAGTAACATTACATGTGATTGATTTAAGAACTATGGATGAATATATATATATATATTTTATGTGTGTGTGTGTGTGTACCAAACTTTTAGCTGCCTCTGCTGTTTTCGTGCATGTATTATTTGACATATGGTGCATCCTGTACTGCACACACACACGAATGTGCAGACTTTCTTCAACACAAGGTCGCTCTTTGCCAGAGTGCTCAGCAGTAGACAAATTGTCTTTCAAATGGAGCTCTACAGCTAACAGAGCGCGACAAAACCTTAGGAAATGGCTTTGCAATCAACCTCTGCTCACACCTTTCCCCCTCCCACTCTCGCTCCCAGCGATTACTACTGTTAACAAACACATATGTTTCATTGCAACAAAATGCTACTAATAATGACGCTTCTATCATTGTAAATGCTCCTTTTCTGCCTGGATGTCACACACACACACACACACACACTTGTATTACACACGCTTGTTAAACACACTGAAGAGCCACATGATTCATTAGGCCTACTTCTCCACTGTTACAGAGCTGGGCTGACAGGTTATTAACCTCCATATGTCTCTCTCGCCGTCACCGACTGCAGTTTTAGACACATGCTCTGGTTTGTGTCTTGCATCAGTTTTTCATCATCGCTGCATTGCGACAGTGAAATGCACACACGTGAACATGTACACAACAATGTCGGGAAGGTATTTGTTGTTAAACGTATAAGCATTTTTGCACAGCTGCCTGCCTAGTGCGATGACATCAGTCACATTATCGGATAGAAATAATGTGACTGATGTCACATTATTTCTATTATTTCTATTATTGGATAGAAATGGCAAAAAAGTGTGAATTTGGTAGAGAAGAAGTTAAAGTTTTACTGAGAAGCAACTGAGCTCGTGAAAATCACCAAAACATCCACAGTAACGTGCTCAGAGTCATCAAGATCGATTCTCTGTGATCTTTCATACCCGCTGCCCGATTGGAATAAAACAAAAATTCCTCACTCGGTAAACTAACGGATATTTTCATTCAACGCGCTGAAACACATTTATTCCAGAGCTGGGACCCCAGGAAGCCCTTTTAAATGTGCGCTGCTACACAAACACTTGGTGTAAAGTATGACGGTACTATGTTTCTTCCTACAGGAGGAGCTCTAAAGGACTGTAATGATATTGTCTGCTTTAGTGCAGGCTCAAAGGTAACCACCAAATGAGTCAGAGCCATTGTTTTTTCCTCTCTGTGCAAACATGGGGACAGTCCATTAGAGCCCTTTAAAGGGCAAATTAGAAAGACATTAAAAAGCCATTAGGAATATTCATATCTGCTTCAACGTGTTTATCTCCAAAACCAGAAAAGGTCCAAACAAATCAGTCAACAAACGAGACAGACCACACACACAACGCTGCACGTGTCCTCATTTAGCTCAGCGCGCACACACACACTTCAACATAAGGTAAAACACACAGTTTAAAGCAAAAATGACCTATAGATGCACAATACCCTGCGTTTATTGTGAAATAACTTCTAGGACAGCAAGGTGATTTGTTCAGATTTCACTAGAGTTGCAGAAAGTAAAGCATCAATAGGTCCACAGTGTGACTCTTTCCGCTGCACCCTCAGGGGCTACTCTGACCTGCTATGGCTTTGGGAATGTTTCGGTGAGGAATCGTCCTTCGCTGTAAGAGCGCACACAGGTTGGGATGTTAGGAGTCGGCTGCAATTGTCCGATTGTCCTACAAGAAGCGATCCAGGGCCGGACACACGAAAGACAATCAGACTACAAGGGGTTTAAAAAGTGAGTCATCCATAAAATATGGAGTTACATAAAATATGCGTATGGTAGCAATCATAAGACAAGCTGGCTTTTGAAATCTAAAATGTCTTAAACAATACACAATGAAAAAGTTTGACAACTCTTCCCTAAATCCTAATCTGAAGTTAGAGATCCACTGTCGCTGCGCTGAACGTGTGAGAGATGAGCTCTTTCGAAAAGTCCGATGTGAGCCAGGATCCTCAGTTTTCCCAGACAACTCAAAGCGTTACGGAAGCGCGGAGGGGGGAGAAAGAGGATTGCCACCCACTTGTAATCCAGTTACAACAGGAGCAAAATGCTGGCATACATTGTGTGCATCTGTGATTATGTTTGTGTCAATAGCAGGTGTGGGTGGGATACACAGAATAAGAGAGACAATTTGCAATAAGAGCTAATTTAGAGAGAAGATGAAAGCTGACTCGCAAGTGCTCTGAAAGAACATCGTTTGCATAAATTCAGGTTGTTTCTCTTGTTTGTTTTAGACTTAAGTAGCCTAAGAAATGTTGCTGGCACCAGTTCTGAGTAATTTAGTCTAGTTGTTCGTGTAAATCCCTTTTTTAAATACACACAAGGTTTTGGGGTCCGTTTTCCAAGCAAGGTTATAAATGCATATTCTCTGAATTAGACCCAGTATTACTTTAAATGCAAATATTGAGATTATTATGTTTTCAACTCATTTTGTTGGCCATATAAATACAAGCATATCCATACAATTTACAGGTAACTAAAAACATGTAACAGAGGATTAAACTATTAACAACATAGGCTGATAATTCTGCATTAAAACGAAACAAAACAACACTGAAAAAGCCGACTGGCGTAACTGGTTCTATGAGTATACTTGCTCAGTATCAACACTTGTTTAAATATCTCATGATTACTTGCTCACGCCCACGAATCCACTCATGCAAGCATTTTTGAAGTTAGGAAGGCAAATCTGAACTTTTACAACATAAAGCATGCATTGGAAGGCTCCATGTTTTTTTCTTTGCAAAGAATAAGTAATTATATGGAAGTAGGGTGATGTTGGTAGAACAGAGCTGGGTGTAAGATGCCTGTCCTGGTCCCCTGTGAACATTCAAACTATAGTTACACATAAAACAAACCCTTTTGTAGCCTGAATAGGTTCTCTAGTGATTTAGTACTTCACTTGGAAAAAAGTTGCAGAACTCGTGCAGGCAGACGGAAAAAACAGCAGTGATTTTAGTCCCTGATGTGTGAAGTTTCAAGAACCTTAATCTACATTTTTACTCCAACTAAAAGCATTTTTGTTGGTCTTTTCCTGTTTCCTAAGTAAGTGTCCTAAATCAGACAAAGGGAAGCTCCCTTTAAACCCCGTGAGGATATCACACAACAGTTTTCACAGGTTCAGTAGTATGGCTTTAATAATTCAATCCCATTTTATTTATACAGCACCAAATCTTTATATTGTAAGGTCGACCCTACAATAATACATACAGAGAAAAACCTATGACCTATGAGCCCCTATGAGCAAACACTTCGGTGACAGTGGGAAGGAAAAACTCCCTTTTAACAGGAAGAAACCTCCGGCAGAACCAGGCTCAGGGAGGGGCGGGGCCATCTGCAGAGAGTACTATTAACACATAGTGAGTGAAGAAGAAACACCCAGTGCATCATGGGAATCCGCAGCAGCCTACACCTATTGCAGCATAACTAAGGGAGGATTCAGGGTCATGGGCTTCAGTAGTATGCCTTTAATAATGAGTTTGACCGCTCCTTAATTTAAAGTTTCCTAAACTTTAAACAACATTAACTGCTTACCACCCAGGGACAAAACTCCATAACGAGTTAGTCACAATTGGACATGGTGACCTTTTACCCCACTATCCCCCCACTGAAGGAAACCTCTGCTGTTTCGCAGCTAAATATCTTCACCAACTTTGAAGCTAACTTTGTTTCTCTGCCATTTTATGCAGCGCTTATGAGAGATTGTTTACTGAAAACAGCTGCCTGCTCTACTGAGACTAAAAGATTAGATTAGAATCCACATGAAACTCTCAAAGCATACGCTGAATTCATCTGTTTCCCCTTAAAGCTGAGACTGTTTTCCTGCTGAGCCTGTGTTGGTTTTACAGCGACGTAATGAATATCTTGGCTCTCTCCTCCCTTTGTAGAATGTGCACCACTGTCATTTAGGATATTCTTATAATTTCTGTTCTTATGACTGTTTTATTTGAAAAAAAAAAACATTGCTTTCATACATAGAAAGCATTTCATTTTACTTCAGTTTTCTGCCTTTTTTCTTCATCGCCTGCATTTAAACAGCCAATCGCTCTCTAGCAGAACACTTCCCATTTACTAGATTAGCTTCGTATTCCTGGCATTGAAGTTTCAGCCCTTCCTGCTTTTAATCCATTGACGTCGTTTTAGTTTAACCCTTACATACTCTTCATATTCTACACCCTCACAGTATGGTTCAACAATTCCTTCATAATACATCTCAACAAATTTTGAAGTACTGATCAATTCAGGATTAAAACTATCTGACATAAAAAAAAAAGGATAATTATTCATTAATCAGTGTTTCACAAAATAGGGAAGTCGATATTTGAGGTAAAACATGTTTCTGCAGAAAACATCTGCTTTCACAAATTTAGATTTTGAGAGTGAAACTGCCAGGAGCATCCGAAGCTGCTGGGATTCATTATACAAACATTATTACAGCCATGAAACGCTGCCTTTAGTTCTGTATCATCCTCAGAACGATCATTCATAATTATAATGAGAATCTCCATATTAATTAACACTTGGAGCCTAAAACTTGATTACTGCAAATTAGTATATGTACTTAAAGTGACGGCAGGAAACAGGAGCATCACGGTGGTAGCACTGTTGCCTCACTGCAAGAAGGTCCTGAGTTCAATTCCACCATCAGGCTGCATGTACTCCCACGTTTGCTTCCTGCACAAGTCTTTGCACAATGTGCGAATGGTTTGTGTCTATGTGTTAGCCCTGTCCAGGGTGTACCTGCCTCTTGCCCTAAGACAAGCCTAAGATAGGCTCCAGCGATCCGGAAAGAGGATGGATGGAAACATGTGTGTCTGTATTTCCCACACTGGCATCTCAGGTGATTTTATAATTGTATAATCCACCAGAAGTCTTTCAACTGTCAGGTGACAATGCTAGCCACTAAATTAACAAAAGCAACAACAACAACAACAACAACAATAATAATAATAATATGCTGAGGAGCTATTTGAAGATAAAAATAAATAAATAAAGCAATACAGAAAAAAACAAGACAATTTAAAAACTGATAGAACCAGTAAAAACTGGCATGGAATTACGACACATAGGATCAGGAACAAGTGGAGCTTTAACTTAGCTTTAAAACCCTCCACACAGCATGCCTGCCTAATATCTTCAGGGAGGTTGTTCCACAAAAATGGGGCACGAAAGGAAAAAGCACGCTCCCTCATAGTATTTTTTCTCTATACAATTGTTGTGAAAACTCACCACATTTTAGACTAAATGGATGAACTTTAGTGAAATGTTCCTGCAGTCAGATCCAATCGGGTCAAATTTGCCTCACACTGGTTGTAAGGGTTAAAGTCGTTGTTGCATATTCTTCTGTGTTCAGATAATCTATGGACTGTCTTTGAGCAGGTGATGAAAAAAACATGCTAATATGCTCATGCCAGTGTTTATTCAGTCATCTTTTTTCATCCTTACATGGTAATTTGTTTACTTCCTTGAATAATCAAATAAACTACTCACCTGTATCAGAGCGATGCAGGCGTCATTCATATTCAGAGGTCTGAGCTGTTCAAAGACACATAATGAATCGAGGTAGGGGCGGCGGAAAGGCTGGAAGCTAAAATACTGTTTTCCTGATGAAAATGCCCAACAGTAAGAAGAAGATAGCGATGCATAATGAGACACAGATCAGAGTCAAATAACACAATATATGGTTCCCAGGTGATCTCATGGGTCTTTAAAGTATAATGATAAGGCTATGTGAGGAAAAGGGAAATGCATCCAATTTAAATATTTAAACTCTTGCAGGATGTGTGCACGTGGAGAGGAGAGGGTCACGCACCTCTGCTTTACTGGGTTGCTCGATAAACTGACCATTTTGCACTCCTGCGATACTCTGTTACGACTCTGACTTCAGCGTTTGCAACCATCACAGCCAATTTTAATTTCTCATGCACAACACACGAGCACAGTTTCAGTTTTGTGCACCGCAACTTAGATGGATGTATAGTAATACACTCGGCTGGCAATGACAGCATTTCACAGTAAACACTATTATGCACTTGTCTCATTCGTTTGTTTCCATCTTCTTCTTCCTGTCTGGACTCTGAGCTGGCACTAACTTTAGCTCACTGTCTTTATCTGTCTCTCTATCATTTTCTTCTTTCTCCTCTGCCAACGAGATCTTCTTCTGATTTGAGTCTAACTTACTGTGAGAATGGAGACGGCACAGAGCCAATGCTAATAGTCTGTTTCTATCTGAGAGCCGCTGAGTGTGTGTGCGAGCGACAGATATGAGAACATCAATCAAGGGAAGCAGTAGAACTAGAGGTTGTTCCGGCTTGCGTTTGGCTACGGCAACTGTACGCTTCATCCAAATCTGCGGTTTTGCAAAGCGAGAGGAGAAGGAAAGAAAAAGGGTAGGTGAGATAAGAAGAGGGATCAAGGATGGCGATAAGACGGGGACACGTGAGACCGAAACTGTGTGTAAGTGCATCAGGAAAACAAATTCTCGCCCTTCTGGATCGCTGGCTCTGTTGCTTCTGCAATGGTGATCTGGGACGAGTCAGACAACTATGGCTATAACCAAAGATCTCAATAAATTCCAATTCAGGTAAGAACTGTGACCCAGCACCACCAGTCTGGCCCCAACCTGTTGGGCTTCTGACACTACCCTGTTGTTGGACCTTCAAATCTTCAGAGATGGCACTAACACGGATTAACCTTCTGTGCTGGTGAGGCATTTAAGCAAAGTTTATACAGACATCACTGTGTATGACATCTGCAGACTTTCTGACCATTTGGGACAAAAACAGAGCAAAACAATAAAACAAATCTGTGAAAACCAGACTCTGCATTATGCATGGATATACTCTGCCTTGGCCTGAAGTATATGCATGGACTCCAGAGCTCTGTCACATTACTTTATCTGTAAAACCACTAGAAATTTGCATTCCTCCTACAAGCTTTGTTGTATGTAGAGGCCGATTTATGTGAATACTGAATTTCTAACATTCTGATGGGAAAAAAAGTTCGTGTGTAGTTTTCAGTTCAGTTCATTTTTATTTCAAACATATACATTCACCAACATTTCATAACATCATTCCATGCAGTTGTTTTGCCTCGCCTTATATATTATTTGCACTGTTTTAAACTTCACCAGATCCTGGCTTGTGTCTTAATAGAGAGTGCATTTGTGTGAGCCCTATGCCCCTCATGATTTATTAATCTAATAGCCCTTTTCTGCATTATGATTATAGTCTGAATATCACTTTTATATGCATTGCAGTTTAGTAACTAAATAACATCTAATCTTGTAGAATACGCTCACTTAGTGCTGTGGTAGTGGATATAACACCTGGACGATGGATCAGCACAACAGGTATTTATGGTGGGACTCACCTAAATCCCTTTGTGTAAAGCATAAATCCAGTTTGAACACTGTGCTGAAGAGCTGCTTGAAGCTGCTTGAAGCTGTGAGGACAGTTGGGTGAAGGTTTGTCCTGCTTTCATTTGATTTCTCAGGTTACTTTAAAAATGTGGGTACAGGCCATTTAGTCACAAAGCATTACACATCGAGTGTTGAACTGACCTGATTTATTGTAAGTGAAACCAGAGTTCAACAAACATTTGCATTACTTTTAATGAGATATATTAAATTTCCTTTTAACATTTCTTTGAGACACAAGGACGGAGCGAGAGAGCGAGAGAGCGAGAGAGGGAATTTGGCTTTGGAGCCATTGTTCTCAAAACATGAGTGATTTCTTTGGGGTCGCCTACAGAGACCTCGGTCAGTCGCTGCGAGCTGGATTTCAACTCTAAACTGAGCTGAGCTGCCCAGTTTTGGCCAACTACTGCTCTAGGCCATGTGAACAAATTACCCATGTCACACCTGTTCATATTTCTGCTCTGTATCAGCACGGTGCAGCGGGTCCATGCAGAGGAAATGAATGTGGCAGGACCAGAGAAAAGCTGGCGTGTGTCGCATCAATCAAACAGATTCAGCTTTGTCTTTGCGTGTGTGAGCAAAGCAACTTGGTGTAAAAGGTGAGAAGGTGTTTCTTTTTAGGATGTGGTGAGAAGTTTCATTGGCAGTCGTGAGAAACCGTCTCGAGTGAAAACATAGAAAGCTACTGCATCGTGGAACATCTGTGAGTATCACCCATTTACTGTTGTGGATATTATTTTTACTTTTACACTAGCAAAAGCTACTGATCACCAGTGTTGGTCAAGTTACTTGAAAAAAGTAATCAGTAACTAATTACTGATTACTTCCCCAAAAAGTAATCCCGTTACTTTACTGATTACTTATTTTCAAAAGTAATTAATTACTTAGTTACTTTTTAAAAACACGACTTACAACCTGAGTAGGTGATAAAGTGATAGATCTTTCAGCCCAATTCTACTTTTTCTGCATAATCCATCATACAAAATGTAATCAAATGGAAAAGTCTCTTTTTAAAACTTGTTTTATTAGTTTTAATCTTTTAACTTTATGCATATCAAGCAAAAATGTAATTATCTGCAACATTCTCTGACTGGAAGAAATTAGTTTAACATTTAAACCTATTTTCTGCACATTCCAGCACATAAAATAAAATATTTTTGTGTTTACACTCAGTCTTTCAAACAGATGCAAGTAAAACACAGCAGAAAATAAATAAAGTCAAAGACTCATCGGTCCTGTTGCTCTATTTTCACCTGTAAAGCAGGAGTGGGGTAGGCGGAGGTTTACCCTGGTGCAGGTGTGCCGCGGTCAGTGGAAGAATCCGCGAGTTTCTCTGTGAGTTTCCCATTACGTCGTAGCTACTCGGTGCTTGTTGGAAGTTTAGGGTTTTTTTCGCTGTAAAAAGAAGTTTTCTTCCCACGCACAGCGGACACTAATGTTTTTGTCACTTTTTATGGAATCAAACTCAAAGTAAGGTCAGTACTTCCACGCTTTAAACGCTGCACGCTCATACTCTCTGCACTCCATATATGATCCATTGTTGATCTGCACACAGCTGTTGTCACGAACGTCGCACTCGCTTACGTCACTGTCGTGAGACATTCTCACAAAAAATCACGGTTTTAGTAACGCAGTAACGCAGCGTTCCTACGGGAAAGTAACGGTAATCTAATTACCGTTTTTGCAATAGTAATCCCTTACTTTACTCGTTACTTGAAAAAAGTAATCGGATTACAGTAACGCGTTACTGCCCATCTCTGCTGATCACCACTGATAAATTAAACGTGTTCGATGGGACAACAACTTGATGAAAGCAGTTCAGCACAGATGGACAAAGAACAAAACAGATCTCATTGTTGAAGTAAACGGAGCCACTCTTCGTCTTTCATTACATGCTTTTTTGCTCTGCCTTTTCCCGGTGCGGCTGCAGATCCAGGAACACTGAATCCTGGCTTAAATCAGACCCAGCAAGTATGTGACTGAATATGAATACTCAGCCTACCTCTGACTTTCCCTTTGCAGAACCAGAAAAGCATCAAAGCTTTTTTTCCAGCCCGCTCACTGCCGTCTGCTGTGCGCAAGGTGAAGTCTCGAGGAGGCTCTGTGCCAGTTCCACTGAACAACTGCAGACGCTCCACAGAGTATACTGAACAAAGACCCACTGTGTCGATTTAACAGCAACAGCAGAGTGTGCGCAGAGAGATGGTGGCCTGAAACTCGAAGAATGAACAGTTTGCATTGTCATTATTAAGCAGGAACAGAGCAAAGTGCAAAACACAGCCCAAACCGGTGACGCGCACACATGCGGCCGAACGTACGCATCGAGCAAGAAAATATTATTATGATAATAAGGTGCAAAATAGCAGCTCTTTGCATCAGTTGAAAAGCATAAACCTGTAATTACCAGGAAGAAAAGCAATTTACTCCTGCTTCACACTCTCTGCTTTCTCCTCTTGGCATCTTTTAGGATTGTTTTAATTATTTGCTGCCACACTGAGAGTATGAAAGCCTCTCCCTGCCCCTGATCCTGTTTCTCTCTTTTAACACTCGTTTACTTTACTCAGCTGCAAGAAATGAGAACCAAATTCCAAACAGCTGATTAGCCTGTAATCAGTCCCTTCACATCCCAGGACGCAAGCAAGAGAGAGAGGAAAATGGAGGAGACTGCATGACTCAGCCCGTTTTGCTCAGCAGAGTGACATGAAAATGAAAAACCGGCAGCTTGCATCCTTGAAAATTTTTCTTCAGCCTTAAATCAGCAGAGTAACGGGCTAACCTTACACTGTGGTTGATTTCATTCACTGTGAGCACGACACCGGTTCAGTTTCTTATTACTGAGATTCCCATCCCCTCATTTCGCACCACTTAGATATTTATTTAAGCTGCACACACTCAGACAATTAGACTAGTGGGGAGTACATTTCCAAGCATTTCTATGAGAGGTGCTTTCCTGTTGATTCGTCCTTCCTCTGAGACCCTTACTCCTTCCTCTCCGTGTTCCCGTGGGTGCTTTTAGTCACACCACATGAGAAAGGTTGGTTGTTGTATTGGTTTGCAGGTTAAACTGGGACAGAAATGTTGTCCATCTTAATTAAATTGTCATTTGGCATCAGTGTGTGAGTCTACACACTAACTATCATACTCACACCGACCTGCATATAGAAACATTTCTTCAACCATTTGAGAATTTACAGTAGCTAGGGGCTGTTTCCTAAAGAACACTGGTAGATATGCACTCACCTGCCACTTTATTAGGTACATCTTGTTAGTACTGAGTTTGCCTTGAGAACTGCCTTCATTTATTGGGGCATAAATTCAACAAGGTCAACATTTCTCAGAGGTTTTGGTCCATATTGACATGATGGTGTTACACAGTTGCTTCAGATTTGTTGACTCTACAGCCAAGATGCAAATTTACTGCTCTACCAATGCCAAATGTTTACTATCGATTGGACTGAGATCTGGTGACTGTGGAGACTGTTTGTGTGCAGTGAACTCAGCTCACATCATTTCAAACTGGTTTCTTGAACATGACAGTATGTGACAGCACGTCATCAGAACATGTGTACAATGTGGTCATAAAGGGACTGACAGCAACACTCGGGTAGGCTGTGCTATTTAAAACAGTTGGTACTAAAGGGTCCAATGTGTAGCGAGAAGATTTCCCCCCACACCTGAACCAGCCTGAAGCACTGGTAAAAGGACGGATTCATGCTTTCATGTTTCTCAAATCCCGATCCTCCCATCGGAAAGTCACAGTGCCGAGCCTCATCAGCATCTTCCAGTCTTCTATTGTCCAGTTGGGGTTAGTCAAATGCAAGCTGCTTTTATAGCTGCGTTACGGTTGCCTTCCTATCAGCTTGAACCAGTCTGACTATTCTGTTCTTACATTTTCTCTTGCTGGATACGATGTGGTCGTGTGGGAAGATCCCAGACTAGCCTGTCTGGCACCAAAAGCCATGCCATGCTCAAAGGCACAAAAAACCTTTCATGGCCTTTATGCTCAGTTTGAACTTCAGCAGTTGGTCGTCCCGACCACGTCTACAAGTCGATATGGTTGTGTTGCATTATTTACATTATTAAGCATTCGACTGTAATGCCTGTTTGTTTTTACGAGATCCAAAGAAAGTGAAGACAAGGTGTTACGACTGCTGTCGTAATCTTGTCTCTTGTATGCAAATTTAAGCGTGCAGGTGCTTTTCCATCATAGGTGGATCCAGGAGACGGTTCCTGCGGATTGGCTACCTACCTGGAGACAACGTACTTGATGTTTTTGTTAGTTAGGGAGGTAAGTTTCTGTCATTTGGTTTAATTCTTTTTGTAGGTAAGTTTAGATAGGCTCCTTTTGTTTGTTGTTTTGGCATTAGGTCCACCCCGAAGTTATAGCCCGCTCCTTCTTTTGTGTTAAATCATCTCATTGTACAGAATTCTTATCAAATTGTATGAACTGTGTGCTGCTTGGACTCGAGGAGGGATCACAATTATGTTATGGTCTGGCCACCCCTACACGAGCCATAATGTTAAAGCGAATTGGTAAATGTTGTCATTTTTATGCTTACCATCTCTACATTGTTTCTCTGTGTTGTCCCCTCCCCAGCCTCTCGAGGTTCTGGGGGGGCTGTCGTGTTTTATCACAAGCACATCCTTGTGAAGGTTTGTTTGATGCTTGATAAGCTTCCTGCCCTTTTTATGGCTTTACTGTGTTGTTTATGGTGAACCAATACAGGAATTGAACCTGTGGGGGAGATTACCCCTTTTATGACCAGGATGTTGTTGTGATCAGGAAGTCACGCGCACGCACACACACACACACACACACAAACACACACACACACACACACACACACACACACACACAGAGCGCCTTGTCTTTGTAACCAAGGGGGGTTACGAGGGTACTTGCGTGAACCATTGTAAACTATTGTTTCTTGTGAACGTTTTTCAATGAAAGGCAGCGAGAGGAGGCCGTCGTCGGGGTCATTCGTGATGGGCCTCTCTTGCAAGTAAATCGATCGACCGCTGTTGCCTTGCTCTTTTTTGTCATTCATGGGAGTAAGTCTCGGGGTCAGCGGGGTCTAAGTTTAGACCCAACACATAACACAAGGTAACAAAGAACAAATGGGAACAGTATAAAACAATGTATTACATTTAAATATTTGTAATATATAGTATAAAAGAAAATGGATTATTGATCATTGATAGCTTCAAACATTTATGTGCATCAGAACATAAGGAAGAAAAACGGGGATTGTGTGACGTTTTTAAGAAAGCAGCAAATTTGTTTTCACAAGGTTAAAAAAATCATCTCTTGCTGCTCTACACTTATTTCTCTTGACCTCTTCTAACAGTGAACCCACACGCAAAACTCGATACGCTGTAGCGATGACTCAGTTACTGACCGCTAACTGTGCAGTCCTTTGAGGGCTGATTTTTTAATGTATTGAGACGAGGAGAAAGATTGGTTGGAGGCTAAATGCACTGTGTATTATGCGTATTATGACACATTTTGATTCAAACTGTTGGCTACATTGAACTTTGAGATGACTTTTAAAATCAACTAGTAAAAATTCATCAACAGCAAAATTGATTTGCTCTGTACTTTATTTCCCCCTCCGTCCCCATTGCCTCGTACTTTGTGCACTTTGGCACAACCAGAATATTTGATTTACCCGACATACAGGACTGCAAACATTTGCAATGTGGAAATGAGAGAGAGCTGCCCAAAATCACACGAAGTAAAAGAAGTTCTGCATGTAACGTGACACAACTCTTTATACAGACACAAAACTGAAAGAAAACTTTATCCCAGTGAACATCACATTGTTCCATTACTGTAAGCTGCAGAAGCGTTCTGAACCCAAAGACAGACAGATACTCAAGTGTCTGAAAATCAGACCAAACATCAGTCGAAGCAGGATTAAACAGCCAGATGTTATGATTACAGGTCAACAATCTGGCAGTTCATTGGAATTTCTTTGCCTTAAGTGATACAACCATATAAACCTGACAGAAATGTAGCATAGGTATTATTAAGCAGATTTATCTACTAGCTACACGTTTTATTTGTTGCTGTAATCTTTTTCTCAGGTCTTGCCTGTTTTCTTATTCCCATGTTGGTCATCCTGGTGCAGGCAGGGACAATGTCAGGCTGATCTGATCACGATCACTCCATCTGGGGTGGGGCGATCGTGGCTCAAGAGTTGGGAGTTCGCCTTCTAACCGGAAGGTTGCTGGTTCGAGCCCCGGCTCGGACAGTCTCGTCGTTGTGTCCTTGGGCAAGACACTTCACCTACCGCCTACTGGTGTTGGCCAGAAGGGCCGATGGCGTGATATGGCAGCCTCGCTTCTGTCAGTGCGCCCCAGGGCAGCTGTGGCTACAACTGTAGCTGCCTTCACCAGTGTGTGAATGTGTGGATGACTGGGTGTGTAAAGTGCTTTGGGGGACTAGTAAAAGCGCTATACAAATACAGGCCATTTACCATTTATTTACCATCTGACCCCGATCAGGCCAGCCTTTTGTGGAATTAAAGAAATTATTTTACAGCTACAATATATCCTGCAGCATTAACATTGCATTAAGATGGTTATTAAACCTGTGGGCTTTACATTAACCTTTTATTACAGGGGCAGCCATAATCATTGTATACACACATTGCATTTTGTGCTTATTAAAGAGTTGAAGCTCAGTCAATTAATTAAAGGTCATAAGCTTCATTCGGCGCCATGTCTGGACGATCTATTGTGTAAGTGACTTAGAGCTATAGAAGGTTAAAACTGCATACACGCTTACAAAACACATATAGCACATATCATCTAGAAACAGGAGCAAAGGCCTGAAACTATTCAGCAACCTGTGTTTGAGTTTGCTTAGTAACAGGTGACAAGTCCCTGGGGACCTTCAGGGCCTGGATTCATCGCCATATTTGGACGAAGATGCTAGGGAGGGGAACTTCTGTGTCTGCATTTATCTCTTAAAACTGATCATTGTCGGTAAAAGATGCAAATAATGTTCTTGGAAAACGCGAGAAGGGGCGTCAAACCCTGACATTATAAAAGCAATTGCTTGTGTATTTTTGGGTGGAGATCTATGCTGATTGTGTGCAGTATTCATCTCCCCGCGCCTCCTCAATATCTTCGAGTTCGGGACACTTTCTAACATCCAGCGCCTCACACTGCTGTCACACTTGTAGTCAGTCTGTCCTTCAGCTGATCTGTCTCACTCTCCTCTCTTGCCTCGGTCCCTCAAAGTTAGACACCAGTTTTCATGCCTGACATTCCAGTATCCCATCCTCTTACTTTTAAGTCCCATCCCTTTTAACTCGTACAGGACCAGAGTGAGAAGCCAAAGCAGACAGGTAGCTGCTGAATAATGGATGATCCGACTGTTTGAAATTCTCCCTGTTTTCAAAAGCAAGAGGAAGAAAACATCTTAAATATTTTGGAGGAGATGGAGAAGTCGTAGCAGAGAGTCGGCCAAGTCTGCAGAACTCTGAACACTGGCTAAACTGGGACACGGGGTGCTACGTGACAACACATTCACAAACACATAAGACATGTTTATTTTTGCAGTCACAGCTATTAAAAGAGCAGACTTTCTATCCAACACTTATTTAATGACTTTCGTTCGAAAGCATCTCTATTCTTGTATGTATGTGTGAGCTGGTTAGCAACAGCTCAGCACAAACTCTACAGGCTAGTGCACAAAGTTTTGAAAACGTGGCCCTGAGTGCAGCTCAGCTTCTCTGCTTCCTGTCTCCTTCACCATCAAGCATCAATTACTTCAGTGTAAATAGTTATTCGACAACTGATGAGAGTCTTGTCACCAGAAATGAGACCTAATTAAATTCGCCAAACTTTCTTAATGACACTTCTGATTAGTTGCTCCCCTCTTCACAGCCTACCAGAATAACATCAGAGCAGCACGGCGAGTCAAATCTCAGAGAGGATTTGGAGGATGCAAACTTTCCCATTTAACTTATACCTTGAAGTGCAACATACTTCCTCAATGTCAAGAGCCCACACAACAAGCCGAGCACTTGTGGTTTATGAGAGATAAACTTTTGTCAAAAAAAGTCCAGCTTTTTCTGTCTCCAATCCTCACTGTCACTCTGTCTGATGTGCTTTTCCTTCTCAGCACTTTCATAAAACCATTCTGCTTAACTAAAGCTCTAAACCAGTCAAGAGGGCTAGAGTGCTCCATCTGCAGAAACATGAAACAAATCCGCCAGAGCCTAATGGTTTGGCCTAAATACTGAGCGGGATTAACGTGACTCGTATTTGCTGTAATTGTGTAAGTTACAGGGCCAAGTGAGAGTAGAGACCGCCACAGGTCAGTCTGTACATATGGCACGTGTGCTGCTCTGTTTTTGTCCTGAATACAGTAAAAACAAGACAGTTTTACCTTTAGCACAGTTTTAATGAATTCTGTTGGAAATTTCAGACAAAATTAGTCACATAAGTTGCATCATGTGATTCGTGCAAGAAACGTTTTCTCTTACATCATGAAGAGAAGACAGCTGTTGAGATCGTTAGCTGCTGCGAGGCCTTGAGGGGCCCATCGGAATCTGTGCTACTGTACTTCAAAGGGTTTGTGGTCAAAGTGTAACAGATTTCATTTATTCTTTGCTTAGCGGTTACGCCCACACGGGCAGATAATCTGTTGATGGATTTTCATTAAAACATAGTAAGGGTGCCGCCGGTGCGTCGAGCCGCCTGGGGGGCTCTTCATCTGGTGGGGGGGATGGTCACATCTTGCAGGAGCTTTCTTCTCTTCAGGAACTCTCTGCAGGAGGGGGAGATACAGGAGAGGTGGAGGAAGATCTCAGCCTGGGCGTTTACCGTCTTATGTAGTCTGGAAGATGTGTGGATGGTGGGGTGGGTGCAGTTTTCTCTGTGGTGGGGTTGGGTGGACTGTCCAGGGCTCTGTGGAGCCGGAGGGCGCTACTGCACTGGGCCCCGGTCTGATGGGCCTGGGCCCCCCTTCCCTGGCGGGTCGCGGAGGGTGGGAGTGCCTACTGGGGTCAGCGGGGGAGCTGGCCCCAGGGAGGGGTTACCTGCCCCTCCCTTCCTTCCCTTCCCATCTCCAGCTGCCTCCCTCTTCCCGCTCCTCCACAACCACCCACACATGCAGGGCCTTGGAGTAGGGGTATGTCACCAGGGTCCAGAGGAGGCTACCCCCCCCCCCCCCCCCCCCTGTCCCCTTCTGGCTGCCTCTGCCTCAATTTTATCCCACAACTTAGACATTCACATTATTCACACTCTCATTACACATACATATAGGATCTTGGGGGTGGGCACAATCACGGAGTCCAATTTACCATCAGGGTGTATACCTCACCCCTGGCGTCGTTGCCCACCTCTCAATTTTAAATACACTTAGTCATTGAGGGCTAGCAGGAGGGACTATGCGCTTACCTGCTGCTCCTTGGCAGGTAGCTCCATGCCCTCCTGGGTTTTAATTGCACCTTAGAACACATATGCATCAACACTACAATGAGCGGGTGGAGGGAGGTTTGGAGTCTTCTCTCACCCCCATTCTCTGCGGCCTGCTGGAGCGGGGGGGCTAGTAGGAGGAGTTGGCCGTCCGACTGCGGTCTGGGGTGTGGGGCCTCCCTGCTGCTGCGGAGTCGGGGTGGTCTGCCTCTCCCCACCGCAGGGAAAAGGGTAACACCACCTGGGTCTGGGTGCAATTCCCCCCTCCAGGGGCAAGGGCACCTAGACCCGGTTTGTAGAGTACGCTTGGGGAGTGTGATTGTGTGTACAGCGTCTCTTTATGTCTGTCTCCACGTTGGTTGAGTGTGGAGTAAGTGCATATGAGAGCATGAGGGTGGGAATGGATGTTTGTGTCTGTGTGTGCCTGTATGTCTGTGTCTATATGTCAGGTTGGGTATCAGACGCCACCTCTCTGGGGACACCTCAGGCCCTCCAAGGTTTGGAGGCCTATCTCCACCCACCACCACTTCCCCTGCCGGTGGCGGACTCCCTCAGGTGTCGGTGTGTTGGTGGTTCTTTGTGTCTGGGGGTGGGCGTCCGGGTACACACCGGCTCACTCCTTGGCGGCCGCTTGTCGGGGCCTGGGGCCTGGGGCTCGCTCGGGCCCCTTTGGAGGTGGGGTGCCCCCGGCCTCTCAGCCTGGGGCTCGGTCACTCAGGCACAGCTGGGGGCCGGCGGAGCTCACGGGCGCGTCACTGCAACTCCCCCTGACTTCTGCTCCGCGGCTGCTGGGCGAGCCCTCATCTGGGACTCTCCTCAGCTCTTACTGGAACAGTGGCGCGGCTGCCCCTCTGTTGGTCTTCCATGGTCTCTTGTGTTCTGGGGGCCTCTGGATGTCTGGAGTTTTGATCTCCTCCATACCCGCTTCACACCCTGGAGGACGGGGCTGTGGCCCCCCCACACTCCCTAGCAGATCATTACATGGAGAAACCTTTGGAATGCAAGCATGCTGATCCACACAGGTATGCACACATGGGTATTCACAGACGCGGACTAAAGCTTTCTTGGCTGCTGCCTCAAAGCACACTGTGCGCTGTCTATCTTGCGTGCTGCACAATATCGTTTATTATTTAGTAAATATTGATATCTATGACTAGCTAGTTTATTGTGATGGTGCTTTGTTTTCTCTATTATTATGTTGCTCTTTGTTGTTTGCTGTCTCCTCTGTTTGTTTTTTTTGTGTTTTTTTTTTTTTCTCCATACAGGTGACCCAGGAGTTCTTTTTTTTTTTCTCTCTCTTCCCCCCCTTCTCACCGTCTCTTCTCCCCTTTGGTTTTCTTTCTTTCTCTCCCCCTCTTTCTCTCATTCATTCCCCCTGTCCTATTTATTTAAAAAAAAAAAAAAAAAAAAAAAAAAAGACAAAGGATGAACTGAAGCTCTGCCATCACGTAATGTCGCATACTGCTGTTTCTGATGTCATTTAGAATAAAAAAAACAAAAAAAAAAACAAAAAAAACATAGTAAGGGAAGATTTGTAATACATTGGATAATCTGAACCCCTTGATTAACCTTACAGAGCTGATAATAAGAAGCTCCACAGTTCAGCCCTCCCCCATCCTCGATACGTCTGTTCAGACAGAGTCTCGAACCTCTAACTGAAGCAATAATTGTCATCGTTTGAGTGATAAGGCCTATAAATCACACTTCATTAACGTTCATTAATGTGGAGGTAGCAGATCTCAGTTCAGTCATCCTGACCACGTGTGAAAGCGGCATTAAGTACTTTGTGGTAACAAATTACACACAGGCTGTCATACAGACTCACAAAATGTCAGATTTGTGTTGATGACCAGACTCCCTCAAGTCCTGCCTGGTCACAGAGAAACAGTGAGATTAGCAAAAAAACAAAAACAAGGATTTTCACCTTTATTTAAGTTTGTTGTGCTCACTGAGGAGAAATTTGGTTGATTTTTACTGCAACTCTGATCAATACCGCTCGAGTGTGTCGTTCTTCTTTCATACCAGAAATTAGGCAGTCATTAGCATTACCACTGAAATTTGATTTGGAAATGAGAGCAATCAAAGGCACATCATTTAAAGGAGAAATCTTTTGCTTTTACTTAATAGATGGCATTGGGATTGGACTACTTTGAGGACGTCTTGTTAAAGCAGAAATTCTGTGTACTCTAAAGTACTTCATACACGCGTACTTGGCTGTGTTGTTCCCAGTGAGCGTCTTGACGGTACATTACAAAAACATCTGGCATCATGTTTTAATTTTAGCATGTTTTTCTGAAGTATTGGTTCTTATCATTTTTATTACTCTTAAAAAAATACTAGTTAACTCGAAAAAACACTTTAAACCCACACAAGTGTGTGCAGGTCTCATTTTAAGAACTGGAAGATAAAAATGGAGAAGATGTCAATCAAAAATGTTTCCACACAGGACTGAGAGGGCGTCTGATCAGTTAAATAAGTGAAGCACCACAGGTTTATCGAAGGCCATCATTTCATAATCAGATGTTTCATATGTAGCACACAAAGTAACAAAATAGAAAAACTTACATCCTAAAAGATGTTTGATTTCTGCTCCCACAGTGGAACACACCAGTAAAATGATGAAGCTATCCACAGTGGGAAATAATTACTATCAAACCTCTTTATTGCACTGATTGCCTGACGTTTCAGAAGAACGTTTTCCTCAACACAAAGGATGAACCAGTGTTGGCTTAGCAAAGATCCTAATTTAAATTGTACCTTCATATTTCTTTAGTTTATTTAATATTTCCCGTCCCTCCTTCATCACTTTTGATAGACAGGGAGCACAGCAGCAGTTTTGAAAATGCACTAACCCCATCCATCACAGTTTGGCCCCTTCTCAAATCCTTACTCTGCTCCGACTAACACATGCAGCACTGTTGCCTTCACCCTGCACATCTTCACGAGCTCCTCTCATTGGCCCTTGGTATTCTTTTTCTTTATGTTGCTATCACTTGGTATATTTATAGAAAAGCTCAAAGAAAAGCACATGTTATGGTAAAAATGCATCTCTAACTGCATTTTTCCTCTTAAAGGTACAGTGCAAACCCCTAACCAATAATTCTATCTACAGTGGTCACTGTAGGACAAGCATCTCAGCCCACCGTCTGTAGTGCAGGCTGTCAGCCGTGTGAAAGAAGTCCGGTACATGTTGAAGAGTCAGTGAAGCTCACTTCTGTCTGTTGACAGTAATAATAAGGTGAGTTGTTGAGGATATCCTGAGCTCCTCTGCAGGTAAGCGCTGCGTTTTTTGCAGCTGTTACCCAGAATTAGAGAAACTTTCTTTAAATTGGACTGAACATTAACAGCCTCAAGCACTCAGCGAATAAACTCTCATATAAAGTGAGAATGTACGCTGTTTACCTGAGAGAAAGTGTCATTTTTAGGCTAACATTAGCTAACAAAATGTTAGCTTATAACCAGCTATTGTTATTGTCTAGTTAGCTTGATGTCAGCTGTCCAAGAGGGGACAGACATCCAGAAATATAGATTTTTAATGGATTAATTCCAGGTTTATGAGGATTCATGACCTTTAATGTTATCAAAGTGCCACATAGATGGATAGAATAAATGCAGCGTGGTGTTCAGGCATGCATGTGTGCACTGGGCACTGAGTGCTACAGATTCTGACCAGCGAATCAGACGAATTGTGTTCCACGTCAAATGCATTTGACCTACTCAACCCAGGGTGGCACACACACTGGACATACACATAAACACACACACACCTGCACTGTTATGCAGACGCACACAGGGAAGGAGAGAAGAAGCCAAAGAAAGCTCCTGCTTTTTATAATGCCGTTTTATTCTATGCACACCGTTCTGCTCCCACCTCTCCAAATGTCTGTCTTTCACTATGTCCTCAACCTGTCTGCAGGTCACAGTTACGACAACTCAAAGTCAGTGTTACTGCCAAAATGTCGAGAGGGTGAGATGACAATAAACAGAGGGTCCATAAAAATGAATATAAAACGCATGCTGAAAATCAGATGAGCAAAGTGGGATAAAGTTAGAAGATGAAAGATTTATTACATAAAAGATTCAAAGAACATGTAAAAAAAACAAAGAAAAACTGTGAAAAAATAAAAGATCACCAAAAGCTTTTAAATGATCAACATACTATAGCTTATAAGGGACCTATTATAGTGATTTCAGTAATATTATACAGTTATATTCAATTAGAAGATTCACCGGCCCACCGTGTCCCCATTTATCTTAATATCTTGTATCCTAAGATGTAAATAGGCAGAGATATATAGATAAGAAAATATAAGGAAAAGTGCAATATTTCACAGCAGTAGGTGTCGTGATCCTGGGCCATGTTGGCCCAGCATTCTTAGTTTTCTTGTATTTTGTTCTTCATTTAGGTTCCTGGGTTGTTAAGTTGATTTCCCCTCGTGACTTTTACCCCCTGTGTGCCCCTCTGTGGATCTGTGAGCCCTCGTCTCCCCTCCTTGTGTTTCATTCAATGTTTTCCCCAGCCCGTTATGTCCGTGCTCTCTCTCCTCCTGTCTGCACCTCTGTGTACTTCCTGTTTTACTTTGACAGTCTCTCGTCAGTATGCGTCATGTTGTGTCACTCCTGCCTGTCTCGTTACGATTATCTGTGTCAGCTGTGTTCCCCGTGTGCTCCCACTGCCCTCGTTAACCCTCTGTGCATTTAGGTCCGCGTCTCCTTCATGACTGTGTGTGAGTCTCCCTGTGTTTCCTGGTGAGCGTTATATTTAGTTTTCTAT